>NC_055694.1:13155930-13877597 GCF_017639745.1 Melanotaenia boesemani
GAATGCTCATGTTACAAGTTCAGTGGGTGGCACTAACATTAATACGGTTATAACACAAAGTGCAGTCATCATTTCACACTGCATAACATTCCCATGAAAAATAAGATCTTGGTAGATAGTCCCATTTCTTATTTGTACTCTCGTTCGTCTTCTAGATACCCTGTGGTTTGAAGCAGGCTGGTCATGTGAAGTTAGTGAATCTGTTTGTTTCCCATATTAAATCCTCTGTTTGCCTCAAGAAATCAGTTGGACATGCACTGAGCTAAACACTACAATAATTTATCATTATTCACAAAGCAAAATAAACAAACACATTTCTCTGCTTTTTTTATTCTTTTGGAAGACTGATGAGACATTTTCTGATGGCTAATGAGACATGGCACGGAGGCAGGAACTCCTACTGATTTGCACATACTCTACAATACAGGGGACTGTTTCAGTTCTCATAAAGCTAAGCAAATCTGCATTTCAGTCCAGCAGCTCATGTGGAATAAGTTGTTTAGTACATATAGTGTACACCATGAATGCCTCCTTTCTGTGCACTGACTTAATCTAACTTCCCCCGAGGAGGACACTAAAAGCTCAGAGACCACAGGTGTGTCTTTTGTGGAGGTGAAGCTTTTGAAATGCCCACAGCTGTGGCAGCTAGAAAAAGCATGGCCTTCAGGTGAGCAGCATGCTTGGAGGTACAGCAAAAGAATGAGCATGGTACTGATGACTGGAATATGCTGCCATGGTGAAAAGGGTCTGCTGAACATATGTTGCTGTGAAAAGAGGCTCGTTATGTTGATGTAGAAGACATATTTGGGCTGGGTTTTCTTTGTTGGCTGGCTTTTTTTTTTTCTTTTTTTTTTTTTTAATAATGATGCTCAATTAAAACCTAAGCAAGTTTTGGTCATCTGTTTCCTAAGTGCACAGTATTGTGGTGGTTAGCACCGCAGCCTCACAGCAAGAAGGTCGCTGGTTAGAATCTTGGCTGGGCTGGGGGGGAGGTTCGCAACTTGAAGGCGGTGGCCTTTCTGTGTGGAGTTTGCATGTTCTCCCCGTGAATGCGTGGGTTCTCTCTCCAGGTACTCTGGCTTCCTCCCACCGTCCAAAGACTAGTTAGGTGAATTGATTACTTTAAATTCTCCCTAGGAGTGTGTGTGTGCGAGTGTGAATGGTTATTTGTCCCCTATGTGTTGGCCCTGCGATGGACTGGTGACCTGTCCAGGGTGTACCCTGCCTCTCATCTGTTAATGCTGGGATAGGCTCCAGCTTACCGCGACCCTTAATGGACAAAGCGGTACAGAAAATGAATAAATGAAGTTTTTTTTTTAAAATGTGCAACTTGTGTCAAAGCTCCAAGATCTGAGCAAACCTCAGTGAGAGTGGATGTAATGTAACAGCACAGGGCTGGTAAACGTACGACTCAGTAGCAGATTGTGATTTCTGGTGTACTGGTTGGAGGATGTTGCAACTTTAACCCATTAAACACTTCATTTAAGGTAGGATCAGTACCACGAAATTGGCGTTGTTAGACACAGACATGAAATGTTGAGATTAAAGGCAAAAGTTTGCCATTAGAATTTAACAAGATGCAAATGTAAAAATTAAAATACAAATGAAAAAATCATAACAATTATTACAGATTTGTAAAAAATAAATAAATACATTCCTATGTAAAAGAAAAAAAAACAAACAAAACTTTACTTACAAAAGGTTTGGGCTATCAGATTTGTCAGGTTAATTTAGTAAATTATATGAAGGGAAAAAGAACGATGATCGTATATACACCTCTGCAAATATAATCCCAGTTTAAGAATAATAGCTCAAACCATTTTAAAAGTGCAAGCTATTTTGTCTTTTAACTTGTTATATTGCAGATGAGGATGAAATTATGTACGCATATGTAACATTAAACTCTATGAACCAAAAACACAGGGTTTTTCTTTGATTACTCTTTTAAGTTTTAAAAAAGGATTACCGACTAATCTATTAAAAATATATTATTTTTATAGGGAAATTTTAAACCATGTGCTATGTTCCTTTTAATTAATCAGATCACAGATACTGACTGTGGTTTGAAGCTAGGGCCTTGCAAAGCTACAATATTCAGGAAAGCCGAACAGGGAAGATTTCTGGCAAGGTTTGAGGACTCGCAACACACATGACAACTTGTGCATTTTAATTCCCCAAGACCGCAAAAGCTTAGAATATTTGTAGCAAATATGTAGGAAATTAGATCTTAGCAAGTGATGACAACTGTTTTAAATGTTTATTTGTAGCCTTCACTTTGATATTTGTGACAAGTGTTTCTTTTTCCTTTTTTTTTTTTTTTTTAACCTGTTACGCATTTATTTCTGTTACCTCTCTGCATGCATTTGTAGTATATCAGTTTGAGTCATGTGCCAAAGGCGTGCATGAAATACAACACATTCAAAACTACAAACAAAACTGCCCATTAATATAGTTTTTTTTTCTTGGTGAAGAATGCCATCAAGATTACCATAATTATTTAAATGGAAGATCAGAGAATTATTCAAATGGATGAATTTGACTGAATGATGGAAAAGACTGGAGACAAGGTTAAAGAGCAAATTGAAAGGATGAGACAGCGACATTAACAAATGGACAATGGAGAAGATGATAAATGAACGCAGAAGAGCACATGTTTTCCTTTAGCCTCAAACTCTGTAGCACACAAAGGAAAACTTGCAAGACCTGATTGCTGCTGCTCTATGCCTGATTTTCTCAAAGCTTTTTAGAGTAAACAAATGTGAAGTCTCAACTGATTACTTTGAGGAATGCAGTCTAAAACTGACCTGTTTGTTTTCACGTACACATCTACAATTGTCTGTCACAGGAATGATATGTAAATATCTGCAGCTTGTGCTTGTGGCCGTCACCAGCTCGATTTGAGGTGAGTAGATGGGCGAATGATGGGAGGAGTTACTGAAATCACTTGTGGTAGGAGTACCAAGAGGGAATGTCAACATACAAGTGTTGTAAGAGGTATTTGTTATAGGCAAAGAGGTGAACAGATGGATGTTTAAATGATGGAGAGAAAGAGCCAACTGCTGCACCTCTAATTTAAATGAACTTGGATAAATATTTGGGTTAAAAGAGGATATGTTGGCTGGAAAGCATTGCTGACTAGAAAAATGATAGGAGCATTTGGAGCTGGGACAACTGATGGATATGTAGAGGCAAAGATGACGAGAATACACAGTGTTGGACTTGGCTAGAGGGGAGTTATAGTTACAGTTATATGGTGTCTTGCACAACTGTTACAAACACAAAAATGTACTTTAGGGATTTCCCAGCATTGAGTGGCCTCAGAATCACATGCACAGCTTACAGTCTATAATAAAACCATATCATTGTAATCTTTTTTATGTAACTTAGAAAGGGCCAAAGTGTCGCTGTGCTTACAGTCACTTCTTTAATCATTTTTTGTCATTTTTGTCATGTCATTTGTATCTGATGTCCCTCTTAAGCAAGCCTTGATTTCACTACATTCATGACACATGGTACCTTTGCTCCTTGAGGTGAATTGTGCAAGCAATCAGTTGTTCAATCCAAGTACTGACTTCCTGATTTCAGAAAGAAAAAAAAAAAAAAAAATGTTGTCAAACTTTTTATGGGGCATCAGTAAAGGATCAGGATCCCACATGAGCGGCCACACTGGTGGTCCTATACTCTTTGAAATACCAGTGCATTGAATTGTATCATGACACATCGGCCAAGGCATCTCTAGCTTTAAACTATGATGTCATTGTCATTGTGCATTTAGACGCAGAGATCAGATAACAATCCGTGTTTATTTATGTAGTGCATTTCTTACATAATAGTACAGATTTCAATGTGCTTTACATAATAGAAAAAAGATATGAAAATATATAACTGCACACTAAATATGAAGAACAGAAATGAATCTATCTTTACAAATAATACAAATTAATCAACTGTGTGAAATGTGTCAGGTTAGAAATGTCACAGGACAATAGTGGTAGCACCCAAATCCTACTAAAAAAAGACTCAATGGATCATGTAAAAGAGTTCCACTGGATTGTGATGACAGTGACTAAACTACCAACAAACAGGTGCAAGAACTTTCCACATGATGACAAGAAAATACAAATAAGGCTGTCTATACTGTAGAGTTTGGAATTCATTTATATTTTTGTTTTGTTTGCTGTTATTACTTTTGCTTTTCATTTTGTTAAGTTACATCTTTTTAAATATACAGTTCTTATTTCTAACTTAAATTTCCTACCTGTCACCTAACATATGCAGCCCACTTAGCCACCATTTCTTATTTAACATGGGAATAATATATTGTATTTCAATATCACAAAAAGCAAACATCTTAGGCATATAAGCTGTCATGGAACACATATATGGCCGAAGAGATATTGAGAGGGATGTGTGATTACTATTTGTTGCAGTCATGTATAAGAATTACTGTCATGTGATAAGTTATGGGAGTTCCAGCAAGAATAATTTAATATCAGTGAGTATTCTAAAGATGGCTTGTTACCAGCACGTTCTACAAAAAAGGCAGTTATTTTAAGAAAATAGTAAAATCAAAGGAATTATCAAACTGCAAGAGTTAATTTTTCATGCCAGTATACAACTGTTAATCCTGTCTTCATGAACAGGAGATGTCCCATTTTGTCTGAACTGAGATCATCTGGAAAACGATTAGACGTTTTTGAGGTGCAGTTTTGCCACATTGCTATTTTATCTCTGCCTCTCAGCTCTATGTCAGGTTGGTTTGGGTGATTGAAAACATCACTTAAAACAAGAAGCAAAAAGAAACAAAGCAAAAAACTTACTATTCTCTGAAAAGATTTTTTTTTTTTTCAGTTTTTACAGAGAGGTATCTGGGTCTCCTACTGTACGTTAGGTGCTGAAGGCCATTTAACTCATTAGGAACTTAACGAGAGGAGGGAGAAATACACTTCCTTTTAAGAGAAAAAAACAAGCAGAAAGAAAATGGCTTGGGGAGTGCTGTTATCTGCATTGACCAGTTGGTGGGAAGAGATAGCAAGAAGGATCAGACCAAAAAAATGTAAACAATATTAGAGTAAACAACTGGCAGGTTGAACAGAGCAGCAACCCCAGTTCAGAAGCATGCACTTCTGGAGCATGAAGAAAGATACACAGATCGAGAGGACAGAGGGGAAAAAAAACTATAAAACAGAAAGAAGACACAAAGTTAATAATGCAGTAGTGGCATAAATGCATAAAGACAGAAGGAGAGGACAATAGGTAAGAGGCGCTCAGTACATAATGGTATGTCCCCAGTCATGAACCACTGTGAGGATGGTTCACTGTCTAAGCATCCATACACTTAGTCAAAAAGCTAAGCTGATAGTCTTGTGATGAAAGCAAAGAAGGCATGTTTTCTTCTCAACTCAGCTGAAGGCTTGGATACTTTAATGACCGTTTCCCTGGTGGAACTTTAGAAGCCACAAGTTAGCCTGTATGCAGTGAAATGCTCTGTCAGGATAACATCCTACTATGAGGTCGTTAAGATTTGATGAAGTAGATAAAGAAGACTTCTTAAGACTTGTGTTTGAGATGTAGGATACATCCTCATCAAAATTACATAGGGGAGCAAGAAGGCCTTCATATCTTTGAGATCTGGTCTATGTCCATCGTTTAATCTAACTTTGACATAGTTAGGTGTCATCTGGCTGGATAGACACAGAAGTGTATGTAGTTATTTTTAATAAAGTGCTGATGTAAAGTCTTCACTGAAGCACAGAATCTTAAGGAATCCTGAATTATTTTGTGTGTCAGACTTGTTGGCATAAAAGACTTTTAAACTTTGGCAAATATTTAGGTAAACCATTTCTCTTTCACTTCCGTGGGCTCACCACCTGCAGGAGGGGCCATAGGGGTCGGGTGCAGTGTGAGCTGGGTGGCTACCAGAGGTGGGGACCCTGGCGGTCTGATCCTCGGCTGCAAAAGCTAGCTCTAGGGACGTGGAATGTCACCTCTCTGGCGGGGAAGGAACCTGAGCTGGTGCGCGAGGTTGAACGATTCCGCTAGATATAGTTGGACTCACCTCGATGCACGGCTAGGGCTCTGGAACCACTGTTTTTGAGAGGGGCTGGACCCTCTTCCATTCTGGAGTTGCTCCCGGTGAGAGGCGCCGAGCAGGTGTGGGCATGCTCATTGCCCCCCGACTTGGCGCTTGTACGTTGGGGTTTACCCTGGTGGACAAAAGGGTAGCCTCCCTCCGCCTTTGGTGGGGGGACAGGTCCTGACTGTTGTTTGTGCTTATGCACCAAATAGCAGTTCAGAGTATCCACCCTTTTTGGAGTCCTTGGAGGGGGTGTTTGAGAGCACTCCTTCCGGGGACTTCCTCGTTCTGCTGGGGGATTTCAATGCTCATGTGGGCAATGACAGCAAGACCTGTCATTGCCCACGAGGGGCGTGAATGGGAGGAACAGCCTCCCTGATCTGAATCCAAGTGGGGTTTTGTTGCTGGACTTCTGTGCTCGTCATGGATTCTCCATAACGAACACCTTGTTCAGGCAAAAGAATGTTCATATGTGCACTTGGCACCAGGACACTCTAGGCCGCAGTTCGATGATCAACTTTGTAGTCGTGTCGTCGGACTTGCGGCCGCATGTTCTGGACACTCGGGTGGAGAGAGGGGCAGAGCTGTCAACTGATCACCACCTGGTGGTGAGTTGGCTCAGATGGTGGGGGAGGAGGCCGGTCAGGCCTGGCAGACCCAAGCATGTTGTGAGGGTCTGCAGGGAACGTCTGGCAGAGTCCCCTGTCAGAAAGAGTTTCAACTCCCTTCTCCGGCAGTGCTTCAATCCTGTCCCGGGCGAGGCGGGGGACATTGAGTCCGAATGGGCTGTGTTCCGTGCCTCTATTGTCGAGGCGGCCAGCAGCAGCTGTGGCCGTAAGGTCGTTTATGCCTGTCGTGACGGTAACTCCCAAACTCGTTGGTGGACACCGGCAGTAAGGGATAACGTCGAGCTGAAGAAGAAGTGCTATCGGGTTTTTTTGTCTGTGGATCTCCAGAGGCAGCTGATGGGTATCAGCGGGCTAAGTGGAGCGCAGGTTCGGTGGTCGCTAAGGCAAAAACTTGGGCATGGGAGGAGTTTGGAGAGGCCATGGAGAATGACTTCCGGACGGCTTCGAGGAGATTCTGGTCCACCATCCGGCGGCTCAGGAGGGGAAAGCAGTGCTCTGTCAACACTGTGTACAGTGGGGATGGGGGGCTGCTGACCTCGACTCAGGACGTTGTGAGGCGGTGGAGGGAATATTTCGAAGACCTTCTCAATCCCACCAACACATCTTCTGATGAGGAAGCGGAGTCTGGGGTAGCTGGTGCTGGCTCTCCTATCTCTGGGGCTGAGGTCGCTGAGGTGGTCAAAAAGCTCCTCGGTGGCAAGGCCCCGGGGGTGGATGAGGTCCACCCAGAGTTCCTTAAGGCTGTGGATGCTGTAGGGCTGTCTTGGCTGTCACGCCTCTGCAGCATCGCGTGGACATCGGGGACAGTTCCCCTGGACTGGCAGACTGGGGTGGTGGTCCCCGTCTTCAAAAAGGGGGACTGGAGGGTGTGCTCCAACTACAGGGGGATCACACTCCTCAGCCTCCCCAGGGGTGCTGGAGAGGAGGGTCCGTCGGATAGTCGAACCTCGGATTGAGGAGGAGCAGTGTGGTTTTCGTCCCGGTCGTGGAACAGTGGACCAGCTCTACACCCTCTTCAGGGTCTTTGAGGGGCATGGGAGTTTGCCCAGCCAATCTACATGTGCTTTGTGGACTTGGAGAAGATATTTGCAGTGTCCCCTGGGGACTCTTGTGGGGGGGTACTCAGGGAGTATAGAGTGCCGGACCCACTTGTACGAGCTGTCCTGTCCCTGTACGACCGGTGTTAGAGCTTGGTCCACATCGCCGGCATTAAATCAGAATTGTTTCCAGTGCGGGTTGGACTCCGCTAAGGCTGCCCTTTGTCACAGAGTCTGTTCATAACTTTTATGGACAGAATTTCTAGGTGCAGCCGAGGTGTTGAAGGGATCGGTTTCGGTGGCCTCAGGATTGGGTCTCTGCTCTTTGCGGATGATGTGGTTCTGTTGGCTTCGTCGGGCCATGATCTTCAGCTCTCACTGGAGCGATTCACAGCCGAGTGTGAAGCGGCTGGGATGAGAATCAGCACCTCCAAGTCCGAGACCATGGTCCTCAACCGGAAAAGGGTGGAGTGCTCTCTTCTGGACGCTGGACGGACTACATCTCTCAGCTGGCCTGGGAACGCCTCGGAATCACTCTGGATGAGCTGGTGAATGTGGCCGGGGAGAGGGAAGTCTGGGTTTCCCTGCTTAGGCAGCTGCCCCCGCGACCCGACTCCCGATAAGCGGCAGAAAATGGATGAATGGATGGATTTCTCTTTCACCATCATAGGGCAATTCCTCTAATCTAATTGACATGTTCTAGTTTTTGTAGTAAAATGTTTTGTTCTGTGGTACCAAGTGCAACAGAGATCTGACAAGGAAAGTGTAGAGACAATTTTGTTTTTGAGGCTAGGTGAAGAACATTGCCAAGTTTCACTAGTCATGTTTCTGTGCTATAATGTGTTGGTTTCTATTGAACAGAGATTAAAGTGATTTGCTACACTTTTTTGCAAATGTTTTACAGATGAAGGTCAAATTGACTGATTGGCAAAGCTCTGTGCTTTACCTGAAAGAAAACACTTGAACCAAGCAAGACTTATTTAGAGCAGCTGGTATTGAGCCCAGTAATCAGATCTCATATGGAAGTGTTAATTAAGGCTAAACTGAGATGAAGCAATAACAGAACATATACTATATATTATCAAGTGCTATGACTGAGCTCAGGTTTTTCATAACTTACCCATTTAATTTCCTGAACAAAAGGCTTTGGTGGGTAAACCAATAAAGAGAGCCCAGTTGTGGAGCCCTAAGCATCAAACCCAGCAGAAAAGTGCATCATGTGTGCCCTGTTTTATCACCAGTATCTTAATCTTATTCCAAATTTAACTTTTTACCCTCAAAGAATGGCAAATGTTTTATGAATTATTATTCCATCAGCAACGTGTCATTCCTAAGAAATTAGCCTAAGTAAATCCACCTAAAGGCATTCATCATCAAAGAACTTTACATAAAGGCACAACTGTGCTTCACTATAGTTGTCTTTTGACCCATTCAGAGTTGGGGAGTTCACCTCCACCATCCCCAGACTTTAAAGAGTCTTGAAGACATCATCTACAAGGGTCTCTCTGTGGTTATATTGTGAAGGAATTTTTAAAAAAAGAATCAGATGTGCGTATGTTTTTCTTATCTTTTACTATCCGATTGATGCAGGCTACACCCCTTGACTGTCTCTACATCTGTAAACAGCCTTGTTTGGCAGCCTCATTTGCTCACATTCAAAGCAATACCCATGCACATGTACTTGTCTCTTGCCAGGAACAGGGTGGGATGTGTTTGTCCATAGCATAAGTTTGGATCTAAGATCTTCTCTAAGTACATATTAATGTACTTAATAAAGTACATTAATAGATGAAGCTACCTTCAGGCTGAAGGTAGCTTTCAGCCTGAAGGTAGCTTTAGCTTCACCAAAGAGTAATCACCACACCTCAGCCTACCGACCTCGATTTGGAGGCAAAGCAGGAAGTTTAAGAAATTTTTCGCCGATAGTGGAGGAAACAGACCAGAGCAGTACAGTTACTGCGGTGGGGGTGGCTCTGGGTCTGGCCCCGTCGGAGGCCGTGGGGGCCAGCGGTTGGAGTCGCCTCGTGGCCGGGTCCCGGGGTGGCTGTGCTGGTGGGCTGCTGGCTCTGTGGGGGTTGGGTCAAGGGGGGGTGCTTGGGGCTCGCTGTCCACTGGTCCGCCTGGGGTGTCCCCCACGGGGCATGGTGGGTGGGTTGTGTGTGGCGTGACTGTGTGGTGGTGAGTGATTGTGGGTGCGGCACAAGGGAGGGTGTGAGTGTGGGGTTATATGGGGTGCAGATTGAAGTAGGTGGGGAGTGGGGGGAGGGGGCCGATAGCACCCTGGTTCCTGGGGTGTGCGGCTGGAACATCGGGGTGTGTGCTGGCCTACGCCGGGTGGCTGTCTGGGGGGGCCTGGTCCTCCTAGGCATGTTGCGGGCCCTCTGCCTTTGGGGGGTGAGGCGGCCGCCTCTGGGCTCCTGGGGCCCTGGGCCCTTCGCTTGGGCTGCCCTGGGTGGCCGGTCCCTGGCGGGGCCGGCGGCTGCTGATCTTGGCCCACTGGGGCCTGTGCCCCGGGACCGTGGGGGGCTCTTGCTGGGGCTCTCCTCTGCCGCCCTTCGGGTGAGGCTGGAGTCGTCTTTGTGGTGGGGTGGCTTGGGTTGGTGCTCCGGGTCTGCTGCTGAGGGCCCGGTCCAGGCCCTGGTCTGTCTCTGGCCTCCGTGAAGGCGAGGTTGCATTTGCATGATCTCACTCACCACTCTTTATCACTGATCACTCCTTGTTTCTCATGCTCTGCATGCTGACACAGTCACTGAGTTGTCTAGTGGGTTTTTAATACTAAGCGCTAATTATTAATTTTTTTTTTTTTTTTTTTTTGTATTTTTCCTGTGAGTTAGTATCTGGTCGCTGTTATGTCTTTTTGATTTGGTTATTATTTAAAAACTCTTAATGACTGGCAGCCCTGTTTTTTTTTTTTCTGTGTGTGTGTTTCTGCTTTTGTAAAATTTGTAGGAAATTTTCTGGTGTGTTCATGTACAGGTGTAACAGTTTGTTGTCTGGTGATGGTGTGGATTGAAGGGTTGTTTCCTTCTGTCTGTGATCTTTTTGTCTCCTTTCTTCTTTCCCTTTTGCTCTTTTTGCTATTTTCCATCTTTTTCTGTCCCCTCCGGTCAGGTCCAGCAAGATTACATAGATTCCGTGATTCAAAGTAAATAAATAAATAAATTAATCACATTATTAAGAGGAGCCTTACCCATAGGCCTCCCCTTGGCAGAGCAAATTTGTTCAGCACGATACAGCAACCAGACTATCATTTTGCTTGCTATGATGCTGGACAGGACAAGTTAAAAAAAAAAAAAAAAAAAAAAAAATTCTCCCTAGGAGTGGGTGTGTGTGTGAATGGTTGTTTGTCACTATCTGTGTTGGCCCTGCGATAGATTGGTGACCTGTCCAGGGTATACCCTGCCTCTCACCTGATAAATGCTGGGATAGGCTCCAGCTTCCCGCAACCCGTAATGGACTAAGTGGTACAGATAATGAATGAAAGAATATATATATATATATATATATATATAGTCTTTATTTAACCTCAGTTTGGGCCCCTCTGTATTGTGTGTGTATGGGGGTGGGGGGGTGTAACACCCCACTCCCAATGAAAGCTTTGGATTTTGTGGCTTGGTAGAGAAAAGATGTGTGAATAACATTTGCTGAGTAAAAACATCAATCATTCTTTCACGTGGCTGTGTGCTGGGGCAATTATTCAAAGAATGCCTTGATGGTATATATATATATATATATATATACATATATATATATATATATATTACGTTGCTGATAAACAGAAAAAAACTGAAGCTTGTAAGGAAAGACACATTAAAATGAAGGCTAGATTAATTAAAGCCTTTAAAAAGAACAAGGATGAAAGCTGAAGACATGAGCTGGTGGTAAGGGATGAAGAGAGATTGAGTAAACCTTAAACTATTTCCACTCTCCCTCCTTTCATTCCTTTGCACACCTAGAGCCATACAGCAGTATGTCACACAAGAAATTTAAGAAGGGAAAACACATTCAAGCTACTTTGAGGAAGCTTAAGCTCAATTTTCATCAAGAGAATGGCATGTTGTTGATGAAGCAACCCCATCAGAAATGATGTACATCAGCCTGAAATGCAGCCAGTCCTGAAAATACAAGCACTGACACTTATTGGCACCACTGAAAGTGAGAAACTGGCACAGACTGTGATACTCCCTGTGAGTAATGACATCCTTTACACTCACATTTTGAATTTCTGACTCCCTGCTGAGTTTTTCATGTGGTTCTTTTGGGAGCTGAGGTCATCTTTTGAATCTTGAAGGACTTCCAACAGAGGGTATACCTATTGAAAAGAAGCCATCAAGAGTGGCTTCTCTTGTTCAAGATGGTAAGAGATACAATTCTGGGGAAGAAAAATAAAGAGATTGCAAAAAATAGGGGTGAAAGGTCCTTATCTTTTTTGTAACCCCTCTCATCTGTGATATCTGGGAAAAAAAGATAATCACTCATGTCCTGTTTACATAATCATGCTTATTTGTCATAATTGGCTCCAGACTCTGCTCAGCTTGAAGATGCGTCCCCACTAATGGTTTGTGTTCTCTTTTTCAGTGCATTTGTCCTTCAGGCATAGTGAAAAGGCTGAATCTTGTTTCATGCAATGTTTAGGTCCCTGTAGCAAGATTTGAACCCATTTCTAGCAAGTCTAACTGACCTAGTAGTCCAGCACTGGGTAATTTGCTGTCATGCAGTTCCTTTGCAGTGTGTGCATTTTACTGATTTATTTATTCTGTTCTTTTTGTTTCTTCTTTATAATGGCCTCAAAAACTGGAATTCATCATTTCAAATTATAGCTGGTATAATATTACAATGATGTAACACAAGCACTCATTATTCTATCAGAAACCTCATGCAGAGGATTTATTATTGAGCTAGAAAGATAGATACTGGCATCACAATGTAACTTTGATCAATATTCAAAAGAATCAGACATACGCCAGGAAGACACACACACGCACACACACACACACACACACAAAAACAGATCAGACACAGGGATAAAAGCCAGTGACAAAATGATAGCTCTGAAGTGCCAGTGATGAGTATCACATACTTAACATGATTTTTGAAAATATATTTAATATAGACAGACTCCCATGGAAGAGTTTTTAAATCACCCCTGAAAATCAAAATACACCAAAAACTTTTATCTTAGCCAAAATTATATCAACCATGATCTGTAAAATCATTTTTTTTGCCTGACCAAACAACGTGTAAATACAGTATAAACCTTTGTTACTAACAAAGCTGCCCCTATGATTATAAGAAGTACGATCATTTATTGAAGACAAAAAGGCTTAGGGAGGGGAATCTGATGAGAGGAGGCAATATAAAAGGCTGAGGAATATGATGGTTAGCACATGTGAAGCATGGTTTTTGTTCTTTAATCTTACTGAAAAAAGTTAATTTAATGTTTCACTGAATATTTATTTAATTGCAAGAACTTAAAAACAGGGTGCAGGTACATTCTGTTATGCTTCTTTGTTATTATTTTGGTAGCAAAATCTTAGTTTGATAGTAAAATGTTCAGCACCAAAATCTGAAGGGCTTATTACATGTTCAGTAAATCTTTAATGTTAATGTAAAATGACCAATTGGTGAGTCTTAAAAAGACTGAATTGAATTATCACAGGTAGCTCTATAGGCCAAACTTCCATTGCCTTTTTTTAAAATGGAGCTTTTGTACATAAAGTTAATAGAAGTTTAATCACAAATTATTTTGAGGAAATCCATGACATGAAATGGGTGGGTCTGGTGATGAACTATTCTATTCTATTCTGTGCTGTTTCTCCCTGCAGAACAGGCACCTCTGCAGTTTGATGAAGAATTCACTCCTGCCCTGCTCTCCCTTTGGCTGCCTGTATCCCCTGGAGTAGTTTAAAGGAAGACTGCAAAGATTCTAAGCTTTGACCCTTTAACACAACCTCTCGTATGTGCTATAATCCCCACCTACACATCAGCAAATCCCATTTTTATTGGTAGGAATGCGCTATGAAAGGCATGGAAGTACTCAGTGACCTTTATGTAGGGCAGGACCTCAATTCCTTTCACAACTTGAAAGGCAAACTGAAGCTGCATAGCAATACTGGTAGTGTATTTAAATTTATTTGTTGACATCACGATTAAGAACCACCTAAGTCCTCACCCCTCCCTGAAAAGAGCACAAAATCTAAAGTCCTATGGCTGTATCTAAAGGTGCATTCACACCAGTCTTTTTTTTTTTTACTCCTAGTTTGTTTGCTTGGAAAGTTAGCTTTGTTTAGGAATTGTGATTGCCAAGCAAACTCTGACTTGGATCAAAGAAGTGAACTTTGAGACGTCTACAAACGAGGGTCTGTCTGCTTCAAGTGGACCAAATACAGGAAAAATACTACAAAGCAAAGTGCATTGTGAGTTCAGCGCATGGCATTGTGGGCAAACACAACAATAAGCTTGTGTGGTGCGATAGGCAGTGCTGGATTAGAGAGATGACTCAAGGCTGAACATGGAAGAACTCTGTAAAGGTTCTGATTGATATATGGTCAACTCAAGACCGTTACAATCTGATGCAGCTCCGTATTTTGCAGTTATGTGGTAGAAACAGAAGTTGTTCTGTATTAACCAATAGATAAACAAATTTTCTTCATTGTGTGTCTGGTCTTCTTCATTAATTCTTGATGTAGCGTTGCCTCTGGCGGGGAGTGGAACATGTCATTTAAAAAGGTCTGATTCGTTTGAGTAGCACAGCATGGACACAAACTCGGACAGGAAGATTATTGCATCCCCCAAGTGAACCGAGTATCCAATCTGACCAAGTCTATCAGACTATGTTGGTGTGAATGCATCCTAAAGTCTGTTTCCAGAGAATTGCTGGACCACAGGTCTGTTTTGTAGCTGTATTTGTGTTGTTGGGGAGCTCCTTTCTCCTAGAAAGACCCAATACCTTTTAGTGGGTCTTGGAAATGATTTGGTGGATATAGAGGACACACTACAATTTTTTTGGACACAACTTGGCCATCAATTAAAGTCAGATAAAGCATTTAAACACTGACAGAATCTCCATGCCAAAGTGGCAGCAACATTATGTTTTCTTAACTTGGCACAATTGAATAATATTGTTTGAAAAAGTAAATATTTCTTTACTACATTAAGGACCCAAAAGACAAAAGTCTGACTCGGCCCCTGTAGGAGCCAAAATTGTGGTAAGGATAGTTGAGATGTTTACTGTAAGTTACAGTGTATTTTTTGTTATTTTTCTTGTACTTTGGTATTCATTGTGCTACACCATTTCTGATTTTCACTTAGTTGTCAAATGTCCTATATCACCTGAAGTAGGCACTATGTATGCTCTTTGTGACACATGGAAGAGCTATATTTTGATTTTGGTGCATGGATCGACATGTGTGCTGAGGTACAGAGAAAAAAGGTTTTTTGACCATTACTAAGTTATGTTTCTGACAAAAAAAAAAAACATTGCTACAGTAAGTGTTAACTGAGAACTGTTGTGAAACCCAGGAGAAGCTTGGATGTACCAACTGAAAGATACTTGGAAAAACGTAAAATAAAACCACAAACACGACCTGAGTCTTTTGTGATTTCTGAGTAAGGAAAGGTAACATATTTACAAGTCAAGCCTATCTAACATCACCTCCTGTTAAATAAAAGAGTGGCTTTAAAGTAAGATCAGTGGTTCAATCTACCAGCACATGCTTTTTTTTACAAGTTAGTAAAATATGCTGCTGCTTAACATAATCAAAATCCAACATCTATCATTGCTTGCAATGCTAATTTTGAACTGATTTTATTCAAATTTCTGGTATTCAGACCACGTTTAGTATTTATTACTTTTTAATGAGTTTAGAAGTAGCCTTGGGACCTCTGAAATGGCCTTATTGAACACAGCAGTATTCTTTACCCTCTTGTTGTCTTGGGGTTAAAAATGATCCAAAACTGTGTTTAACTGCAGAGAAAATTAGTTTGATGTTGTTTTCTCCACTTCCTGGAGTGACCCCAACATTAGAAAAAGAGAAACATTGCCTTTATTCATATTTCCATGGAGGCTGCACACTACTTGGTTCCAGAGACTGTCTTCGGATCATTTTTGACTCAGCACTGTCTCTCTGTGATGGATTAAATCCATCACAGAATCAGTTATAGACAGCAAAAACATACAGATTACACAAATAATATGTTATGGTAGACGTGTTAGAAGGCTTCACAGAAATCAGTGACACTGCACTTCAGACTTACTAAAACAGAGCACATGTCACTGAACATATGTGCAAAATCTGGTTTTGTCATTAATCCAGTGACCACTACACTCCTGATGGCACAGCACTGGAGAGCTAACGTGCATGTAAATTAATTGTAACAGAATTTAGAAATGTAAACATAATGGGTCAGCATAAAGCAACATAGTTAACAGATCACTTGAAATGAGATATAATTCCTTTGTTTTAATTAAAACCTTTAGGACAATGTAGTGCAGGGCTATTCAATTCGGTCCTACGAGGGCCGCAATCCAGCAGGTTTTCCATGTATCCCTGCTTCAACACACCTGACTCAAATTAATTAGTCATTGTTCAGAACTTGATTGGTTGTTAGATCCATTTAATTTGAGTCAGGTGTGTTGAAGCAGGGCTACATGGAAAACCTGCTGGGTTGCGGCCCTCGTAGGACCAAATTGAATAGCCCTGATGTAGTGTAAGATGTGTGGTCAGTAGTGAACCATTTTTATACAGGTATTTCATTTGAATTTCACTTGAATCTCTTTAATTTTACACTCTACGTGTTGCCCCCTTTGTATAAAAAGAGCTGCCCAGCCACTGATAAGTTAGAGATGAACATTTTGTTCAGGAAATGATAGTGAGAGAATAAAGATGAATAAATTCTTTTCTCATCTTTGAGGTTAAATGATATTTAACAGTGTTCTGACTCCACTTCTTTTCAAGTTTTTTAATCACTATACATAGAAATGTTTCATTCATCTGCTAAATTCATGGCTTCTACAATATACCAACTTTACACTGCGGATAGAGATTGTGAAGAATCAAACTAATGTATAAAAGTAAACAAGTGTGCATGATAAGTTTTTGAAATGAATGATAGATAGAAGATCACATGGGATGCAGCACAGCAGCTCGAGTTGCATGGGTTATTGCTTTATAGAGGGAGAAAAAATGAAGAGGAAGAATATCTCATTTTACACATTTAGGTCCACACTTTAAAAACAAATGTTGTTCCATATAGCAGGCAAGTTAGATTTAGGAAAAATAAGTTCAAAAGTTCAGTGCAAAATGGGCCCTCTTTTTGACACATTTGTATGTATAGTGTCCACATGGTTATGGCACCACATGTGATACACTATATACTCAGCTACAACCCAGTAATAGTGAGAAAGATACAAAATCATCTGTTACTGCACTAAAGATTGTTCATTGTACCATCTTGATGAACAGATGGATGGATTGAGAAAAATTCTACACAATAAAGACCGAAAGAAAAAGAAACAGCATCACCTACTGTATAATTCCTTCTTGAACTGCGGGTAAAGTTTTCTGCTTCTGAAAGAGTGGCTGAGGGCCCCCACAGTATCACACAAGGGATGACAGATGTTATCCATCATAGATTTTAGTCTTACCCATATCCTCTTTACATCCACTCAAGCACAGAGCTAGTCCTCCTAACAAGTTTACTCAGTCTTTTCCTTTTCTCTGTCAGAGATAGCCCAGCATCACCTGAAAATTGCTGCCATGGCTTAGTGGTCCTACACACTGTAGGACCTGTCTCCACAGCAACTGGAAACTGGAGATGATTTTGGCCCTTCAGAGCTTGTACAGTGTAATATCAGGGTCAAACCTGGTTCTCAAAGATGAAAAAAAGAAAGACAAGACGTTAGTTTCATATAAATATACCCAACAGATATAAACAAAAGAAAAAAAAAACAGCAAATTTACATTTTTACTAAGAGAAATTTAACACAAAGCTTCTATCAGGAGGTCTGCCAGGTTGTTTCAGTCAAAATATAGAGATCCAGGTGGGCTGGCTTTATTGATTCAGTGGTTGAAGCCACAAGAAGCAGAAGATTTTCTCACACCAATAGCACATAGATTAGGTCATGAAACCTGCTGGGCACTATTAAAACCCTGTTATACTCCACTGCACAAAATTGGAAACTACTGCTTGCCAATCCTGTATAATGCACACTATATACAATATATATATATATATATATATATATATATGCATAAAAGTATTGTGTGGAGGCTTGACTTCTGCCTGTTGCTGGAGTGCCATGAATACATTTCTTAATCAGGACCTGACTTTTCAGACAGTATTGTTCAGTGCCGTGGAAGAAGGGAAAGCATAGAGATGTGAATTGTGTAATCTGTGTCTTTCTCGCTGTTTCATCTCAATAAAGAACAAAACATGTTGGCAATGGGGGAAAAAAAACATCTTGCTGTGAAGTGAGATTCATGATAGGCTAATGCTTCTTAGGAAAGGCTGGTGTGACAGATACAGCTTATGGCTCATGCAGCTACAACTATTTTTGTTAGTTAACAATTGTGGGCATGATGCTAAACTCTAACACAATCCAATCAGAGACCTGTAAATAAATTCAGACTCAGGTGATCTGAGATTTGTTTCCCAAACTATATCCAGTGGAAAATTCTCTTTTTGTTGTAACTGGTTTTCAGAATCACTTTGCATTCCACAAGGATATTCAGTCCTGTGTGTGTGACTGGATGTTTTCAATACAAGTAAATTGTCCCATTTTCCCATAAATAATCTCCATCATTCGGCTTTCAACCCTATGCTTCTGACACTTTCAGTTATGGGATTTCACCATTTCTCCATCCTTCACTTGTCTTCACTTATTTGTTCCAGTCTCTGACTCTTTTGCATCAGTCTCCATCTCCTTCACTCTCCTTGACAATTCTTCCCCGACTCTTTTTTTTTGCACTGGATGTGTGTGTCTGGCCTGATTGTGTGCAGACTGGAGCCTCCGTTCATATGACAGTAAGGCTTAAGTTGTCACTGATGTCCTCTGCAATGATTAGCCTCAATTCCACAATTCAGCAACAGACTGACAGTCCTTTTATGACTTTCACTCACTCTTTATGGCACTTCTCCCCCTTTTAAACTAATCGGGATGAGCATGGGTTCTTGTCTCACTTCTTGCCTAACTTACATTGAAAGTGCCTCTCTGACTACATGCTCTCTGACTGTTATTCCAGCTTTGCCTCATGTGCACCAGATACACTTGCATAAATTGGTAGTCAACTAATAAATCTGATCAAGAAACTAAAAGTTAGGCCAGGCTTTAATTTCAGACAAAAATCATCTTTTTCTGAAAAAGAAAAAAAAACATGCAGTTGGGAAAGTCACATTACAGCAGCACCAGTGTGTGAGGAATAGCACACACAAGATATATTAGTTAGATGCAGCTACGAGTACCCTTTTAGTAAGAATATTTGGATTCAGCATCCTCA
Organism: Melanotaenia boesemani; assembly: GCF_017639745.1. Lineage (NCBI taxonomy): Eukaryota > Metazoa > Chordata > Actinopteri > Atheriniformes > Melanotaeniidae > Melanotaenia > Melanotaenia boesemani. Next base: position 13,175,171 of record NC_055694.1, read on the forward strand.
AATCTGTAAAACACACAAAATACCAAGCTATATAAAAGACATTTAGAAATGACATGTTCTGGGTAAAAGAAAAAAAAAAAAAAAAAAAAAAATTTGCTGCTGCAAGATTTTTGCCATTTCTGGACTATAGAGATGTAGTCTACAAGTACATATGTTGTATTCTATTCTATTCTACAGTCAGTTAGCAGACACTTTTATGCTAAGCAACTTACATCTGAGAGCAAGAACAACACAAGCAAGAATTCAAACAGGATAGGACGTCATAATTAAGTGATAGTCAGACTGCTGTGAGTCCAGTTGGACCCAGGTGTTGTCATGTAGTGCTAGAGACAGTGCATATATATATGTATTTTTTTTTTTTTTTTTTGTAAGTCCTATGTTTAAATACTGTGTATCATACTTCTTTAACACTAAAACCACCAAGGGGGTCATTTTTAGCACCTTTTCATTTTCAGCTTCACAGTTTTTGTCATTTTGTGAATTTTGATATGTTTGTGATACAAAATGAAAGGATTATGATTATTTACACCTGGAACTGCTGAAAGCCATTTTTATCCCGTAGTAAACAATGTAAAACACTCTAATCAGCTGTGGTACAACAGCATCAGTATTGCTAGGGATTGGTGGCAATAGATGGTAGAAAGACTGACATGTGATAGATAAAGCTCAGTATATATGATTTAACCTAATGATTTTATCAGTAACAAATCTGTACAAATTATAGAAAGATTTCATTAAAATCTATCTATACATCAGATGGAGAAGAGAATGCAAAATCTGGCAGTATCAGTGACCTATATTTTCTTCAGAATAATTCATCCCTAACTAAAAAAAAAAGAAAAAAAATGAGCCAATATACCAAAAAGGCCCAGACTTCAGCTGATGTTGAGGGACAACCGGCATTGCCTTTAAGTGCTCACTGCATTCATGAGTCTCATGGATTGTGTCATTTTGCGACACATCAGCTGTCCATCAACAAACATTAACACATTTTTAAGTGTAATGTTTTCATTGGCATTTGTTGTTGCCTCATGTTTTTTCAATGTGTGATAATTTATAACAGCTGACACACATCAAGACAAATGTCTGTGAAAAAACTAATAATGCCCTGGCAGAAAATTACCAGTACATGGCATTTTATGTTAACTGTACAAACACTTCTGTTAATCGAAAATGGAAAATTATGTACTTCCACAGTATGTTCACAGAATTTACGGAATGACACCACGCTGAAAAAAGAGACTAGTTGAACCAAATACAAATGATTTGCTTAAGTTGGTAACAAGTGATTGAATAAAGTTTATCCAAGATCAGTTATTAAGTTCATATCCAGCATAATTTCCTCCAGTGCAACACAAAGATTAATATTGTTGGTTGATGAGTCTAGCTGCATCATTATACCATAGTCATGGTACTAAGTCAGAAAAGGGTGTCCACTCCAGATCAACAGGAAGATTGATGCAATGTCGATTACCTATCAATCTACTTTTCTTTTCTCACCTATGGTCATGAGTTGTAAATAGTGACTGAAAAACAAGATCATGGTGAGTTTCCTCCAAAGCGTGTCCATTCTCCCAAAGAGATTAAGAAGCTTGGTCATCCAGGAAGGGAACAGAGTAAAGTTAATGCACCTCTGTATCGAGAGAAGCCAGATAAGGTGGTTCTGGCATCTGGTTGGGATGCCTCCTTGATGCCTCCCAGGTTGGCTGTTCCAGGCATGTTGCACCTGGAGAAGGTCCCAGGGGAGACCTATGAAACACTGATAGAACTATATCTTGGCCTGGAAATTCCTCAGAATCCCTCTAATCGAGCTGGAAGGAGTAGCTGGGGAAAGGGAATTCTTGGTTTCCCCGACGCTGTCCCAATGAGCCAACCTCGAATAAGCGGTAGAAAATGAATGGATGGATGTTTCATCAAATATAAAGCACCTAAACCCCTCTCTGAGTTAAACTCACAAACACATAGTTTCAATAATGCCTTAACGTCCATATGTATTTAATTTAGTCTTCCTTAATGTGACTGGAATCTTGGAAACGTTCACTAACAGGTAGAAACAACAGACCTACAAGAATAAAAAGACAAATTAAATTAACTTTGAACTCACAGAGAATAAGGTCTCAATATTGAAGACAGTGTGAAGGTGCATGACAGTATCTGGATGTAGCTCTGCCAATATTTGTGATGATCAAGCACCCTCGTCACTATAGATTTACAAGACAGGAAGAGATGTGAGGTGGTTTGGAAACTTCAGTTTGGAAATTTGTCATTTGTGATAAAGCTTAAAGTGCTATGATATGTAGGGTTCAGCTACTGAGGTGGTGATGGAGCAGAACGAGAAAAGAAAATCTCCAAAAGTCAAGGTTAGACATGAAGGTTGACTGCATAGTAGTTATATTTGTTGGAAGACATCTTTTAACTCTCTACTCACTTTAACTTTAACTCTATACTCAATAGATACTCAATACAGACCAGAAACAAATCCTGTGTCATCATTTTTCTGATGATAATTAGGATGATTTGACTTTTTCTCTTCAACAGCAACAGTCTGGGTTCTCTCTGTGAAAATGTGGCTTTATTTGGGCCTATACATAGTATTTGATTAAAGAGTATTTTATGGATTTACAGATCAAACGTGTTTTTGGATGCAATAAAGATTTCTTCACAAGCAAATTTTATTCATAAGGGAGACAGTAGCATCACTGACTAAAAATGCAACTCTGTGCTTTGATGTGTGGAAACCAGACAGTAATAGCTTTGGTGAGTCAAGAAAGGTAAATAGTTTTAAAACTACTGATAAATCTAGGCTTTTTATAAAGAAGGAAAGTTTTTGTATCTTGAAAAAACTGAGGCTAATTTTGACTGAAGTAGAATCATGATTATTGCAAGGTTTGGCTCTAAATATGAGCTAAGTGAGGACATATGAACCAGGCTCTTGAATAAAAAGGATCCAAATTAGCCAGTGAGCATATGAGCCATTTGGCTCCATAAACTACAGATGTCTTCTCATGAGGATTTTAATATCTATATTTACATGACGTCAGAGCTATTCTGACAGATTTCAAAGAAAAATGCACGTCAGTGTAATAGAACGTGTTTGGCTCTGTGTGTGATTGGCCTCATCTTGATCTGTATGGATACTATAAAAGAAATCCAAGAACCATGTGGTTGCAATTTTAATACTTCCAAGGACACTGTGTACTCCCTTCTGTTAGGCTAAGAAGTATGGATTTTAATCACTTGTAAATATTTAGGGAAGACTTGCTGTTAGTCCATAATAAATATATTGAATATTTATTTATTAAGGCAAATAAAACCCTGGTTGAAATTCAGCTCGTCTCTCATCCACACCCCAGTCCAAACACTGAAGTGCACATAAAATAAAATCTAAAGGTCGAGTGCACCAACATTAATTAGTTTGATCAGTCATTTACCCCAGACTACCTCAGTTTTACTACTTTAGTTTGAAATGTACCTTCAGAATCAGGCAGGAAAAAAGAAAACATGTATCATGTTGTCATTCAAATCTGATTACCTCGTGCAGCTGCAGACACACTGAAAGGGCAACAAGGTTGTGTGGAAGTTAAATCAGAGATTAATATTGGTTTTATTTTTTAAAAAAACTTAAGTATTTATAATCAGCAATTCCAACAGACAGTTGAATTATTGTGAGGTGAGGTGTGGATGGATGAAGAAAATAACGACTGGCTTATCAGAATCCGTTCAGCAAAAATGCAGTTTTGTGTAGTTGTCCTACTTTTTAATGCATGGCTCTGTGTTGATTGCTAAATCCGCAACTTTCCTGTGGCTAATGTCAATTTCTGGATGATTCATGCTCCCTGTTAACAGAAAGCAGCAAGTAAAGTAAGAAAGTGCAAACAGGTTTCCATCTTTATGTGAGCCAGAGTGGTCTCAGTTAATGTTCATTGTTTGTCACAGGCATTTTTTTTATCACTAGACAAGCCACTTTAAGTAAAATAAGGGCAAAACTTAATAGTACATCCATTTCTCTTGACACAGCTATGTTGTTGCTTCAGTTTATACTGGATTAATTCCAAAGAACAGTGCATGTTATTAATCCACAAATCCATTTACTGACATTGTATATTAATATATCTACAAAATTCAGTTTTGTAGGAGGTGGACGTCGGAGCAGAGAAAGTTAGCTGTGAGAAATTGTCTGTTTATAGGTCAATGTTTCGCTACCAGCTTTGGCAATAAACGCCACACAGCTTTTTTAGGTCCAGCAGAATCCCGTGTCTGATTCACCACTGCTGGGTAAAGTGACAGAAGTTCACCCTGAAGCTAGCTGCAGCTTCACCCAGGAGGAATCACCTCTCCTCTGCCTCCCTTTGGAGATGGAAACAGGAAAGTTTAACAACTGTTTTCCCTGATATGGAGCCAACAGACTAGAGCAGAACTGTTACAAAACCCTCAGAAATATTGCTTCAGGGGCAAAAAGACCAGACGGAAAGACAAGTAAAATAACTTTTTTGTTGCTGTGCAGTTTACACAAGGAGGGTAGCATCATATCTAAGATTAAAGTAAGTTGTGTCTAGGATTAAGGATTTGGTTTTGGCTCTGTATTGCAGTTTTCAAGCCAAAGTATATATATATATATATATATATATATATATATATATATATATATATATATATATATATATATATATAAATGCAATATAAATAAAATGTATAAATAAAAATCATTGTAGTCACATTAGTCTTCCACCTAATGTTGGCATTCATCATAATGCTGACAGTTTTATGACCAAAATATTTATACATTTGTACTTCATGGATTTTTATATAAATTAAGTGAATTCTTCATACACATGAGCAAGTTATCTGTGTAGTCTTCTCATCTGCTGGTGTGACATCTTGAACTTCCTTTGGGGCTTCATAAAACACCATCATAGTCCAGCTGTTCTCTCCACAGTCATCAGACCTCAAGCCCTCTGCGCATCAGAGAGCACATAAAATGTGACGAGGCAGTACACATTGTACCATACAACCACAAGCCAGTAACAATGTACTTTTCAGGACATTGTTTAACAATGCATTCAAACAACTGTGTTGGGATTTTATAAATTCTGATATATATATATATATATATATATATATATATATATATATATATAAACAAACAAACAAAAAAAAAACAAGTTACATATTAACTAGAAGTACTCAGTAATCACAAAACTCCACCAAGCTATAAGGTCACTATGTATAACCTCCAAAAAACCAACAGCCCACCCAGTACCCCCTATATTTCTAGCCTTTATAACCTAGATCACCAGATCCAAAATACCAACATGATTCAGATTGAAGCAACGCATTGCCACATTAAAAAAGACACATGGAATTTTAATGGAGGGTCCACACATAAAATAACATAAAAGAATTTCCCACCTCCGGTCCTCTTTGAAGATTAGCTACAGTGTGTGTGGTAATTTGGATTCATCCAGAAGCAGCTTAACCCCAGGTGATTTGACTTGTGTCTTTTCCTTTAATATGTAAATACAGGTAAAGTCATTGAGTAAATAGAAAGTCTATGAATATATTTTCATGTTATCCCAACCCATAAATTCCATGAGACAGATTGCCTCGGCAACTTGTCTTGGCCACAGTGCATACTGTATTGGCAGTAGGTCATGCTGTGTATGCAAATCACTCCCTGGTTTCCAAGATGAGACAGATTTTGAGGAGAAGGATGGCAGTGAATTTCAGCAACCACTTCATTTGTCTGGTGAGACAGTGAGGTTCCATGTTGTTAAAACAGGAGGAGATGGACACATGTGGGTGCAGGTTGTTTTGTCATCTAACAGTGAACATGTGAAATAGTGTTTAGTTTAATACTTTTTCTGGATTTAATATATATACATTTCACAATAAATTCATCTATTCTACAGCATGGATGTGAACTATCTGAACATTTTGTATGGATCTAGTTTTCTTTCATTTGAGACAGTAAATATGAGACTGCACTGTTTTGATGTTTTTTCCCTGTTTTGATATTTTATTTCTTATTTTTCATGTTATTTTCCCCTTATGACTTGTTTTTGAAATTGCCTGAATTCATAAACATAGTTAATGATTTTTTCTACTTTTATTTTTATTTTTCTCTTATTTCCTCTTTTTGCTCCAGATGGGAAATGCCTCCGAAACATTTCTGTTTGTGTCCAAAATATCAAAAAGCAATGACTTCCTCATGGGAACTCTCTACACCATTTTTGGTAAGTGAATTTGTTAGCACCTTTTAAATAAATGAATGTGAACTCTAGTTGAAGAGTTCTTACATGTGGTACTTTTTGGCTTCCCAGGTGTGCTGTCAGTGCTGGGGAATGGGATCCTGCTGTTTGTGGCCTATAGAAAGAAGTCCTCCTTGAAGCCAGCAGAGTTCTTTGTAGTCAACTTGGCTATCAGTGACCTGGGCATGACAATAACTCTGTTCCCACTGGCAGTCCCTTCGGCTTATGCTCACATGTGAGTAACCCATGAGATTCACATTAAGAATCTCTCTTGTTCCATCCACTTATCTGTTTGAAGCCTGTTTGTGAGGGAAAATATAATGAGACAACAAGACTTATAGGAGCTTTCATGATGCTAACTTAGGCTTCCTTGTGTCCTCTTGTGAGCTAGACATCTTCTCTGCCATGATGGATGATCTTTTAATACACTGAATGCACTTTAAGGCTATGAGGAGACAGGAGGATAGACAAGGATAGGTAGGTGCATCCTTCTTTGTATCTCTCCTGCACATCCTTAACGGGAAGAGCCAAGATGTAAAGAAGGAATATTGATTACAAATGTATTTTAGGAGGCCTTTTTAAACCATTTAGCATTTCTCGGTTGGAAGAAGTTAAAAGACTGAGCTAAGTCTTTGTAACAGGTTTTTTTCTGCACTGTAATTTAAACACACTGAAATATATTAACACACTCCAGTGTTTAATCTTCCATTTTTCAAGATCCCCCTTTTAGACATTCTGCTCTCAATTTAAGCTAGGTTTTTAAGGTTTTTTTAAACATGTTTTTTTCAACTTTAATTTTCACTTTTTCCTTAAGCAGTTGAAGAACAGAAGAAAATTGGATTGTAACATCCCTAGTTCAAACATTTATTTCAGTCCTGGATTCTTTTAGTAAGGGATCACTGGGTCCCTATTTCCATCATTCACATCCACTTGAAAATATTAAAACCATTTTAACAGCAGCCCATGCGGTGTGAATGCTCCAGAGGGGGCTGTGAGCGTAGATGTATGTAAGATTCAGTGCAGACTTATTTCAAAGTTTGTCCATCGAGCTCCGAAAGCAGGTAATTCTGCGGAGAATACTGTGTGAGAGTTTGCACTGCCTTTTAGTGTGTGTGGGTGTGTGTGCAGGCTGCTGATAACAGATCTTCATGCACTCTTCTGCTGGCCTGCATGTTGCTTTCCACCCACTCCACAAAACTGCAGATACGTCCAACTAAATTCATACAACATACTTTTTGCATCACGCTATGCACTCTATCAGAAAAGCACACAGGATTATTTACAGTAGTTAAATTGAGTCTCATACTGAGGATCTCACGTTTGGAAGCAAACATGAGTCCATTTATACTGCAGAGAACCTCTGGACCTGACACAGCAGACGTTCTGTGGTGTTAAACTGTAAACATGTTTACAAAAAAATAATTAGAAAACATTTAACTATGTTACATTTAAATCATTTGCATTTTTCTGTTATCATCTCCATATTATTCTGTACCATTAACCTAACAAATACACCTTTTAATCATGACATACCAAAGGCTTTGTTGAGAAAAAAGCATTTAAAGGATGTTTTCTGGAAAGCTTAAATTTGTCAAATAAAACCCTGATGAAATTTAGGAAGAAAACCATTGGTTTTACACCAATGCTGAAATGTTGATGTGCACATAGCTCCAGGCTTAATATGTAAAAGTAGACACATTGCATCATGTCATTGTAGATTAAAGACCTTTCAACTATGTCAACATATTTCGAGTTTAAATTTAACACCCACTCTACAAACAACAAAAGCATGCTTGCTTTAGCTCGGACAGAAGAGCACTTGCCACTTTAAAGAAAGATAAGCAGTTTCATCTCTCAGCACAGTGGTCTCAACATATTGGTGATTTCTGCACATATGCATTACATATTTTTACTCTTGAAATAAATATCTTGTTCTTGGTACAGAACATTAATTCTTGCAATTATTAATAGTTTAGCATCTGTGGCTTCATCCAGCATGTTGTGAGATAAGATGTTAAAGCCTAGGATAATGACTACATGGAGGATTGAAAAAGTGCTTGCATATTCTTTTTTTTTCTTTAATATTACTTTCATATTTCTAATAGTTCATTTGCCAATTCACCTAATTTGTTACACCATGTTTCTCCATCTTTTTCCTGTTTAGTGCCACTTACAAACCTTTTATTATCCCCATCCCAATCTTTTTAATTAGATGTCTCATTTTCACTTTGTGACATCTTTGTACAGTCTAGAATGAACAAAACATTTCACTTTATTATACCGACATACACAGACTTAAAAAAAAGGATAACAGATACTCTGTGGTTTAAAACGGTTAAAATGTCACAATACATGTCAGCTCGATGAGCTCTTTCACTCATATGTCTTGCGCTTTATTCTGTGACCTTCCCTGCTCTGATCCCCTGAGGATGTTGGGATGCAAGTTGTCATATGTTTCAGTGCTAGGTCAAAGTGCATTACTGCTCACAAGACCCAAGGGAAGGCCAGAAAATGGATTACCCGTCTGCTCATCTGGATATGCATTGTAAAATTCAACTAAAAGATTTTACAGACACTTTAATATGAAGGTGTCAGAGGGTAACAAATCTTCTCTTCTGTTTCTGTCTTCATTCAGGTGGCTGTTCAACATGACAACCTGCACTCTCTATGCCTTCTGCGGTGTTTTGTTTGGCCTGTGCAGTCTGACCAACCTCACAGTGCTCTCCTGTGTCTGCTGGCTCAAGGTCTGCTGCCCAAACTACGGTAATTTTAATTGTACTTTTCAAATAAGGAACAAATAAGAAATCAAATAAATAAAAAGTAATTAAATGACAAAAGACATTACATAATTCAAATACAGTCATGTTTTTTATGGCAATTAAGCAGAAATCTGGCTTTTGTCAGACTAATGATAACATTGTGATCATTCCTCTAGTCTGAAAATAAAATCCTTGAATTAAAAAAAGAGCTGTTCGATGAAGCACTGAGGCCAGCAACTCAGGTGCTCGTTACAGAAAAAGGCCATAAAGCAATAATATTAATGTGCAAGGATTTAACCTCTTTTTACAGTATCATATGCAAATAAGGGGAGATTTACAAGGTCTTCAAATGTCTTTCCTATCCTTTTATTAATGAATTGCCACAACAAGGTTTTACCTCCTAAAAACACACAAACCATCATTGGAATTGCATGAATCCCTGTCTCCATCCGCTGGGGCATGAAACACTTACTCATGCCAGGAATTTGCCAGCATCCCAGTCCACACTGTAGCCTACATGCAAATCATCAGACTGCTGATTTTATATGCAAAGCCCTGTTTGTCGATGTAGCAGAATCAGGCTGGAAACACAAAACGATGAGTTTACATGTTTTAAAAGAGAATGAGATACAGTGTTAGCTAAACTGTTTCAAGCATTAAATGTTCAAAACCTATCTTTCAGGCAGTGTTGTCACAAAATGCTGCCTGAAAGATACTTATGGCACTTTGGATACAAAACGTGGGGACTATAAAAACAAACTTGATGAGAAAACTGGTAGCGCAGAACTTTGTTCACAAACATTTGTTTGTGGAAACTGGTGACACAGAGGCAGAGGTGGTGAAAAGATTGTAAAATTAAATATGAGCAACCTTTGAGATATATATATTTTTGTTTCATATTGTGTACTACTTATGGATCTAGTTTTTAGCTTTTAGTGTTTTCATTACTTTCATTTCTTTGGATTATAAAGAAATAATAGCCAACATAAATACGATCAAATTCCACATGGCATGTCTTCCATGCTATCCTCCATCTTTAGAGCACAGAGAGGGAGGCAGTTTGTAACTGTTGATGCTCGTGGTCTAAAAAATCTATAATATATAAAACAGTAGTATTATTATATTTATAGTTAGATTTCCAGTATAAAATTGTTGCAGGTAAACATATTTTTACCATTAAGGCCACCGTGAGGGGGACCCTCTACTACCATTTTGACATACTGTGTATAGACAAGGTGTGCTATCAGTTAAAGGAAGTACATTTTGGAGTAATCAGCAGTGGTTAAAGAAACATCAAGCCTAAGATCAATTTCAATTATTTTTTCTTTATTCTGTTGTTTGTCTATTTAAATTTTATTGTTTTATCTGTATTTGTATTAGTGCCACCCAGTGCATCATGCACCACGTGTAGGGCACCAAGTTCCAAGGAGGGGCACTTAGAAATCGGGTTCATGACTGATCATAATCATAATCACAGCCTCTCTAAAGTTACAAACGTTACAGCTTTCTGAACGGCAAAGTGTGATTGAGTGTTGACGATTTATTTACAGGAAGACAGGCTGCTGTGGGCTGCAATAACGGCAAAAACAAACAAACAAAAAAAGGCTCGCTAGCAGCTGTAATATCAGCCCGTACTGGGTCAGTACCATTTACAGCCTGGGTGACTAAATGGCAAACCGGGTGGGCTGAGTTTTGTACTCCACTCAAGACATGCAATCAACAGAGGCATCAGCCAGATGACCCACTCAGATCCGATGACTTGTTTGGTGAGAATGTCCCTTTTAAACATATGGGTGGAAATATCAAATCACTTGGTTTGAAGATAAACTTGGAAAATGTTCCAACTTGATGTGAATAATGTTGATGCGTGGCCTTTATTTAAGTTCAGTAGATAACTGCACATTAAAATGAACAACTTCTGCTGATATTATGATTCTTTTCAGCTGCAAAGTCAGGCAGCAAAGTTATGTTCCACTCTAACTAATTTATACTGGATTGGCTTTATTTGAATACCTCCAATGGACACTGCTGTGTTTTACAGACTACAGCCTGAAACAAATGTGTGCAAAATTACAACTTTGTTATTAACTTGTTGTTATTTTTATTATCAACTTCGTGCTGAACTAATTTTGTGAGCATGGTAACAATCTTGTGACAATGACATGTAATATATTACAGTCTGTTTAATGTTCTCTTAGTGCATCCTAACCCTACAAGAGCATAGATGCTGTACAATAGGGGGGCCAAAACGGAGCCGTGGGCATTTCCACATGTCCTCTTTGTTTGATTAGTTCTATAGTTAGCAAGGGACACAAAGAAGTCCCTGTCCCTGTCCTTCAAGTAGGATTCAAACCAGTTCAGAACTGGACTGGAGATTCCCACCCAAATTTTCCAGTCCGTCTCATCGGATGTTATGGTCGATCACTGGGATCTAGCAGAAGCAAAACTAAACTTCTGCTGCTGTGTGTGTTTAGATGGACATCTTTTAAGAGGATGATGAGGGAAGTTTCAGTGCTGTGGTCAAAGTCCTGACTGAATGTTGTCAAAAAAGTTGTTAAGTACCAAGAATTTGCATAGCTGTTGATAAACAGCTTTCTCTACAGTTTTACTTAAAAATGGGAACTTTGATATGGGCCTGTAGTAGCTCAGATCTCACATCAATACAGCAGGATAAACACTTTACCTCTTGCATGATATCCTCCAAATGTTTCTGGTTAATGGGATTAAAGAGAAATACGGCACTGAATGCAACACAATCTCCAGCCATGTCTAAAGCAAAAATAAAACACAGAAAACAATCAGAACAAGGAAAATTAACATATTAAAATAGCTAGTGCAAAAACACATCAGTATATTAATCATGAGCTTGTCAGAAAAAGTGGGATTTCTCTTAAAAACAGGGAGGCTGTCGGCATTTCATGTCCACGCTCGAAGCTGGCTGAACTAAAAGCTCTGCCTCCTGTTCTAGACTCAGAGATTCTAGGAACAGTAACAGGCCTCGCATTCTGGGAATGAAGAGACATATTAGGGTGACATGGAGTGCAAGATCTTTCAATAAAGATGGCACTAGGTCTTTTAGGATTTTTATATTAGTAAAAGAATTTTAATCTCTGTTCTAAATTTAACAGAAAGGACATGAGGGGAGGCTAGATCTGCAGAAATGTGGCCTCTCTTGATAGTCCCTGTCTGCTTTCGTGCAGTGTTTTGAATCAACGGGAGGATTTTAAGTGAGCCGTTTGGGCATCCAACCAGCAGTGCTCCTGTCTCGATGCCATTAATCAACCAGTTTCTCATCATCACCCTGCATCAAGATAACCCTGATTTTGGTAATATTCTGCAGATGAAAAGATGTGCCTCTAGAAAAATGTGTAATATGTGAATTAAAAGATGCATCTGGTAAATAATAAGAAGAAGAATATGAGGAAAAAATGAAAAAAGGATGATTTTCAAAGAATCTTCACAGCAGTTGTAGCAGCCTAAAGCCAAATAGAGTGATCGTATGATTGGACAGACAAGCTTTTTTTCTATGGACCAAAAACAACTATTTCATTTGTTTAAAAAATGATTTTGTGGCTCTAGTGGCCTTTATTAAGCAACAGCTGGACAGGAAAATGGGTCAGAGAGAGAGGGGGTGATGCAGTATGCAGCAAAGGCCGCAGGCCAAACCTGGGCCAGCTGTGTCAAGAAACTTTAGCCACCCTACCAACTAAGCTAAATGCTGCCCCTAACTTATCTTTTGTTAGTAATTCTGATACTAACTAAAGATAAAACCCAGGTTCTTTTGCCAGTTTGAGAAGAACAAATATCAATGAAAACATGGACAGATTAAAAACTGTAGCTTTACTAAATATTGAAAGTTATAATACACCTAGCTGTGTAACTGTGTTTTACTATAATACTGTTTGTGTTTGTAGTAATATGTACCTCTGTTTTTAGCTGTATGGTGTGTTTTAATCCAAAAAGCATACAGTACTAGTCAAAGGTTTGGGCACATTTTCCCAGTAAACCACTCAAGGTAACCATTGAATCAAATTTTGTTTTACCACCAACCTAAGTTTTTCCTTGACAATGAGCAATCAGAAAAAAGATGTGAGAGCTTTCTACTTAACAAAAGCTCAAGCCACTTTGAGAAGACATGGAGAACAACAGTTGCAAACAACTGCAGTTGTCATTATTACAGATGACAGTCTCTGTAATGTCTTTTTCTTAAACCACTTACTGATGCAGTAGCAGGAGGGAAGAATAAAGATTATAATTGCACCCTCTATAGCATTTTAACATCTGACCTCAACAACTGTCAGGTCCAAGTCAATTTCCTTTAAATGTTCGTCAAAGTAATATACACCTATAGAGCCTCTATGGAAGCTTTAAACCCGGCTGCATGCTCATCATACATTACTCTCTTAGGATTTGTTCATCTGTTTCAATGAGAAAATTCCATGTCCACAAATCTGTGTTTATGACAACTGAAAAAACACCATTTGCTGGTGGAGGCCATGTTATAGGCTAGAAAACTGTGACGGAAGATGATAAATGTTCTTTGGTTTGGGTATATTTTTAACTCTTTTTCTCCTTAAATAGTTATCTTAAACTCTTAAGGTAAGTTTTACATTCAGGGTTTAAATTAAACTAGGACTGAACAAATCTGGCTTAGCTTAATAATTTCTGAGATATTGTTTAACTTTAGATTAACTAGTTGCAGACTACAGAGTACCTGACTAAGGTGTTTTCCACACGTAGCAGGGAATCTCACAAAACAAAGATATTTTTCTACGATTTGGCCTGTTATAAATTTTGGCCAATTTTGTCATTGGCTACCTGGAACATTGTGTGTCATTGTATTATTTGGTTGGTGGGTCTACAACATCCATGCTGTCTGAGATGAGTATTAAGCACTGCTGTTGCCACAATGACAGCAACAGCATCTTGTTGCTTCAAAACAAAACACATTCCTGAGACAGTGGAAACGATTCTTCTAGATAACATACATGTACTCTACTAGCCCTCTGGTGATATGGGCTTGGTTGTAGCGTTGCTTAAGCCTGGTTTTCATTAAGGAGTGATGGTTAGGATGGGGCAGTTAGGGTGCAGATATGGTTTGTAAATTGTAATCTAGATGTGTTCCCACAGCCAACCGTAAGAAAGAGTATCAGCCAGATAGCATTAGATGCCTCAGCTACATAATAGCATGTTGCTATTGCAGCATGATGCCTTCCTTAAAGTTTAACTAAAACATGACTCAGAAACAGAAGGGGAAAGGCGTCATCCAACAGTTTGTGTTCTTTCTCCTTGGCGGTGCTGAGATCCAGGAAATCCGAGCAATACAAAAACAGAGTTACCAGACATTGAGCAGGCTGAAACAAAAATCCAGGTCCAAAAGATCAATGGTCGAAGGCAGGTAGGCAGGCAGGAGAGAACAAGGCTGGATATGTGCAGAGAAGAACCAAGACGATATGGCAACGAGAGGCAGACAAACTCAGTCTTATGAAGGACACAATACAGGTGGAACGCATCAGCAATAGGTGTGAGTGAAAGGAGGATGCGTTCGGGGGCAGCTGGGAAATCCCCATAAGGCGGACCATGACAAATACGGGGTATTTGGGTCTAATTGTATGCAGATAAAGAGTAAACAAGAAGTTTGTCTGTGCATACCCACTGTCACAAAGCAGGATTCCACAGTGTTCTTCTGCTTCAGACTGAGCACACAAAGAGCAGTTTTGGAAAATCCTTGAGTCATGTGTTGAACCACTCCAACATATAAAAATGTTTCAGATCTGCACAGTGAAAGTGCAGAAACCTTATTCATTGATTGAAAACCAGTTTTTACAACGCCTGTCCAGCTCAGCATCTTCTTGAAGGACACTTAAAGGTAGGGCAGTCTTACTTCAGATTTGCTGGACAGCATTGACAACACTAAAACTAACACTCTGCTCTCCTTCAGCTTTTTTACTTGGAAGGAGCCTTCTCCAAAACAGTTTTTTTTTTTTTTCCCGACTCGATAAAGGCACCTTTTCTGCCATAATGTCCCTTATTTTTAAGTGTGTACCATAGTTTGATATAGTAAATACCAAGGCTCTGACAGCATGCGATTCATGCATGAAAAGGGGCACGTGCAGAGGGGTTGAGGGAGGAGGGGCAAATGACAGTTGAGTTTGATGGACAGATCATCAACCAGTCTTTTAGTACGGGTCATTTAAAATGATTGGTTGGTGTTTTTTAAGTCCTGTCTCTTTCACAGGAGACTAATTTTTTATCTTTGTGTTAGATTAATTAATTGGCTGCAATCGCGGTGAGAAGGGGATTTTAGGCAACATAGTAAAAAAAAAAATGCTCCTAGAAAACATCTCCTTAATGGAAATATGACATCCATCAATACAGGTAAATTACTCCAGGAAGTTCCCATATTCACTGAACTATATCGTGTGGGTGGTCTGATCAACAGCATCTGGGAACTTGTAATCTTTTTTTATTTCACACATTGCTTTGCAGACTTTGGGCACTATTTTGCAGACAACTGATTTACTTACACCACACAAATCCACTGTTTCACAGTGGAAAGTTCCACATGTCACAAAAACCTCAAGGTGATAAGTACTTTAAGGAAGGTGGTATAGGGGTTCCCTTTACTGAGTCACATGAAAGCTTTGTCTGAAAGAAACTAATTATTTCATCTGCATTGTCTTTGTATAAGCGAAAGTGGTCAGGGAACTCTGTAACATCAAATTCATTCAGTGGGTTATTTCTGTCTCTGAGAAATCTACTTTCTGGTCTCAGTGGTGGTCTTTGAGTATCACTGATGTAGTCTCCACAGCAAGGTTTTTATCAGGATTGTTGCATCACACCAGGACCTGTTTTTGACTTTTCTCTGCTTTATATCTTCTTCTGCATTTGTACTTTTTTTTTCATTTTACCAACATAATTGAACTATAAAAAATTGCATTTTTTTGGTAATAAAAAGAACAAAAACATTCTCAAATGGGAAGTAAATAGTAAAGAGGTAATGAGATCCTATTGCTGGAGCTGGAATTTTAATAACTAAGACATTTGTTATTTTGCAAGAAAATGTTTTATTGTCAAGCAGTACATGGCAACTAGCAAAGCTTTTAATGAGGTCAATCAAATACAATCATAGTGAAAACAGACAAGATATAAAAAAAAATTGCACAATTACACAAACAGTCTTGAAAGAACAAAAAGAATCACCAAAAAGAAACTTGGATAATTAACAGGAAAACTTTTACATAAAGAAAAGAAAAACACGTCAATTACCTTTTAGGTTTTGATGTTATAATGATTAACAGTCTCAATTTAGATTTCAGTCATGCACATTCTAACATCCTTCAAAGGCATTCTCAGAAGATTTTCTTTTTAATGGTTTAACACTCATTTTAATTCTGATATTCAGTTCTTCCCTTTGTGTTTCTGACAGTTTATTTTCATAGACTGTGTCTCTGAACGGGCTGATTCTCTTGCCTTTTGATACCATAGTAGAGTTTTATGGGACTTAACAAGGTTCTTCAAGCAAAGCACTGATACTGCATGGTCTTTAAATGCAGCTTTACATGAAAGACTCAAGACGTCAGACACTGTGTGTGGAGAAAGTAAGGTCATCCTGTTTATATATTTCATAGCAATATCATTCCAACTGACTAACCGTATAGTTTATGTTGTCAGAGGAATATTGTTTCCCAAGGGTACTTACTCTACTTCAAACGACTCTATTATCACGCAGTCTCACATAACAGTCTTAAAATGTTTGTGCACATGGACACTGGTGTGGCTGTAAACTGTTCAAGCAGCACGTTGTTGCAAAGATAATTAATCTTTTTGTCACTTTATTCATTGAGGATTTATTTATACAACTGCCTGTGTCTATAAGCTAAATCTCTCAGCAGCACAAACAACTGAGAAGAGGTCCATATCTTTTATTTAAATGCTCTGGAGGGACTCCCAAGGACATTTCCACTTGCCACATACTTCCTTCCATATCATATTTTGCAGGAAGTTTGCAAATTCAGTTTGTCCTCAACTCATTACTCATTTCTAATTTCTAATTTCAATTTTGCTTATTAAACCATACAACTGCATTTTTTGTCTTTCTGAGGACATTTAATAAGTTGCCAAAGCACCACTTAGACATAATTCATACATATTTATTAATTTATAAACATTTATGTGTAATCCGTTTGAATTGGTATCATTTGAAGTAAACTGGATGTTATCTGATATACACAAACATTCCTCACTGTCCTCATTGCATGAATGAGTATACAGTTTTACAAGAATGTAGAATTTAGTGAAGATACTGTAGTTTAAAGACTTTACAGGAGTGACTTGTTTGTAATAAAACAGCCTTTTGTAAAATCTTGGATTTAAGAGAGAAGTCATCTGACCACTGTTGTCTATCAGGATCAATTAATTTGGTTACAAACACAGTAAACAAGTCCACTAATAAGAATCCCATCTCCTTGATCACTGATTTAGCTATTTCTTGTTTGGGAAACTGTCACTACATCCGGAGGTTAGTTTCACAGCCGTTCTATCAACTGTCTGACAGGTCAGCTGCTACACATAGATTCCAGCTTTACAGGAGTGATTTGTTTGTAATAAAGCAACCTTTAAGCACCATCAGAGCTGTAAGGACATCTTTATTAAGATCAGCCGAACACACAAAATTAGATTTCAGTGCTTTAATTGTATTATGGAACTGGAGGGTGAATCATTTTCAGCAACACAAATGAAAATGAGCAAATTCCTTACTGGTCCATTCAAAGGGTCAGTTCACTTTTATTTATTTTCCCCATTACCACTATCTCTTCTGGCTTACATCTACAACAGGTTTTGAAATAGAAGTATTTTTCTTTTTTAAAAAATGATCGCAAATTACTTAGTGTAAATCCCCCACAGTGTCTGACAGATTCTTCATTCAAGGAATTTGCATCCTAGAGCACAAAATCCAGGGATGTTCCTAATCGCATTCCACCGACACATAAACTTCTTCCATAGATACTTAAAGGGCACACAGAACAGAGGCAGTCTAAACATAATGGATCAGCCATAATCATAAAGCTTGATAGCTGCAGTAAACATACCCTGATAGAGTATAATTACTTGAGCAAAAGGCGGATTTGGTCAAAGAAAACCCTGGGAACATTAGCACACAGATTATGACTTTAGGAATGTGGGCTCTGCCTGGATGACTAACCAAATAAAGCTCAAGACTGTGTAGATCTGAAGGGCTGTACACACCAATTACATGCCAAAACGGAGCTAATTGCAGTTTGTTTACATCCAGCTTGACAGTTTTAGAATAGAATTATGAGGTTCTTGCATACTCAGCAGCTTTGATGATTGAACAGTCTAAAAGCTGTGTTCTCAAAGTGCTCTTCTTGTCTGTTTTCTAGGGAAGCACAGACCATAATGAAGAGTATGAAGTCCATAAGTCAATAAGCCTTGCAAATAGAAGTGTTTGAAATGCAAATGAGCATAAATTATTACACTTTTATGAGACCTCCCTGCAAGACTTCTATTGCATATAATCTATACTCTCAGAGTTTAGAATTGCTCCACTTCTATTATTAACAATGATTAAAAGAGTAAATTAGAACAAAGTAATATCATTTTCAACAGGACAATACATTAAACCATGTTTAGCTTTTCTGCTTAATTTATGTTTAAACAGCAAAAAATAAAGACTGTAGTTCTTCACTAAGAAGAACTACAGCCTTTATTTTCTGCTGTAAAGGAGAAGAGTTTTGGATTTTGAGTTGGAATTGAACTTCTCTTTTCTCATATTTTACATGCAACAAGTTGGAATCTTGCAGTTGAAATGTGTAAATGGAAACTCAAAATCCACATTTCTTGATTCAAGGGGAATGCCATTTAGCATTATACACCCCACAGCCAAGAGCAGTAAATGAAAGTTTTGTCTTACAGACACATGTGAAAGGACCTACGTGACATTCAGGCGCCCTGGAATCTATAGCATAATTTACCTTCTTTGTTATCATGGATATACAAGGAAGTCTTATGATTGACAAACATCCATATTAACAGACAGAAAGGCATGTTAGTGAAAAAGCAAAATATGCTTTGGTTTCATGACAAATTAAAAAAAAACTATATATGATATTTGCCCTTTTAAACTTAGAAGGTTCCAACAGTAACCAAATTCACTGAAATCCACTGTATTCAACAAATATATTTGGCCACATGTTAACTAATGTGAAAATAAGTGTTGTGTACAGAATTTAATAAGGAAAAATCTAATGTTGATTTCACAGTAGGAATCAATATCAGCAGAAGAGAGTTTGGTGCATTGCTATGTAAAGAATAGAAGCACACTTTAGTGAGCTCCTTGTGTTTTAATTGAATTGAGCTCTCAGTATAAAATGAGCTTAAGTTGAAACTTGAAAAGGGCGGCAGTGGCTCAGGCGGTAGAGCAGGTCGTCCAATGATCGGAAGGTCGGCGGTTCGATTCCCACTCCCGCAGTCATCTGTCGTTGTGTCCTTGGGCAAGACACTTAACCCTCGTTGCCTCCAGCATCGCTGTTGGCATCGCTGGTGTATGAATGAGTGGATGTGATGGTCGGAGAGGCCGTAGGCGCAGACTGGCAGCCACGTTTCCGTCAGCTTGCCCCAGGGCAGCTGTGGCTACACACGTAGCTTACCATCACCAGGTATGAGTGAGGAGTGGATGAATAAATGGATTCACAATGTAAAGCGCTTTGGGTGCCTTGAAAAGCGCTATGTAAATCTAATCCATTATTATTATTATTATTGAAACCTTCATGTGCCACTTGGATAGCTAGAGTTTTTGTTTGGTAAGAAGATGCTCCACATCTGATGAAAGTCCTCTGCAATGGCTAAATTACCCTTTGTTAGCGCCACACAGTTCAGTGGATGCCACTGGGCATAATCACCTCCCCCCACCCTCAGCTTGAAGTGTAAAAGGGGCTGACATCCTGCTGAAGAGGCTGTGTGGTGCCAGATAAGACTGCCTGTATTCTCCCCCTCACTGATTGTGCACTGAAGAAGCCCTTGCCTAAATCAATTACAGCCGAATGTGATGAGGTCTGTTTCAGTGTTTACCATGGTTCCCCTGATTCACACTGGCACGAGTGCTTAAGTAGTGAACACTGCACAGTATGTCATTCGGTACTATAAATAGTAGTATGTCATAGATGCAGCATACAACCCAACAGCCATGTGGTTGGAGTGCATACTGCATGAGTGGAATCTCTGTAAAGATTTAATATTAAAGAAGCAAACTAGTACATGCTGCTTTGCTTCTGTTCCTCAGTGAGTGCATCGATGATTTTGTATTAATACTGTGTACAAATTCTTTGTTGATGAATATGATGAAAAACCGAGTAGCAGTGCCATTACTAGCGATATGAACATAAATAATATTGCTAGAAATTTACTACACTGTAACTATGCCAGATGAAAGCTTCAGATACATGAAGGTTTTGTGACAGAAAAAAAAAATTAAAGGTTTCATTTGTCCCCATGCTTTTGCATGCTTAAAAAAGACAGCCTAAAAGGTGATTGTGTTTCTTGTGATCTTGTGTGCACAGGTTTTTACCTTTGAAGAGTATTTGGAAGTAGCTGTGCCTCCTCTCAAGTGGTTTTTCACAGGTTTTCACATGCATTAGCCCCAAGCAATATTGCTGTGTGGCTAAACTCTGTAGACTCTGAATAATGTTTATGTTGGGTTTGCTGACATTATGACCATTACTAACTCCACACATGTGCATCCCTGCAGACCATGTGATCTTTCACTGGAACATGCCTTAGGTAAAATATAGATTGACTGGAATGCATATTTTAAGATTAAACTATGACAGAATGTTTTTTTTTGTAGCAATATATTCTCCCAGTCAATTCTATCAATGCATTGAAATAAGTTATTTATCATGCAGCAGACAATATTTCTCCACTTCTTTCCAGACTCCATATGGTTCAGTGGTCAATTGTCACTTTGCTTTTTCTTGTGTGTCTTTTCCAATAATCCCTCCACCACTTCTCCCTCCTTCTCTCTTTGTCTCTGTACTCTTACACTCTTCTCCAGGTAACAAGTTCTTGTACTGCCACGCCTGCCTACTGGTTGCTGGAATCTGGTGTTATGCTGGAGTGTTTGCAGCAGGTCCACTGTCTGGTTGGGGAGAGTATGGGGCTGAGCCCTACGGAACAGCGTGCTGCATCAACTGGCATGCGCCCAGCTACAACTCTGCAGCCATGAGCTACATCGTCTGCCTCTTCTTCTTCTGCTACATTGTGCCCTGCACTATCATCTTTCTCTCCTATACATTTATCCTGCTGACCGTGCGAGGCTCTCGCCAGGCCGTGCAGCAGCACATGTCCCCACAGAACAAGATCACTAATGCACATGCACTTATAGTTAAGGTAAATGCAATGGGTTACTTTGCAAGGTCACATTTACTGTATATTTACTGTGTATTATCTGCCAAATTAATTCATATTTATGTGGCAAAATATTTTTTGAGTGTTGTCATGTCACTTTTCAGCTCTCTGTGGCAGTTTGCATCGGGTTCCTGACAGCATGGAGTCCATATGCTATTGTTTCCATGTGGGCAGCGTTTGGTAACCCAGCAAAAGTACCACCCATGGCTTTTGCTTTAGCAGCTATCTTCGCCAAGTCCTCCACCCTTTACAACCCCATTGTTTATTTGGTCTTTAAGCCCAATTTTCGCAAGTCGCTGTGTCGGGATGTGGCTCAGTGTAGAAATACACTCTGTGGATGTGTGTGCGAGCACAGCTCTGCACAGAAGGGAACTTGCATGCAATCACATCACAATGAAGAGTGCAACTCCACAAGGTTGTCCAACGGGTTGCCAGAGAACCACACGACCTGCAGACATTGTCCTTGCCCTGAAACAGCCGCTGGTGCCAGGGAAAACTTTACAGATTACAGCCCGCAGCAGACTGCCAGGATATTAAAAGGATCCCTGCACAGTGAGGTGGCAGTCAGTCAGCTCTCCAATGAGCTGCAGAGTGATTTCCTCTAGAGAAAAGAAGAAGAATTCTACAAACTGCACCAGACTTTTAAAGGTTGGAAAAGAAAACAAGTGTGGAGAAAACATGGCAAGAATAAAGGATGAAAGAAGGACTAGTTGCAAGTCAGGGAAAAGTGATAATCATCTTAAACATAAATGAAAAGAAGAAGATGAAGACTGATTAATGAATGAAAAAAAATATATGATTTAGGAGATTTAAATTTGTCTCATGCCTCAAATATGTGACACTGCCAAATAAAAAAAAGGAAAAAAAAAGGACAAAAACATAACAAAACATATAGTTAAAAGCCAATACAACTAAATAAGCAAGCCAAGTAGTCCACATGTACATTAATATTTCATCAGGTCAAATTAGCAGGCATCAGTAACTATCTGATCACTCTGAACTATTTACATAAAAAAACAAGACTAAGTAGTCATAATGCAAATCCGTTTACTCTGGATTCAGAGGGAGGAACTGGTACTGAAACTTTCTACTCCAAACACAGACTTTTTGCCCCCCGTTTTACCAATACTGTACTTGATGATGTATTTGTATTTATTTATGCATGCCTCAAAATGAAGGACTACAGGGTAACTATTGTCATCTGTCAGGAAATAAGTGCTGTGTTCTTTTTGCTAAGGATGAACCCAGGCTTCTACATTCGTCTTTATAATCTGGGTTCATTGACAAGGTGAAGATCAAAGAGGGAGCAATCTGACTTAGTAAGCCCTCTGGTACCTACGTAAAAATGGATAGTTTGCCCAGAGGGTAGTATTGATCCATCTGCGATAAAGAAATGTTGATTTTGACTTTGTCTATTTTTTCTAATCACCTCTGGGAAGATATGAGAGCAGAACGTCTACAACAGTTAGACTCAATAAGACCCATTTACCCCTACTATTCTCAATTTGAAGAGTTTCTGTTTGGATGTTTCATTTTCTGAGGATCAACATGTAAATTAAGTCACTAATTAATTTAATGAATTATAAGGCTTTTTTCTCCCCTTATACAAATCACAATGATTTTCTGATAAAAAAAAAAAAAATCATGGCAAAAGTGTGCAATAAATACACAAAGAACGTATCATCTGATGCTGATAACAGTTGATGTTTTATTTTTTAAAAAAAAGTTTTATTGAACAGAAAAATCATTGTTGAAGTTATGTGGCTGTTGGCATCTTCTTATTTCCAGGAGATGTTTATTAAGCAGCTGTCTTGTTCTGGAAACATTGCTGCAGTAGTTAAAAATCTAGGCAAATTTAGTCTGTCATACAATATGAGTCTTCTTTAGTTTATTATTGTTACAGTTTCAGAGTCTACCTGGGAAATGCAGCCCCATCTCACAGTAAAAAAAAAAGCTCAGATGAAAAGAAACAAGAAGTCAGATGAATTACAGGATGTAAACAAGCCAATACTTTAACTAAGTTGAGGGAAATGATTTTTTTTTCTCTGAATTTGGCTGAAGGTTTTGTAAGAAGTCCAACCGCTATCAAGTTTCTTAAAATGATAGTGACACTCGGAAATTACAGGAATGCTCTTAAAATACAGCAATTAACTGGGTTAGTCTTGGATTGTTACCAGAAATTACATGATCCAATCCTACAAAAACAGAACCCAATATTGCAACCAACCAGAGAGATTCTTTTATCAGGTTAATCATTAAGATAGCTTATTTGGATGTGTAAAAGAAGAGTGTGATTTATTTATACTGTATCTGAGGGTATTTTTCTAATGTGCCTCTGTGAGAGCATATTTTATGTGCAGGAGTAGAAGTGTGCAAATGCTGAGAGAAGCTCAAAGCAAATTCTTTAAGCTCTGCAACACACACACAGAAAAAAACAAGAGAACTCAAAAGTAGACATGTAACATGTTTGTATTTCCATGTCATTTCTACAAAATAGGAGAAAAAAAGTCTATGCATAAATATAGACCACTTGCCTTCAGTGCTCCTCTTCCATGCTGTTCATTTTGCAACATTAGGGACAGAAGGCTTTCCCTCAGCACCTACTAACATTATTCCAATAAAAATGGCCACATCGCACAGCTGAGCTCAACCACAGTGTTTGCCCAACAAGCAGTTTTGTACTTTTCCCCTGGCAGCAAAGGTCGTCAAATGGACGTACAAAAAAGATGTGGATTGTGCAAGATAAATTCGATCTGCTCAAGTGCGTGTTATGGCGGACTGGCTTGACTTTCATGATTCCTTAATTTACTATGCTGATGGGGGGAGGCAGCAGCTCTGTGCACTTTCCACAAATTACCTGACAACAAAAGTGGTTCCCATTTGTTGTTCTTATTTTCAGATTGATAAAATAATTTGCCTGAGGTCATGCAAAAATACCAGACCACCACTTGTGGTGTATTCTCTTGCTTGCTACATTCCTTAAATAACTGCTCTCGCCTTTCTAGGGTCTTTATTTAAGAGAATAAAACAATAATACCATCACCAGCTAAACTAATACCCCACTTGGGCTTTTCACACAACCCTTAGCCCTGGGGTTTGTTAGCACAGAGCTTACTTCTCTCTTAGCTTCACACTGGAACACTGTTTAGCCTGATCTTCTCTGTATAAAAAAGACAACACTCCCCCCACCACCTTCATTCATTTTATTGAGGCTACTGAACTCAACTGGGGGTATATCAAAAAATGAATTAAAAAAGAAACTGTTTTATCTAGTAAAGTATTTAACCTAACTTAGTATTTTCCCATAAGGTATCCAACAACACTCAGTTGTCTAATCAGATACTATATGTGGAAGTGCACATCACCGGTAACCAGAAAGGGTCGTTCTACCTCTTTAAATCCAAGATGGAGGATCAAGACTATTTCTACCATGACTTTACAGTTAATGTCTGTCTCATTTCTTTTTAAAATGCCTGTGTGGTGACTGTGCAAATTTTACATCTGTTTTTGACATTAATCATTGATCTAATTCTTACTCCACACTTTTAAATCCCGTGATAGAAATGTGGTTAAGAGTCACAATCATAACCTCTGTGTGACTGCTTAACAAGTGCAAACCCTCATGCATCAGTACCAGACACTGATTATTAGGCCCATTCACCCATTCACCATAACACACGTCTTTCTTTGTAAAGCCCCCCCTGCACTGCTGTGTCTGAAAACTTGGGATGTGGAATATCCCCTGGCAACTCTTTTTATCAATCCCAAATCAGTGATGGTTGAAGTTAGTCATAAATTTTGAATGTTATTCCAAAACACAAATAAAAACTGATTTAAAGTGATTTAATATGGCCGAAGATTAAAAGCCATAGAGCATTTGCAATCCAGTCAAATCAAACAAGTGTTATACTTTGAGCACTCTCAGAACCTGAGCCCAGACTTGTGAAGTTCAAGTGTGAATCCTTTAATACTTGAGCTGTGAGATGACATGAAGGAACCCTCAGGCTTTTTGTAGCCTGAGTTTATTTCAGTTGACACATGTAGCTACATGTGAAAGGCTCACTGCTGTAAAAAAATAAATAAAAAAAAAAAGAATAAATAAATAAATAAATAAAGAAGCACCATTTACAAAGACAAACAAGCATTTCCACAGTCATACACAGGTCTTATCAGGATGTTGGAAACAATACTGTCATCTTCAACTTTCCATCTACAGTTTGTATCTGACAACTACAACTATCTGGGTGTACAGGGTAACAGCTTATTGCTGTGTCTTGTAACCTCCAGGGAGAAATGAAGAGAGATAAGTAGTCTACCAGCTGTGTAAAGCATGTTATGGCACTTATTTCCTTAAAATACATAATGATTGTACAAACTCCTCTGATGTCTGCAGACTAATGGTGTTTTTATGTCGACCTGAACATTTAGAAAAGAGGAAATGTGTGTAAAAACTGAAGGATCAGTGAAATGGAAGAGGAATGTTCTGCTTGTCATGCTGCAACCAAAGGTCACAGTCACCTTTACACTCGCTGTCAAAGCCAAAATGCTCTTTTGGACACTCATATTTTTCTACCAATATGCAGGTTACCATAAGAATAATATACATATCAAAGACTTGGCTTCAGGTCCTGCTTTGGAGGGGCTTTGTTTGGCCCAGTGTCGTGGGCAAAGAAGGATTACCAAACCAGTAAACATAACTGTGAATATCTGCTTCTGATGTCTCTTTTTTATACTCTGTTCTACTCAAAGAACAAATCCTGCAAGTACCTACAGTATAGGTGCATATTCTGCATTACCAACCATTCCCACCTGGGTCATCAACATTGATTACTTATTCAAATTATATATTGTATATACTGTATACGCCTGCATGTTTGTAAATATTATGTGTTTGTACAGATGTCAGATGTAAGGCATATATAATTTATGAATATCAGCCAAAATGTGTGAAAATGATGGAGAAAGCCCTTTCAGTGTCTTCAAATGGGGATGGTGGGATTTACTTTTTCTCAAAGTGTCTCAAAAATGTTTTTCAGCGTGACGTTTTAAAGCAAAATAACTGCTGGATCTGTGGAGCCCCTCACTGCAGCTGGAGTCTGTTTTCCCTAAGCTCTTTTAAAGTTGCAATGAAATAGTTAAGGCAGGGCAATTAGCCTCTGCAGATGTACGCATTTCCTGTAAAAACAGAAGCAACTGAGGCCGCACAGGTCAGGAAAGCAGGTCCTGATAATCATTCTGCATGAGGCCTCAACTGTGTTGAGAGAGTGACATCCAAATTATTCCAAATACATCCCAAGTTTTTTTTTTTTTTTCAGCAAAAAACATAAAAAACACAAAAAAACATACCATTAAGACAAAATTGCCAGATGGCCTCTACAGTGAACATAGACTTTTAAAAAAGTTCAATAAAAAACAACACTAACATATAAACAGTATTTAGTTCAATGGAGACTTAAATAACAGCAAAAGCACCAAGAGCATATTTCTATAATGCAACGCCATTGCGGTGGAAAGTGTGCACTTAACTCCATCAGTGTTGTCGTTCCATACAGACACAGAAATCCAAAGGAGGAGTTCTGTCTGTTGCAGTGTCATTGTACAGATTGTGCAACTTTTACAAAGTTGACTCTCTCTACCTCTCAATTAACAAAGAAATATTTTAGAAAGTTGGTTTTTCATCTGCAAAGTTGGTTAACTGCTAAGAGATCCAAGTAGAAGTAGATGTGTTTGATGTGATTACACCCACTTGGATAAGCAGTTTACTCCAGCTGAGCTTAATAATGGAGGAATCAAAGTGCTGATAAGGCAGATCCGCCTCTAACTGGATGGAATTGTCATTATCCTTTGTTACACCACTCGAGTAAAAGGCATTGTTTAAACACTTCGGTTAAAACGATGCCTTTCACTCTGAGTTGTATCTGTCCGGACACAGCTGGAAGTCAAAACAAAGATTTTGTTTATCCCATTTTGGATGTGAAACTCGGAATCAGCATAAATTCCTCATGTGACATTGACAGTGGTTTATACTATGCATAATTTAGGTCTGAATGATTAGATAAATCCATTATGCATTTTTTTTGTCAATTTGTTTATTCACTAATCCAGTGTAAACAATTTTAAATGCAATCAGGAAGAAGCAACCAGAATCTAAAATTTCTGATCAAAAAGTGTTTGTATGGAACAACTTTTTTTTTTTTTTTTGTCTTTGAAGAGCAGATACTTTGTCCTCAGTAAATCTTCCATTTTGGAGTGTGTTGCACTATGCTGGCACATAAATACGCATTGTCAGACTTGCACACATTTCAGGTTTGGCAGACCTTCAACCCCAGTTTATAAGACACAAACAAGGCTGAATGTGATGTGTTGTACATATATGTATGTTTGTATATGGAAAAACTGTCTATCTACATAGATTATAAAATTACATTATAATTATTAAATTATTTTGATTGTTGTCAGTGAAGTTTCAGATGCACTGTGAAAATGTTTACATTTATTTTTTTGTTTGAAAAATATGAAGGATTGTATGAAAAGTGTTACGTTCATCTACCCAAGGGCATATAATTTGTTCTGACATAAAATGGAATGGTAAATAAATATAATCGAGGATTCAATAAATGAGTACTTCACTCTGGTCATTATGTTTTGACATCATAGCAGCACAAAGGAAAAATTTGGTTATGTACCATAAATTTTAAATTCTATTGCAGCTTTGGATTTAATCCACTTATTAAGCCAAACTGATGTATAACACATGATGGTATTTCAGATTAATGAGTCTAATTTCTTTAATAATTACATTTGCAATATTTTTTCTGTGAGCTGTCACTTACAGTAAAACTGGACATTCAGACAAACATCTGTCACTCTAAACCCTAACATTTCATATAGTATTTGGGATGATAATTAATACATTCTGATGATCCATTCAGAAAGAGAAGAAGGACAGAAGCTTTTTATCAGAGCAAATATTTCTAAATTATTGTGAATCATTTGAATAACAATGTTTAATGGGAAAAGTTTACTTTTATTTAACTCCCTCTCTCACATGTCTTTGCTGCAGTCAGTCATCTACCAGCTTCTGTCTGAGGCAGGGTGCCAAGATATCACTTCCAGGCTATAAATGTTCTTTTTGCACTCTCTTCCTGCTCAAAGATGGCAAGAAATGCAAAGAAATTTTAATATTGATCCAAGGGCATGATATGAATCCAACTCTGCTTTTTTTTGGCTTAATGGAAGAATTGTATTTAAACTGTGTTATTTGCAGCAGATTAAAAGGTTGAAGCAGTGCATTTACACAGAGTTGTTCTAGTCTTATTGACCAAAAGAAGTATTTTTCCCAAGGGTGGGTACAGTGTGAGAAGAAGTGTTGTCTCAAACCACTAACTTCGGACTGGTGGACAACCTGACCTATGTCCAACCTCCCACATGTTAAAACAGATCTTAATTTGATAAACATCATCACTGTAAATTTAAAGTGATCACTTAAAATGTATAATCTAAGTTTTATCTGTTGGAATTAATAATTATTTGGCTATATAACCACAAATTATTCCATATTATTATGTAATTTCCTTTGACAGACAGCAGCAAAAGATGAGAAGGTTTTTAATGCACTGGCCACATCTGAGTATCACATGTGCAACCTTCGAATCAAGCTTTATTAGGATTTATTCTTTGGACAAAGGCCACTTCATAGCAATATGAGCCCATGGGCCATACTTAAATGTCCTCTATAAAAACCTTGGAAACAATTTGCCCTGTCCACCCTGCACAAACATCTGCAAGACTTCTTTGCCTGCAGTTATGCATCAATAATGAAATTCTTTGTATGTAAAGTACAAAATCTGAACTGTGGTGCTCACGTTTGAGACCACTCGGCACAGAGAGAGGGAGAGAAAGATGATCATTAAGCACGCTTATAAATAAGAACCTCTTTGCACATCAGTTGCATACAAATTCCGTAACTGCTTCTGGACCAAATACAGATCATAAAACATCAGGACACATTCATATATTATAAAGAGCTTCACAACAAAGCCTCAAATAAATAGTTTTCCTTATCAGTGTTAGCTGTGTGTGGCAATTTATCCAGTGGGACATCGCATATCCCTGATGAAAATAACATCATAGCATAATAATTCTGCATAATTATTCATTTCACTGATGTGTGCTTTGTGTATAAAGATGTACAATTTTCTCTCTTTGGAGGCACTCAAACTAATTGTTTGCTGAATGGAAATGACAGGTATGTAATGAATTCAGAGGATAGACGCTTACAGTAAGTTGAATGTAATAAACACAACTTCATAACCGATGAAATGTTAATGATTTTTTGGAATGGTTTGTATGTGCAGGATGGCTGTTGTTACTGAAATGTAGGAAGGACCTAATGTTCTGGTATTGTTCCATGTGCAGAGGCAGTCTGTTTTACTGAGTATTTTTTTTTTTATAAAACATGGGCTTTGAAGCCTCCTTTTATTTGGCAAGAGACTAGTTTGGACAATGTGAAAGAATGAGACGAAGCCTGAAAGCAGGTGTCTCACACCAAAAGCATGAGAGTTGGCAACCCTTCATCTTGATTATTTTTCTCCCTGTGAATTCTATTTAGCTGGGTGTTTTTCCTTCAGCCTTGTGAGCCCCTGCTGTTGTCAGGAACTCGAATATATCGCTGGAGATGAAAGAAAGTTCAGTTGATTTTTATATTTTGGATAAAAAAGCCCTACCTCCTATTGTTTCAAGACTACTTGTTCCCTGCACAAATTGGTTTTTGTCAACAAACCACCACAAGTAATTTCTCAGCCTGTGGGAAGGACTGTGGTGACATGTGGGCACAACTATAAAAAAAACGAAAAAACAAAGAAAACCACTTTTATCTCAACACATGTAGATCCCAGAAATTTTGTCACAGCAAGAAACTCATATGAGCTGAGCTTTGGTTTAATAATTTAGCAACAGCCTTGGTTAGAATCAAGTCTGCTCCAACCAGCAGCAAAACACAACCAGCGAGTGTATGGGGTGCTTAGGGAACATCAATAAATAATTCCAATTAATCTTATGTCAACCCAAACAGCCCGCACCAATACAGTAATAATAATAATACAGGAAGCCAGGTTTCTGTTAATCAGAATGTTGATGGTTTGAATCCCAGCTTCTTTAGTCCACATCTTGGAGCTCCTGCGCACTAACACTGAACCCTGGGTTGTCTCTGATGTCTTCACTGCTGTGTGACAGAGACAGAAGCACTGCACAAAACATGCTGTATGAGTCTGTCTGTGAGCATGAAAAGATATACACTATGTGGTTTACGTGTAAGAGTGCTTTGAGTGGTCAACAAAACTGGAAACCCAATAAATAAATGAAATAAAGTCAATTTGCAGTTAAGCAACCATTGCATCATACAGTAATATGCATGCAAGTTTTGTTGTAATATGTCATGTTGCAACTACATTTCTTATGAACTTAGCAAGCTTACTGTGGTAGTGCAAAACATTCCAGTTATGGATGAGTTTAAAACATAATTTTCATACATGAACAGTCAATGAGATAAAAAGAATGGCTTCTTATCGGAAAGGTTTTAGTGTGCTCATAGCATGGAGCGGAGTCGTATTTTTATTTCCTGATCGGGCCAAAATGCTGTGGTAAAAAGCAAGGCATGTAATAGAAATGTTTGGACAGTGCTGTTATTTAACTGGCAAATCTGTAAGATTTCTTTGAAAAGCAGATCACATTCCAAGTTAATACCCACCCCTACTGTGTGTGCTGATTCTTTTATGTTAGTGCTTGTAATGCAGAGTTGCCCTGCATTAAAACCCTCTATAAAATTACCACTGCTACTTTTGTATAAAAGCACTAAGGTTTTCAGATAGATTTGAGTGCAATCAGTTGCTGCCAGATTAATGGCTAGGAGTGCATGTCTGAAAGGAGTTTATGTTTTTTTTTTTTTTTTTGTTTATTTATTTATTTATTTTTTTGTTTTTTGTGGATCATTTCTCATTTTGAAAATGCTAAAGGCCAAAAGGAAACATATCTGGAGGTGGTAGTCATCTTGTTGTTGCTTACACATTGCAGCAGCCCCCGTGGTCCCCATGCATTTTATCTTGTACCTATCTGTGTTTTCCTGCTTTATTAACACACACACACACACACAGCATCTTGATAGGATATCTTAGCAGGCACAAATAGATTTCCAGCTCTAATTGGTTTTGTCACAGTGTTCTGCACTTCCAAAACAAGACTATTGATTGGGATTTCATAAGTGTTTTTTGTTGCTTGAGAAAGCCATGGTCTTTTCATCAAAGCTTTATTCAACAAGGGTGATTTTTCTTTCCTTACTTTCATGTATGTGTGTTTATCATGAGAAACTGGTATTAAAATGTAAATGACAAAGAGGATCATTTGTGTTGTTTCTTTGAAGATTTATTTATTTTTTTGTTCCCTGAGGACTGAGTCAATAATCAAGCTAAAGCTAAGCCATTAGTATTACATAATAGGCTTTAGTCCAATATGTACTCAAATGATATACTCCATTTTAATCTTAATCCTTAATCAGGAGTTAAGCAGCATCTCTGACCTTGAACTGAGAGAAAACTTATTTTCCCCACTTCCTTTCACAGAACACATTGAAAAAAATACCTGCTAGTGCTGTTTTTTGCTCTGCACTTTATCCTCTCATTTTGTCCTTGCACACCTGGCTATTGCATTAACCCCACAGATTTAGTGGTAGAAGAGAGAGATAGACTATGCAAACAGATGGATGTGATCTAGCTGCTTCACCTTAACAAGATGTCCCTGCTGAACACCATCTGCCAAACTATCTACACTCTGCCAGGTCTGCATTAGAGCAAGCTGGAGAGGTACATGCAAATGTGAACTGACTGCAGCACTAAAGTATCAGGATATCACTTTATGTCAAAAGCAAAAGCTTTATTGGTGCTTTAACTTTAGACGTCATCTGTGTATGATGGTACTGTTTTTCTTGAAAAAAATCCTAAAAAATCCAAACGCTCCTCTTTTAAGTAAAGTATAAAACCTATCATTTGCTAAGTTTCTACAATTTACCCACTTTATTGTTGTTTTTCAAGGCAAAGGATTTGCTATAATGGACTTCATTGCTTTGTTTTGTTTTTAGTGTTCAGAGGAAATTTACAACAGAGTTTTACATCTGTTGCTTTTGATCATGTTAGCTTACATTTAAATAATATTACACCATGTTTGTATATGTAACAAAAAGCTAGAGGAACTGACAGGCACTACTTTACCTGCACAGCAGGTCGTGTCAGTGAATAAGTTATTGTTCAGAATGTTTTATGGTGTGTTTTATTAAGAGTTTACATAGCCCATTAGTCAGAACTAAACAGTTCTGTAGGTTTCTTTACAGACAGACTTGACAACATTTCTAACAAGCTTATGCACTAACCTGCACAACTGCCTGTCTTATCAGCCAGCAAACATACTCCCGTTTGGAAGTGAGGGTGTGTTGAGTTTGTTTCCAGCTAAACTGTTGCTTTTACTCCTTCTTTCTCTTGCTGCTCTAGTAGTCTCTTATGAGTTATGTGATGCTTTGTGTAATTCTTTGCTGTCTTATACTGCTTTTTTTAGTTTTAGGCCCCAAAACTACATGATGGTGAATAAGGAAATTTGTGTTTATTATTTCTTTGTTCTAACAATGCTTCTTGGCAGTAAAACTTCCCATTGTAAAGCCTGTTCATTTCCCCTTTAAATGTTGCCTTCCTTGTCAGGAAAATGTGTTTGTGGGATCAGCAGCAGAGTTTAGTATGTGCAGTGTGCCCATGAAAAACTTGTGGCAATCCTAAACAGCTTATTTTGCTGTTGACTTTCATTTCTGAGCTTTTGGTGCCCCAGGTGTTGAGAATAAGGTGGCTGATTGGCACCTGATTAGCAGCACCTGTGAGCATTGACCCTGTTACAGCGATCAGCTGGATTATACGGCCAAACTGTGGATAAGACGATAAGAACACCATGCTGATTGCTGCACCGACAAAGTAACAGCTTTTGATGGAGGCAATATGATGGTATGGGGCAGCATCCCGCTTACGGGAAAAATAAGGTTTGTCATCATTAGAGGCAATGCAGAGATATCGAGATGAGATTCTGCAACCAATGGCAATCCTATATCTCCACAGTCTGGGATCAAACTTTATCCTCCAAGACGAGAATGATCAGCCCCACAGAGTGGGGTTTATCAGAGGCTACCTCCAGAATTTGGGAGTGGATGGAATGGCCTGTCTGTGGTCCTGACCATAACCCTGTTGAACAACGGTGGGATCAGCTTGAAAAGGCTGTTTGTATCAGAGAGACCAACACAACCACAAATGCTGTTTGAAGAATAGGATGCCATCCCACAGCAGTGTATGACCAAGCTGGGCTTAATTCATCCAATTCAATCAAAACACCAAACAAAATCAAAAATAGAATAAACTGTTCTATATTTGACAATTTTTTCATGGGCACAACCCACACGCTCATCTGCCTGCTCACCCCATTAAATAATTTTCCTGGCAAATGTGGCACCATTTAAAAGAGAAATAAAGGGGCTTTCAAATGGTATGAGATCTATTGTCAAGAAGCATTTTTACATCAAAGAAATAACTGACCAAACACAAATTTCCTCACTTTTTGTGTTTAGTTTTAGATCATAGTTTGGTAAAAACATATAGATTTAAAAACTCTGTACTTTCCAAATGAAAAGCTTGTTTAGGTTTGTTTATAATAGTTTTACTTAAGTTAAGAGTGATTTTGTTTTAAACACCGTTGACTGGCTACTCTAGATGCTAATAACAACAGTCTCACATAGTTCACCATTATAAGTAATAATATAGATGCTTCATTGTTTCGATGTTGAAGAGTTCCAGGAGGTTTTCTTTTCAGATGTTCATGTTGTTGTGCTGCTTATTGGACCATTTCTTCTCGGCAAAGATGGCAGATCATCTTCAAGCCTTTTTGAATGTAGGTAAAAGCTGGGAGCTGCCATCATTGAGAATGGATTCTTTAATTTCATTTTTACAATGGCAACAATGACCTCCTGTCTACAGCATACACTGCATATTAAAAATAGAGATCACCACCTGTTTGTTTGCCATAAACCACTTTGCCACTTTGAGTTTCTAATTCAGCTGTCTTCATCTAAAGTTTTTCAGTCTTGACTAAAGTGCAAGGTGTGGGTCGAGTCGGTTGACCAGGGAATAGCAGTCCTACAGCCGTCTGCCCCAATTTGCATATATGGCTGCAACAAAGGATCAACTAAATTGATTATGTCAATTGCATAATTTTGCTGATTTGTTTAGCACACATCGATGCATTGTGTGGCATTTGTTTTAGTCTACCCTCTAACAGGTGTGTTTACGCAATAAAAATTACTTATTTTAAAGTTTAACAGTCAAAGTCACTGTGATTGCAAAATATTTAGTGTCTTTTGGTGCATTTGTGGAATACATACACATACCTACTGAGAGTTAAAATCTTTCTAAGTTTTAAGTCAGAGGTAATAAAAACGTTGGATCAATCTCATGAGAATGCTAAAACTGAAGGATAACCATCCTGTATTTTAAAATCACCTTTATGATAATGTGTGAACTCCCATTTCCCATCAAAATAACTTTAAACCATCAGATCACGGACCCCAGCTCATAGGAATCCCTTTTCTGGGTCCTGGGAGTGAATCTAGTAGATTCAGTGTATCAGGCTAGTTCTGTCATGTATATATATATATATATATATACATGACAGAACTATATATATACATATATATATATATATATATACATATATATATATATACATTGCATTATAATGAGAGAACTATCACTTCTCTTGTCACTGATATTTTATTAAAATGTTATTTGATGAGGCAGGTAATAGAAGAGCCAGTAATACAACTGAGAACATCAATTTATTTCCTCATGTGCCTCATGTGGGCAGCTAAGGTCATGTTCAAATGTAAATTTACCTAATGCTCTATTGCATTTCTATAAATAGTAATGAATGAAATGCAGTTAATTAGGTTACAGTTAGAGATGCAGGGTTACAACAAACATCCGTCCACAAATGCAGCTTGTAATATTTTCAATCTGGTGGTTTCTGCATTATTCTTTGTTTTCTTCTTCCACTTGCACTAATATTTTTTTCGCCTGTTCTTTTTTTTTTTGTTTGTTTGTTTCTTGGATATGCTTCTATGTCTTATGATGTCTTTGCTGAGAAATAAGCTTTTTAGCCCATGGGCAGACTCCCTGAGACAAATAACTCATTTAGACCGACTGTCCTTGTCTCCTCTCTTACACACTTTAGTACTGTGTATTGAACTAAATTGCACTTTATTGCCAGTAATAATAATTTCGCTATTGCCCATTAAGATCCAATTTCCCACACATAAATATCCACTAACACAGGATATTAGTCTAATTTGATTGTCTGCTGGGCACAATATTAAAATAGGTTAGGCAAGTTTCAAATAAAGTCATATCACAAAATGACACATCTTATCTTTCCACAGTCCATCATTGTCAAAGCTCTGATAAGAATACACCTTTTTCTCTCAGCTGATACCAGAAAACATAAATATAAGAAGTATTGTGAAAAAACAAGTTCTAATTTTAAACCAACCAGCATTAAAGACACTCAAATGCTTTGACATTTTTCTGAAGATTGAACTATATCTTGAGGTGGATAGAATTTTACTGTTTTATGTTGGCCATTCAGTCCTCTGAACGTCATCCAAGCTGTGAATGTATTTTCATATTACACTTGTCAGGAGATGAGGAAGAATAATGAGCTCCCCATTCAAATTAACACACATGCCAACATTGATTTGAGACAAAAACACAGAACTTTAAATTGAATTTATCTTTTAATTTGGACCTTCCGTATTCTGCCAATATGGAAAGAATTAGTTTCTAATTTAATCATGCTTAGAGTAATCTAATCCAAACCTTTGAAATGATTACTCTAAATGTTTCCATAAGCAATAATGCCTTGAGAGAATTTGCAGATATTAACTGCTGTCTATTATACATTGTGCTATTGTAAGTATGTTAAATATTTCCTATTGTTGTTAAGACTTGTATACTTTTACTTGTATAGCCCAAAATTTCATATGTTTCAGGACAAATAAGATGAAACAAAATCATGGGATGCTTTGGATGATGGCTTCTGGTAATGTTAAATATGTGGTTGGCCATTAAATCTTTCAATTTTAAGAATGTGATCGTGTTTTACAGATAAGTGAACCAATCTGGAGCCACAGCTGTGATAACAATGTAGTGCTTGAGGCAGAGAATGAGATTGTACAGTGAACTGTGTAAAAGGTTGAATTATTGTCTGAGAGAACTGTGATTCCAGCGATTTAAAAGCACAGTCAAGTGAAAATCATCAAAATGGAATTTGTTGGATTTTTGGTTTTATTAATATTTAGACCTCCATCCCAGAAGGCCACTCACAGATAAGGATTTGTGCTCGAGCATAACAATAAGGAAAATGATCATTTTTATATATAAATACAATTATTTATTTATTAAAAAATAGATCTGTATTAAAAAATTGGGAATTTTCTGCAACTTTATGATACGCTACCTATCAACAGCTAATTTGACATCCATTTTGCATCCTACCTGTACTCTGAACTCTCTTCAGCTAGAAAAAGCCCGTCTGATCTTTACTCCTGTCGTATCTCTTGCTTAGTCTCTTTCTCCCCATCTTTTCCTTTCTTCATTAGAGAATGTCTACTTACGTTTCTTTGCTGAATGAGCCAAGGTGTGCTTTCATGTGATGTGGTAAAAAGAAACACAGCTGAAACAACACGCAGCATTCTGAAAACAAAAGTTGTGAAGTATGGTTTCTCTGTGTTGGGAGACTACTGGGTGGCTCTAGATCAAAAAATGTACATAAATAATGTCACGTGCCATCAAATGAGTCAGGAGCGTGGATTTTTAAGGTCTGAAAGGTACATAGTATGTCTTTAAAGTTGATGATACCTTGATAACTTACTTTTAAAACTTTTTATAGACACCATGAAACTGAGGAAGAAATAGAGATAAAATACCTTCATACTGGGTGATGCAGATAATCAGCA
The DNA here is from genome assembly GCF_017639745.1 of Melanotaenia boesemani. NCBI lineage: Eukaryota > Metazoa > Chordata > Actinopteri > Atheriniformes > Melanotaeniidae > Melanotaenia > Melanotaenia boesemani. The sequence goes on from NC_055694.1 coordinate 13,212,691, forward strand.
TTCTGGATGACATGTGACACATTTAAAATAAAAAAAAATTAAGAAACTAGCAATTAATCACTAAATATTTAGGATTTATGCCGATGTATGACACTGTATGTGTACCATGTTTAAGATGAAACCTAACAATATTTGTTTAGGAATATCAGAATATCTTATGTCAATGTCCCCTACCAACTTCAAGTAAGTCAAAACTTTAATTACTGCATTTATAATTTACAATTCTTCCCTTTTCTTCTTTAACAGAGATACCAGAGAACAAACGCATGTCATGTTGTCATGCAAATACATACATCCTATTCTGCACAGGGATGCATGTTACAGATAAGTACTGGCATGCAGTTTTTGCTATCTTTATGGTCAACAACAAGAAATAACCCATTGCCTTTTAACAAGTTATGTATGCGCGTGTGTGTGTGTGTGATCATTGGCACAAACAGAATGATAAGCCATATCTTCCTCGCCTGCATATCACATAACACCCATTTTAAAAATTATGTGAAATAGTGTCAGTGCAGCTCATGTATGATACACCACAACTTCCAAAGGAACATTGTTTGTTATGGAAAATTATGTTCATGTATAAAAGAGCTGTTCGGTTCATACAAGGGTAGAGTTTATGGATGTTTTCTGCACATCCTGATACACTGCTGCTATCATACTGGTGGCAACTGAGAGGTGAAGGATAATTTGACAACAATCAACTGAATTATTCATACAGTTGAAACACAGAAACACAATGCGTGAGATGAAATGATGCATTTGTTTAACTGCGTATGTGTCAGATGTGATTACCCAGACTGAATGAACACAGAAGGCATTTGCCTTCATCCTAGTAATGAAGCTTAACAGATGAACATGTGTGTCCATTATGTGCATCTTAAACTTGCACCTAAATCTGCCCCCACGTTTAAAGTCTGATTCTTCTACAAAGAGTGGAAGAATGGCTGAATGAGCCTGAAATGTCTGAGTGGGACTCAAGGTAAAGGTAAGGTAAAAACAACTTTTATTTAAAATTCATGAGTGATCTTAAAAACTATATGGCAAATTAATACCAGAAGGTTTTTCTGTCCTTTTCAATGTAAGTATTGTAGGTATGTAAGTAAAACAATAAGTTTTATTATATTCTCAAAGCATATTTATAGGCTACATATCACAAAAAAATTCTGGATGAAAGAAGGGTATTTACATTGATAACAAATGTTCTGTTACAGCAGAGTACAGTAAATCTTATATATATATATATATATATAGTAAAAAAAATAAAAAGAAATAAAACAATTCCTTCCACGCGTATGTTGGTCCATCCATTTTTGCACATTATTCCCATGATCTGATCAGTTTAGGGATATTTTTTGGCACATTCTGATGCCTACTAGAGATGTAATGCATATCTTTTCGAAGTGTACAACAACAGCAAAGCAAAAACGCTCAATGAATTGTGAGTTCAAGACTCAACACTGTAAACCTACTGATGTCACAAATATTGCCTCCCACTTTGCAACTTTATTGTTTATTCACTGTTTGTAATATTTGGTGTGATTTAAATAATAATTCTCTAATGTTTCAAAAACTGGGGAGATCCTTATCATATAGTGTAGATTCATCTTTCAACAGCAAAACTGTTTTCTTGGTTTTTTTTTTTTTTTTGTTTTTATGAATGTTCGGTCAGTTCAAAGTGAACATGTTTGGCAACCGATGATGTTAGAAAACATAACTTGTGCCAGAAAAGTCATGCAGAAACCACAACAAAGCTCCCACTGACTTAACATTGCCCTGATTTCTGTGGTCCTGGCATGTAATAACAATTATGTGCAGCAAACATAGAAAAAAGTATTGAGACTATTTGAGATTTGAGATTTCTATGAGAAAAAGTTGTTATATATATATATATATATATATATATATATATATATATATATATATATATATATATAAATCTACAAGTTGATACAAAGCTTCTGGCAAAACAAAAAAAAACTTATTGAGTCTCAATTTGTGCATCAATGCATGCTTGCTGTTTGATCAGGCAGTGTACACGACATGTCGTCATCAGGAAGAATAGCCATGTAACACCAACACTGTACTTTGCATTGACCTAACATTCGCTTTTCTTCCCATTACAGCACTAAGTTTTGCTTTGTACTTTTGTTAAAACCAGAGGAGCAGAGTGAGATTTAAAACCAGATACAGAAGTTACTTCTTTGTTTTGAGTAGAGAGCATGTTACTCAGTTACTGACAATTACTTTTTACAACTGGCTGACCTTGTAAACTCAGTTGACATTCCTCACGGTGGATTCAGTAATCTGAGGAGCACACATTTAACTGGATTAAACATTTAAGCTTCTAATACATCACAAAATAGAGGCTCTTAAACACTAATAGATGTGTGTTTGTTTATTTGTATTAACTCATTTTGTGGGGACATACAGTAAATCTATGCAAGCTGTCAGATTGTAGGAACGTCACCTTCTTTTGGGAACAAAAAGTAAGGGTTCATTAAACCATTAAATTGTAGGGTGAGTATGTTGGCTTCTTCACCCTGGGCTAGGCATGTACTAGTGAGGATTAGGTTAAATCTCCAAGAAATTAATGTCACTGTGATGTCCTCTGAAGTGAACAATCTGTGTCGCCAGTGCTATAAACATTTTATACACGTGAAAAAGAGGGCAATGTCAGTATGGGTTTTCTGTATCTTATGTAAATGTTCTGAGAATCAAGTCACTGTTTGGTATTTTTATATTCTGCATCATGATTGTGTTAACACACTATGTAGTGTTACTTTATTATCGTCCTTGCATCTCTTTCTGTCTAAGCCTGTGTCCTTCAGCAAGTTTCCTAGATTCTGCGCTCACTCAGTGTCTTTATTTCAACATTTTAACAATGTTTCCAAAACTTGTTTGAAGACACTTAATAGTGTCTCTAAGTATTCTTAAACTTGCTGGATGTTTTTCCATAATGGCGTTTACTGAACATTTGATTACTTGGTCTCATCCCCTGGGCTGTGTTCTAAATTACACTTCTGTTCACTCAATTACTGCTACCTATTAGCACCATAGTGTTGGTGATGACTTAGTTCTGATTGGCTGCAGGGTCTCCATTAATCCCAAATAAAGACATCTACAAAATTCTTATAATTAAATAGTCTGTTCTCTGTTTTGAATCATGTGCAGGTTCAGAGTACATCTAAGGTTCACAGGAACAAGGTGAAAGCCTCCATTTACATTTCATTGCAGCATGTTAACACCCTAATTAGCAGCAGTGGTCAACAGCTCCATCTTTTCTTTCAACTTATTTGGAGACAGTGGTAAAATTGGCCAGTGGGTTTAGCTGAATTAAACCGTTAATTTAAAAACGATCCTGCTAATAGATTGTTCAATCTTTTTGATCTAATCTACTAACATTTGCTAGTAAACAGACAACAGGCTGCAGATATTGCAATACTAGAAATAAACTAAATGGAAAATATGATTATTTTCAAAAGTCACCAGGTTTTGTGCCTGAGAGTGTTTCACATTATTATTATTATTATTATTAGTAGTAGTAGTAGTAGTAGTAGTAGTAGTAGTAGTATCCTTCAGCAGTTGATTATTTAGCATTTAGTCGTGTTTGTTTCATGCCTGGGCAAAGCAAAACTATAAAAGACTTTTTAAAAGAAAATTAGTAAGTATGTTAACATTTAATACTTTTATGTTTTCCTTAAGTTCATCCCAAAATGCCAGGTTTAATGCTGTAGCCAGTAATAACAGAGGACTTATTAAGCTTCAAGGGTTTTTGTTCGATGCATCGAAACAAATTGAATTTATTAATATTACTGAAACACTGTAATTTACTTGTGTACAGTTATTTTAATGTTTCATAAAGTGACTCTGTGGGATATTTCAGTTTCATTCAGAGTCTTGTCTGCTTTGAGAGTAGTGATTTACTTTGTTTCCCAAAGCGCCTTCTTCCATCCCCTCGAGAAAAAGTTGGTATTTTCTTCATCCTGAATATACAGGAAGGAGAGACCAATGGAAACAATAAAAACATTCACAACTGTCAAAATGAGAGAAGATGTTTTCCATACGAAGTGAAAGACAACAGCACCCAAAAACATTAGTCACATCCTTTAACTCAAAATATTACATCTGCAGTTGCACTGCTGTGAAATATATATATATATATATATATATATATATATATATATATATATATATATATGTGTGTGTGTGTGTGTGTGTGTGTGTGTATGTGCAATGAATAGTGAGCCCTTAGTCTCTGTTGCAGCTACAAAGAAAATGTTGCATTTTTCACGCACTTGGACTTTATCTACATTCAGACCATGAAAAGGTTCTGTGTGACTAATGAAGATAAAGAGGTACGCTCTGTTTTATCAGACAAAGCAAAATAGTTTTGTTAGAAATTATTTTTATTTTAAAGATATTGTGTCGTTTGGTCACTGGAGACAAGAGTGGCTCACGTTATTTCACACACCAAGTGTAGTTTTATTAGATTTGTACACATGGTGAAGCATGTAATGTACATTTTCTGTCAGAAATCTTAAACAGTTCATCCTCTGTCATGTGACAGAAATAATGCATCGTTCTTGTGTGTACATCTGACTGAATTCTGAAATAGAACTGGTATTGCAAAGTCGTTCCAAAAGACTATCTACAGCTGCTGCACAAGGAGAGGGTAGTACCATTCTGGACCACAAGAGGTTCTTTATATCTAAAAAATACAAATGTTATTAAAATCATCGTACAAATGCTTTCAAACTAATTATATAATTTGAAATTACAGTTATAATACAATAAAAGGAATAATTTCTTTTTTTTTCAGGAAGAGAGTGGGGGTGCATGTTTTTTCCAGTATGTGTGTCTTACATATTGTGCACATCAAGATACAAATTTAAGTCTCCAGCTACTTCTGACAGACTCAGAAATCTAGTGGGCCTCTCAGGTACTGTTCTAAATTGGTTTTACTCCTATCTCAAAGATCGAAAATTCTTTGTAAGTATCGATACATGCTCCTCAAAAATCCATGAATTCAAGTGTGGGGTTCCCCAGGGATCAATTTTAGGCCCAATACTTTTTAATTTGAACATGTTACCTCTTGAGGATGTCATCAGGAGACACGGCATCAATTTTCACAGCTATGCTGATGATACACAGCTTTACATCGCCATGTCTCCTGATGACCTGGAGCCAGTCAATGTCCCTTTAAACTGTCTTTTAGATATAAAGTCATGGATGGCAGAGAACTTCTTACAGCTCAATTAGGACAAAACTGAAGGTTTAATTATCAGTACTGAAAACAAGAGAGAGATTGTTTTACCAAAACTACATCATTTTAATCCCTCTCAGTGTGTGAGAAATCTGGGTGTTCTTTTCGACTCTGAGCTGGATTTTATTCCACACATCAGAAATGTCACAAAGACAGGATTTTATCATCCTAAAAACATCACCAGAGTCCAACCATTTCTCTCTCTTGCCAGCACGGAGGTGCTGATGCATGCTTTTATTTTTAGTAGATTAGATTACTGTAATGCGCTGCTCTCTGGCCTTCCCAAAAAGTCCCTTTCGAACCTACAGCTACTTCAGAACTCAGCGGCACGTGTTATGACAAGGACCAGAGGGGGGGAACACATTACACCAGTTTTAAAATCGCTGCATTGGCTCCCCGTGCATTTCAGGATTGATTTTAAGGTTCTTTTAGTAGCTTCTAAATGTCTTAATGGTCTTTGGCCATCTTATTTATCTGACTTGCTTTTAAATTATGAACCGTCACGGACCCTGAGGTCCTCTGGCAGCGGTCTATTAGTTGTTCCAGGGGTGAGGACCAAGACATATGGTGAGGCCTCTTTCCATTGTTACGGCCCTCATCTGTTGAACAGCCTGCCAGAGAACCTCAGAGCTGCAGAGACTTTTTAAAAAGAGGCTTAAGACCTACCTTTTTAGCTTAGCTTTTAACAAATTTTTTTTTTTTTTTATATATATCTCGTTATTTTATTTTCATTTTATTTTACTCAACTGTATTTATTATTATTTATTTTTTTATTTAATTATTATTATTTAATTATTTTTTGTATTTATATATATTAATATACACATATTATATATATATATATATATATGAATATTTATATTATTATTATTATTTTATTATATTTATTATTTTAGTATTTATTATTATTTATTTAATATTTATCTGTTTATTATTTATTCACTTACTCTTAGCTTATTGTTTCTTAAGGATATTTTAAGGTATCTGCTTTGTGTGTATATATGCATGTTCCTGCATGCAACTGTAACTTTTTTTTCCTCTGTTATGTAGTTTCTTTTTGTTTTAATATGCATAAATTGATTTTTCATGTAAAGCACTTTGTGTTGCCCCAACACGAAAAGTGCTTTATAAATAAAGTTTGATTGATTGATTGATTGTTTCTATGACAGAAAAAAAAAAACTGAAAAAAAAAGTGAAAAGGTTGAGAAACTGTCATATTTCTATCAAAACAACTTGAATTGTTGGACCCAAACTTTTCAAAGGTCCTCACTAACAGAAAGACTCACTCACTTAATCAGTGGCATTTTACATTGGGTTTGTTTTTATGTAAAATATAAATTAATCTTTACATTTTCTGTTCTGCTTTTTGACATTTTGTTCCATAATATCAGCTCAGCCTAAAGATGGTAAAATGTTGAAAGAGAAGATTAAATGTTATGTATGCTAAAATGAAACTTATTGTGGGCTTGAGTATTTGATTAGTTTCTCACATTGCAGCTTCAGGTGATTCAGACACGTGAGATACATTATTTTTCTACTCTTTGAATCCAGCTTCAGTTATTCCAAAATAATCACAAAAGGTATATAAAATTATTAGTAGTTAGAATTTTGCTTCTCTAACTATTCAGTGTCAAAATATTATATGAGGTAACACAATTTGCCGTTGAGTGACCAGAAAGGGGTCAAGCTTCACAATAAATACATAGGAATTGTAATACATTGTGTGCATGTTAACATTCTGTCACAGAAGAAACTTCCACACATTCACTGCTACACTTACAAAATTAAGCATCAAAATAAGACAAGTTAACAAAATTAAAGCCTCCTCATGGTAGGAATGCTCAACCCTGTTTTGCAACAAGTCACAACAACTGCATCTTGTGTTTAAAGTGGCCAGAGGGATGTCTCTGTCAGACTGAGAGATGAAAAATAAAGATATGTGTAGTGATTTAGTTTTAGTTTATAGCCATCCAAAATCAATACAATGTGTAAACGATGGTCTGAATGTGCACAAACACAATGCAAATGCTGAAAAAAATGGGTGTGTGTATTATTAGTTGTTAAATCTATGAAATAATTCAGCAAATGAGGGATCACAGGAATCCTAAACTCTAGTATCTCCTGTTTTTTTTGTAGAGTTTTTCTTGCTTCAACAAACCTGAGTCAAATTAGTGGGTCACTGTGTGGACACAAGCTGTTGGATATATTTCATTCCTTTTATTTATACTGGAGCAGGGAAGCATCTACAACCTGCAGGACAGTAACTCTTAAGGACATGAGATTGAAATCTCTGTAGCAAAGGAATACAAAAGAAATATGCCCTTTTTTCTTTCTTTCTTTCTTCTTCTTCTTCTTGTGTGTTTTAAAACTTGTAATTTAGTGAATTCTTTTGTTATAGATTTTATATAACGTACCAAAACAAAACTGTTAAAATTAGGTTTACTCAAATGAAAAGATTATTCTAAAAAAAAAAAGAAAAGAAAAAAAGTGATATGTGCATTATTACCTTTAGAAGTCACATTATTAACTGAATATCACTCATTTGTGTCCTGTGCTGTCAGTGTATCTCACCTTTGTATGCATCTGTAGGCATATTACCAATCAAAAGCTCCTAAACTTGTCCTTTTCTGCTTGCTTTAGGGATTTAATAATATTTAGGAGAATAAATGCTTATGCAGATTAATAAGTCTACTGCTTTCTTTTAAGCCTCACTTGCAGTGTTCTACCTGCTCCTAGGCACAAAATCCTCACAAAGCATTAAGATAAAACATGATGGTAACCTGTTAGCTTCTTTTAAGCAAATGCTACAGAATTTCCATGTGTTTTCATGTCTCTCTCACAGAGCAAACACACCTGATGTTTTTCACATTATTTTTTATCTACTAGGGTCAGTCGGTGGTGACTAATAAATAATTAAGATGCCACTTTGATAAAACTATCATTTAAGTCTTTCACACATAAGAACACAATGTGTTGTGGAATGACAACGCCATCAGGCTCCAGTCCCGTCCAGTTGTGCTTGTCATCGATTATCCACCACAGCACACATTGACCTGGGCAGACACTGAGATCTGACCCAGCTGACGAGGCAGGTCAAGAAGACTGCACATGCCGTCACTCCCATGGATCCAGAAAAGGAAAACAAATGAAGAAATTAAAGAGAACACACCCTTTTGTTTCTCCTCTTACTGAGGTGCAGCACACATTCTGGCTTCTACATTCAGCTGTGGCAGTGTTGTAGAAGAAATTTCAAACAGTGTTTCACTCAGTGAGTTCAACGTTGCCATCTGTCTTCAAGAACCCTGGTGTCCAAGCTTTCACACCTACATGCTCTCACCACCACCTCCACAGGTCAGCACCTGAGGCATTTCCTTTCTCCCCTTTGTCTGACTTAAACAGCAACACCTCCTACACTCATGCATAAAGACACATTTGTTCTTCCTTTAACACACTGACAAGATTATTATTGTTATTAACAAATAAAACTGTGTTGATTGTGCACAAGTTGATTTGCGTCAGGGTCACTGCTTTAACAGAAATTAGAGTTTTAATATGAAATTGCAACAATTCATCCTTCAGATACCCTTAACTCTAATTTATATGATTAGATGTAACAGAATTATAACCACTTTAAGCACTGATACTTTAACTAGTTGTCAACCTATTTTCATCATTTAGCCTTTTAAAGTTTTTAAATCTATGGGAACTTTCTCCACAGAGGTGATTTATATATTATACTTCACTTAAGGATTGTGTCTCTAAATAGTTTTTCTATTCAATTTGATCATTATAATTAAAATTCTAAAATATGCTGAATTATTTTTGATATTCTCCTTTTTGGCTGATCTGTATACACCAGTGGAATTTGAAATCAACTAATCATCTACTTTATGAAGAATCTGGATGCATATTTGTGCAAATGAAAGTGGACTGTGTGCTCTCTTGATCCCTGATCACACATGAGACATTTAAGGGCAGAAAAGTCAAGGCCAGCCTGAGGAACTTATCCACTTATGAGCCAGGTATTCATAAAATCAGATGACTATCAGCTATCAGCTCTCCCTGAACTGTTGCTTTGTGTGCTTGAGCTAATGTAATTTGGCTAAATTGATAGAATAAACCCTATTTGCATGCCAGGGCACAGCATAAAAAACCTCTTTATACTGGTAAAATGTTATTTTCCTGAGGCGTGGTGATGTTTTTTTCAAAAGCACAGTTTGCACTATCTCATTGTTGTGCAGGACATGCCTCACTGCACATAAAAACCATTTGTGCCATGAGGTGGGGTTAATCTCCGCATAGAACAGTATGCTGAAGGTGTCCTCCAGACTCACAACAGCTTCTCAAAATATTTTTTTTTTTTTTTCCATTTTAGGAATGAATGTTTGAAACAAATCATGTTTCAAGTTTTCTGCTTTTCAGGTGATTATTGACAGCCCCCTACCCATAGGAAGGAGGGTGGTTTCTTTTCAACCTGGTACAGACACCCCCTAGGTAAGTCTCTGGGAGAAGTGTGACTGTGATTCTGATCACTTTGGAAAAAAGTCATGGGTAAAATGTATTTTTGCTCCCGGTGCTTCCTCAAGGGAGGCTGGCAAAGTATGGACAGGGGCAGAAATGTGTTATAAAGTGGCATAAAGTGTGGCAGCTGTTGATGTTGACACGCCTGAAGCAAAACTGCCTTACAAGCCTGAGAACGCTTCAGTGTCACCTGCTGTGATGTGACATGGTGAGCTTGTCATAGACAATGAAAGAGGTTAATCAATTACTTCTCCCTGCGCAAGAACAGCAGGACTACCGAGGCAGCAGCTTAACTGGTCATCGCATATTTTGGAGAAATATTTCTTGTGCTCACACATCAATCACAGATCAATCCAAGTTTGATGGAAAGGTGCTTGCATGATGCAGCTCGTACTGCTGGCATAAAGTAGTTTGATTTGCATCTGAGAGGTGACACATACCTTATGCAGACATTGTTTCAGTCCAAGCCCCTGCTGTTTTCAGGTCCTAATCTCATCAAGAATCTAGAAGGTGTTTCTGAACAAAATCCACTGGAACCTGCAGGAAACCCTGAGAGACCCAGTTTCCATGCTACAATGGCAGTGCACAATATTAGGCAGATGGTTTAAATGTTGTAGCTGACATAAATCTACAGATAATAATTGAAATCAGTATCCAAAGGTGATCCAATAACCTGGCAATAACTTGTCTGTTTCCAAGCCGACTCATTTTACACCAAGAAAACTGGAGTGATATCTAAGTGGAAAGGTTATGAGCCAAACTGCACCTGCTCAATGTCTGTCACCTCCCAGAGCAGCTGGGACTTAAAGATTGTTTGACTTTGTTGTCTGTGTCTCAGTGTTTTAAAAATAGCACAGACATGAACATGAATAAATCAGTGTTTCAGGAACATGAAGACTTTCTGAATACAGTTGTGGTAAAACACTGTGCAATAATAAAACAGTTTTACCACCTTTTTTCAAACTGGCACCTTTAAATTAAACTGAATAGTCATTATTTTTAATGATGTTTAAGGAGTTTCTTGGTACCTTTATTTATGGTGAAATTTTAACCTATATTAGCCTCTACTGTCTTCGACTAAATTATCCTCTTGGTACTAGACCTGCTGTGGGCAGAACGTGAGAAATAATTATGGGTTTTAGTCAGTCTATTGTCCAAGTACCTACACCTTATATTCCATTGGATAGCTAAGATTCTTGATATTTGAATGATGTAGACCATTCCAGGCTACAATAATAACTGTTGATTCAATAAAAACTTATTTCTGACCAGTCACCAAAGCAATTTAACTTTGAAGCCATATGTGCATTCCAGTAGCAAATGATGCTAAAACGGTTCCTGTTACATCAGCAAGGGTCCAATAAAAGTAATGCAGGCTTTTTGGCATTGTGTTTCATCACTGTAATGTTTAATTATTAGCATTATGTAAGTAGTATAATCACATTTAGATGTAAGAACAAATGTAGGCCTAAGGGTATGTTTCTGTGAGTGTCACATGGACAACAAACACAACAACCTTCAAAGACATTACCACATGAACTCTTTGAAGACAGTTATCGATTAATCATAGGAAACGCTCCATAAGTTTAGGTTTGCCTAAGGGAAGGTTAGACTCAGGGGAGGTGTCAGAGGTGAACTCAGGAAAGTTTTTTTTGTGAACATATATAAGGCCACTGGTATGAATGTTAAGTGGGATTCTGGAAACTGGCCAGAGACCTCCACAGAGCTGCAGATCTGTTTAAGATGTCACGTTTTGTAATTAACTGTTTTTTATTTTTCATCAAGCTGGCGTCTGCAGCTCTTTTTACCTCTCAACTAATTTTTCTACATCACCTCCTTCAAGTAGTCCACTACATCACTTCCTTGTAACCACTTTAACTTTATCTTAGAACCTGATGATACTAATTGTTGCATCTGGGCAAGAAGAATCTGTTATATTACATAAGGTTTCTTCCTTGTGTAATAAAGTTGCAGGTTTTATTTCTTAGGCACAGACTGTACAGATTGACAGCGTTCAAGGTCTGTCAAAATACTTCTAAACCCACATGATGGTTGTACTGATAATGGTGTCATGAGGTGTTTTCTTTTAGTGCTGTCTGAAGGCTCAGCACTCCATAAAGTTTTCCAACCTCACTGACTATTTTCACAAAATTCTGCAATTTTGCAACAAAATTCCAATTATTTATGTATTTATTTATTCATTGCAGCTAATCTGTTGATTGTTGGATATTTTCCTCTCTCCCAGTTTTTCTTTTCTTATAATGTGTTTCTGACTTCAAGCTATCGATCCCTTTAAATTCCTTATATTTATTAAACATGATCACTGAAGACGCAACAAATCACTTTCTGTTGCATATATGCTTAACACATTCAGCAAATTACAAATATAAATTTGGTTGCATAGAAATGGAGTCTGTATCAGAAAATCTGATATCGTGCATGTGTCTAGATTTAAGTGTGGTGAAATACAGTTTGGTCCTTAAGAGGAAGCCAAAGTAGTCTTCTAACTGATGATGATAGATGAGTTTTAAATCATTGAATATATTAAGTCTAACTTCCCTGTTTTTCTAACATAATAGAAGTATCATACCATAAAACAAGCTTAATTTTGAATTATGCTCCTGCATGTTTTGTACTGTCTGAAGGCTGCAGCAATGTATGTGTGAACGGAGGTCATTGCTGATGCTGCACTTTTTTTAATATCCTCGTGTTAAAGAACAACCCCGTCCCTTCTGTCACGGTGATAGCACCATATGTCTAGTTTTCTCTTCCGCTCTTTTACTCCCCCCTTTTTCATTTCACCCCACATTCTCAACACCCACATGGACTCATAGTTACACAACAATTTAATTTGTGAATGACGTACTTTCACTGAGTATACTAAGCATCATCCTGGTGATGACTCATATCCTGTTTGCTGTTATATTTGGAAAATGACACTTACATGACATGGGACATAGCTTTTCATTATGTTTCTTTGTATATACTTTAATACGACCCAGGTGAGACAAAGGTGCAAATGCAAATAAGCATGCAACTTCTCCCTTCATTTCTGATTTCCAGGGCCAGACTATAATGAGAGTGACAAAGCTAGTGATGTAGTGCTGAGCGACAAGCCTGTAGTCTTTTTGTGTCAAACCCACGTCATGTAAGAAAAATCATCTGACTTAAATGGCTTGGCTGGGCAGGCATCTGAGAACAAGAGGGGTTTGACGCATTCTGCAAGTGTGATGGTGGGGGCTTTGGATGTATGTTCGATTTATGTTTGATTAGAACCAGATAAACTTTTGTAATGGAATGTAAAATAACCAGGTGAGAGCACACTTTGTATTGCCAAGGAGGACAAGAACAGGACAGTTCCCCAAGATGAAAATTAAAGAAATTAAACAAAATGGCCACAAAAAAATTTAATTATTAACCTAAAAAGTCAGATTAAAAAAAGGAAAAAATAGCGTCATCCAGGGCAGAGGTAACTAAAGTAGGGAGTAAGGCTGATCCTCCTCCCAGTCCAGGTCTGCAGGTCCCCCTCTGTTACATACACCAGGTCACAGGGGCAGGAGTTCTGTTCTGCCCCTATATGTGTATTCAGCTTCATAATAATCCTTTACTTGTCTCAGTCCCCACTGCCCGGCTCTGGTCCTCGTCTTTTGGACCGCTGGGACATCGGCAGACAGGGTCCATGCCCTGCCTCTGCATGTCAGTCGCCTCGTAATGCTTGTAGTCCCAGCTGCCCGTGGTCCCCGGTGTGTGTGCCTTCTCTGTCTTCAGTTCAGTTTGTTAGCTGCCCGCTTGGTGCTCTTCTGCTCTGCTTCCTTTCCTTTTATATTCCAGTGTGTCTCCTATCTGGAGGTGTGCTGATTGCATTAAGGTGGCAAGTCATGTGGTTGATGACAGCACAATTTACATGAGCAAAAATCAAAGCATAGCAACTAAAAACAATTAAACACAAAAAGGCAAGCAGCACCCAATTTAAAGTAAAAAAATACCACACCACTCGTGCTAGGTCACACAAGACTGAAGCAAGCGTAAGCTCTCAGTGACTGTATCTAAGGAACTGAGTATAAAGCTTTTATATTTGTGGCTGCAGGAACACAGCTGCATTCAATCTTTCTCCTGTAATGCCTTTGCTCTGTGTCAAAGTGTCCTTGAGCAAAACACTGAAGCCACTTTGCCTCTGATGGTCAGCTCAGTGTCTTGCATTGTGGTTTCCTGGCAGGGTGTGTGCATTGTGATTTGCCTTTAGCTGTGTGTGTGTGTGTGTGTGTGTGTGTGTGTGTGTGTGTGTGTGTGTGTGTGTGTGTGTGTGCGTGTGTGTGTGTGTGTGTTTGCGTGTGAGTGGCAAATTGTAAAGAATGTTTGATTAAGCAAAACATTAATGATGCGCTTTTTTGCCAACCACCAAAACAAGTACAATAGACTGTTGTTTTACTTGTGTCGAGCTTTAACTTTCCATGTGTTTTGCCAAGAATACGATGTTAGTCCAGTAACATTGTGTACTTAGTTGTGAATTCATACCTTTTTAGTGCCATGCAGGTCCAAAGCTCATGTTCTGCCAGCTCTATTCTTAGCCTAAAGGGTGTGTAGGTATTGGCATTTGCATCTGCCAGTTCACATGGTGTCACCTACAAATGAGCAGGAAGGCTCTTGTCATATTTATTTATTTTGCAGTACCTTTGTGGTTTCTACCTGATTTCAGCAGTACAAAAGAAAGAGGGCATCTCTGTTGCTAAAAATGCAGGCCTGTGTCCAGGACAACTTAGCCTAGACTGTTACAACTAATTTGATGCATTTTAGCAAGAAATATCTCATCAAAGAGCTTAATATTCTGACCATATCTCACTCCAGTAGTGCTGACCAAGCACTTTTCCAATAACAAAATAGGTAAAAAGGTCCGATGAAAAGACACAGTTGTTCATGATACAAGTAGACTGACAGGTTTTTCAATAACACACTGTGCACCATCTACCTGCCTTCATACAGTCTTGAAAAGTATTTCCTAATTGTTATGCAGTAGTGAACTGATAAGGCTTCCAGCTGCCACACTGGCTACAGCTTATCTCCCACACTGAGATCCACAGCACTTTCTGTACATTCAGCTTCATAGTGAAGCGAGTACTGGTTCTAATCTCTCTACTCCCTCATGAAGCTATAGCTTATCTTGACATTGCATTACTTTTCACTGAACACATCCACCCTGAAGTGACTGACATGTGAAGGAGAATAAAGGGCATGAACGAGAGAAACCTGTGGAGCCAGAGGCAATTTACTAAACTGAGCATTGCTGAACCAAGAGGATATTGTTAAGATTCATGGCTAAGGATCCATTCACCTTTTGTGTCAGTCCTTTTTGGTAATTTAAAGCAGTTTTTGGGGAATTGTAAAATGTTTAATAAAGCCATATGTGTTTCCAAATGAGCAATTTCAGCCAACCACCAGGAAATATTCTAAACTTTACCCAGATAAGTTTTTAGACACAGGTAGCAGTATGATGTAAACTTTTTCCTACATGTTTTGTTGTAAGAAAAGAAGAGGTTTGGCACTGTTTCCTCACAATCAGAAAGTTCTCAGCCATGCTGATCAGCATGGGCCCGGCTGTGTGGCGTTTGCATGCCATCAGGGGGCCTGTGTGACACTAACTGAAGATTTTGATGGAAAGTTTTTAGAGTGAGCACACATTCTTGTTTTTCTGTATTAGCCCTGTGATGCACTGGTGTCCTGTCCAGGAGGGTGCACTTCACAAGAACAGTGAAAACTGTGGGCTGTAAACTGTAAGTCTTTTTAAAACTTATGTGTGTGGTCATGAATGTACTCAGTGTTAAATGGTTTTAGTCACAGTCTGTTTGCAAATATGACAAATAATTGTAACTGTGCTCAATTTTTTTTCTGAATCTCATTTTCTCCTCTTTCAAGCCAGACTTTTTTTTTTTAAAATTCACTTCAAACTTCTTGCAACAATTTTCCATTCAGTGTCCAGTAAAATCTCTGGGATATTCTAAGTGGGAGCCAGTCTGTATAGCTCCCAGCAGCCACAGACTGGAGGGCTCTGAGTATTTTTTTTTTAATTCAAATGGATAAACCTACATTCCTCCAAAAAGCAATGCAGAACCCACAGAAATGAAGCTGTGAGATGATCAATTATTGATTGGCTTAAAGTTGGTTTGAGCTGAAAAGGCCCAAATCCAGTCAATTTTAATGAGCCCAAACTCAAACTCTTACAGCAATCCATTCACTTAAGTTTTCTAATACGTACTTTCTCCACAAACACTAATGAGCTCTCTCCTGTGTCAGGGCAAAAGCCAACTACCGGTAAAACGAAACCAATAGGCACCTTTGCTTCAAGCTGTTCCATAGTTTGAACTCTATGCCCTTAATGCAGTGGAAAGCTAAAAACAGATAGAGTTGCAGTTATTGGAGCTAATTAGAAGCACTACAAAGAGATATATTCCAGCCCTGAGACAACATTCCTGAGCCAGCTGACTACAATTATCTGTAAATGTTTACATACATGCATGATTTGATTTTATTCATCTCTTTGTCATCTGTGCTGGTCTGACTTCAACATATCACATCAACATATCACATAACACAAATAAGATTGATTAGATTACTTGGTCAGTTGTGGCAAATTAACATAAAAATTACTCTTACGTGAAGGTATTTTTGAAAACGCTAAAAATCATATTATGCTGGTAAAAAATATGACAAAATAAGGTTTACAACACTTTCACTTATTGCACTTATTTGTGTGTTTATGCTGATCACCAACAGCAGTAACATAAAAAAGCACTTGAAGGTTAATATTGGTCCTGAGGAGTGTGTGTAACTTTCCAGCAGGGGGATACAGGTCTGTTCCACCAACCACCATGCAGCTCATTGATAGTCAAACTGCATCACTATGGCCTCAAAGAATTAAAGCAGCTCCACTCAGACTATTACACTTAGCTTCATCTTTTAATTCCACAGAGAGAGGATGAGAATATTTTCAATAATCCACTAATAATTAAAAAATGTTGATCTACACCCCAAACAAACTTTGCCCTTAACTTCTTGTGATTCAGGAACTTGTTTGTTTATTCCATTAAAATTACTTTGTTCTAAATATGCTTTACACTTTAAACAGGCTACGTATATTCAGTATAAAACCTTTTGGTTGGTTTTCAACCAAAAGCGAAACATGCAAATAGAGAATTTATTCATTCGTTTTCTGTAATCCAAATAAGGGTCACAGGGAAGCTGGAGCCTATCACAGCAATTAAGCGGTGAGCGGCAGGGTACACCCTGGACAGGTCACCAGTCCATCACAGGGCCAACACAGAGAGACGAACAACCCCTCACGCTCACATTTACTCATAGGGAGAATTTAGAGTAACCAGTTAACATAACATGCATGTCTTTGGACGGAGGGAGGAAGAACCCACACATACACAGGAAGAGCATGCTAACTCCGCACAGAAAGGTCACTGTTTGAACCTCCCCCCAACCAGCTCTAACCACCACACCACCCTGCAGCCTAGAGGGTTTATAAACAAAAAAAAATATAAATTAATGTTGATACAAGTTAGAAAATACTTCCAACTAAATATCCTATTTTTGTGGTAAAAGCAATCAGATAATGGCATTGTGATCTCTCTTCTCTCTCTCTCTCTCTCTCTCTCTCTCTCTCTCTCTCTCTCTCTCTCTCTCTCTGTCTTACTCTCTCTCTCTCTCTCTCTCACACACACACACACACACACACACACACACATCATATATGTGTGTTATATATATATATATATATCCCTCAAGATGATTAATATAAATAACTTTTATACTAAAGAAACCACAGTGGATGCTTATGGGTGAAATTCTATACATCCATTGTCACTGGGGGAGAAATGTAAGCTATCATTTATCTGTTTTCATGCTTCACAACTCAGCTACAAGCCTTCCATATCCACTCTTCTTCTGTGCCTCTCTCATTTAACCACTTTATTTCCTGCCTTCTCTCAAATATGCAGCCGTTATCCCTATTTCGGACTTTTCACTGTCGCTCCTCATCTCTCTCTCTCTCTCTCCCTGTTTTTTGCTCACTCTGTCTTTCTCTGTCTGTTGACACATCTGTCCATCATCACTCTTCATTTAAGGATCACTCAACCCTTTTAGCTCTTCTACTGACTGCTACCATCGATTCTCATCTTTCCCCAGTTCAAATCTTTCAGTTCTGTCTTATTTTCCTGCATATTGCTCAAATTCTATTTTCCTTGTGCTGCATCACTTCTCTTCATCCATCTTATTATTTCTCATTACATCATTTTTGTTGCAAATGTCTCCTCGTGACTCTTCACCCATGAATAAATCCCAAATCTAACTCTTTTTCTTGATGGGATGTAAACAAATACACACAATACACACACACAGTTGCACAAAATTCACTCTTGTGTTCACTTTAAAATCTCCCATTGATCCTTTAATACCTCAGCTCTGGTGTGTCCTCAAAGAGCCAGAACCAACATATAGCATGAATTCTCCCTCATTGCACTTGCATAATGCACATTTTATAAAACAAATTCTCTGTTAATACGATGTTTTATCCACTCTTGTGGTAAGTAATGTGTTTCATGGCAAAAATGTTTGCCTCTGCATAAAAGTAAAAATAAAAAATGTTACATATTTGGATGCTCCCATGGTTGTATATTCCAACATTTTCTTATAAAAATTTTATGACAGCCTGCAAGGAAGGCTTTTTGGAGGAAGGATGCTCCATAACTTCTATAATATGTATGATACAGCTGTATATCCCCTAAACCAGGCTTGAGGCTAATGTGAAAAGAACAAGATTTAAAAATGTATATTTTTTCTTTCCTTATTGCCTGAGTGGACACCTTGACAAAACCAGACAGATGTTCAATTTACATCAGCAGTAAGACACTTAAATTGCTTTAAGTTGGTTAAATCAAACCATTCATAGTACTTTTAAGGAAAATCTGAAAATATATTCCAGTTTCTCTTCCAGTAAACAAGTGCTTAAGAGGTTGGCAGACAGCTTTGTGGTGCTGAAGTAAAGCGTGAGGGATGAGCTGATCACTTGGCTTATCAAACTGACACGAGGATCAGTGATGAAGAAAGAATGGTGGAGAAAAGAAGGCTGAAACTGCTTGTACGGTTATTCTTATGTTGTTGGGTGACAGCATTTTTCTCACACTAAACGTGTTTTTTCTGTTGTATTCCACTTTTCTCTGTTACTTTTTCTCCCAAAACTTTCTTTTAAAGCAGATTTAAAGCTTCAATTTTCCACCCATGTCTGTGTTTTTATGTTTCCTTCTGCAAGACGACATTGTTTGACTGCAGTTAACAGTAAACAAAGACAATCTGCTAAATACAAAGTAAAAGCAACAGGAAGGGATGGACTGCTTATTATACACCAGCTAACAGACGTAAGCATAGAATACAAAACTTTGGCCATTTAAATGTTGTTTTGTTGTCTTGCATCTTACAATTTACATTTAAAATTATGCGTATTTCACTACCCCTCTATTTAGATTTAGCTGAACGTATTTAGCTTGACCTTGTCTGCTGAACAAGAGATGAAAAACCAGTACCGAAGGGGATACAATTAACTACTCATTTCAATATATTATGAGGCAGATGTAGAAGTTAACATTTTAAGCATATTAAAAACAAAAATTATAATCAAATTTGAGTTTTTTTGTGAGTTTGAATTTGAAATTGCCAAATTGGATGTAGTAACATGAATTTTTGTTTTATAGAATTTGCTTATTTATTTACATGCTTATTTAAACACGGACAAATGCATAAAACATTCCTTCATAAAATTATATACAGTAAATGCTTTGCAATCAAGTTTCTAGCCAAGGCTAGTTTGCAACCCCTGTCTCTGGTCAGACCTCCAGAATGAAAAATGGACAACTAAAACAGTACTGAATTTAAAATACTATAAAGAATTTCAAACAAACTATAAGATCACTGTTTACAATAAAATGCAAGATGTCAACAGCAGGAAGCAGCACGGGTATATAGACGGGGAGAGAAATAAAAAACTAACAGAAATTAGACTGAAGTTGGAGGAGCGTCTAAGTTTGTGCATATATGTGTAAATACATATTTGTATGTGATCTAAGTTTATAGCAGATTATTGTGTTGCACCCTTGAAATGAACAAGAATGAATCCTCTTTTCTTTACCTTTATTTTGAGCTCAGATATTTAAAAGATATACAAGTTCCGCAACAACCAGGTCAAGGTCCCCTATGAAAATACAATGGTTCTAATTAGATTTAGATTAAGTTTCAATGATACAAAATAGAATATAAAAAGAAGACACTTACACGTCCCATATAGGCCTCAGTCTAGCCACTGCACCACACCACTCCTCACCTGAGAAGGATGTGGGCCTACTTAAAGACTTCCCCTACTGGGTCACATGACTCTGGACTTCCGCTTGTGCCCAGTCATAATATTATAGGTACAATTAACAAGACTAATACATTTTTACGGACCAACATAGCTGATGCAATAAAAAGAAATAAATGGGTTGGCAACAATTGCACAACATTATCATATTAGTTTGTCCATTCACACAAACTCAACAGTGTTGTTATTGCATCTATATAATATAACTTATAAATGTATGCAAGATATTTAGCCAAAAACAAAACACTATATAGTTCCTTTTCTTGAAATCATTTAAGAAATCTGCTTGACAACACTTCTTTTTTCCTTTTAATCCACTCTAGGGAGAAGTGGAGTAACTCAGCCACATTAAAATTAGGTCAACAGACATCAAGGGCGAAGGATGATTATTTTCTTTTTCTCTGGTTAATGTACAAATGTATATTTGAAAATTTGTGAAAATATGAGGCTGATGGTGTGTTAGAGTATGTCAAGGTAGGAATCCCAGAGCAAGAAAGCGACACAGACATGCTATATTTTATTTTGAGGTATTTTCATTGCACGCACATGTTTATCTTGAATACGCACTCGGATGACTTGCCATGAACTTGGCTGGAAGCAGCTGGAAGAAGAGATGAATAGAGGTCAGTGAGGAGTGTTTCATCCATATCAAAAGTATGCACTATGTATCTGGTGAAAGCCTTTGTACAAGTCCAACACAGTTAAAAAGAAAAAAATTAAAGTGTGTGGCAAAAGATGAAGGTAGGGTAGCTCAAAGAACAAAATATGTTTAGGTTACCATTATTCTTTTCTTCTTAATTATTTATTTTGTTTATATTTATGTCTGAGCATGTTCAAAACAATATCTGATCAGTACATTAATACTGTGTTAAAACCAAAGTTAATCTGAGTTATCTACCACCATTTAATTCTATTTAGTGTGCACATGTAAAATTAATTCATAAAATTTACGACAACATATATTTAGGGGTGGTCAAAACATTTTTATTCAGTACACATATTTTTACTATGTTTGTTTTTTCTTCTGCTTTTCTTTAGAGCAAGGCACTTGTTTTATAAATAGAGCTGCATCATTGTTGGATTAAAGCCAGGGAGAACATGGCAATAGTAATATACTTAAGTTTATTTATGCTTATTTGCAAAATTAATTGCTGGGGTTGGACTTAAAGAATTCATACAATAAAACAAGTACTTCACATGCAGTGAAACCATCCTCACTAATAAAAGCAAATTAGTCATTTGCTTTATCGGGGGGGGGGCAAAGAGATGGGGAAGACCAAGGGGTTACTTGAAGTCATGGTTCAGTTGATCTTGTCCCTGGCTTGCCAAAATGGGAAAATGCAGCCATTTACAATGGCAGAGTTTTGAATGTGGTCCAAGAAGCCACAGGCAGCCAGAGTGCAATAAGTAAAAAGGGAAATGGTAACAGAAAAAACTGTATTGGTCAGGCAGAAAATCTGCCGCCTCATTCAATCATTGACCATCCTATCACTATGTCTGAAGGGCTTGGGACTTTAGTCCATGAAGATACGTAGTATGTCAAATAGACATGTATGAAGTTATAAAAATAAGTGAGCAAAAAAGCTGGTACTACTAACATTTGGTGCCCCCTAATGAGGGCTAATTCTGTATCCATCTTGCATCCTGTCTCTTCTCTGAGCTCTCTCCAGCCAAAAAGAGTCAGCCTGATGTAAATTCTTGTTCTATCTTTTGCTTTGTCACTTTCCTCACTCGTGTTCTTTTTCTTTTTCTTCTACTACAGCCATGGTGCACGTTCAGAATCATCAGTGTCTTGAAATCTAGTAAATAGCATCGGACACAATGCCATAAAGCAAAGTGTAGCTATCAGGTGATGCCCTGGTGTGAAATCTGGTTTCTCAGCCCTGGGACACTGCAGGGTAAAGATGGCTCCAGGCATGTGTATAATGAAAGTCAATGTGACTTTGTAACAAATCAGAAGCACACAGTGTTAAGGTTGGCAACTTATGTAGTGTTGCTTTGAGTAAAAACCAGTAAAAACTATTTGAATGGGTTATACCCTTTTAACAACTCCAATGTGGAACAGTGAAGCATACATTTTTCTTGGGAAAGCACATAAAGAACTTGCAAAATATATAAACTTTACAACAAATACATTACAACATAAAATGTGGAAATGTGTGTGTGATGCATGTAGTTCAGACTTCAAGCTCCTTCAAGTACTTGTTTATGTTAAAATACTTTCTTGTTTTAACTTGAATCACTTCATGTAACTCTGAAATACATTTTCTCAGGAGCCGCCAAGATTCTGAAGCAATACTTAGATAACTAATAACTTTCAGGGTCACAGAAGATCACTCAAGAGCTCACACCAAAGTAGAGCGAATGTGTGTAGATAGCCTCAGATTTAATAAATGTATTTTCTCTCAATGTCCGTTTCATCTCCCACTACTGTGACCACTGTCTATCAGGGACACAGAAACATTTTCCAGCTTATTTCTTTATGTTGGTAAAAGTTTTATTGAAAGAAGCTCACGAAACTGTCAAATCCTGAATGCAATGTGATTTCTATTGAATGCATTGGCATTCTAAATGTTCTTTAAAGTTAATTTAACAAACTTTCCTTTTATTTTTTATGTTTTAATTTTTCTGTTTGTTCACTTTGGGCTAAATCTATTATTAAGATTTGTTTAGTTGAGTTGGTATTGTATAATCTAATTACTTATCAAAATGAATTTTTATGTGTTCTTGGAAGCTTAAATTTGTAACGCTTTTAATAACATTGAAAACATTTTATGAAGTTATTTTGGTTGGTTATTTTAAACCTTCCCAAGTAGGAATTCATGGTCATAATTACCTTTTCCTATTGTGAGCACGTCTTTCAGGACTTCTTCCCATGATAGTCAGTCAGATGTGGTCAGGACTTTGACTTCAGTAGGGATGTTATGATTATTAAATTTTACAATTAATCGCAGTATTAAACACTACGATTAATTAATCATAAAGCTCCCTCAAAATTGTCACATTGTATAAAAATATTATGTATAAGCTATATCAGTGGATTCAGCAGCATCCAAAAGGAATGAGCTTCAAAAAAAAATTAAAAGTGCTGTGCCCCAGATAACAAGGCAGTTAAAAGAGTGCAGACTTTGGAGGGGAAAGGAAATAAAAATGCAAAGAAAGCTGCAAAGAGTGGAACTTGGGTGGATGAATTTTAATTAGAAAGACAATAGCTTCAAACAGGTACGAAGTGTAAAAAGGGGGAGGTACCCGGCATATCAGTGTGGACAGAAAAACAACAGCAAGAGACATCCAAGAAATGGCAGGGTCCCTGTTTTTCCCTAATGGTGTCTGTAGGTCTCTGAAACTGACTGATTATGTTTGCAGGAGCCATGACTTTACACAAAATGAAATTGATTCAGATGTTACCATTGGGGATCTTAATGAAAAAAGCAAAGTGAAGCTATTCACACTGTACCTCTGTACCAAGAGCAATGTTAAAGACACAAATAGCTTTTCCGATAGCCTTGGAAGTTGTGGAAGACTGCCCACACAAGGTCAAGGAAGATCAAGCATCAGAGGCAGAAGTCATAAATTACTTAAATTTACTGGCAGACTCAGATGTGATTAACCTCTTGAGTCCACAATCTGAAATACTGATGACTGAAGAAGTACTAAATGTAGTGAGTGATAAGAAAAATGAAGACAGAAGCGGCGTTTATGTGACAGAAATGGAGCAAAACCAAAGAGTCCTTGAAGTCACAAAAGAGTTTATTAGAAATGACTAATTAGAAGGCAGAGATGCAGGTGTAGCAAATAGTTTGCCCAAAGTCCATGAATCACAGGTGTAGCATGTCACCTACACTGATGGTGAAGTAACTGTTGTGGGTCATTTAATGATCCAGCTCATTTAGATGACACTCTGCCTTGGGAGGAGTCAAAGCCAATTAGGTCACAAGACTTTAATCCAAACACCAATGTTACTGAAAGCTTTCTTAATACCCCTGAAAGATACTGTTACTTTGTATCTGCACAAAGTAAATCTGTAGGGATAATTTTCTGCGTTTCTGCACAGGGGCACATATCCTCCTAGGGCAACGCATCACCGTCCAATTCACAGAGACTACTACATGCCAGCGTCGACCTCAAGCTCAAACCTGTGGGTGTCTGTTGATGTTGCCTGTGAACTATCAAAACAACCCAGACCTCCGCATTAATTTTGACCTTATTCTTAGAAGTGGAGTCTGGGTAATGGACATTATATAGAACCATCAGAAACATTAAAAAGCATATGAACACCAAGCACAACAAGTGCCTCTTAAAATCTGCCACTAGTATCAGACCATTACCCCGCACTCCAAATTTCTGTTAAAATGAGGAGTACACAACTATTATTGTTAATGACATGTTGATGGTGTTAAATAAACTAAATAAACTTGGGTATATTAAACTGTTTAAATTAAAGTTTAAAATTCAATTCATTTCTTGCAGTTTTGAATAATTTAATTTACATACTGGTATCAACACAGTTTAGTTCAGTTTTCTTTTGCATTAATGTTTATAGAACCAGTGACAAACTGTTAAAGAAATTCTGGTAAATAACTGCTCATTATCATAACAGTTAACACCCTGTTCAATATTTCTGTCATTCAAAATATGTGATTCTTCTCGGTTAAGACTGGTTTTCGGCTCGCATGTTCATCTTGAATAAACAGTTGTACATGAGCATGATGTCGCCTGTTTTCATTTCATTCCAGTATGCATAGCTGCTGGCATAATAGTTCAGATAATACTCACATTTTGTTCAAATCTTAGCAAACTCAAAACAAAAGATAAATTAAAACATTGTTATTAAAGTAAGCAATACTTTTCTTAATTCACAAAACAACTGAAATCCTGAAGCACCAAGGTGGTTTCCCTGGATATACCAGGACTGCTAGTGAATTACCGAGGAGCTAAGGGGCATTAAGTTTTCCTGAAGAGCAGCTGAAACACCTTGAAAACACTCCACAAAGGCAGAATTCTAAAAAAAAGTTCTCTTTCATGTTATATTCGATTTAATTATTCTTGATGTTCCTGATGTTTCTTCATTTAAAAAATAGCATTAATTTGTCAGCATTGTGTGTTTATTAATTTATTACATGGAATTTTTACCACCGACGCAGGTGATTCGTTCTGTGTATTTCAGCAGCGTGGACAGCAGCATTGTTTGTTTGTTCTGTGCTATGAGACCACCTTAGGTGCTGCTTTTTATGGTTGATATAAGAACTTCCCATGCCTATGCGAGATGTTCATGATTGTATCAATTGCATACAGTAGTAGCGGGATTTTTATGGTAGTAACCCTGTTTTTGACCTCGCTGCCATGCACAAACATATATATGTGCATGCACGTGACAAAATTAGCCCAAAAATTTACTAATTTTTTACTCAAGGACCCAAGGACATCTACCAGCCTGTTCCACGGCATGAATGAAGAAGCCTCCGATGACGTGCGGGTCGCTGTTTGTTTATGCTGCTTTTAACTAAATTATTTTGTGGGAAAACCCGTCATCTGTTTATGCAGATTCCATATGGTTTTCATTTGTCATATGAATCTACATGCCAAATAAAATTTGGTCCCTGAGCATAATACTGCTTCCGGTTTAGCCTCTGGGCTTGATGCTAAGCAGATGTGGGTGGATCCAGAGATGTGAGGATTTGACGTACATCCACCTTTTTCGACCAGATACCATCCATCAGACATTTTTTGTGCATCCACCTGTATCCATGCAATCTCCTGGGTCCTTCCAGCTCCTTCTAGATGAAGTTGTTGACTTTGCAAATGCCAAGAGATCGCAGGATATAATTGTAGTGCATTTCAAGGTTGAAATAAAATTAAATCAAATCAAAATTCTCCATGTTTCATGTGTGTTAAGTAGCCCATACTACAACCTAAAGGACCCTGCCCACAATTAACTATCTTGACTTAACTACCTCTTTCCGAAGCATTAGTAATCCGTGGCTACAACGTATAACCACAATTTTTTCATTTTTCTGTCGATGTCACTAGACGGGGTCCGTAGAAAAGAAATGATCAAAACGATTTTTATAATGTGGTTTACAAAAAGAAGCCTCCTATGTCCAGGTAGAGATCCTGTAGCCTTTTCCATCTGAGACAAATCCAGAGTTAATATGTAGGATTTATTTATTCTTTACACAGGAGAGGAGATTTAGAATTACAATCATAATAATCATAAAATTATGGTTATTTCTTTGACAATAATCATACCAAGAAAATCTGTAATTGTGACATCCCTAGACTTCACTTGTCCAACCCCATAATGTTGTCCTGTCTCCTTATTTAACTTTTCTTAGTCCTTTATGTATGTGTGAAAAATAATAAAACAAGGGACAGCAGTCTTTGAATGTATTTTTTATGCCTGTCTGAAAGTTTAAGATGTGTTTTTAATTTAGTTATTTTTCTGTACAAAATGTTGAGGCCAGCACCACCTAATTGTTACGTTGACAAATTTCGGCCTCATGCAGGTTTCTAATGTGTTCGGGATTCAGTCACAAGCTCTTGTAAATAATGTTGCAATGCTCATCAATGTATTTTATGTTTCCATATATGTGAATGTTCACAAGCCTGTTCAATGTGTTTCAAACGCTAATGGACTTGAATAGCCTTGTGGAAACCTGGGGCCTCATTTATTAACCCTGCATAGGCACAGAAGTGTGCGTAATGTGTGTATACATACATTCCCATGCAAAGTATGGGATTTATGAACTTGCACTTGTGCATAGGAAAATGTGTAAATTTCAGCGCACAAAACCTAGTGATAGAACAGTAAAACTGCAATTAGAACGCACTAAGAAAGTCAGTGTTCAGCAATCTCAAACCTCAGACAAGTTCCCTGTTTCCTCTAATTAGTAAAATTTCTAAATTAGTAATGTAGTGAACAATTTGAATACTGGGTGTAACAGGTTATGAAAGACAGCTGTGACAGGAAAACCTAAAATGAAAATTTGAAATGCACATGCCGTGGCTCATCTTGCACTGTTGGAAGATTTGGAGAGCCGTGCGCTCAGCAGGGAGCGCATTTTTAAAGAGCGTGCTGATCTGTTCAGTCAAAGCCCAAAGTGGTTTCTCAGCAGGTACCGCTTCCCCAAACATTCAGCACAAATCTAAATGATTTATGCTGTGATTTGCAACCCATGTTGGAGCAAGAGACAAAATTCACCAACATCACCCCAGTGCACATCCAGCTTCTGTCTACCCTAGGATTTTTGGCAACTGGAACATTTCAGTGGGAGATCGGAGACATATGCAACGTTTCACAGCCGACACTAAGCAGAATTACACAGAGTATTCAATGTAACAATTTCTTTGGCAAGTCTGCCTGTTAACTATTTTTGAAAGGTGACAAATCTCATTATTTTACATTTTAAAGTTTATTTTAAAGTGGAAATTAATCATTTCCCAATTGAAGGAATTTAAAAGATGGCTATGTGAAGAACTACAGGTGTAATTTCATCTGGAGTATAGGATAATGTCACATCGTCTCTCTGTGTTGATCTCCAGCCCTGTGGTTGACAGCCGGTCCGGCCACGCATTCATATACGTTCATGTGAATCGCTGCCTCCTCCCTCCCTATAAAAGGTTACAGCAAGCAAGCAAAGGCAGTGCATATTTTCAAAGCGAAATGGCAGAGAGCAGAATGAAACATTCACCTGCAGACAACCAGGATCCAACATTACCTCTAAAATAAATATGGTCGTTGGCGAAGTTGTCAGATAAAAAGAAAGGGACATTACCCAGATTAACATTGTCTTTGTATTTGTAAAGAGAACACTGCTCACTTGCTCAGTGATTTTGCACTTTGCACATTTTTTTGCAGACATAGCAAGTTGGTATTTGGGGAAGCAGTAGAGGGAGGTGTGGCTCATGACATACTTTGTTTTGGTATACAAGCAGTGCACAACAGCAAACCTTGCACTGAAACGAACTTGTTGATTTGCTAATTGTTTTTCCATGGTTGTCAGCTGACCCTTTCTTTCATTTATGGATATGGTGTTCAAAACCCTATCAGAATCAGAATTTTTCTGACCCTCAGTGTCAGAAAAATTCCTCTTCTTTGCCCTCTTTGCCATGATTTGGGAAAGGGCCGTTCACCCATAAAGGGATTGCTGCTACCATATATGATCAATTTGAGAGATTTTTGAATGCAAATGAGCCTAAAAATGCATGAGCATGGTAGTTTAGAACAGATGGGATTTATCAACAGAGAGTACTTGGGTGTACGCACATTTAATAAATAATTTTCTTTGTGTGTGGTTTTTGTGTTGACACACATTCTAAATTTCAGCCCTTTGATAGAATTTAGAGGCTTTTCAATGCAGGGTGCGAAATGAGCCTCCTGTTCTTTTACAATGTTGTGGTGGGTTTGAACCATCAGCGTTGCCAGACCCCATTTACTGGGGAATGTGCCCCAGTATAAAATGCTACGATTAATTTTCGACAATAAATATTTATCATACATTAATTCAGGTAATTCAGATGGGAAAATATATATATTTCAACTCAAACGCGTAGCAAGAGCATTAACTCCAAATAGAGGATACAGCTCAGGGGAACATTCTGTCACTGCATGTCACCGTGCATGAGCAGCAGGTGAACTACCCACACGTCACGCAGCTCTCCCTGTGTCGGGTGAGGACTCGTAACGTGTCACAAAAACAGTCAATTTTAGATTTTTTTAGAAATGAAACCAAATGACCTTATACTAACTGAAACATATTATCGTGTGACTTGTGTAGATGGATATCAGGAAATTCTTCACCTGAAGCAGAGACAGGGAAGCAGCAAGGAGAGATGAAAAAAGGAAGGTAAGACCACAGTGAAATCAGGTTTAGGTTGGATATTCAACAGATATTTGCACTGGAGCGACCAGCGTCTCGTTTAGGGACCGTCAACAAATGACAGGCTTTTCGTGAAACAGAAATTCTCATAAAGGACATGAAACAATATTTTCATACTAAAGAAAAGTGGACTTCTGACGTAAACAGAGAGAAACAACACGTATTTTTTGGTTTTCATACAGGGTTCCAAATCTTTTGAATTACCTTAAATTTTAATTGTGATTTTAATAATTTCTTAAGAGAGAGAGAAAAAAATCCAATAGCTTCTAAATAAAGTGACCCAGTCACTTCAAACCACAGCTGAAATGAAGCAGATGAACATCCAAAGGCGACACAACTCATCCTGACTTTCCTAAAGCTGAGTCACAGTCAAGTGATTGACCACTCTGTGGAACTGAAAAATAAGTAGTACGCTTTAATGCTCAAAAATTAAACAAACTGCTCAGAATTTGTTGAAATATCACCCTGAAACCCAGGTAATAACCCTTGCTGTGGAATGTGTATGAAGACAGTTCTGACTTAACAAAGTTTGTTATGGCATTTATGCTTTTGCTGCCATGTTGAAAGTGTTCATGTTCGTTAAATATGTTCTTATACTCATTAATATCTCAATTAGTATTTCCTTGTGGAATGTGGCAGGTTTTTTCAAACCTCAAATTTTAAATTTTAATAGTTGCCTAAGTAAAGCTAAAAATCAAATACAGTCGTCTTCTGTGGCTAAGTAGCAACATATTAGCAAGGGGATAAATAGTGTATAGGCTACTGTTTCATTACATGCACAATTAACGTCACCCATAGAGACCTGCATACCTTTGTCTTTTAAGCGTTTCTCCTCTTCTTCTTTTCCTTCTCTTTCTGGGCACCTGATGGTTTCTTTGGTCTTTTGACTCGTTGTAACATCATCACCTTTTCCGTCTGTCAAACACCCAGAGGATCAGGCCCCTCCTTGCTTTTCCTCTGAGAGTGAGACTCAACCTGCTCAATACCTCTGCAGTTGCGAGTTGATCCCCCGCCCGTCTCCCCCCTGGCTTCTCTTCTAACACACACACAACCTGTATGACTCTCAGCAGCAAGTTGACACAATAGTAGGGGCGCCCCAGCGCCCATTTACTTGACATGGAAATGAGAGCTATTAGTCTAGAAAACTGGCAATTTTTTTTTTTTTTTCTTTGAGGGCACTGGTGCGCCCCCAAATAGTTTGCGCCCTGGGCGGTTGCCCACCTTACCCATAGCAAAAACCGTCCCTGTTCTCTGACAAAGATATTGTATTCACCTCAACCAGGTAAGCAAAAGGTTATACACATATGTATTGCTCACTTCAGAAACAGCAATGACAAGTACCTGAACAGATCCGAGGGCAGAGACAGGGCGGTTTGCATCAGACAACCTTGCCACTAAAGAGAATACAACTGCTTCTTTCTAAGTAAAGGAGACTTTGTCCTTAGATTGCTAACAAGGTTAACTGGACAATTAAGATGAAGTAATCAGGAATATTTTCAAGTTTAATGTTTTGTTTTTAAAGGTTGGTACAAGTAATGATGTCTATGCAAAGGAAAAACCTGTGGTGGACCAAATGTAGTTTCCTTAAAAAGATTTTTATGACACCCTGTTAGTGAAAGAGCTGAAAGCAGTGTCAATGAAGCTGAGCTGGGTGTACACAACAATGACTCAAGAAGTGTCAGAGGGACACAATGGTTTTAACATTAAAAGGTCCTATTAAACTAAGTAGACATCAAAAACCAGTGTAAGGAAAGACACTTTGCCGTGTCTCCCATTATTACCAGCTTCTGGGTAAAAACGATAGACCATGGACAGACTGGAAAAACATGTCCAACTGCCATCTAAGAGGTAGTCTGCACAATTTCCAGAGCAGAAGGTGGTGGTGGTCTGTTTGCATAATTTAGTATGGTTTAGTCGATATAATAATTTACTAATTATTGTAGTTGATGTGTAGTGCAGTTCTGAGAACTTGGTTGCTGCACTGGTGCTCATATGTAGTCATGGATTTTCCAACAACAGGAAAAGGAAACTTTCTTGAACTTGTATCTAGAGCTGGAGGTAAATTAAAATCCGATTTTAATCATTATGCTGCACTAACTGTAAGTAAGGGAGCATTTATGCATTTTATGCATTTAACGTTGTCATTCATGCTAAGTTCAGAGTTGCTTCCACCACCCAACACGCCCTAAACATTCGTATCTTTCCTCAAAAGCTTGCGCATATTGTACAGTTGTTGGTCTTGTCGTCATTCTTCCTTCTGTTGTTTTCTTTTTGTTTCCTTCCTGATTTTCTTTTTCTTCTCTAGTTTTTTTTTGTTGTTGTTGTTGTTGCTGGTCGCATGTCAGCTATTCTGCTAGGCACTGCTACTGTGATTTCCAGTGGCATTGCGCCGTCTTCTGCGTCAAGCAACAGATAGCTAAGCTCCCTGAAAATGGCCCAAATTATGTGCGTAACTGACGCAGAAGCTGAACGCAACTGTCCCTCCGTCTGCTTGTCTGTCCTTCTGCTTGTCCGTCCGTCTGCGTATCCGTATTCTGCATTTAGCATAAATGGGCCTGAAAGAGTTACCAAATAGTGCTTAAACAGCAAGGCCAGATTAAAAATGCAGATGCCCGTGGGCAAAGAGTTTTGAAAGGGCTACCCAATCACAACCTGAAGAACACTGTACATTGTCCATCATTCAGGATTTATACCACAGTGTTGTAAAAATACATTTCTCAAAATACCTGCTGTTTCTTTCCTGTCTCTGTCCTCCTCTTCTGTCTGCTGGTGTACTTTTACTCCTCAGCTTTCCAGGGCTGTCCCTCTGTATCTGTCTCTCCATCTTACTCCTCCTCTTCTCTCCTTTTCTTGTAATGAAAGGATGGAAGCAGCTTAAGTAAAACATTGATGTACCTGATATTAAATGGAAAATAGTGCAAAACTGCCATTGATCTATTTTCCTTTTTAAATAAGACAATAAAACTCTGTTGCATGTTGGTTGTCTTCACGCATACAGCTGTAGCCCCTCAGATCTGTCTTTAAGGGGCTTCAGTCTTCGTCCTCTTTGTAGGTGATTGTGTCCCCTGACTTCCTGTCTGGTGTCCTCCCATATGGTGGATGAAAGATAGAATGTTTCTGCCTTTCTGGCCATATTTTTTCCAATTATTTACCATTATGTTGTGATCCAAGTAATCAGAAGTGATTCTGGAGTCTCTTGGGGCTGTAGGCAAAATTTCACAGAGGGCCCTCCAATCAGCGTTGATTTTGTAATTACCATATGTTAAAGCATATCAAAGGCTTTTATTGTTAAAGTTTTAAACTGCTTAAATGCAGCTTTTTTATGTTCTTTAGCAGCTTTCACTGTTCTATTTACTACTTCATTAGTTACCATTTTCATTTACTAAACAGGGACAATATAATTTAACATGGTTCCGATACATAAAATTAAACTATGTGGTGAAGCTTGCATTATGACTCTTACATTCATAACATAATACAGCACATAAATAAATACAGTTTTCAGACACATAAAGCCTATTAAACACATATGGTAAATAAAATATAAACACCCCTTACAGACTGCATCAGTAACTTCCATCCATACACCTTAATGGTACCTTATCAGATTTCTTTTCTAGAAAATCTGCAAGTCAGCATTCTTAGCTTAATAGTTTAGCTTTGATATTTTCCAAATTAGCTGTTTTAATTTTCAGCCTCATGACACTCAGGACCACAACATCATCTTCATCATCAGGAGGACAGACTGAGGTACTCTGAGCTAAATTAGCATCTGTATAATATGCACTACCTCTGTCTTGGTCTCTTTGGCTCTTCCTGTTTTTTTTTTTTTTCTTTCTTTCTTTTCTCATTGACAGACAGAAAACTTCTCTTAATCTTGATAAACCTTCTCTCAACAGTTTGTTTAACATGCACCGCATCTCACGGCAAGACCTGGAGATCTGTTCTTGATATCTGACGGTAAGCAAGGGTCAGCCAGTCGCAACTTTTCATTTTCAGTCTGGTCACAGAGCAGAGGTAATCATCTCTTGCAATTCTGGGAGCTGCGTGAGGAACAAGCCTCTTGTTAGTGTTTTTGTAGAAAAAGTCGCTAGATTTGTTGCTAATTGCTGGAGGGATCTGAAAACTTATTAAACATACAACACCAAAGTTGCTAAGTTGACAGTACTGCATTAGGCAAGCTCTGGCATGTGCATCAGAGTAATCGGAGTACCAGGAAATCATGCACTGACAAACATTCCATGTTGTTTGGAATGCAAACTGTGATTAAATGTGGTAATTATTTTAAAACGTAATTTCTTTCTAATTAATTAATCATGATTAAGGTGTTTTTTATTTTATTTATTTATAATTTTAAGGGATCATGTATAATTTAAACATAAATGTTGCCATTTGATGCAATGTACCAGAGCTAGCCTTAAGCTAATTTCTATATTAGATGAAGTCCCATCCCTACTTTTTAAGTATTGTGAAGATGTTTGTAGATTTTTTTTTCTTCCTTTTTGAGGGATTTCAATTATTCTTGTAACGATCACATACCAAGAAACAGGAAGCACTTGACACATATTAGCTTGAATGCTGGTTTCTACAAATAGGATATTAATGTGCTCCTCCTTGAACACATGGTTATTCTAATTCTAAAAGCTACCTCAGAATAAATGAGCACTTTGTATGAGTAATTTAACTGAAAATCTGTTGTGTGGTTCAATCAAATGCTTTTGCATTCAGAACAAGTCCCCGCTGCTGCTGAGACTTTATTAGTATCCATAACACTGCCATCCATGTTTAAAAATAAAGTGATATTTAAAGTTTGATTGTGAGGAGTTCCTTATGATTATTCTTGATTGACAGTTTTTGTATCCTCTGGTGGATTCAGTGCAGTCATTTACTCACTACATCTGTTCATATCCTCCACAGAGGAAATTTAAAACTGAGTGTTGACAAATAAACCTTTTAACAAAGGTTGTTTTAGTCTTTCTTCAAACCAAATAATTTTGTCCTGCTTGTTAAGTTTAGTATGTTTAAATGTTAAAGTCGCGGTATAACAAGGCTTATAAGCAATTCTTTGCTATTTATCAATGTTAATGTCATGTCATAGTCAAAAGCAGGAGTTGTTCACCAGGCCTGGCATGGTACAGGGTAAAAGGTTGTAGCTTCAGAATCAGCAGTAAATGGCAGAAGTTGTGGTTCCAATCATGATTAATATCTTTTTCTTTTGTTGGCTGAAAACAAACAATTTACAAGGAGAGGGGACCTGACATTTTTTGTTTGAGGAGGTCAAACTATTATAACAGTTGATTGGTGTGTTGTGCTTAAAAATATACTGACTACACAATGTGATTTCATTCATGCACTGACGAGCACTTGCTGGCTACATGACAAAGTAAGAAAAACATGCATATCATAGTTTTTGCCTTCATCTGGCAGGCTCTTATGTAAACATATTAGTATTGCAAAATACATGAAACCCATGAAATACATTTACCCACTTACTAACTGGTTGACTGCACTAACTTATTTGGCTATTCTGAAATACAGACTGTATTTGCTCTCTGGTCTGTTGTGCTGCATCTTCCCAGTTTGCCTTGTGCTTCTTCCTCTATTCCTTATTAATAGCAAATAATAGCAGAACCAATGTAAATATGTGCATAATGCCAGCCACTGCCCCAGTGTGTTACATCAGGCCCTACAGCTTCCCCGCCACCCTGAATTGGACTAAGTAGCATAGAAAATGAATGACTGAATGTTTGTAAATAGTTTTTATAAGTTATACATTTAACCTTTTATTATTATTATTATTATTATTGCCATACAATAAGTGCACCTATAAACCAAAGAATTAAAAAAAATTAAGTTTAATGTTGTTATACGCTTGTGAATGTATCAGAATTATAATGTATTCATCTTATGTAGCAGTCTACAATATTAGAAATGTGCCACTTGCTAGTTGGTCAGCTTAGTTGTCCTGGCCCAAGAGCCCGGAGGGGACTCTTCATCCAGAGGCTGTTGCAGACATGTTAACAACATTAAAATAAGAGGGACTTCAGGTTAGCCCTTTACTGACCAAAAGCTAACTTTCTCTTGCTTACTGAAGCGTGGAGCTGTTATTTCTCCCAGTCCCAGTGGTGCTTAAAGCCTTTACAATTTTCATTTTTATTTTCAGAAGACAGCCATAGGCATAATCATTGCTACATGTTATTAACTAAAAGCAGCACACACACTATGGAAATTCAGACACACGCAGGTGATGCACCGTGTTGCTCATAACTGTCAAACGTTTCTATGTGTACAACAATAAACCAGAGTAGAACAATTAATCAATGACAAAAAAAAAAAAAAAAACTGAAATGTTTCTGCTTGATGAGAATATTTTCCACAAAATGTATTTTACTCCAATATAGGTCGCAATAACATCTGTATACAGTACAGGCTACTTTGATTCATGTTCTTACAATAAAATTTATCACATTATAATGTGATAAGTTTAACGTTTTTACAATAAAACTATCAAGTTATAGTGTGAGAAGGTCCCATTTTTTTTTTATTTGTGTGGGAGCTCCACGCTTCTGTGACTATTGAGATTATATGTACTTTAAAACAGTAACACTTGACTCAACTTTAACAAATAATATTACTCTCCAGAGAAATTGGTCTGTCTGTACTCTGAACACTGTATCAAATGCTACATTAACCATAGATTAAACCTTAAAGGCATTTTTTGCCTTTAAGGTTGTGTAAAATATGAATGAAAACAAGGCTTTTTGGTCTCCTTCATGCCATATAGGGTTTGTAAAGTATTTCTTATCTAAAAGTGAGATACTTTAAAAATGAGCTGTAGGCTAAAAAAGACAAAGCCAGACAAATCTTAGTTCTTTCCACCTGATCATTGATGATCTGGATTTTAAAACATTAAAACTACATTTCCTGACTAGGGAACTCAGTCTGCCAAGGTCAGATTCTTTTTAAGATAAGAAGTTTGCAAGTTTGGAGTGACTGAAGTCCAAGACATAAGGCATGCCAAGACCAATTTTCAAACTGTACAGATCATTATCTAAGATGACTCTTTAAAACCTCTGACTTATTTTTCAAACTAGACCCTTTTAAACTCCTGGAGAGATATTTGATTTACTTGACAAGATATATCCAATTGAAACCACATGGCATAGAGAAGTTGAAGGACTTTACACAAAGAAGAAAAAATCATTTTCAAGCTTTGGTGTTCACAGAGTGATGATAGCCTTGGGTAGAAGTAATGAAGAAGCCCGGAGAGGACCTGACTTGGGAGCATTATGTGTTTCATCAGTTCAAAGTTTGGCTAGTTTATTGGTTGTGATTAGTGGCGTTTGTTTTTGTTACTTAAAGTTGAAAAAATGTATTCACATAACATGAACTCAGGTATCTGCTGTAGCCTGTAGGACAGTTACCAATTAAATCACAGGAAAAACTCAAAACATTTAAAAAAAAAATAATGAAGTTTCTGTATAACCTGCATAAATGCACTCTGGTCTAAAGACAAAAAATCTGATATGCAGTATGTATAGAGGGAATTCACCTACAGTGCATCACTTTTCCATCCAGAACGGTTCTCTGAGTCGCAAAACACATGGCTGCTAACTGGGATTGGGAATAAAACAAGAGAATATCAGATTTTTGTGATATTTATATTTACGTCATTTCTAAGCTGAGAAAATTCATGAAGCAAACCCTGAAGGCATATGAAAATCAGGATGTCTGGCAGTCTCCTACTTCTTGGCAATAAATCCTATACTGTTGGAAAGCCTGTTTATTTCCCTTTAAAATGTAGGGAAAATGAATTTGTGGGAAAGCTGCAGAGTAGAATATGTATGGTACCCACGAAAAACTTGGCAAACCTTCTCTGACAATGCTTAACAGTTTATTCTATAGAGCCTTGTTTGGTCTTGTTTATTGGATTGAATGATTTATGTCTGACGAAACAAGACATATTGGAAATTTAACAATTTATTTATTTAACAAACAGGAGCCTCATCAGCATGTGGAAGCACCAAACACAGCTACAACAGCCTAGCAGCTCCTCCTCATGCTCAACCCCAGCTTTTCACACACTGCTGTGGGATGGCATCCCATATTTTTTCCATACAGCATTTGTCACAAGTCAGAAAATGTGTAGCTGTGTTGGTCATGGGATTGGCATTGGTTGCAGAATTTCTTCTCGATATCTCTGCATTGAGATTGCCTCCAGTTATGACAGGCTTTGTTTTTCCAGCTAGGGAGATGTTGCCTCACAGAATCACACTGCCTTCATCAAAAGCTGTTACCCTGTCAGTGAAACGATCAGCACAGGGTTTTCCCCGTCTACTCCACACTTTGATCATATGATCCAACTGCTACAGGCAGAATCTGGACTCATCGCTGAACATAACGCTCCTCCACATGTCCAGGTTCAGGTTCCAGTAAACATGTTGCTTACACCAGTGCAGAAAGGACCAAACAAACCAGCTAGCAAACCAACTAACTTATTAATTCCCAGAGTACTTCCACTGTTATATAAATAGGTAAATCTAAAATAGAAAGATAACTAAATAGAAAAAAAGTCACTTTAAACCCACCTTTAATCTATCTTGAACAAAATGTTAACCTAACCCCCACAGTAACCCTGAGTTTAACCTCATACCTTTTTATGTACTGATTCACATCCTTGTACAATGTCCCTACTGAAATCATATTTTCTATTTAGTGGATTCCACTCTGCAACAACTTCACATTTATAAGAATAAATTTTATACATACATTCATTTAAACAGTACTCTTTAATTCTATAATACTATCTAAATGATATAAACGTAGGTAGCAATTCGGCCTCAGAGGGGAAATGCATGTCTTTGCCACAGATGTTGCCAGCCAATGTCAAAAAATTAAAGGCAAGATGAGTTGCACATGTAGCTCTTTAAGTACATCTATTACATACACCTGTTATCATGGGCACTACCATAAAAATGTCCACAGTTGTACCATTAAAATGTATAGTCTTTTTGATGACTCCTTTTATAAGACTGGAATTTTAAAATATACATGAAATATGAGTCTGAAGTGTCCTTTAGTTGATAATTGTCCATTTTTCACAGCACTTATGGGTTAAATGTCACTGTGGAAATGCAAATTAAAAGGGAAATTAGATCTGCCATGCAGGAAATCATAGGAAAAGGTTATCCTAATGTATCAGAGAACACAGTGCATGTAACATTTCTTTGCACATTTTGCAGTGTGAAAAATACATGTAAATGCTGCGTAACTTCAGTGAAAACAATCATGTTCCTACTTATACTGTCATTTAATTCAATGCTCTTCATGCTTATTCATGCTGGTGGTGAATACATTCAGAAGCTGTGTACTGTTTGTACTTATCTTTCTGTCCAGCTGAGCAGTAATGTTTTTTCCTTAGTGTGTCTTATACTCCTTCCAGGCATGCAAGGGCTTGTTTGTCAACACAGTTCTGACATGTCCCAGAGGAGGGGGTGATGCAGGGACACTGTTGGCACTCACTTAGCATTTCAGTCTCTATTGAGGTCTCACTGATGTCCATCTCTACTATTACCCTTTTGAAAATAATCTCAGCTACAGCTATTTTAACAGTTTGTTGAAGACAGGCACCACTCCAGTTTTACTCCCAGTATGGTGGGTTATTTAGACTGGCTATGAGTGCCAGACTAAAACATTCATTTTGTTAAAGCACTGCATGCCAAAACACACATTGGCAAATTTAACCCAGACATGTGTCAATTCGAAAATGAGCCTCATGTTGCTGATGAAAGATATCATGTGGATCTGAAGTAATCAAGCTTGTTAAATAGGACTGGAAATATAAAATGGACTTTCAGCTTATCCTCTCTTGAAACAAATGAGAAATTCCTTTTCTAAACTCTACTAACTCTCATCCACACTGAGAAACAAAGAACAGGCAGTAACAAAAGACACTTAATCCAAACTTTCTTTGTACCATGGGGAGCTAATAGTTTGATGTTTTAAAAGGTGTTGATTTTAAATCTCTTTTCAGGAAATCTCACTATCATTTTGCTTTATTTAGACTATGTGTACTATATAACAACTTTGTTTCTACATGACCAGTATGGTTTATTACAAAATATCTTAAAATGGCCTTATTTTATTGGTTTAAAAAGAGTATGAGGACATCCTTTCTTTTTTCCAAAGCAGCAAAGAAAATAAAAGGACAGAAAAAAATGTTGGTTGGTATGTTTTGAAATGTTATACAAATGATTGAATTAGCAGCAATGTCTCCATAAATTTAAATATTGCAATTTAAACATCCACTTTGTATCAAAAGTATTTTAATACACTTCATGTAATCTAGACAATATGCACTTTTTATATTGAGTCTGTCGCCTGCTGTTTACCTGTCCACTGTCTACTTACGAGACAACAGTGAATATGCCCCCCACCCCAAAAACAGTACCATTTGACACTGATTCTTCTCTAAAGAATACTAGTTAAGTACAACTGAGTCTTACTTTGACTGTAATATACTGTTTATGATGCAGGAATTTTACAGGGACAGTTTAATGTGGCCTCAGTAATTTCAACTTTGGGTGTTTATCTCCATCTACTGGACATAAGATGCTAGGTTGTGCACAGTAAGTAAACCTGTTGAAAGGGCAATAAGATTATTCTCAGTATTACTTTAGTATTAACCATTAGAGGCAAAAAAATAAATAAATAAAAGTGAACCTAGTGGAGATAAAATAAACTGTAACATGTGCTATCATTTTAGAACAGGTCATCGCTGGGAAATTTGGATCAATTAAGTGCAAGACTAAATTGTTTAGAGGGGGAAAAAAAAGACAATGTTTGGAAAAGAATGAACCCATTGTATATGTTGCATTTCAATTCAATAATGCCACAAACTCAGAGCACAACAACTTTTTTTTCAGAATTTTATTCTTGAAATTATTTTATAAAATCTCATTTACATTTGTTTCATTTAATATTTCTTCTTATATTATATTATATTATATATATATATATATATATATATATACACATATATATATATGTATATATATATATGTGTGTGTGTGTGTGTGTGTAATTCCACCAACAATTTTGGCTATTTTCCCTTTCTGTCCCCTTTTTTGCCCATACATTTATCGTAAGGTCCATACCTCTTCACATACACATTGTGCGATGATCCTCAGTGCCAAAGTAGGTGGGGGTTTTGGGAGAGGGAGGGGGGAGGGAGGTGTATGGGTATGGGCCTTGTACTGAGCATGCCAAGAGGAAGGTTACAGAAACAGGGAATGGTAAAGAGGCTGCCTAACTACACCACCACTGTTAATATCTTTAAGATAACCACACAAAGAGGTAAAGGGAGTATTACCTTCCACAATGACTTGAGTGTTTCCAGTGTGGGTTAAACCAATAATGTTAAGATGGCTTGATGTATTCCATGACTTCTGCGGTCTCAACATCAGTTATTCATAACTGCTGATTATTATGATTTAACCTCCACATTAGACGTTTCGAGTAATTAAACTGTTCAAACAGCACTCACAAACTTAACAGCAGCCCTCAAAACTGTTTAGCCCTTTGTAGTGACTTACAAGTTATCAGCCCACTGTTTCAAGTCAAATCTACATCCGATTGTGTGAGATAAAATATCTGTTGATGATTTTTCTTTCTAGGTTTCTTAAAAAGGCCAACATCTACAGACACAAATCTAATCTTTAGCAAAACACATATATGTTACATTAACTGTACATCCAGGCAAGCCACAGGATTTTTCTTCTACTCCAGAGATATTTGTTCTTCATTTGGCAATATGATCACTCTTGCAACATGGCTCAATACTTCTACAAGTCATCTTTGTTGCTGGTATGATTTTCAAACTGAAATACATCTAAGATATATAATCAAAATATTTAGAAAGGCTTTGTTAAATGGAAAAATTGCACATCTCCCTTTAAGTCATTAAAGTCTCTTTGACACGCAAATGAATTAATGTTGACCAAGAACATCTGTCAAAGAATCTCCAAACTACATCAAGTTGGTATCAAAACATCCCTTTTTTTAAGTTTTAACAAGATTAAGACATAAAATACAGATTTAAAGTTTGAGGGGAAGGAATGAAAAGGAGTACTATATATATATATATATATATATATATATATATATAGCTTTCTAAAACCAGTATCACTTTAGGTAATACCTGTTAGCAAACCAGAATACATACCAAACTTGATAAAAAAAAAAGAAAAGAAAAAATAATAATTAATCCTCAACTACCACATGATCGAATTCAGCTTGGGAAGCCTGGCAAGCACATGTTAATGTTGAATCTACATGTTCTTAAGACACATAACGGGGTAAATGACAAACAAATACTCTGCAATTTAAGGCATTTAGAGGTTATTCCTGACAGAACATAAAGGCTACAGTTGCCCAAGTAATCTGTCAAAATAAACCAAACTTGCGCTTTAAACAAACCAAAAAAAAGTGATTTAAAATTAGCCCTTGGTGACTATCGATGGCAATATAAAATAGTTCTCTTATCTGGAGAATGAAAGTCAAAACACTCAAGGTACCCACTAAATGTATGGGTATCAGGTTTAAATGCAAGCAGAGTGAAAGCAGAGTATACATCAAATTTGTTGGATGGCAGTTTTAAAGTATACTAATGAACAAATGTAATTCAATAATATACCACCTCCAACACACAGCTATAACAGATTTAGGTGTCTTAAAATATGCAATTAATTCTAACTAGCTGAGAAGTTCTGAGAGCTTCAGTCACTCCAAACTTGCAATAATGGTACTGTGCATGCAGGTGAAATCCCTGTTAGAAGTTATACGCCAGCTATTTGATCCAAACCTCAACTGCACAGCTGCAAATATTTAACAAGCCATGGAAAGAGCGCTATCAATTTTCAAGTAATCTCATAAGCCGTGTGCCTGTCAGTCAGTGCATTTACATGACAGTAAAAAAGAAAAAAGAAAACAGCCAAAACCAGCCTTTTAAAATACATGTAAGCAATGTTAGTCAGACTAAAAATATGAAATTTTACTTCTAAAAATGGACAGATTATGATAGGAAGTCAAATTACTTCATGTATATTCACAGCTAGATGCAAACTGGCCAGTTCACAGAAGTAGCCAGTAAAAACAGAATAACCACAAATTATAAAGTATGTAAATAGTGTAAAAACTGTAGAGTATTTTAATATTGTCAAATTCATATATATATTTTTTTTTAACCAGATGGCTAATCACATCAGAATTTGTGCGTGAAAGGCAGCCCATTAAGACCACATGTTAACACATGGTCAATTAAAGCATTTCAAGACTGCTGCTCGGCACATCTACACACCAAAATACCTGCTAACCATGTTGTGATGTGACAAAATCATTCAGGTAACTTAAAACAACAACTATGCAGTAAATATGTCTACAAGTAAAGTAGAACATACTTTTGAATGCTCAAAATAAATCAATCAATAATTTCAGCTATATTTGCACAATATCACTGCTCTCACACATTAAAGTTAGAAGGAGCAGAATAAGCTGAATGTTTTTACAAAAATTCCCAAAGCATCATGACACTGAACACACCTTGGTCAATAAACAGATCCCCTTCACATCTGAGAGTTGTCTAATTAAAAGCCCAAGTCAAGATTGGAGCATAACTTTACATAACTGTGCATGTAAATGTACTGGACTGAAAATTAAGTAGTTTGTCTTCTGCCAACAAGATAAAACAACCCAGTACAGT
This sequence comes from Melanotaenia boesemani, assembly GCF_017639745.1. NCBI lineage: Eukaryota > Metazoa > Chordata > Actinopteri > Atheriniformes > Melanotaeniidae > Melanotaenia > Melanotaenia boesemani. Next base: position 13,255,524 of record NC_055694.1, read on the forward strand.
AGCACATAATAGAGGCTCAAAGTGACCATAAAACTCATTCCTGAAAGTATATTTGTACATTAAGGAAAGAAAAAGCACAACAAGCTCTTATTCGCACGCCAAAATTAAGAGATAACAGTTACAAACAGTAATAGGACTTGCAGGCGATTTCTCCATATACAGAAACTGTAACCAGTTACAAGAACGCCTTCTGAAATGTGTGGATGCCAGGAATACCTCAGAAAGTAAACCTCCAAAAGTGGCAGACTGGCTAAATATTATAAGGGGATGGTTTTTACTTGGCTAATAGACAAGTTACAAATTACAGAAACCTTGTTCAGTAAACTGACTTTTTGTTATAGGGGCTAGTTTGAAACCACAAAGTCAAACTGAGTATATATGCAAATGCCATTTGAGGTAGACAGAAACTATGTTAGAATATAAACTTTTATACAGCCTTAAACCAATCAGTAAGTTCATGTGTTCTGTAGTCACTTTATTAGTAACCCAACATGAGACTTCTGGTGACCCCCACCTGAGACTCACAGGGACCCACTGATCAGGTGTGAAAGCACCAGATCAATGAATAACCACACCATGAAGGCTTGAGGGGTGTAATGAAAACGGAGGCTGGGAACTGAGAAAACTATCAGAAAGAAATCAACGTCACACATCTTCAACGTCAACAGCAGCATTTAAACCTTAGCCAAGACCATTCAGGGTTAATTTACAAGGCATAATCTTTTTTTTAAATACAACATATGGAAATGACCACTCTCTCACTGTGTCCCTTTGAGATATCTCCCACCCCACACCCACATACAGAAAATGTATACCCAAATAATCTCAATGCCAGACCTAGTGCCTATTTAACAGTCTCACATTGTTCTTGAGAAGAGATTAAAAATATATACTATTCACTTATTTGACTTCCAGTGTTTTTTCTTCTTCCCCTACATTTTTTTTCAAGTTTAAAAAAATCTCCACTATCACAATGCAAACTCAAATGTCTTTGCTACATACCCACATACATGTATATATATATCTAGAGTATGAATGTATTTTGAGGAGGGTGGGAAGCGCTACAACAGGGCTACTCAGTTTGGTTCCACAAGGGCTGCAGTCTTGTAGGTTTTCCTGCTGTAACACACCTGACCTAAATGAAATGGATCCAACAGCTCATGAGGTTCTGCACAATGACTCATTAATTTGAGTCAGGAATGTTGGAGCAGGGATTCATTAAAAATCTCCCGGGCTGCGGCCTTTGTGGGACGAAATTAAGCAGCCCTGTGCTACAACATCACATGACTACTCAAAAGCAGATAGCAATGAAAAACATAAAAATAAAAAAGACCTGAAGTTGTACAAGGCAGAAAGATGGGCAGATGATATGGCTCTCTGTGGCATGTGCATTTCATGGCCCTACTGAAAGGATAAATAAAATGTACAAGAGAGGGTTATAGAGTATCAGGTAAAAGGTAGAGATAGTAAATAAACGTTTTAAGCGTAAAGAATGCTTTAGCAATACTACATTGCAGGTTAAGAGAGGCGAGCTGGAAGAGGAGGGAAGGGAGTGTAGTCTGCCTGATTCATCGGTACACCAGATGTGTTATGGTGCCAGATTTAAAGTTGAGCTGATGGTTTGGCACAAAGCTGTGCTGAGGATTCTTTCGCGTGCACATATCTTTTGCATACAAGCCCATGCACGAGTCACATGACACCTTAGAGCAGTTCACACAGGTATGTGATGCACCTGGCTTGTTGCAAAACCCACATCGTGGTCCCCCCATATTCAATCGCTCACTGCTCCCTCCTTTTGGTGTTGTCAAGGCAACAGACTTGCTTGGAAACAGCTTGGTGGACATGAGGGGTTTCTCCACCATCTGGGGGTGAGGGTGAGGATGGGAATGTGAGTGGGTCAGTGTTAAAGGGTGTGGATGGAGATGGGAATGAGAATGAGTATTAGAGTAAACAGAGAGCTTTTCCTTGACAGGAATGTATCCGTCAAGGGGTCGTGGGGATTTGGGATGGTAGTCCTGGAGCCCACAGCAAGGGGAGGGGTCTACATCATGACAGGCAGAACAAAGAATCATGTCACATCTTTGACAGGAGGCCATTGAGGAGCAGCCCAGCCCACAGCCCTGACACTTCACACTACCATGAGCTTTGAGCAACCATCCATCCCTTGCATCTCGAGGCTCTCTGGATGGAGGTCGAGATGGAGTTTGCCTTCCTCCTGTCCCAGCACCACCTCGTTCTGTGTACAAGTCGATCTCATCCAAAGAGGACAGATGGTATGATGCGTAAGGATCAGCTGGGGGAGGTGACTGAATTGGGAAAAAGTCTGCAACAGGGCTATATGAAGGTGGGGCCGCAACAGAGAAAAAAGACGCCGACGTGCTGGGCCTGATGATCTCATCCTTCATATCCTCCTCTGCATCCACAAACAGAGGTTCCTTCCTTAGACTCAATGAGGCCTTCAAAATAGGCTTGCTAACAGCTGCGTGCCAGTGACCAGCTCCATCTGTAACATCCACAGACTTGGATGGACGGCTACCTCGCCTCAGGTGATGGGCATAAGGCCTCTCTATTTCCAACGGCCGCACAGAAAGCCGAGCCATATCTGCCCCAAGGCTGTCGCGTCTGCGGAGTGCCTCAGCACAGCCTGCTGCATCATCTCTGCAACCTCTGCGAAGTTCCACAGCTTCCAGCTCTGAGGCTGAACCACGAGCCAGAGCCACTATCTCCCCCAGAAGACGACACTCTGCCTGGGCCAGGAAGAGCTCAAACGCCAACTCCCGGAGATGATTTGCACCCCCTGGGTGCTCCTGTAAATAGAACTGCGAATCATGGTCACAGGCATATCCGATGGTGCGCATCAGAGTGTGGAGTTCAGCATCAGAAATGGCAGACTGCAGATGGTACACGTATGGCCCAGTGAAGGTCTACAAGAAAGACAAAGAAGAGAAAGTTGATCAGTATTATGGTCTGTTAAACAAACGTGGATTGACAATTAAGCTAAAATGAAAATGACATCATGCTATTCTTATGATATAGCCAAGATATTTGGTCATCATGACACAGGACAACACAGTAGATAGACCACTTGCCTATGACATAGGACAACATATAAACTAAAACCACAAGATGAAGTTGGAATATTTTCAAAAATGTAAGTAATGTGAATTACAAATAATAATTTGAAACTTTACACAGCTGTTTTTAACTTCATAAATGCAGTAGCTACCACAACAGAACATGTGAATTAAGTGATGTGAAAAGTATTTGTTTCCATATGAATGATCATTAAATAAATTAATGTGCACTGCTTATAAAAACAACAGGAAACAGGAAACTAAATATGACTATAACATGAACTCAAGATGTGACCTGTGTGTGCAAAACATGTAACTACAACAATTTAATAAGACTTATACGTAAGTTTAAGCTAAAGTGTTTTAAAGCTAAAATATTAATGAGTGTTACTAAGCAATGCAGAGCTCATCTTCAAGTAAGAATAAAACAATCAACATTAAACTAAACTCACTTTTATACATCGGAACTCCTTCTTCCAAGGAAAGAGCAAGAGGTTAGTGCAGATGGTTTCCAGGGTGTGAAAGGCTCTCTCCAGGACCTTAATGTTGGCTCCTCTCTGGCAGCGAAGCGAGTTCTCCACCATCTCATAGAAACGCACCATGCGAAATCGCTGTCCAGGATCTGGCTGGTAGGCTCCAAGCAGAGCTGTTGCGGTTGAGAGCAGGGCCTCACTGTCCTTGTGTTTGCTTTTGTCTCCCTCTGGTGTGGTTCCAGTCCCTGTATATTCACCCCCCTCCTCCAGACGTCTCTCCAGTGCTGTGACATACCTCCGAAAAAGGTCCTCTTTTAACTTAGCATCCATTATTGGAAACAGACTATCAGTCAGCTGTTATACTTTTCTGAGAGCGCCTCCCGCCTTTAGGCACACCTTGCACCAGGATGCCACATTCAAGCACCATTTTTCATCACCATTATTAACTCTTCACCCCCCACACAAACTCAGTTTCAATGTTTAGGAGAGATGGGAGAGGAGAGAGACTTTAAGTCCACTCAGTGGCACATCCTTTGAACAAGAAATGCAGTTGTCTGGTGGTTCAGTTGGGTTTGATAGGCATCAGCCTGTATGGATGACTTAGTACAGGCATCTCTGGTATTGGCTCAAAGCCTAACTTGTTTCCAGACAAACAGGACTATGTCATGCAAGATGAAGTCAAGAGGAGCTCTTGCTTTGCTTTCTGTTAATGCAGAGTTGAATCTATTCAGTTCCTTGGCTTCAGCATGAATAAAGTTCAAGGTCACTCATCTAGAAGACACATTCAGGGTGATTCTTGATTCTTCTCAGCCATCTCCAAGCTGTAAGGACACAGGTCAGCGTTATAAAAAATGAAAATATTTCTTCAGCAACATATACACACACATCACTCTCTCTCACCTTTATATATATATATATATATATATATATATATATATATATGGAGAGAGAGAGAGAGAGAGAGAGAGAGAGAGAGAGAGAGAGAGAGAGAGGAAATGTCTGTCTACTTACTTAGTCCACAAGAAAATATAAATATGTAAAACATTCTAAAAATTTCATGATTTAGATAAGAGATGGGATAGTGGTAGAGACATATTAAATATCAGATGCAAAATGTGTGCTTTGAGCGGGATACAGCGAAAGTGCGTCGCGTGGGTCATGTCAGTCATGCACCCAAAGGGTCATACTGGTGCATTGTTATAACAATCAATAAATCCTAGATCCTAGGACCACGGTAATTTCAGAGTACATAAGCTGGACTCATGGTTGACACACATTCCCCTTTTGTCCTGCATTTTGTTAAAGACAATTAATATGAGCTATCAGTATAAGTCTGTAAACTCTAATAATGTACAGCGAGCTAGTTAGTTAAGAACCCGACTCAGAAGAAAGCAAACATGTTTTGAGAAAGCCTAAAATATGCAAGGAGGCTTTAGTTTCAGCAGAGGAAGGAAATGATCGTCATTCCTTGGCAATCTGGCTGACTTGGGCTATTCCAGTTTCTTCACAGTGAACATCCATGTAGCGAGGTAGCAAGCTACATCAACATGCTTTCTCGTTGCGCATCGGTTATGACAGAATCAGTAACAATCGCGACTGATTAAGAGAAAGCATTCCAATAGCTTTTTACATCGATTCGCTATGACTCTCAAACCCGATGCTGTCATTGGCATGTCCCTCCGAATGAGTACAAGCTAAGCAGTGAACGCCCATTTCAGCGCAGCTGGCAAGCTAACGAGTGCTTTTAGCTAGCAGGGCGTTCCATCGCTACACAGAGATCTTTGGCGAGTTTAGAATCAATTATCAACACATGTACAGTATTAATGGCGTGGTTCTTATACAATCGAGGGTTATTAGACTTCTGCTAAGAGAACACGCCGTGTTCAACACAGAAATGCCGCCTCTATACACCTTACCTTTAACAAGTGCTAGCCATAGCTAGCTACGCCTCCTCAGCTGTTGAAAATTCCCTTCAACGCAACACGCATGCGCATAGTCCTGACAGTTCTTCACCGTCGGGGCCCACGTGTTAAGGAAAAGGGGGATGCAGAGCAGAGACCACCAACATCATTGATCTCCACTAAGTCGGATAAATGTGGTATAAGTCGGTGCTTTTATTTAAAAAAAAAAAAAAAAAGCTCATTCAGTACCATTTCAGATTCGCTGTACATTTAAATTTGTCAACAAAATTTAGAACATGCAGACGCAAACCGACTCATTTGGAAGGAATGGGAATAGGCGACTTAGGCAAACTCTCTCTCTCTCTCTCTCTCTCTCATATATATATATATATATATATATATATATATATATATATATATATTCACAAAGTCACTTTTACTTTTACTTTCCTGAAGGGGGGTGCAAAGTCTGTTTGTACTTCCAGATGTAGCTCCGCCCTCGCGCATTAAAAGGAACCAGAAGCTAGTGACGTAGTTACGGGAACGGTCGGTGCTGTTGGGGAGAAAAGAAATGGCGATGCTCGGAGGTTTTAGCGCTGCACAACACAAGAAAAGCGGCTCTGACGGAAGCAGCGACGTGTCAGAATTTATCTGTCCAGTTTGTCTCGAAATATTTGATAGTCCCGTAACCACACAATGCGGCCATACGTGAGTATTTTGTCTTATTTTCAATCACCCTCCCCCTATACCATGTCTACCACCAACGATGCAGTGTTACGAGTTAAAAACAATGAGGTGAAATGCTTTATTTTAATTGTATTGTAGCATCAAAGTCACAAAACATCGACCATACATATATTTGCTTGTGTTATGACTCTGTTATTATTCTTTTGCCTGTATGAGTATCTGGCCAAACCAATTTTCGGTTGTTAAATCAGTTTCAGTTTTGTTTACATCAAAAAAGAGGCCTCACTTGGGATTTGTAGTTTAAGGCGTTATTTCTTTATCGCGTGAAACCACTTAAAGGAACTACAAGTCCCTGCGCCCTCTTGAGGTAGGGACTTTTCATTGGTTTTAAAGGAATCAGAACTCAGAAACATAAATAGCAATGACAGCACCTTATGTTATGTTGTTGTTGTTGTTGTTTTAATGTCGTTCTCTGTATCTGCCTACAAATAGTGTGAATGATTATAAAAACGGGTTTCATTCCAAATAACAAGGAACCAAGTATAAACTGGCATTTTCTGTAGCACTTTTGCTTTGTAGATTGTAATTACATTTCTTCCCCCATCTCTTGTTAGGTTCTGTCAGAGTTGTTTGCAAGAATGTTTGCGTCCACAGAAGCCAGTGTGTGCTGTATGTAGGGCAACTCTGGGACACTGGACTAAAGCTGCTGATCTAGAGGCCCTCATCCACTCATCAGTGGCAGCTTGTAAGGGATGTGGAGTTCAGGTATGTTTAATGATTTAAGTGCCAACACTAAAACAAGACATCTTCATGGCCTTTGCTTAGGGTTGTCCAAATCCAGTACTCGGGGGAAACATCCAAAATCTGCCTGGACTGCTCACATAAACCTAATTCATAATAAATTGGTCTATTTTCAGCTCCATAAAACCTGTTAATGACCCAACAATGTGAGATATTTAAGCGTCAACAGGAAAATGCCTAAAATCTGCAGGTAAGTGTACTTTATGGACTGGATTTGGACAATCCTCCCTTTAGTGGCTTGTTTTGAGCAGGGTTTGGCAGATTCGTTGAAACATAATCTTGTACTCAGTTTGACCTTGGTTCTTTATATTCAGACAGCAAAGTTGAAGTTGCAGAGATGTCAACTAAATGATGTTTCCAGTGGTAGTTACTGATGTGTATTCTTTCACAAGGTTGGCCTTTCTCAGATGAGAGGCCACACAGCTGCCTGTTCAAAATACCAGGAGTACATTGAGGAGGGTGTGAGGTCCACTGCCCAGAACCAGCCTGCTATCTTTGGGTGAGTAACAAAAATAACAAACTGGAGACTTTTTGCTATACCCTGTATAATTTTATGCCATTTTATTTTGCATAGCAGTGTGAGAATTTATGTTTTTATGGTTGCTAAATTTTGAGGTCTGTCACTAGCCACTTATACACTGACTGTTCAGTGGAACTATACCTTGCTATCGTGTGTGTATGGTACAGACAGTAGTTGCTAAGCTGAATCGGTATGTGTGAAAAGGATGGACTGCCAGAGTGAGATACGCTGTGCTGGACACCAAAGCTGTTGTAATGTGTCACATCTGTAATTCCAAACAACTCCTGCTAACATCAAAAGACTTTGTCCTGTTTATGGGTAAAAAATTAACATATGAGATGGTGACAAATGATCAGCTATTCAGAGAAATCTATATGATATTTTTCTCTCAAAGATTTACCATGAACAATCGTTCTGCTGAAGGGAAAGGGGAAGTTCAAGTATACTTCTCAGTACATCTTTAGGTCATTATACATTTAATCTGGGGAGGACAAGGTGGCGCCAGCAGTGTGCACGGCCTGCCGTCTGTCAGGTTTCCTCGGCCTTCTGGTTTTATTTTTGGTACTTTCAATTAGTGATTGCTTTTATACAGCTCCTGCTCGTTTTGTTTATGATCGCCAGTCACTTCTTAACATCCGAGTGGCTTGTGAACGGCTTCTACAGTTCAGGTTGGAGATTCCTACAGCTTGTACTCCTCCTCCTCCTCGCCTGTCTGCAGTTCCAGCTTACCTGTGCCGTGCTTCCTGCGTCATTCCCCGCAGGAAGCGCTTCAGGAAACGGGCAAAGCGGGGTGGTGTTGTAGTGAGGCTCAGGGCCCGCTTGTGCTCCACCAGTGGTGGTTTCCTGGATCCTTTCTCCGGATCCTGGCCCTCTTGTCGACCAGCTGAGTTTGGCTTACGGTGGATCTGGCCTGCTGCTCCTGATCCGCTACCTGCTTGGTGCTGGCCCTTTCCTATGGCGGCGCCTCTTCCTCGCCGCCACCAAGTTCCCAAGCGTGGAGTGGATTTCTCCAACCTTCATCCTCTGGATTATGTGGCTATACGGGAAAAGCAGGACCTTGTTCTGCATCTGGCACTTGTCAATGCCAGATCGCTGGCAAACTAAACTTTCCTGCTCAAAGACTTCTTTGAATCCCAGAAGTTGGATTTTATGTTTATTACAGAGACTTGGCTTCATGATGGTGAGTCCGTTGCCTTTACTGAACTTCTTCCACCCCACTACTGTTTCTCCAGCTCTCCCCGGTCGACTGGTAAAGGTGGTGGGCTGGCTTCTGTGTGGAGGTCTAGCTTCTGCTGTCAGAGCCCTTCGTCAAGCCCCTACTCTAGTTTTGAACTACATCTTCTTGTAATCGAGCTTAGCAGTCCTGTATTATGTGCTTTGATCTACCGGCCTCCAAAAATTAAAAAGGACTTTATCAAAGACTTCTCAGACTTTGTGGCTGGAATTGCTCTCAATTATGAGTGTTTCTTAATTATCAGGGATTTTAATATCCATGTTTGCTGTGAATCTAAACCTTTGGTTAGAGACTTTCTGCAAGCTATTGACTCTTTTAATCTCATACAACATGTCTCTGGCCCTACTCACGAGAAGGGACATACGTTAGATCTTGTGCTCTCTCATGACTTAAATGTTAATGTCACAGAAATATGTGATACACGTATCTGATCATCTGCCTGTGTTATTCTCCATATCACTGCCGCCTTCTCCATTTAAACCGTGCGCCCCAGTGCGACGCCGGCGGCTGTCCTCCATGATTCTGTCCTCCCTAGTCTGATAAGTTGCTGTACTATTAATGCTGATGATTTTGCTGATTTATTTAACTGCACATGCACGGGTATATTGGACTCTATTGCGCCATTTGTGACTAAAAAACTGATATTGTTGTTTTTGGAAATTCCGAGCTTCTAAATGATAGTTAGTGTTCTCGGTTCGCTGACTTCGTTTTGTCAAACCCCTGCCAAAAATCTGGGTGTTATTATAAACAATTCCTTTAACTTCCACCGGCAGGTCAATTCTGTATTTTTTTTTTTTTTTTCCATCTAAGGCTGCTTGGCAAGTTAAAGCCCTACCTGCCCAAGCATGACCTTGAAAAAGTTATCCACCTGCTCATTATGTCCCGCTTCGATTACTGCAACTCCCTATATTATGGCATTGACCAGTCATCTCTACATCGACTGCAGCTTGACCAAAACGCTGCTGCTCGGTTGCTTACAGGGACAAGACGACGTGATCACATCACCCCTGTACTCGCCTCCTTGCATTGGCTTCCTGTTAGTTTTAGGACCCAGTACAAGATTTTATTTATTGTTTTTTTTTTTTTTTTTTATAACATATGTTTATTGAATTTTGAATTTTCATAACACACACAACAAGAGAGAAGAAAAAAAAAAAAAAAAAAAAAAAACATAGAACATATGATTGGCTCACATATCTAAATTGAAACCCATACAGGCTAGAGATTCAGAGGTCATCCTATCTTAATAGGACAGGCAAATTAAAAGGTACATCAAATTCAGCACTATACAAGACACATTAGCAAGGTCCGATGATGGTTTGTCAGACAGTAAAGTGTTACAAGGCAGGGCATCCACAGTTGCTATGCAAGCCCTCTTAGAAGTATGGAAGAGATATTCAAACCAATATAACATAGAAACGGTTCCCATGTTTTATGGAAAACCTCCTCTTTGCTATGTAGTTTACATGTCAGATAGTCCAAAGCAACATAGTCAAGTATCACCCTTTGCCATTGAGCCCTAGTGGGAACCTTATCTGTTGTCCAGTTCAAGAGAATGCATTTTCTAGCACAGAAGGCAAGTATTTGATGAAGCTTTCTTTTACATTTATTTGTGATAGATAAGTCAGAGACGCCAATTAGCAAGTGTAAGGGATTATTACTTATATTAGAAGATAGAATCCTGTTAATTTCCTGCCCAACGACCCACCAAAACTGCTGCACTTTTCCACACTGCCAGAGGCAATGTGTAAGACTACCAATTTCTATTTTACATTTGGGACATAGTGGGGATGAATTGGGATTGAATTTATGATGTTGGGAGGGGGATATGTGGGCTCTGTGTAGGACCTTTAATTGCAGGGCTCTCACTCGACTGCACACACTCAGCATCTTTGCATTCTTCCATGCATCCTCCCAGTCTTCATCTGCCACCTTAACATTAAGTTGTTTTTCCCATACGCTCCTCAGAGAGAGAGTGTCGGTGGTTTTATATTCCTTAAGGATGTCATAGAAAAGGCTAATGGACACGGCAGATTTCTGTACAAAGAGCTGTCTTTCGACACGTGAAACATCTTGACATTTAAGAATTGTAGTATTTTTCGTGATGAAGTTTCTTAATTGTAGATATCTAAAGAAATCCTGTTGCTGAACATCATATTTCCCTTTTAACTGACTAAAAGACATCACAGTTGAATCTGCTAAGAGTTTGTGTAATGTGGATATCCCTTTATGTGCCCAAATTCTGAAGTTATTGTCCATCATTCCAGGGGGGAAATCAGGATTGTCGCATATTGGGGTGAAGACAGAGGTGAAGTGTGATCTTCCTTCCAATTTCCTTACGACTTGCCATGCTTTTACTGTATTAGTTGTAACTGGATTAGAACATGCAGACTTCAGGTGTGCACTCTTTCTAATAAACAGAAGGTTACACAAAGGGTATTTGGACATTGAGCTTTCTAAATCCAACCAGAGAGATGCAGGGTTATTACATATCCAGTCAGCTATAGTGCGCAGATGCGCACCAAGCTGAAACTTTCTAATGTCTGGGAGATCAACACCACCCTCCAAGGAGGGCAAGCATAGTGTAGCCAATTTAATGCGAGGTTTTTTCTTGGACCATATAAAAGAACTAAACCAGCTATTTAGCTGTTTGATGGTCTTATGGGCAAACATAACTGGGATCATTTGTATTGGGTAAAGTAACCTGGGAAGGATGCTCATTTTTAGCAGCGCAACACGACCTAACCAGGAAATTGGGAGAGAATTCCATCTCTCAAGATCCAGCCTTATACGCTCAAATATGGGCGGGAAATTTGCTTTATATAATTGATCATAGGACGGTGTAATATGTAACCCCAGATATACAAAGCCTCCTGGTGACCATTTAAAAGGGAAAGGAGACGGAGATTTAGGCATGTGTTTCAGACTACCCAGTGGCATCACTTCCGATTTATTAAAATTAATTTTATAGCCAGAAAAACTCCCAAATTTATTGATGGTGTAAATAAGAGCTGGGATAGATATCCCAGGTTCAGTCAGAACAATCAGGACATCGTCAGCGTACAAGGTGATCTTGTGTTGTCGTGATCCGCTGGCAAGACCATGTATATTTACATTTGACCTAATCGCTTCAGCAAGAGGCTCAATAGCCAGGGCAAAAAGCAGAGGGGATAGGGGACATCCCTGCCTTGTGCCTCTGAGAATGTCAAAATTAGGGGAGCACCGTCCATTGGTAAGCACTGCCGAGAGGGGATTTGTATAAAGAAGTTTTATCCAATTTATAAATTTTTCACCCAGGTCAAATTTATGCAATGTATAGAACAGGTATGGCATTTCCACACGGTCAAATGCCTTTTCGGCATCTACAGAGAGCACCAGACCATCCAGAGACTGCTGTTGGAAGGCTTGGATTGTATTAAGTAGTCTGCGCACATTATTGTATGAATGGCGGCCTTTAATGAATCCGGTTTGATCATTGTTTATTAGAGTAGGAAGTACTTTTTCCAGTCTTGTTGCCAAAATTTTCGAGAGGAGTTTCAGGTCTACATTTAATAGAGAAATGGGCCTGTACGATGCACAGTCTTCCGGGGCTTTGCCTTTTTTCAGGATTAGGGAGATGTGTGCTTCTCTAAGGGACTGCGGTAAAGTGCCCCTCTTAAAGGAGTCGTTAAACATATCCAAAAGAGGGTCAATCAGTAAATCATGAAGTTCCTTGTAAAATTCGCTACTGAACCCATCCGGTCCAGGGGCTTTTCCAGATTGTAATCCTTTAATAGCATCAAAGACTTCTTTCTTGGTTATTGGAACTTGGAGAGATGTTTTCTGATCCGCAGACAAACTGGGAAAGTTAAGAGAGGAGAAAAAATCATCAATTTTTCTAGTTTCATCAGCTTCTAATTCAGATTTATATAAATTTTCATAGAAAGTTTTAAATATATTGTTAATCGTTATGGTGTCAAAAGCCTATTTACCTGAACTGTCCTTAACTGAAGAGATGATTCGAGACTCTGTTTTTTTCTTTGTCAAATGTGATAAATATCTTCCTGCCTTATCTCCATGTTCATACATTTTTTGTTTGGCAAGCCTGATTTTACCTTCTGCATTTTTTGTCAATAGTAAGTTCAAGGCAGATCTAAGTGCAAAGATTTCTTTAAGCCTCTGAGCAGATGGGTTTTTAATATATTCTTTTTCCAGACATTCAAGTTTAGATTCTAAGATTTTTCTTTGTTCATTTTGTCTTCGCCTTTTGGTGGACATGTAAGACATAATAAGACCCCGTGAAAAAGCTTTTGATGTTTCCCACAGCAATGAGGGGTCATTAGTAGAGGCTGAGTTAATGGACAGGAAGGACTGGAATTCCTCTCTAAAGTAGGATATGAATTTCTGGTCTGTCAGGATTGAAGAGTTAAACCTCCAGTATTTAGTTTGGTTTGCTGAGTAGCCTAAATTATACTGCATGAATACAGCAGCGTGGTCAGAAATTACTATATTCCCTATAGAGCAGGATATAACTGATGACAACATAATTTTTGGAAGGAAGAAATAATCAATCCTGGTATAGGACTTGTGAACATTAGAAAAAAAGGTAAATTCTTTATCAGCCATGTGCTGGGCTCTCCAAACATCTACGTAATCCAGGTCCTCACAAAGTGCTGAAACAATTTTAGCTTGATGTGAGGGAGATAATTTTCCAGGAGGGGATTTATCCATGATGGGATTTAAATGACAATTAAAATCTCCTCCAATGAGCGTGTTTCTAACATTAAGGTCTATCACTTTAGAGAAGGAAGTGGTCAATAACTCGCTTGGGTACCCTGGTGGGTTGTAGATATTCATAATAACAATTTCTTCTCCGTAGAGTGTGCCCCTGACAATCACATAACAACCTGTTGTGTCTTTTATGCAATTTAGTAATTTAAATGGTAAATTTTTCTGGATTAAAATTGCCACCCCTCTACTCCTTGAAGAAAAGGAGGAAAAAAAAACCTGTCCAAAGCCTCCCTGCTGCAACTTCAAATGTTCACTGTCGTTCAGATGGGTTTCTTGCAACAGCGCAACATCAACACATTCCTTTTTTAGGTAGGTTAGAATCATTTTCCGTTTAACAGGGGTATGAACACCATTCACATTCCAGGTACATAGCTTTAAAGCTGACATAGTTACTCAACACAAAATAAAGTGAAGCCTGAACATGTATAGCCTGTAAAGAAAACTAACAGATTGAGCCAAATAGAACCAAAACATCACACTATAACAATTATAACAAAAAACGATGCATCTGTGACACATCTTGGCCAACACTGGCCTGGAACGTAAACACTATATGCTTCCTAAAGTAGGGAGCTCAAGTGAGAGGGTTCTCTAGCAACAAAAGAAAGATATCCTTCCGAGAGCACGGGAGGCACTGCGTATCTTGAACCTACGAAGCTAACCTTTTCATTGCACCAGTCGCAATGTAACGCATCCGCTGCCCAACTGAGTGACAGAAGTCCGACAGACTCACTTATAAAGAAGCTTACAAGTCTATGCTCACCCGTCATCACGGGGAGGGGGGTCCTCCCCTCAGGTGGAGGATGTATTTCTCGACCGCGGCTGGCTCGTGGAATATCTTTGTGGATCCGCGACAGGTGACTCTCAGTGATGCAGGGTAGACGTAGCGGTAGTCCGCACCGAGCTCTCTTAGCTGTCTTTTCACGGCATCGTATCCCTTTCTTCTACGCAGTACGGACGCAGAAAAGTCTTGGAATATCATGACCGTTGCATCTCCATGTTTCAATGTTTTGTTCTTCCGTCCCATCTCCCACGCCGCGTTCATAACACGCTGTTTGTCCTGATAGTTATGGAACCTGACTATCACGGGCCGCGGTCTCTGGGTGGAAGGGGGCTTTGGGGCCAGCGACCGGTGTGCTCTTTCCAGCTTCACCCGACCCGTCCTCGTTTCGATGTGGAGAAGTTGTGGAAACCAGGTCTCGAAGAACTGAGTCGGGTCTTTTCCCTCAGCCTCTTCTGGAAGCCCAACTATGCGGACATTTTTACGTCGTCCCCTGTTTTCCAGGTCGTCAGCTCGTTCACTCAGCTCACACACCATCTTCTCTAGTGTTTTCACTTTCCCCTCGACCGGGCTAGTGGCATCTTCCAGCGTCGAAATCCTCTGTTCAGCCTCAGTCAGACGCTTATCATGGTTGTCGAGCTCCTCTCGATGTATTTTCAGAAGCTCTGACAATGGGCTTAGCTTTTCGTCAATAACTCTGGAGATGTTGGCCGTTATTTCCCCTACGGCTTCACGAAGTGCCGTTAAGTTAGCATCTACGCTAACGTTAGCTATCGGGCTAGCTCCAGAGCAAGCATTGCCTGTCGGCTCGGTGTGCTCCATTTTATTTCCAGCTTGCGTTTTCTTGCGTGGCATGTCCCCAGACTGTTTCAAAAAGTAACTGTCAATGCTCATGTTAGGTTAGCAGACCATGAAAAGGGCTTAAGTACTGCTTCCGCAGGGTTAAGTGAACAAATCAACGTGTAAGCGCACCAGCACTCCCGAACACGACCTTCCCTCACGCCGCCATCTTGAAAACCCCCTTATTTATTGTTTTTAAAGCCTTAAATGGTTTGGCTCCCTCATACTTGTCAGAGTTGCTACACCAGCATGCTCCAGCCAGGACTTTGAGGTCCTCTTCACAGCTCCTACTGAAGGTCCCACATGCTAGACTTAAATCCAGGGGTGACAGAGCTTTCTCTGTTGCCGCTCCTAAGCTGTGGAACAACCTTCCCCTTCACATTAGAGCTGCTCAGTCTGTCGTTGGTTTTAAGTCTTTACTCAAGACCTACTTCTTTGCGCTGACATTTGAACAAAACTGAGCTTGACATTTGCGTGTTTTTATTTTTTTTTTAGTTTTATTCTAGTTTTTAATTCTAGTTTTGTTGTTTTTATTATTTTATTGATTTAATCTTTATCAATTTTTATTTCTGTTTTTATTTCATTGGTTTTTATTGCTTTATTGTGTAGTGTTTTATTTTCAACTGTGGAGTGTTTTTTGTTCTATTGTTCAGCACTTTGGGAAACTGCTGTTGCAGAAAATGTGCTATATAAATAAACTTGAATTAATCTGCATGTTGACTTTCTGTGTACAAGAGGGACATAAGCCAGGTTGTTATGTATAAGGTCTGATATATGAATGCCCAATACTGCAGTGACGTGTGAGCGCTGCAGTGTTACATTTACCCTTAGTTTTCCAACATTTCCTTAGCCTTATTAGCATACTGGAATTGCAAATGATCACAGATGCCTTTAGATAAATATACAGACTTGATGATAAGTGAATAATATTTTGTTATCTCACTTTTTTTATTGTTTTTGTTCCCCTGCAGTCCAGTGCCAAATCGATACACGTTCACTTGCCCCTACTGTAACTGCCACAACCTTGATCAAGATGGCCTGGTTGAACATTGTACTTCCCAACATGCTCAAGATGCACGCCAAGTTGTAAGATATCCTCAACGCAGTTTGATATTATCAGTTGAACTTCAGCACTACACACTTTTTTTTATTTCCTTGATTTTTTTTTTATTTAATCATGGTCAGTTATAATGTTTTATGAATGCTTTATCTCTCTTTTTGTTTAGGTGTGCCCTATCTGTGCCTCAATGCCTTGGGGAGACCCAAATTACAGGAGTGCTGACTTTTTCCAGCACCTGAAAATCAGACACACTTTCTCATATGATACATTTGTTGTAAGTAAAAACACTTATTTTTAATTTATTTGCATGTTCTTAAAAGAGCAGTGATTATTTCTTTCCTTCTATTTTTTCACATTCATGTCTCTGCAGGATTACGCCACAGATGAGCACACAATGATCCAGGAGGCTTTACAGCGCTCTCTTTTGGACAACTGAAGTGTGAAGAACAACCTTGAAAAAGAAGGTAGTCCAGAGAAGTGGAGATGTCTTAAAAAGACATAAAAACACAATATATCATCATTTATCTGTCCTGAAGATGATGGTACTGAATACTTTTGGCTTATTATTTTCACAGGGAAATGGTATTGTATCTATGAATCTATAGGTTTAATTGCAGAAAATAAATTAGGCAATATGGTTAATAAACATATTGTACTGTTTGATCTAGGAGTGATACTGTGTTTCTGGTGTGATAATCTCTTATCTTCCCCCCAGCCGAGTCTGTAGACTTGATAGTTTGTGGAATATCTCCTTTACTATGTTTAAGTTGTTGGTCAACGACCTGGTGTCAATATAACCAAAAACTTCCAAAGTCTGATCAAGACCCCTGTTGTTAATACTTGATGTGTTAGAAGGATTTGACCACTAGGTGGCTAACTGTCGCCAGCAAATGAGAAACTGAACTTGGTGAGGTTATCAAGTAACAATAATATACAGTTTTATTCTACTCCAGAGTGGCTGTGCATTATGTTTTTGTGTTTTTATTTTATTTTTTCTGTACAGGAGCCTGTCCTTTCTTTTTTTTTTTTGCTTAAATGTCTATGGGAATTGTGTGTGTTTTTCTTTATTTTTTTTTATTTTTTTATTTTATTTTTTTTCAGAGATCTACTGGAAAGAATAAATAATAAGCCAGAGATGGCTGCCTGCTTCATTGCTCCTCCCTTATGTCTTTGTGCCTTCTGGTAGATCTTCTTTCTGACTTCCAAAACTTATAGGGCTAAGAGTTATTCTGGGAAACTAAAGATGCAAGAACAGAAAATTAGTGCATTATTATAAAGCTTGTTGATTTTTTTTTTATTTGTTTGTTTTGTTTTGGGTTTTTTTTTTTTTTTTTTTTTGGTTTGTTTTTTCCCATCTTAATTAGGTGAGAAATTATTTGCATGTTTATAGCCACAGGAGGGCAGTAGAGTTCTACTTTTCCCTGACTGTCTTTGATATCCCCCAGCCCTCACCAGTCTCTGATTTTGTAACACATTATTGATCACAATTCATTCTATAAGTGTTGTTTTGAGATTTTCGATTTTTTTTTTTTTTTTTTTTATTCTTTACGTTTGGTTTTGTTGAAATGCAGCATACAAAAATGTCCTAGGTATTTGCAATGTGGGGCTTCAGTCAGCTTCTCCTAACTTGAACACAATAATCACACCTTCATGTTTAAGCAGTTGATGAAGTGACATGAAAGTAATTTGCTGTAATGTTTTTTCTTGTGAACAGTTTCTGGGATAGTCTTTGCTGAGAGAGAGAGAAGGGGGGAGAAATACCACTCAAGTTTGTTAAGGCTGTTATGTCACTGCATAGAAATCCTAGTTATTCTTTGGATGCTTCCTGAAACTGACAGCATGTGAAGTTAGAAAGTATGTATTTTCTTTTATGGGATGTTTTTGTTTTCATTTTAAATGTGAATTTTGTCTGTCATTTTCCTGTAACTTGTAATTGTCTCACATCAAGTGTAATACAAATCTTCACACAGTGGCATTGCATTTGTCTTCTGCCAACAGGTAAATAAAACTCCTAACATGCAGATTAAGTAGCTCCAAAGCAGCACAGTAATGTCTTTTCATCCAGTCTTTGGTCCTACTTTAGCTTTTTGTGGATGTTCATTTTCTTTCTCTCCAGTAGAAAAGTGTAATAATTTTGTAAGAGTTTCTAACATGTGAGAATCTTTCTTTTTTTTCTGGATATAGCTTTCGTTCTCTTTTGTCAGCCCTACTGTCAGGGGGTGCTAAATCCTGATAAATTAAAGCTCTTTAATTATTTAAACCCTGGCCCCAGAAATCAGGCGCAGTGATTTATACCTGTGTGTATGAGCGCGTGGGGGAAGAAACAACACTTTCCGCTGATAGATGACCACAGTACGTGTGTATGTGCATGTGTGTTCATGAGCGAAAGCAGTTGAAAGCAAAGCTGTGTGCATCCAAAACATAGATGTGCTTGATTTTTTTTATAATCAGGCAAAAAGTGGAAAATCTTTGTAAAAGAAGAATTTGTTGTGAAGTACAATTTAAAAAAAAAAAAAAAAAGATTTGATCTAGCATCGTGTCTTGCATGTGCTAACTTTCTGATGAAACTTGGACCCTTCCGTATATATTGTCCACATGGAGAGAAAATCCTCACATCTTTCCTTTAGAGCCTCTTACCTCTAATCACCACAGCTAAATGAGATTACAGTTCTACATGCAGCTCTACACAGAATCTCCAACCACTAAACTTCTTGATGTCAGCCCCCCCCTTTCTTATATTTTCATCTCTTTATCTCCCCCCTCCCAAATCAGGTTTTTGCTCCTGGCAGATAGTTCTCTCACAGCTAACATCACTCCTCTAACGAGATACTCCAGTGCTCCTGGGCAGGAAGGAAGTCGAGCCGAAAAACATGGCAGAGAAAAGTCTTTCTTGTCTGTTTGGTGGCGGAGCTTAAAAAGGAGAGGGGGGGCTAAGGTGGGGAGTAAGAATAGGAAGAAAGAGATAGGGGTGAAATGAGAAGTGAACACATTGAATAAAAATTTCATAAAGTTCAGTGTGTGGTTTCTTTGATGCGAGCAGTAGATAGTGTATGCAGTCTGCAGGCTCTATAGAGGCAGCAATTAATGCTACGTGTGCCTGAAGGCATAGTGAGAGTTGTGACGCTAGCTTGTTTAAGAATAAGTGTGTCATGCCATCAGTCTAATCTAGACACCTCACCATGAGTTTATTGCTTTCTGTGTATTGCATATCTACTTCTTCACCTGCTTCTTAAGTAATTTCTGTTTAAAGCACTATGGTTAAAATAGAGGACCCCTGAATGTGCAGGTGTATACCCCTTGATCAATATAAACTGCACTCCTCATGAATATTTATAAGGTTCACACAGGTACAGTCAAGATTTTTGCAGGACAGTTGAATCTAATGTCCAGCAGAATCCACATTCAGAAAGAAAAACTCCTTCCTGTCTTTGTGCCTTTGATAGCTGTGTTTTGAACATTTACTTTTGGATCATGTCAATACGGAGGATTTTCTTCCTATTTGAACTAATTTACAGCCACTCTGCTTTAGTCATAAAGAGGGGAGGGCTGTACAAGTCATCTGGGAATCCAGAAGACTAGCTCGTCTCCATCATGCTGTCAGAGAAAGTCTGTGATCATATATAGTTGAACATTTTATGTTGTAAATTTCTGGGTGGCTAGAAATAGAAACTTCTGAAATACCTGGAAAGTTTTCTCTCTTGGCCTATCTCTCTTAAGTTTTGCTGAGGCAGGTATCTGTGATGAGGTGTGGGGCGTGTGAGAAGAGCGCTGGGAGTTTGTTCACCGAAAAATTCCTCAAAGTCAGGAGAAACAGGAAGAGCGGGAATCCTGCCGCCCGGGCACTGCAGCTCTGCAGGTTGGTCCTCTCAAATGTTGGAACAGAAAGTGCCAGTGGGCTTCCCCGACATCAATACTGGTTCTACTCCAACTCATCTTCCGCTTTTAAACTCTCAACAACCGACCCCCTACCCTGGCCCAACACACACACACTTCTTGTGTTGCTAGCCTGGGAGCATCAAGTCTTAACTTTGATTTAATCACGCCTGCAACCAACTTGGCCGTGTATCAGCTGAAGTGAAACTTACAAATCTTGTGCGAGTGTGAATCTGTTTTTGTGCCCTCTAAAACCTTACAGCTGTAAATATTATGCTTGAGATGCTCATAAAAGCAAATATAAGACAGGTCATCTTAAAAGTACTTTTCTGAGAGTATCTCCAATCCAATAAAAGGCTGAGATTAAATGAATCCTTTTTGTAGCTACTGTATTTCAATCCCTGAATCACTTGCAACAGCTGTGTATAAAAAAAAAAAAAGTGTCCAGCCCATTTTATGACCATGTTTTTAAGCTCGCAAAGTTCTTAAATTCACTATTTCTGCAGAAATTTTCTCCTGGAAGTGAAAATGAATATGAATTACATTGATATAACTATCAGGAGATTTGCTAATCATTGCCTCCTCATTTATTTATTTATTTGAAATCCGCATAGCTACTGTGCTAATATTTGAAAGCTTGGCCCTCTAAGGTTTAAAAGGAGGCGGAATGGGAAAAGTCCCCAGTGTGTGTGTTTGTGTGTGTCACAATAGAATATCAGGCCAAGTGAGGTGAATTGATCTAAGTCTTACCCCCTTTCCTCTCTACCCCTATAGACCAACTAAGATGTGTGTGGAAGAGAGCAAGGCCCAAGGCTATTATTCTCCCATTAATTTTTCTATTTGAAATCAAACCTCAGTGGGTATGCATGAAGGAATCAGAGGAGGGGGCGAGGACTGGAGTGGGGATAACCTTATCCGGAAGGCAGGGGACAAATGTTGGCTGTAGCAGCGTCAATGCCCAATAGGGGAGGCAATTTCACTTTCAGGGGAATCCTCATTATTTATCAAGACTGTCTCTGCTTCCTCTCCAAGGTCCAGCATACTAAAAGGGAAACTGTCCTGACATCACTTGAGCTTGTTTTTGTAGCTTTACAGATATGATTTCTGAGTCATACATGATGGGATTTCCATTTAATGTTCACTCACTCAAGATCTCACATCTACAGCAAGTGGTCTCATTCCACATGCTTGTACTTCTACTGAAAACATATGCAAATCTTTGAGTTCACACAGCACACCTTGCATGATTATATTCCTCAGCACACATTCAGAGAGGACCTGTTAACCTCTATTGCTACATCTTACCCACCCACACAAATACACACCTCCTTGGTCTCACACTTCCTCTGCAAGTCGTCAATTCCAGTCACTCTTCTCCACCCTGTTTTTTATCCGTCTTTCTTAGAAAAAGCGCCAGTGCTAGCTAATCTGTCAGTCAAATGTTGTCCTGTTGTGGTGATGATGGAAGGAGGAGGGGTGTACTGTGTGACGGTGGGCCATACACTTCCAGCAGCCTGCAGCTCGGAGTGGCTCGATGATTAACCAGGCAGGTAGTGAGTCAAAGTGCTGACAGCAGAAACACTGACAGCTGATTTGAAAGACAATTGCCTCCCTCCCTCTACTTAACTTGTCACGACAGTCAAAGCACCTTCTCAATTAACTTGTGACGTATCTGGAAAGATGGAGGGAAACATACCATCGTCAAAGATACTCAACATTCATCAATTTGGTCTTTATGTTTGCACAAAAAGTCTCATTTTTATCCACTTGGCAATAAAAAAAAAAGAAGCTGAAAATGAAAGTTTATGTTTTTATATCAAAAACAAAATTACAGCTTGAAATGTAAAATTTAAACTTTTTGTCTTGGTAGTGCTCTAAACTCTGGCCTCGGTGTCTCATTGGAGGTCCATCAGAAATAAGTTTGTAATGTTAGAGCTTCAGCAACGTGTGAAAGAAAACCCAGCATCGCTTTGTCTCCCAGATTAATAGTCCAACACTTCCCAATTATTAACCGCCCCTGTAGTGTACCATTCATATTCAAAGCTTTTTACCTCCCTCCACTTCCTGTGCTTTGTATTTTGCGTCTTTACAGGAGGGAATGGACGATGCAGGCAGATCTGTCAGTCAAACCTCAGTTCCCCGACCCACCAGTGGTTGTCCATAGACAGACGTCCATACACCTCCACTGACTGTGGTTCCTCCTCAGCTCAATGAGTAACTAACCTGCAGGTACTGAATTAAACTGCTGACAAGCATGCAGAGGGGAGGGAATGGGTGACGGAGGAAGGATGGGGGCTGCGTGGGTGGATGGACAGAAAGATGGAAACAGGGGGGAGGACAGAGATGACAATGGCATCATTTTACAGCCCACCTTAGTGATGTAACCTTTAACTTTTCAAAGAGGGATGGGTCCCTCTCCTGTTCATCCCCCCCCCCACCCCCCCAATTTTTCCTTCTCACTTTGTAAGTGGCAGCCTTTGATGGGCTGTCCCTGTCCCTCATCTTGTCCTCTTAGACAGATGAGTGCTGTCAGTGCTGTCATCACTGCCCAGCTAAACATTAATGACTCTCTTCCCTGACAAGTGTTGGCGGGGCAGTGAAGAGGTGAAAGGGGGACGCCTCTGGACAAAACCAGGGATGAAAAGGAGAAGTGATGGCTTTATCTGCTTGACAGATTCTCTTTTGTCTCTCTCTGAACTTGTGTATATGTATGTGTGCCATCAGCAGATTCTTGGTTTGACATGATGGTTTTATTACCCTGTTTTTCTTCCCCTGTGAGGAGATGAACCTCTTTGTATTCCCACTGCCCCTCATCCTTCCTATTGGCATTGCTGACATTCCTTCAAGTTGCTGTGTGTTTACACACATATATATGCAGGCCTGTGTGACTGTACTGCCACTTATTTGTAAGTTCACATGTGTTTCCCACGTATTCACGTTTTTTTTGGAGGGAACTTCCTGGGCTTTGATGCGGGACCTGCCATGGTGATAACAGCAGGTCATAGCTGAGAGGGAGGGGTAGTGAGAGGAGAAAAGAATGGAAAGTAGAGGGTTTGCTGTAATCTGTATATTTTTAGATGAATGCACAACTTAATACAATGTCATTCTATCGTCTAAGCAGCGCAATTATCCTCAAGTTTATGTATCTCTTTTATTATCCTTGTATGGCTCTCTTCCATTCTTCCCCGCCACTGTGGTCACTCTTTCCATCCTTTCACTCTGACTGTCGTCACTCAGGCCTATAACCTCTTTCCCCTGCTTTCTTTTGAATTATTAACTCCCAAGCTCAGTGGAGTGAATGGGTACTGCTGAGTAGACACTGCACAGATCTGGCTTCTCGTTGCTCACATTTTCTATCTTAAAGGGATTGCATTGCTGGTCTCACCAGTACCTTTTCCCTTTACACCCTCACTTACACACACACACACACACACACACACACACACACACACACACACACACACACACACACACACACACACACACACACACACACACACACACACATCCAAATGCATTCATATTGAAGTGCATACAGAAAGCTTTCCACCCAGAAAGCAACTCATTTTAGAATAGATTTAGTTTTTTTTTTTTTTCATGACTCCACACATAAGACTTTGTAATGACAGCAGCAACAAGTGTTGTGTTTTATTTATTATTTATCAATATATTAGATTAAAACATCCCATTTACATAAATATGTAAACCTTTTGCTTTCACTCTGTGAGCTCTGGTTGCATCCACCATCTGTCAGTGGTCCTTCAATTGCTTTTATAACTTAACTGGAGTCCAGCTATGCCTAACTAACTGAATAAACTGTGCACAGATAAAAACAGCACACACCTATGAAAGGTGTACAAGCTGATAGTGTATGCCAGGCCTAAGAGGCATCAGTTTACTCTCAAAGAGCTGGGAACAGATACATATAAAATTCTGCAGGACTGAAAGTGTCCCAAAAGCAAAGTAGGCTCCATCATGTTCAACAGGAAAATGTTTAGGAATGACAACAGATTCCTTAGATCTGGCTGCCTAGAAAAACTAAGCAATCGAGGAGAAAGTAAGACAGGTAACCAATTAACCAGTGGTCACTAAAGATGAGATCCAGAGTTTTGATGCAGAAAAGAAAAATTGTAAGAGAAATAACTATTGGTGCAACAACAAAAACCATCCTTCTCTTAAGAGCCTAGTACAGCCTGCTTAGAAGTTTCTAAAGGCAACTGAGTAACTGAAACCATAAGAAGCAAAATATTTAACTATCTGACCACAGTCCTTAACTTCAAGGGAGGAAAAGTCACTGAGCACCATCTCATTAATATCATCCCTATGGTTAGATATGGCAATAGATCATTCTGTGACAGACACTTGCAGACTAGGCACAATAGAGGGGATGATTAAAGCATAAACATTATGATCAATCCTGAATGAACCTTTTCGTTAGGTCCTAAGATTTTCTGATAAGCATGAGTTTACATTTTTAACATTTTAACAATTTATTTAGCACATACTTTTATCCAAAGCAATCATCAAGTGAGGATCACACTGGGTGGTTATGTGGGATTTAGTATCTTATCCAAGCATATTTCAACCTATCATGTTAGATAGCTGAGGGTTACTACTAAAAAAAAAAAAAAAAAAAAACATACCAGAGTTTTGGCCTGAAACCCATTAGAGCATCCCCGAAGGGAACTAACACTGGTTTTGCCAAGAAGAGTGGGAGATACTATCAAAGGAAAAATGAACCAACCATCATTTACAGGAAGACTTCAGGTTGTCACTGCAGTCACAGGTAATTTAACAACTACCAAATAAGAGATCTGGAAATGTATGTAAATCATAACAACAGCCTCATTTTGAAATGTCATTATGGTAAATTATTTGTAGATTTGTACTAAATCTACAATAACAGAATATGAAAAACTTGAGAAGGTCTAAAAACCTTCTGTATGCACAGCCTTCCATTATGATAAACAGCTGATAGTTGAACAGGGAGACAAACAGACAAGAAGCAATCCTTGTGCAGCATTCTTTCAGTGAAGAGCTGCAGGCCTCCTGGGGAGCAGCCGCCCACTCGCCCTGCTTCTCCCCAGGCAGCCTCTATCTCTTCTGGGTTCCCAGAGCAATGATTAACCCTGGTTCTGATCAATGCTTCTGCTGACTCTGATACATCACTTGAGCTTTGCAGCTGCCATGTAAAGGAAGCGTCAACGCTGTGCTGCTCATGACAGAGTATATCCACTCCATCACATGCATCAGGGCATACACACAGACACACACACACAGGGGTGGTCAAAATAACAAGGACACCTGACAATACATGCAACAGTAGTGTGGTTCCCTTAAAAATCTTTTTTCTTTAAATCCCCCTTTTTTTGGATTAAAAGGGGTTTGAATTGACTTACAAGCTGAATTATACCTGAAATGCAGGATGATAATATTTCTATTTAAAAAACATGTTGTGATGAGCAGTTTATGAAGTGGGGTGTGTAGAGAATGCACAGACATAAAGAGGGCTAACAAGAATGAGATAAACAGAGGGAGAAATATATATATATATATATATATATATATATATATATATATAAAGGAAGGAACGCAGAGAGGGATTGTCGCTAATCACCCAGTGGTTCTTTACCTCGACAGCAGGGAAAACCCTGATTTCCTGAAGATGACAGGAAACACAAAAGCAGAGTGTTCTGTCAGCACATCCGACTCACAGAGCAGGTTAATGATTCGGTAGTCACAGCTGAGCTGAAGAGAGGGATGAGCAGAGGGAAGAAAAAGAGGAGGGAACTGGCATTCAGCTACACTTAGGCCATCATTACAGCTGCATTAAGGATGATGGTGTGTTTTTGTCATTTTAATTACCTTTAATCTGATCTCCTCATACTTGGGCCATTTGTTGATGAGGCAGAACAAAAACTACATGTCACACATGTTTGCAATGCACCCACACAATCAGTCATTTGACTAACATAGCAAGGTGTTCACTGACTTTCATAATTTGTCAACTAGGCGAGGAAGAACAAAAACGGTTTCTGTTAAAAACCAAAAGATACATTAGAGAGTTAGTTTTCCATACGTTCTTGTTCAGGTGCTTGTGGTTCTGTTTTACATGAACTTGCATCACTTTAAAACACTTCTTCTTAAATGTCTACAACCTGTTTCCAAAAATGTTGGGATGCTATGTAAAATATAAATAAAGTCTGAAGGTGATGAACATCTGAAGATGTTTAAATCCTGTTATTTGAAAGTTGTTTAAACATCCAAATTTGGTACCAAAGGAGACCATCTGCTGTAGTTCTGTTAAAATATAGTTGAATCACACAACTCATGTGAATGTTTCTAAAAGAAAATGAAAAGAAAGTTTGGTGTCACATTTTCTCAATTTCACATTAGAGTGATGAGAACTTCCCTCCTCAGAGTCTACAGGTGGATGCTGGGGTAGTGGAGGCACAGTGTTTGAGCAGTAGGAGCAATAGTTGCATGAAAAGCAGGCAGCTCATCATGTTGTCAAGCAGCAGCTGCAGCAGTGGCAGTGGCAGCTGGGGGCAGAGAACAAGACAGAAAGTGTGCAGCTTGAATAGACTGCCCAGATTGGATGGGTATGTTTGATGAAAGGCATGTGGAATATGAGGCGCATCACCTGGAAAACAACAGAGTAGCTTGGTTTTCTGAACCAGCTCACTGATGTTGCTGCATTTCTGCAAACATAAATACATTTATTAACTTGAAAAGGACTTTTTTACTATTTTTTGATAGAGAATATCAGAAACAATTGGGACTATTTCGTGATACTTTTTTTATTATACACCAAATGTTTTCAGTAGGCAACAGTTCTTAACCACAGACAGGACAGTTTAGCACAGGATTCTAGAGAAGTTTACAGCAGAGCGTTGGTGTTGTGATACGAGCAGAATGTAATTTGTCACTGTCTTGCTAAGATAAATAATGCATCTATGAGAAAGACGTGGATGAAAGAATGTTGTTTCCTAACCTATACAACACTGCTTCAATATTAAACCAGTGTTAATGGTTCCTCCATTGGGTTCAATGGTGGGTTCTCTCTGGGTATTCTGGTTTCCTCCCACAGTCCAAAGACATGCATGTTAGGTTAATTGGTCACTCTAAATTCTCCCCAGGAGTGACTGTGAGCATGAGTGGTTCTTTGTCTTTCTGTGTTGGCCCTGCGATAGACTGGCAACCTGTTCAGGGGGAATCCTGTATCTCACCTAGTAACTTCTAGGATAGACTCCTTACTCAGTCTAGATGTTATACGCCATTGGAAAGCTAAAATTCGTGAGATTTAAATGATGTATACACTTCCTGCTACAATTATAGCTGTAGATTCAGTAAACACTTATTTCAGACCATTTAGTAATGCAGTTTACCTTTTAAGCCATACTGTACTCCAGTAGCAGATCCATGAAGACATGTTTTAGGTGAAAATTGGAGGATTTTAAGAGGTTGAAACCTGATGGTTTAAATTTTAGTCTTTTGTTGATACTGTTTCTGCTTTTATAAAATTTGTTGATTGCATAAAAGTCAAACACGAAAAGCTATTTTTTTTCAGAAAACTAAGAACATATCTCAAGTATAACATTTATCTTCTGTGTTTAGCTAAATATAGGAATTAAAAGATTTGCAAATCAGTTGAATGAGTATGATTTAAATTGTACAGGTTACTAGATGAAAAGGTAAAAATGGGGTTGTATTACAAAAGAATCAGGCTGAGCTTTTTTTTAACTCTGTCTGAAAACCTTTCCACATGTCAGAGAGCTAATATCAGGTAAGATATACCTTTTAAAGACTTACTATGTTTTTGTTCTTTCTGATCTTTTAATTGATAGAGACAGTGAATAATGGAAATATAGGGGAGCAATGGAAGGGATGGCATGCAGCAAAGAGCCGAGGTCTGAATCAAACCCTGAATGCTGCAGCAAGAACTTGGC
The DNA here is from genome assembly GCF_017639745.1 of Melanotaenia boesemani. NCBI lineage: Eukaryota > Metazoa > Chordata > Actinopteri > Atheriniformes > Melanotaeniidae > Melanotaenia > Melanotaenia boesemani. Next base: position 13,283,487 of record NC_055694.1, read on the forward strand.
TTTGTTAACGTACACACTCTCCCATGTGAGCTGTATGAATTCAACTATTGTAAAGTGAGAAAACACTTTTTAATGGAGAGTGATCATTACTGCTGAAATCCTGGCGAGACAAAAATGTGGAAGACAATTATGAAGTTATTCAGTTTTATGATGAAAAAGATGAGTCTGAACATTTTTTTTTACTCCACAGCCTTTCTTTTCCACTTTTTAAATAATAACAGGCAGTGCTTATCTTCAATTTCTCCTTATACTGAGCAGCAGTGTGTGTGATAAAGGTACAACATGTATTTTTGTGTCTCACAGGTGGAGACAATTTCATAATTTATCAACTTAATTTTTATAACTGAATGCAATTTGCTGTCAGTGTTCAGTGGTAGATTTAAAAGTATGCATTTACAAGAGGGTGTAAAAGTATCAGAGCAATCCACTATCAGTAAAGTATACAGAGAGGAGGAGTACCTCCCCCCTTCATCTCCATCCACAGATTCAGTATTAACAAACTGCTGTGCAACAATATTGCTGAGTGCTGTGTGGAAACAAGAGGGATCAAAGTTATCATGTAGAAGAGAAAGGGGCCTTTCACAGGGCCCATACAGCCTGTCCACTCCATCTTACCAACCCATTCACAGCAACTACCCAAAGCAGCACTCAAGACACTCCCATCCTCCCACTTCTTAACACCCCCCCTCCCATTCCACTCTAATTTTTTACCCCTCATCCTTTATTTTTAACAGTTCCTCTTCTGACTTTCCGCACTCATCATTCCTTTATGAGCGCGATATAAAATTATTATTTATTTCCTGCAGAAAAAACTCTCCCCCTAAGAACTTCATCCCTTCCGTCACCACTGTCCATCCGTCTTTCCATCTGTCACCTGGCGAAGTAATCACATCCACATTTGATAAGGCTGGTTAGGTGGGTCATAAAAAGTTTATGCTTGTGATGCTGGAGTCTCATTTATTATCCCTGCTAATGTAGCAGTTGGAAGTGGGGGGAGGAAGGGGGCGGACAGTAAGAGTGCGAGTGGTCGAGGGAGCCACCGCATTAAGGGATCATTACTCCTCTTACTAAAGGCCCTGTCCCTACCTCTCAATGTTAGATAAGTCCTCTTTACGCTTTATGGCCTTGATGAAGCCAGTGCTCTCTGTATTTAAGTGTTTCTTAGCCACTAAGAGTTCAAGATGCTTCAGGCACAGGACATAGTTACAGTTTACTAACCACAGAACTATTGGCTTAAGCTTTAAGTTAGTCTCTGGTGTCTTTACATTCTTCTCTCTTTTCTTCCTTTATTTTATATTTTTTATTTCATACATATACATTTAGTATTACAATCTGGGGGATTTCAACTGACAGTGTTTATAGCTGTATGAAGACAAAGTCTGTATTGTTCTAAAACTATAATTATAACATAGGACAGCAGCCCTTACTGTCATTACAAACCTCAAAGTGGCACAGTTTGGTACTTCTGAAACCAGCTACATTTAGATTACATGGAGTAAGTTAAAAGGTATGTTTGTTGATCATCTCTATTGTTTTTGTCATCTCTTATTGTTATCTAATTCGAAAAACAAATACACTCACTGTGTTTTCCAACAAAAATACTTACTATGTGTCCAGAGCCTGTCCTGGTCCTGCTGCTGTATGTACTTTTTTTTTTTTTTTTTTTTTTGGAGAGGGTGGGGTATCCATCTTCTATACAAACAAACTGCTTTGGTGTGTGAATGTTATAGCCTTGCTAATGAAGGCTGTCTCTCAGTACTGAGAGACATCCACATCATAGAATGACAAGAAAATGACTAAATATCAAGTCCTGAAAAGACAGAAAAAAAATTTATAGGGTTTTTCCCATGATTCAGACAACAGATGTAAAAATGCATGGTTTTGTTTTAGGAGAAAAAGAAAAGATGATGTGAGCATGCAGATGGGACATCCAGGGAGAATGGGCATGTATGAGAGTGTTGGTGTTGGGGGGGAGGCTACCCAGAAGCACAGATAGTGATAGATTGGCTTGGGAGAGCTGTGATGCAGATCCACTCATCAAGATTGATGTTCTGCCATTCTGCTTTAAGTGCAATTAAATTGGCCCCTGTGTTAAAAAGCCCGGCTGATAACGTGGCTGGGACTGAGATTACGCTACATTTCCCTTGCGCTTTCTTCCACCTGCATTTCTGCCACAGCCACTCAGAGATTTACATTTTCAGCCTCTGTTGGACAGAGACTTAAATCGGAGAACATCCCAAGCCGTTCATCAGTCCCTGATTTACAGCTGTTTTTTTCAGTTTGCTTTTTTTTTTTTTTTTTTTTTTTTCCATATGGCCCACAAAGTAGTTTTTCAATCAATGCTCCCTAAAAGTTTTTAATCACTTTCTGGTTCTTGTCTTGCCACAGAATTGATCACTTGTACATTAGTGCATGTTTAATGTGTAATAATGCACAGTGATTACTGAGAGGAAGGACATTTAATGTCTCCATGCACAGTTTTAACATTACTCATCTCTGGCTGCTAGGTTGACAAGCTTGTCTCTTAAGTCCAGTAGCAACACTTTGAACTTCAAACAAGGTCAGGAGGAGAGGCATCGTGCTTGTTTTCATGTCTGCATCACGGTATTGCTAAAAAAACTAATAAAGTGTGTGTAAACAGTTTTGATCAAAATGTTTCCGTGCATTGCGGGTAAAAAAATAAATAACCCCTTCGTCAAACAACATGTTCACTTGATAATGTTCTCGTTTTCCTGCTAGATGGAAATATTTATAATAATTCAAATTGAATGTCGATCATAAGCCAATCCATCTCTCTTTCTGTCTCGGTCTCCATTCTGCTACAGGCCTCGCCCACCTCTATCAGTGTCAAGTTGTTAACCCCATGTCAACAGTGGCGCAGGGCGTATTTGGACCTGGTTGATGGATGGGTCTTGGTGGACTTGTCCCACGCAAACATATTCTCAGAGTCAGCTGAGAGAGGTGCACCACGCATGTGTGTGTCAGCCCCACAACCCACACACACATGTCCACCCGCAATCACATCCCTGGACTCAGACGTGTAGTTCGCCCCTCTCTGTCACCTGCTGACACCCAGTGTCTCCAGTTTAGACCCAGATGGGTGGAGCACTGACCCCACTGTCACAAACAAGGGAGAAGATTTTTTTTCCCCCTGCAAATGCTAAACTTGACCCATGTTCTCTGCATCATTACATTTTCCTTGTCAGGGCTTGACATCCTGTTCCCTTAACAAACCAGTAAAATTAACTCTGCTAACTCACCCTGAGGGAAACGAGGAATAATCAAGGGGAGGACCATTACAAATTAGCATGATTTTTTTCTTTTGTCACTCTCATGAGGAGTCTTTAAATCACTTTTCAGATATCAAAGCCATTGGCCGTTGAGTCTTACTTTACATAGAGCATCATTTTCATCAAGGTTCATTAGATGTTTAGATGGAAAATTTGAATAATTTTGTAAATTTAAGCAATGCACTTAATCAGACCTGTAAAATTGTAAAAGCTAACATAACAGAAAAAAAAACCTTACATAGTATAGCTGATTTGAATTGAGATGAATTGATTGTATAGTTATTAATGTATATACAGTAAACATCTGCATTTTTGCCATCTAGGAAAAAATAACTTATTTATATTTTAAATTTGTAGCCAAATTTCAAGTTGAAAAAAGAAGAAGAAAAAAAAAGCAGCTGCAACAATACTACACCCAGTACTTCTGAACACATGGTTTGGGACAGAGATAGCATGGTTAGATGACTGATCGCTCATCAATATCATGAGTTCATCCAGGACCATTAGTCATCTGCAGCGCGTCCTGTCACTCCACACAGCTGCTTGCCGTCTCTTTCCTCCACCTCTCATTTTTCTCTTTCTGCCCAACTTTCTCTGTTCTTTTTATACTCCTCAACCAGCTTCTAAAGCATTCCTGTCATGGTTTATGAGGGCTTGGGGTGAAAATAGACTAAAAATAAAGGAAAAGTGGGGAGGGCAGCGGCTCATGTAGGCGGGTGAGTTAAATTATATGCCATGTGTTCTCTTATTGGCTTTCTGAGTTGGGGGGTTGTCATAATGTGTTGCGTTGTCCACTCCAACTCAGAGGGTCAGATCAACCAAGAGTCCCTCCTTGCAGTGGTCCCCTCACAGGGCACAATGGCAGAAGCGATCCATCACTTCTGTCCCTAACAGAGAGGGGGTCAGTGGGGGTGGAGGCCACAGGGCTGATCCTAACTCTGGCTGGCTGATGGAGGGTTATGAAGAACAGGATGGGGCTGGTTAAACTTTAACCAGCTCTCTTCCTACACACTGAAGACACCATTCTCTGCTGTGGGAGATTTTGATGTTTCGTCATCCCGAGATCCATGACCCGCCGCCCACTGGGAACCCCTCTCACCCACACTCAGCCCCACGCCCAGCTGCTCCAATATGGAAAGCCACAGCAGACCGCCAAACTGTTGGCCGTAGCGTGGGAAGAAAAGTGACCGAGGTCTCCTCTCCATCTGTACATGGAGCAAGAACCTATATTAACCCAGCCCTCTGCACGTGCCATACAATATCTGATTTACTAACCAAGACTTCATATTTGAAGCACTCTGTCCTCTGTCTGTGGAGCTCTTGCATCCAATGTTGACACGTTTTCACAGTGGATCAATAGAAGTCGGCAGGGGTTAGTCCTGAGGACACCGTGGTTACTCTATGACAAATGATGGCCTGTTTTTTGATAGTCATTTAATAGACAGTTGCACAGTTTGATGGAATTTGGCAAAAGGCTCTCTCCAGTGAGTTAACAACACGCGTTGAAATCATATTTCTATGCCGGCCCATTCAATCTTGTCCCCGTGTTGCAGGAAGAATTTGTGGTGACAAATGGGACGTGAGCATTCTCTGGTTGGCTGAGGGTCACATCAGGTGCAGAGCATGTTGGAGGTGTTATAACCCAATGTGTTCCTGTTCACTGGTCCAATCATCTTCATTGATTGAGGCAATGATTGAAAGGTCCCACCTTTTTTTATGATGCCAAAGGGAGGAGCTGAGGGCTGAAATTGTTAAACCATAAAGGAAAAGGACAAATACCAAAAAAATTACAAGAAATTATCCAACTGTCAATACATATATCACAAGATTATTTTAAAATAAATTTTACTAAACACAAAATCAGTCCAGCACGTCAGCTTGAAGGAATTTTTTAGCATTCCTTTTTAATCAAACCTGTTTAAACTCTACAGCGTTGGTAGATTTAGTCACACCGACTGATGATACCTTCAGGTACTTCTTCAACATTTCAGGACTATGGCCTGTCCGTGATATGATATAACATTGTTCTTTCTTGAGCACTCAACAGAACGACATGTTGTCTTGTCCCATAATTCACCTAATTTTTAATCCACACACAAATTTTCCTTCAGAATTAATTGACGACAAAGGGAACTTTCCATTGTTAATTAGGTGTGTCCCATCCACTAAAAACTATTAAGGTGTAAATGTCCTTCATGGCATTTAACAGTACTCAACCTCTTGAGTGCAAGTGTTTTGGTATTTATTTCTTTTTAGATACTCATTTTAAAATGATCATATTTATAACTGCAACCTTGTTTTTAACTTTCAGCACTATTTTCTGTTTCATTAAATTGCCAAAATATTGTGTGTGGCACTTTGGTCAAGTCTATATCTTATAAATGTGCTTTATGAACATATTTGATTTGATTTGATTGGACTTTGACTAATCCATCTGGGCCCACTAAGCAAGAGGCAGGGTATACCCTGAACAGTTCACCAGTCCATTTCAGGATGGGGAGAATTTCTAATTTTAAATCTGTGTGTTTTAGTTTTTTCAAAAATAAGTTTCCTTTAATTGTCATCAATTAAATAAAAATATGTATAAAATTAATTGGTTATCCTTGTGGTCTGCATATATTTACCACCCACAGAGAATCAATACTGGTTCATTTCCTCAATACATAACTTACATAGTTTAATATTTTGTGTGTTGTTGTTAACTGTTGTTATTATATAAAAGAAAAAGGGATAAAGAGTTTATCCAATCTACTCCTGAGGTCTCCATATTTTTGTCTGGTGTCCATGAGCGAGTGGGAGTCATGTGACAGTTTGATTTAATTAGATCTGATGAGGTGACTCGGCCACACACACACACAATTAATAATGTAATAATTTTTGCCCATTTGAGATGGTGAGAGTAAGGAAGTGACATTCCTAAGGGGGAAGGGGGTGAGGGCAAGACATTTGAAAAGTGGTTGAGTGTGGGGACAGCATAGATGGTTGGAAGAGGGGGAAAAAACATGGCCAAGAAAGGTGTAAGGTGCTGCTGGAGGAACGAGAGAAGAGGTGAAAAGAACTGGGGAGCTGTCCATTTGTACAAACCTAAGAATCTGTCATGTGTCTGTTTGTGTTTTCTTTGCTGCTGCGTTGAGGTGGTTTTGACAGCCAGGACTTTTTCTCCTTCATCCATGCTGCAAATGACATTACGGAAATTGTGTTTGTGGTGTCGCCTAGGCCAGGGACTCCTGGGAAACTGGAAGGGTCAAGGGGGTCAGGTAGACAGGGACAAAAGGTGGGTGGAGGGAACAAGGGAAAAAGTGGGAGAAAGAAAGCAAGACAGAATAAACAAGAAGCAGACTAAATGACTAAAGCCAATGCAATACTTTCAACCTGAAACAGTTATGTCATTGAAATCATGTGGATAAAAACAATATTTGATGATATGAATGCTGCAAGATGTAAATGTGCTATAATGCAGGCCCTATTTTTTTCTCCACCGTCTACCAACACAACTCACCTGCACTGAGAGATGCAGGGATTACACTTCAAGCACATATACAGAGAATTTGCTACTTCTTGTCTTTTAGGGCATGCTCAGACTCTTAAATATTTCAGTAATAGAAATGAACTGCACTCTCAGGGGGGCAATCCTGTTCCTGATTGCCTGGGCCTGGAGTTTATAGCCTGGGTGGGTTAAGGTCGACCTGGGCCACACTGGAGTCTCCACCATGCAGGTCCATACATCCCTAACATTCACTAACAAGGACCAGGGGAGCAGCAGGAACAAAGCTCCTCCATAAAGTGCAATTACAAGTTGAAGGCAGGATTTTGTGCAGTTATATGTGTGATTTTCCCCTTTACAGCTCACAATCAATCTTTAATGAGCCATTGAATATTAACTGGATTTGTAGGAGCCGAGTGTCAACTCCCATGAGTCTGAGCTGGAGGCCCAAGGTTTAGGAGACAGTTATGATGGAAGAAAGAGGGCGAGGGTTTGCATAGTGGGGGTGGAATGTTTTACCAGGGGTTTATATGCAAAAAGTGGATTTAGTCAATTACAATTACAATCACTGACTGTGGGAAGGACAACAAGGGTAATTGTAGTCTTTGTACCCCCCCTGAAGTCACTAGAGCGACTGCATTTCAATGGATAAAAACTGCAGCACGAAAAGGATCAATGTGATGTGATCATACATTTTAGAGATTTTAGAATTCTATTACATCTTGAAAGATCCCTGCTCAGTTACAAGAGATGTAAATTAATAACACTGACTACAACAGAGCCCCTTGTGTAAGCCTGCACAGGCCTGCAGTACAACCTGAGCCCTGCAGCAGGATCAGGGTAACTCCCCAGACTGTAACCCCTGCCAGGCAATCTCTTTGTCACTGTGCTGCCTGCTACTGATGAATGAACGTAGTCTTGTGATCAGTTGACTGGGACATGGCTGAGGTCCTGATCTTTCTGTGTCTGAGGGCTACAGATAGCCCAACAGACTGAGACAGATTAGGCCTTGATGCTGACCCCTATGGAGAGGCCTTTGGGGTGGAGGAGCAGGCCAGGGGGCTGGGGGATAATGGGACCCTTCTCTCACCTTTTAAAAGAGAACATGTTTATGGCTACTTAGAGGAAATTGATTTGATTGTGCCAGAAACATACATGTGAACACTGCTGGCACTTTTATTGGCTATTTGTCTTTTAAGTCACAGCTGGAAAAATTTATGCCCATGTTGGGGTTTAGGAGAGTGAGTGCAGTGCTGTGTGTTTGTGTGTTTAAGGGAGTTAAAATTAATATGTGTGCACATACAAGTCTTTGTGCATGTGTGTGCTTTATATGGGGAGCAGTCCGTCATAAGTGATGGACTGAAGGTGCACTTTAACTGGGTCCATCATTAAGTATTAGCCTTAATGACTAAAAGCACATAATGGAGCCACCGGATGAAATAAAACAACAAGATTTGTTGGGTCACATTAATTCTCTGAACTGATGTCAACAGGCAGCTACTTTCCCCTGCTCATGTTTTTATGTTCATGCATCTTGACTTACTAAATGACCAATGTTTGAGCATGATTTTCAGTTCATGATGTCACTGAGCCACCTTTAGGGATGTGCTTGAATTTTGGATGTACATAATGTACGCGTCCCTGGATTATAAATCTTTATTTACATTCTAAAAAGAGTATGTGGACTGTACTTGATCTAAAGCACTTTTTCATATGAATCCCATTTAATTCTTTGGTAAGTGATTACTTTATTTATTCAATTAAACTGAAATCAGTAGAATTATAGAACCAATGGAAATAATCTTTTTACAGTGTACACAGTTATTCGTCATAACATACACAGCATTATTTTTCAAAGGATACACACTCAATGGGTATTATATAGCAGTGACATGAAAGGAAACACAATTTTAAATAAGCAGAAAAAAAATCTTTCAAGCAAAATCTTTTTCTTTACTCTTCCTCTTCACAGTGTCAGCAGGGGTCAGTTTCACTTTCATAATCTTGTAGTTAAACCTCCCACTCTGACTCTGCAAAACATATAGAGCTAAAGGTCAGCAGAGGTGCATTTATATAATCTGAAGGTAAAAAAATAACATGATATATTGAGCATCTCTGTCCTCTGAGCACATTACCATGTCTTCTCTACAATGTCATACCAAAGTCAAGCAGCTAGTGTGGAAACATGGGGGGGAAGTTTAAAGCTGAGGCACATTCTCACATAATCCACCATAGAGGAAGAAAAATGACTAATGTAAATTAAAGAATTTTAACTATCAGTAATTGATTTACTTTGATCATCATTCACAGCTAAAGCCAGGATGCATCGATGGGAGGTTGCTCCACCTCGACTGCATCAAAACAAATCAAATTCCTCCGTCCATCTTTTTGTTTTCTCTGCTGCCATCCATCAGCCTCATTGCATCACTGTTGACACCGTTGTGTACATGTGTGTTGCTGGCTGGAAGACTTAATGCATGTGCCGATTTATTGTGAGCACAGCTGACTTGCTTCTATACTTTCACTACATTTCTGCAATTGGTCACAGGTTAAACGTTTGACAAACTTGCACAATACTGTTTGTATTCTGATCTCCTTCATCAGTTCTTATCACAAATCTATTAAGTTGCAGTTTTGTTTCATACAGTATCAATTGTGTTATTTAGCTGGTAAAAGAGGTAGAGGCTTGTGTTCATGTTAATGATGAAGTGTGTTTGGGAATCCACCAGCACACTGAAGCTTAAATCTATTTAAGCTATAGAGTGTATGTTAATGTTTGTGTGTGTGTGAGTTATTTGGCCATCCCCAGGGGGACAGAACTCCTGCTCCTCTCTCTGAGGTAATGGAAGCAATGTGTCCATAATCCAACTGAATGACTAATAAAAGAGAGTAGCGCCTTGGGCCTGTTCCCTCAACAATATTATGGCTGGGTATTAAACTGAGTGCCTGTGTAATACTGTCAAGTCACTGTTTTCTCAAACACATCCCGCATGCACTTCATTTACTCATTCTTTTTCTGCATATATCTGTATTTGCAAATGAAAGCTGAGGTGTTCTTTATGAGGTTAGATTGTTCTCATCGGTGTGAAAGCTGTTTATAAAGTCTTGGGTACGTGAATCATCAGATCACTGGCACTGGATCCATGGACAACCGAGGCACTTGTGAATGCTGCTTTAATGGAAACCAAACACTTTTTGAATACTAATAAGCTGTGACACCCTAACCCGCAGCCCTCCACCTGATACCCCAGTGCTCTCTTTAAACGCTCTTTAATGGCCACGTTAGTGTTATACAAGACACTCATTAGACACTTTAATTGTTTTGGTCCATGTTGATAGGAGTGTTGATTGGACTAGTTAGACTACGGAGTCAATGTGGTGGTTTGCTTATTGTGGTAACATGACATCATTATATTCTCTTTCTGTCTATCAAAATCCAGAAGCAGTGGGTCAGGGTTTCTCTAATTATAGTGCAGCTGAGTTTTCAAATGACCAGCCTCCTGGTTTATATTGATTATGCCAGTTTTGTGGCGATGATGTCACTTTGGTTGGATCTGTTATCATAGACCATGTCTGATATCAGTCAAATCTCTATATTCTTTTTGTGTGTGTGTCTTTTTTATATTTTTTTATAGAAGAAAGTTAAAGGGGAACTCCACCAATTTTACACATCAAAGGGTTTTTAGAGGTCTTACAGGGGATACACCTGCACATAAGCTGCACATGTTTCCAGAGGGAGATGAAGGAAGTTTGATAAACAACCTCAGGTGATGCAGACTCAGCACCAGTTTATTACTCTGCTACACTGATTAAGGCCACATTCACACCAGCCTTTTTGATTCAAATCCTAGTCCTTTTGCTTGGAAATTCTGCTTCCTTTGGGGGATTGTGAATGGGCAAGCAAACTCTGATTCTGATCAGAGAAGCAGACTCAGTTTGCCTACAAATACAGGTGTGAACCTGGAAGCAGACTACAAAGAAAAGTGCATTGTGGGTCCAGCTCACATCGTTGTGGATAAACACTATCAAAACATAAGTGTGCATGGGATGATAAGAAGCTCTGGATGGGAGAAAATGGAGGAGCTCAGTAAGACCAAAGATCTGATGCAGTTTCATTTTATCCTGGTATGTGGTAGAAACAGAAGTTTCCTGCATTAATGAATACATTGACACGTTTTCTTCTTCTTTGTGCGTCTCCTCTTCTCCTCCAGTAATTCTTGATGTCTCTGGCAGTGAGTGGAACACATTATTAAAAATGCCCAATTCATTTGAGTAGTGCAGCAACTCATTTTTTTTTGTTGTTTTTTTTTAACTAAAGAAGTCAAGTGTTGTGATTACTCTCTCTCTATATATATCTATATACATATGAAATGACTGTTGGCAAGGCAAGTTTGCCTGGGAGTTTGTTCCACATGTGAGGAGCATAAAAGCTGAATGCAGCCTCCCCATGTTTAGTTCTAACTCTGGTAACAGAAAGTAGACCTGACCCTGATGAGCTCAGGGATCTGGTTGGTTCATAACGAACCAGAAGATCCTGAATGGCCATGCTTTTTGTTTACCCCTTCTTAAACCAAAACCTGCACCTGTCACTGCATGAACCACTTCAAGCTAAGTCAATTGTTTTAAAAAAAAAAGTGTTTCATACTTTGTCTTTAAGTCAAACTGAGAATGATCTGAAAGTAATATTCTATATAAGTGATCAACAACTCCAGAACTCTTGGGCCATTGTCCTGCAGGTTTTAGACTCTTCATTGCTGAAACACATCTGGCTCAAATAAAGTGGTTGTCCAACAGCTTGTTGTCAAGTTCTGCACATGCCTCTTAATGACCCAACCAAGACATGTGTAATTTGAGTCCGATGTGATGCAGCAGGGAAACATGTTAAACCTGCAGGACACTGGCAAGAGGTCCAGAGTAGTTGATCCCTGTTCTAGAGGTTTGGCATGAGCAGGGTAGATGTGTTGCAGAGAAGGGCAGTGGGGTTAGGGGGTTAGAGATGTGTTAATATGTTATTAACACATGTAATACATTACATATATACATTACATTGCAATAATCCACATGTAATGGATGTGTTAATCCACATCCATCACATGTGGATCCATTTACTTACAAATGTGTAAAAGGTACAATTTTCCCCATAAAGCCAAAAAGTCAAGCTTGAATCAGAATTGAAGTCGTTTAACTTAGTACCCTTTTTGTCAGACTTTTCAGTTTTGAAACTATGGTTTGGTTTGTTTCTAGATTTAATCCATCAGATTTTTAGGCCAGTACAAGAAGTTACATTAGATTCCTGTCTGAACTCAAAAAAGAAAAAAAAAAAAAGAAAAGAAAATGTGGGAGTTGAATACGGGGAGAAAAAAGTTGTCCATATGAAATATAATCCAACAAGAAGAAAAATATTAAGAAAAATACAAATACTTTCTCTATATTTTTGCAAAGAATGTGAAAGAAGATGCTAAGGTAACACTGTCTTTACAAAACAGACCATAATAATATTATTATGTTGGTGAAAATTAATCTGCACCTTCATTTTCTCTTCAGCCTTTCTTCCTACAATAATTATTCTCTTTTTTAGTTTTTTAAAATAAAAATAACAATAACTTGTTCTCTTAACTGACAACATGCTGATGACAGAGTTTATCCTGCCAACAAATTAAGCCCAATTAGCTCAAGATGGAGACGACAGTAACATATGAGTATTATGCAAGTTTCACAGAACTGTAAATTTATAAGAAGCAACAAGAATATGAAGATTATTTTGTACTTTCGTTTGCTGTGAAGAAAGTTTATGACCATACCAAGTGCATACTGTATAAATACAGTGAAGATGTGCCTCCATATTGCTTTTCAGGGACTGCTTGATATGCAATCCTCTTTTTTTTTTTTTTTTTTTTTTTTTACTATTCATCTTTGATCAAACCATAAAAGGAGTGAATGAATGAGTGGGAACCAGTCTTCCTTCTGTCTATTCATTGCACTGTCCCAGCCTGTTATTATGATTGATTTGGGTCTGGGGCATATATTGCTTGGCGGGGGCCTATTCTGACTGTACTTCATCACCAGGCATAGCTAAATGCTTTAAAAGCATTGATTTGCCTGAATTACAACATGGCATCAGACCTCTCACCTGAGAAGCTCTGTGTAAGTCTGTGTATGTGTAAGCCAGTGAGTGTGTAAGACAGAGAAAATAAAGGCAGATCTTACCTCCACATATCATAACACTCCAGTCTGCCCTCCCTTTTACCCACCCCAGCACCCCCCATCATCTCCATCCCATCGATTTGCCCCATAAAAGGTGTTTAATTCAATCAAGGGGAAAGTGAGTGCCTGTTTTTCTGGGTCCTTGTCGATAGCAGTATAATCAATTAGAGTGGCCTGCACCTCCCTCTCTCCCACACACATTCAGTACTACACAGTTTCTAAAAACTAGTGTATGCTATTTCTGTTCTGCCTGTCCTACATGACTTCCTCATTAACTCAAAATGCATACATGTTAAGATCTATGTAGGAAGAGAGATATGATGTGAGATTAAACATGAAAACATATCATGTCTTGCTGCCTTGAAAATGAGAGATGACTGGAATACAGCTGAAGACTAACGATAGCAAATATTATGCAGGCTGAACAACTAGTCACACTGAAAATTTTTGGTATATCTGTTTACCTTTTTTAAGGCTAATTAATTTATCATTTAACAAAAAAAAAAAAACTACTGCTGTGGCTGTTGCTTGGAGCTATTTTGAACCTTTAGGGCCAAAACTGAGTCCTAAGTGCAATAAACTGTAGTTCTGTAAATTACCATTAGGGGTGGTGCCAAGAGACAAGACATTTCCCCATTGACAGCAATTTTACAACAGAAATAAACAATTCTACAGAATGGAATTAAAACAGGTTTCAGTCTTCAGTTTCCAATTACTTTCTTTCAGCCAATTCACTAGAATAACAAAAATTGTCATAGAAGCTGTAACTCATAAGTATATTAATCATAAAAAAGTCAAATCTCAGCAAACCTCATGTCAAATATATACAAGTGTGCAGCATCGTGCCTTTCAAATCCCTGAAGAGAGTCACTATGTGACAAGGTGGAAGTGGGACTGGACACTTTCGGCTCCTAAATGTTAAAATTATTCATATGTGGGGTTTCTGCAACTGGGCTGGTTCATTATATCTGTTTAAGGAGGAGAATGTTCATGTAAGTGACCCATTTGAAAAGCACTGTGGACAAAAGATACATAAGTAAAGGCATCCTTGAGTGACAGTAAACAGGTTCAAAGGATGTTCATAGTGTCCTTGGGTTCTTAGTCAGATACATCCCTTGCATGTCACTTCTGGTTCCTTATATTGCAATAACCAAATGTCAAACTGTCTTTTATATCTTAGAAATATTTTGTTGCTGTATAAGTAGAAACACTACTCCAAAGACTCCCAAGAGCTGGTTTCCTTCATGAAAGTTTCCTTCAAATTAAAAAAAACAAGGAGGATCTCTGGACTTTTAATTAAGTTAACTCAACTTTATAAGTTTGTCCATTAAATAAACTTGAATTTAAAAAAGAAAAAAAATAGCCTATATATTTAAGCACCTCTAAGCTTCTATGTACTTTTCTATTTGTGTGTTTTAACACTGTATGTTGTATTTTTATTCACATGGGTACCACCAGAGCACTCAACACACTCGAGTGCACAAACACACGACACCAAACCACTAGACAATAAAGGGAATGAAGAAATAAAAGGTCCGATTCATCAAAATCACGAAAGGCTCTACCACCCCGTAAATTAAACAATATTTCATAATCACTCTGACAATGAGAAAAGAGACAGCAATTTGGGGCTGAAAGTTTCTTCTCAGCAGAGAAGCACACACAAATACTCTTACACACACGAATGGTGCACATAATTATCAGAGCGGACATGCTCTGGAGGCCCCCGACACTCCCGGAGTACCTACCCAATCAAGTGTCCAACAACAGACACCCACCCAGCCTTCATTTATCTTGTCTGTGAGTGTGCGTATGTGTGTGTATCAAGCTAATTACCACCATGAACCATCCCACACAGAGTCCTAACCCAGACATCGTGGCGCTGTCCAGGGACAGGGGAGGTGGGTAATTAGCCTTCCATTATTACAGCACACAGACACACAGTGAGCAGAGATGCTGTAGGAGGGTTAGGAGGTTGTGTTGTAGGACTTGTTTTGGGACTCAGGACATTGTAGGAGGTCATAGTTGACAATGTGTAAATTGGTAAACAGCTGAGCCAGAGGTGGAGCAAGTCCGATTTATGAGATTTTTTTGTGCCATCAATCCACTTGATGTTGTCTTGAATGTAAAAATGTTGTCAACTTTTAGGTGTTTACTAGTAGACTAAATGTTTTAAATACCTATATTTATTAGCTACAATTTTTATTTCTCTTATTTACTTGAAAGTCTGACAATGTTGATCACCACTACATCCTAGAAGACACCAACATCATAATTCTCAAATTAAATTACAAAATCTCACATAATGCGGAAGTGAAGACCGGAGAGGGATCTCATGTAGATAACTCAACATATCAATAAAGTAGCAATATGAATACTCAATAATGTCTACTGTTAGCTCTGAATTGGTTGTAGTAATAATTGTCTTTATACTATAATTGTCACAAATTGTGTCCAATTACACGGTTATTGTTTATCTGCTTGAATGAAAAGTAGATAGAGGAGGATGTAGTGATCAAGACATTTGTCATATGTGACACAAGGCAACACCACCAACATAACAGTGCTCTGCTCTCCAAGAAATCTCCACTTTACCAAAGCCAACACCACCTTGTGGTCTTGTGTGGTGTGCAGCAGGGAAATGGTGCAGGTGGGTTGAAGGTATGACAATAAATGAAAAATTTTTAAAAATTATAATTCCAAGCTGGCCCAAAAACCACTCCAACCCACTGCTGGTCCAGCTGTTGGCTGTGGGTGTATAATTGTGTCAAAACCTTCTATTCCTTTCCAGGAGTGCCCCCCTAAAGCAGTTAGATGCTTCCCCCCACATGGTCCTGGGCATCATCATTTTCCAGCTACCATCCATCTTCGGCCTGCGATTAATTCTCTTCATTTCCAAGCGCAGGCCATAAATCCTGGCACACTTAATTAATTTCACAGCCAACGTGGGGCTCCCGTAAAGCGGGAATTGTTCTTGCAAAAGCCCATATTAATTATGCTATTTTACAGCCATCTCATTGAAGGCTGTGTTTCATCTTTCATAATTACATTTTCAACAACAACAGGGGCAACAAAAGGAGTGTAATTATAGATTTGGCGGCACACTCTCTTGTAATAAGTCAATGTTAGCATCCAGCTCAGAGCATTGAGCTAAGGTAGAGTAGCCCTACACGATCTGTGTGAGCCTCTGTGCTTTATTGTTACAATGACTGATATTAGCTAAAAGGACATTTTTGATGCAGAACATACTGAAAGCATTTGGTGGCCTGCTGGCATGA
Organism: Melanotaenia boesemani; assembly: GCF_017639745.1. Classification (NCBI taxonomy): domain Eukaryota; kingdom Metazoa; phylum Chordata; class Actinopteri; order Atheriniformes; family Melanotaeniidae; genus Melanotaenia; species Melanotaenia boesemani. The sequence goes on from NC_055694.1 coordinate 13,299,743, forward strand.
ATTGTGTTGATGAAGTTACCGGAGATTATTGTCACATTGAGGCTCTGGAGCTCATTACTCTTATGATGGAGCTCACTGGGTCTCTGTGGTAGAGCTTATCAGGTCTTTTGGTGTTCCTGCAGCAGCCTGTCATGCATTGCACAAGTGTTTCTCAAATGTCCTAAAGGTGCTCATGGATCACAGAGAGCCTTTACACACCCGGGAGGCCCCATTTGTTTAAAAGACTATGTTTTACAGATCAACAGTGTGATTTCCATCCCATGGCCTTGTGTCATGATCCCCACTGTTGCACTCTCCCATTGGTCTATGCTGCAGGTCACCAAGTCATGACGGGTGAAGGCGTTTGTGTTAACACCAACCTACACACTTCTTCCCCCTTCCAGCCTTCCACCCACACACCATTAGAGCTGAGCAATAATAATATACTCAAACACATATGCTCGCCACAAGACCTGCCATAAGCACACTGTGATGCATGGGTTGTCGTAGACGCCTGGTTGGTGGTGAAGTTAAAGCTGCGCTTGTTAAGTGATTATGATGGGTGTCAACTTTGACAGGCTTTTACCCTTGATCATTAGCAGTGTGGCACTGAATTAGGCTCTTAGCTGATTAGGTGATTAATGAAAAAAATTCAAGACAATTAGTCAAACACAAATACTTTCTGATTGTAAGTGTTTTGATATCTGAGGGAATGAGCTTTAAAGACAGGGCATCATTTTTCAAGTCAGTCTCGTAAAATGGTCTAAATTAGACAGAACTGGGGGGAAAAAAAGGAAATTAGGATGGATTATTTGTCAGATGTAATCTTCAGATAGTAATCTCATTTTTTATCATAGATGTAATAAACTATTAGTGGCAGTGTAACAGAACAGATGTGAGTATGATAAAAAATTAAACATGGATTTCCATTGATTCATATAAAGTTCATCCATCTATCCATTTGCTAACCCGCTTATTCCAGTGCAGGATCTCAGGAGGGCTGGAGACTATTGCAGCAGCTACTGGCAAGGGGCATGGTACAACCCGGACAGGTCGCCAAACAATTGCTAGGCCAACACAGAGAGACATAGTACCACTCACGTTCACTCTTGGGAAGAATTTAGAGCAGGAGTGCCCAGCTCCGGTCCTCAAGGGCCACAATCCTACAGGTTTTTGATGTGTCCCTGCTCCAAAACCACCTGATTCAAATTGATGAGTCATTATGCAAAACCTAATAGGCTGTTGGATCTATTTCATTTGGGTCAGGTGTGTTGAAGCAGGAAACATTGGAAAATCTGCAGGACATCGACCCTCAAGAACCGACTTTGGGCACCCCTGATTTAGAGTCATAAATTAACTTAAGATGCATGTCTTTGGACTGTGGGAGGGAGCCAAAGTACCTGAAGAGAGCCCATGCACACACATGGAAAACATACAAACTCTACACAGAAAGGCCCAGCTTAACTCCCCACCCCCACCCTCCAAAAAATAAAATCATTTGTGTCCTGTCATCAGAGTTTGGAAGTATAGGCTGCATTACTAGTGTCTGTAATTCAGCAGAGGAAGTAGTTGTTTTATGTAGAAACAAAACATGAGAAGAAAAAAAAATGAACAATTAAATAAAGTAACTGTAGTTGATAGCCAAAAGAAGAAACTGTTGAGGAATAACTTTTATCTCTTGAAATATCTGGGATATTGTATCGTATCTGTGAAAATGCCTCTCAGTCACATCAATTTTTTGTTTGCGAGCCCAAGCTGGAAACTCCTGGTGAGTCACATCATTTTACTCTTTGGTGGGTCATATGTGATTTGGAAACCCAACTAGATACACCAAAACACATGCTAAAAGCTCAAATGAGGCTGTTACACTAATTTGGAGCCGCTTTCTCTTCTACTAAAAGAAAAGGGACACAAAAACCACACAAAGTGCTGTTTAGATGTTGAGATCTAAACCATGTGCTGTGCACGTTATCAGAAGACAATAACCCAGAATTTGTGATTGGGACGGTGGTAATAATGGCTGCCTGGCTGACCTGCGAGTGCAACTATGTCACCTCTGATCAGTGGTGTTACAGTCCACTGCCATATAGCCCTTTCACTTCCTATTAGGCTCCTCACACTGAGTCTGTATACTGTGGCAAGAGCCATAAGTCCTGTGACAGCGACCTTGAACGAGTGTGTGTGTGTTCATCCATGTGCAACAATTACTGGCATCTTTGCCTGTGTGTTTGTGTGCAATATCTCTTCCTCTCCCCTCCACTCCTTTCTTGTCAAGGCCATTGGTGATCAGTGGAGGTTAAAAGTTACAAATCAGCCCTCCTCCCCCAGCCCTGCCCTCCAACCCATCGCCACCTTCCACCCACCCCACCTCTCCAACTGTCCTCATTCTCACAAAGGCAAGGGCCTCTGGAGGCCTGAGGTCTCATTCATATTTGGAACCGCGGCTCCTGTCGAAGTCTGCAGGGGATCTGAGGCAGTGGAGGGCAATTACTCCTTTGCCTTAATTGGCATTATCATTTTAGCAGGTTGACAGAGATGGATCACCAAGCAGGACCCTGCTACACTACTGTCAGTAGGGGAGATGGGGAGGCACAGGGAAACAAGAGGACAGAGTGTTAGCCTGGTGGCCACGATGTGAGGAAGAATAAAGGGAAAAAATATAGGTGGAAAAATGAAAAGAAAATGATGGCCAGAAGCAAGGAAATAAATTAGATGCATCAGCTGAACAACTTGAACTAATAACTCCTATTACACAAGAAATGTCTGTGCGAAAACTGTGTGGGCCAGCAGCTCTGTGAGGATTTGCTTGTACTTATAAATGTGTCTGTAATTTTTATTTATTTATTTACTTATTTTGCTCCTGTGTGTGCATATAGGGGCAAAGGGCAGGGAAGGGGATGGAGGTGTATTAGTGTAACCCTCTGCAAAGCCTGGTGAGGGCCTAACAAGCAGGATGGCAGTGGCTCCATAACTCAGGTCCTGTAAAGCTGTCAGTAGAATTAAGAGGCCCCCATTATAGGTTGGCCATACAACTGCCTCAATGCAAAATACGAGTCTTCTCCCTGGGGCCAGAGGCAGCAGATAATTTTAGCTACTTAGTGAATCATCTTCAAAGTTGGAGTCAAGCTTCATCAGCTCTGTGGTTACAGACTCTACATTTAGTACATTTTCTTACTATAAAATTATTTAAAGTCAGTTTTGTGTTTCTCCACTTTTTCATCACAAATTTCCAGGTTTCCCATCTTGGAATACCCCATAATCCCCACAGTCCTTAGAGACTGAACCTGACAACACACCCGAGAAATACAACAATGAAAAATTATTATAGAGCTGTCTGTCCTGAATTATTGTTCTGTCTGTTGATAATCCCTTATCTGTCTCTTCCTGGCATCCAACAAAATCTGTCACTCTGACTATAAAAAATCAAGGAATAGTTGATGGAAGATGATGAACTGGGTGAAGGGAGGAGGGGAGGGGGTGGGTTACTTTCTGCCTCTTTTAGGAAAAGAATATACTTGAAGGGAATACTGAGTCTTTTTCTTTCTCTTCCCTGATATGAAAAATGAAAACTATAACGGAGACAATAATAAAAATAGCAGTATGAGTGGACAGGCCGGAGCAGTCCATTACTCACAGCTGCTTTTGGCTGCGTGGTAAAAATGTGCTGCTCACTGCAAAAGCATGCATCACCGCCGGCCCAAAACAAATGGGCTGTCTCCAACGTATTTACCTCCAATTGTTCAAGCTTTTGGTGGGGGGAGCTACAGCATGTCCAGAAAACTCAGGCCTGTCCATCTGCAGGACATGAGAGTGTGGTTATTGAGAGATTGGATGAAAGTGATGCTAGAAGCTCTGGATGACACAGGAAAAGGACTGAGATGATAGGAGGTGCACCACAGTTGTATGAAATCAAATGATAAGTTTACTGTCAAAAAGAGAAAAGAGTTTTTCTGTGTGTGTGCGTGTGTGTGTGTTTGTAATTATTTTGTTTTAAGCATCTTTAGCTAAATAAATAACGTTAGGATCTCACTAAAGACTAAAGACACACACAAAAAATAGTTTTTGTAAATTCAGGAAATGAGGAAGAATCAGAAAACGTTGTTAAACAGAGAATGGAGGATAGTCTTGGCTGTGAAAAGCAGATGCTTTAAACTATAATTAGTCCAAAGACAGTCCTTAATTTGGCCATTAAATTTACCTGTAAAATATTTCACTGTGAAACTACTAGTTTTTTGGGTTTTTTTTTAAAGCTGAAGTTTGAAGTGTGAGAATTAGGCAAAGAAGATTATTGTGACCATGTACATGGAGAGGACTGATTCCAACATAGATTTGTCTAAACAGCAAACTTATTGACCTGGAAAGACAAGCAAAGCCTCCTGGGTGTGTTGGCTTCATGATTACAGACACATTTGTTTTCTTTCTGAAGCCATTGATGATTTTGGAAAGGGAGACGGGAAGAAAAGGGAGTGCTGTGTATAAACAGAGGAAAGGACACGGACTGAGCAAGGGAGAAGGATTTACGTTAAGTACAAATTTCACTCAACTCACCCTCCCCTACATCACATTGTCTGAAGTTAAAGAGTGTCCCGGGGATGCTGTGACTGTAGCCCTTTGATGGTGGGTAATAATTTAATGTGGCATGATGTCTTTGGCACTTATCTCTATATTCCTGATCATTTTGGAACTAAACAGCCAATCAGAAGAACAGTGGACCCCGGCATAGCCGGAGGCTGGGATGTGAGGCAGCTTCACGCTGCAGCTTTACAGCTCAGCATCTCCCATCTCCTGGTGTGATACAGCTGTGCTTAATGACAGAGCCCCACTTTTAAACGGCCCTGCTGATTAAGATGGCTCTCCACTTCGCTCCTGTTTATCTCCAGCATGGTCGTTAGCTGGGATGGGTTCGCTAATAATGAGTAGTTTACAATATGGCACTTTGGCATAATCGGCCTCCTGTCGTCATCTCCTGACTGAAAGGAGCTCCAGCCTGTAGCTTTTTTACACACTGTCCATCTGAAAGACAGCAAATTGAGAGAGCATCATAGAGATTAGCATGGAGAAGTTGACATATTTTCATTTGTGATGATTCCTTCTTAATGTCAGGCATCGTCTGATGATGTGTACATCAAAGAAAGTGCTGGAAGTCAAAATAGTAATCTGTAAAAAGCACCTTCACTGTCACATTATGGGACAATCAGAGATTGAAATGTATCTAACAACTGCATTTTTATTATCCCACAACATCAACTCTGACTGCTGTAGGTTTAATGTCTGTGTGGGTGTGTGCAAAATGAAGTAAAGCACACAAAATGTAAAAAAATGAATAAAGTTAAGAGGAGTAATGAAAGGGGAATTGGGAGCAGGGAGGTGCAGATGAAAGAAAATGTGTGAGGGAGAGAAAGAGAGCTGGTTATTTAATTTATATGGGGAGTGGGAGAGAGTGGCATTGATACATGGGTTTGTTAGTCAATTGATAAAGGAGAGGAAATTTCTAAAAAACATTCATCACTGGGAGATATGGCCACCATACATCACCTTTTTGCAAACAAAAAGGGCTAATATTTATTCCTGGGAGGGACAGAATGACCCTTACACACACATGCCTACAGACATGCACAAAGCGTATCACCATAACCTAATTAAGCAGAGAGAACAGACCTTAATTGGAATAAGAAAACTGAATTCTAATAAACAACAAAACACCCTATTATTGCAAATGTGATCCCCTTTATGCTGTTGTTGTGTGGTTCTTTTTTCTTTAAATCCACTGCATTATACTCCTGTGTATGGGCTGTTAGTACTGCAGCATTTGTATGTGGTGTCTGGCAGAGGAGCCCCAGATAAAGACGGTTGAGACAAATCTGGTGGATGTACATAGTTAGCTGAATGCACTCACTATAACCTATATGTCAGGAAAAGACAGTAGAGTGTCTGTGTATATGCATCATGCACATAATCTAAAAAAGGTAAACCCCTTTGCACACACATACACACACAAAAGGCACACTTCCTCCCCTGTAATGTATTGGATGTTGAATCCTTCTGATACATTGCTGCAGGCAGAATCTTTCATCTTCCCCTCTTTTCGTATTCAGTCGACTTCGTGTGGGGAGACTTTTAAATTGTCAAGGCTGAAATTTAATTATTTAATCCCTCATGATCGATCATTAGTTAAAACACCCAATCCACAAATCCTGCATCTCCCCCCTCCATTCCTTGCCCTTCATCACTACCTCTCCAAACCACCCATTAAGAGAGACAGGATTTTACAGATGGAGGGTCAGAGGTGTGGAGAAGGTTTCATTTCATTCTAAAAAAAAAAAAGAAAGAAAGAAACTATAATGAAACTTTCAATCCAAAAAGTAGCTTTTATTTAATTCAACAAATAAATAAATGTGTATATGAACATGGCTGCTGTGTGGTTGTTGGGTGTAAACGTGGGCGTGTGTGTGTGTGTTGGGGATGTATTGGGGGCGTCTTTGTTGCGACTCATAGTCCAGATGGATGACTTGTACAGGGGAGTGTATTTATTTTGCAGCGAGGCGACATCGGGAGATTTGTTATTCCCTGGCGTTGCCGAGTTTTTCACATTGCTCCACATCCCTGGGACCATATTTCATCCCCACACCCCCAATCCCCAAACAGATTTATTTACAGGCTCTCTTCCTGCGTACCCCCTTTCCAACACATGCATACATACTGCTGCATAGTACACTCATGCATATAAACAAACAACTTGAAGCACTGAGAACTGCAAACACATCTCCTGTGATATCAAATGTATGAACACACAGGAAACACTTATGACTAAAATATACACACATTTGTTTTTACCTGCTGCTGTGCTTTCATTATGCTTCCAATGAGTCCATTCAACATGTTTCCATCGAACCATCTTATATGCCCATGGATTTAACAGCCCTCACATATTCATCTAAATCAAAACATGTCCTCAAACTAAAGAAAAGATCAAACGAGGAACCAAAGAAAGGCAAGGAACTTAAAGTATTTAGCAAATTTCTTCAAACATAAATGCAGCCGCTTCAAAAGAGTATCTGATGGTTTCCAGCTCTGAAAATAAAGCTGAAATTGCTCATTGTATGTGTCTAATGTGGGGACACAAACTATTTATTTACCTGTGGCACTATTATATGCAAAACCAAATCTATGTTGTTATAAATGCATCAAAAAATGAAGCAATTAATAGGAGATTTTACAAAATGTCCTGTTTTCTCTCTGCTATTTAAAAGATGAGCTAATTGCATCCCTGTTCTACAATCAAAAGTTGAATCTGCAACAAGTCTTCCAATTAAAGTGACCCCATAGGTTATTTATTTACACCCTTGCATCAGCCTACAGGGGTAACCACGCCTACAAGTAGCAGGTGGGAAATATGACTGTTTCCATGGTGTGAAGCGATTCCGCTAACATGACACAAAGTCCTACTCTTTCAGAAGAAGGGTGGGAAAGTGTGTGTGTGTTTTTGTCTTTTTTGGGGGGTTTTGTTTTTGTTTTCCTTTTTGCTTTTTTCACTTCTGTGTTAAATTGGCTCTATTTAAACACATTGTTTTACAGGTTATCTTGATTACATATCTATACAAATCAAAGTGCTACAACACCTGGAACCCCTGGTTGGATTTTGGTTGTACAATTATTTGGTCATGGTTGGACATCAAAACTACTTGGTTAGGAGTTAAAAACAAAAAATAAAAAATAAAAACAAGAAAAAAACAAACATTATGGTTTGGACTCAGATGTATTATTTGTATGGGTATGTTATATCATTGCCTTTGTGAACATATTTCACTGGAAAATAGGGATTGTTGGTTTACCACTGACTGAACTTTTGTGCTTTAATGTGTCACAGGACCAGTCACTCAATAAAGTAAACAGACCAATTGAAGCAGCAGCAGATCAAAGATTCTGGTTTTCTGGGGGAAAAAAATAATACCGTTTTTAACTGAGTCAGATGGCTTAGATTAATATAAAAGGTCCTTGTCACATTTGTGACCAACTCAAAACAGACTCAACATTGTATGCCATGTGCAATGTATAGATTTTACCTTCTGTAGGTCTTTACACTCACCATAATTATGCAGTGGCACTTAAAAATGCCAACACTTTTAGTACCAGAACAAAATCAGGCTGAATTCACTCAAGTTTATCATTTTTGCAGCCCTGTCATCTGGCACATGCTGGGTTTTAATATTAAGATACTTAAAATGTAAGTACAAACACATCTTAAAATTTAGTTAACACTTTCCATGATCAAGGAGAAAAGAAAAAAAATTTAACAAGAAAAGAGAAAGAAGAAAAAGAAGGACATAAATCCAAAATCAGAAAAAAAGTCCTTAACTCTCCCCATTTTAAAAAGGTAGCCCAAAGCTTAGGTCTCTTAATAAAGAGGTGAGGATGCGGTGAAATGACAGGCACACTGCTCAGAAATGAACAACCCCAGGATATGCGTATGGGGGCGTGTCTGCCTGTGTTGGAAGGTGGAGGATGTTAGGGGGTTCCTCGGCCCTGGGTCTCTCCCTATCTGTGTGAGTAATGATTCCGACTGCCAGTGTGGTGCTGTTATCCCATCTATAACCATTTACACAGAGCCGCACATACAAACAAACACACACACACGCACGCGCAGAACATTAATCAGACAGGAAACAGGGCAGGTGGATGGACACAGCAGCAGGCAGGGTTCATCCATTCAGTCCTAAAACAGACATGCTGTAAACACACAGGGAGACTTTCAGGTGAAAGCAGCCTCGCAGAAGAGGAATGTTATATTTTCCAATAACAAGCACACACTGTTTTTCTCACTGGAACACACACTTTATCATAAGATAATAGCAATCCTTTAAGCATGAAACAGAGAATTTAATAAAAGAGGGGATTTTAAAAATATCTGAAGCACATATTTTTACACATGTCACCTTTACAGTTAGTGTGATCAATATGCTGCTCTTACTGAGATCCCTTTTAACATACCTGCACTTTTATAGAAGGACAACCAAATCCTTGGTCATGATTTTATGCAAGGATATACTCCAAAGTACAGCTCCAACTAATAAAAGATGTCCAGGATTTTTATATTTCAAATCAAGGACATATATTCAAGTTAATATTTTTCTGGAGTAAATTGTCTTTTGTGTCCTCGCAGAGTGTTTTCTTGCTAAAATACACTGCAACATGGGAAGAGATGTTTTTGGATTCTTTAATCAAATGTACCAAAAAGTCTAGAATGAAAAAATTATTCTGAAGTACACTTGTCAACGTATTAACAGCTAAATTTAGTAAACAGATTAAAGTGGAAGTACTGGTTAAGTATTTGTGCTTGATATATTATTATTAATGAGATAATTAGATTATCAGCAATGAAGTGTTACTGTGTAAACTGCATGTTGCTGATATCACTGCTGGAGGAGGAGCTTGTTCTTACAGATAAATCTGAGATGTTGTGAGACAATTAATAAGAACATTTTTTTAAAAAAAACTGTTCTGAAACATAGTTTTTTGGCTGTCTTCAGATATTTGGTGATGTATTGATCATTTCAATGTTTATTACAATCACGCTATGTAACTTTAAGGACATTTAGATAAGACTCCAAGTACACCCTGCTTTTCTAAGACATTTAAAAGCTTGTTTGTTATATTGCTTCTTGTGCAAGTAGTAGATGAATCTGACTAATAAATTTAGTGGAGTGGAAAATACAACAACAATAATAATTCATTTTATTGGGGTGCAAGTACAGTATAAAATTCTGAATATTAATTGTAGATTTTGTCATGTCAATGTTACAAAAATTTCTATTATATCAAGAAAGGATCTCGTATTGCAGCTCAGATAAATAAGAGGAAAAACAACACCCAATAAATCTTTAAATGTGCATAAAATGTCATTTAACAGTGGAACTTCACACAAAGAAGAACTGAAAATGGAGTATATGTATAGTAGCGTTCTGGTAAACATGTCCATGTGAGGCTCTCTTTGTGCAAACAGTTCAGCCAGTAAATAAAACTACCATTACATTACGTGATGGAAGTGAATGCAAGCCTTTCGTAAATGGTGCTTGTCCTGTGGGTTTAAAGTAGGTTGGGGTGTGGTCCAGTGGTCAGAGAAATGGCCGGATGACCTGAACTGTGCTGAGTCATGTCCCAGGTGAGGGATAGAGCTGCCTCCACTGAGCTCCGGGACGTGCACTTAACCTGCAGTAATTACTGGAAACAACACTGAGAACATGGCAACATGGAAGTCATAGAAGGAGCTCTAGGATTTCAAATTACTCTGGTCCTCCTGAGGCACATTGTGGGGAAGCCAGCTGATATTATAATGTGGATAGTTGAGCTGGTTTCTGAACATCTCTGGGATTTATCAGACAGGAGGACATCACTCTGAAACAAACAACTAAAAGAGCATTTCTTAGATAATTATGGGCCTTCCACTGGAAGGAATCACACCTGTATGAATAATATTTCACATTAAAGACACAAACAGTCGACATTGATTAGGTTAGCAATAAAAGAGAGGAGGAGATGAGTAAATTAGTGAGTGAAAAGCGAGAAATTAGGAGGTAGAAGGAAAGCAGGAGAGCTATGCTGACGCAAAAAGAACAGAGAGTGAAGAGAAGAGAAAAAGAAGTAAAGAGGGAAAAAGAGAGAAGGACCCTGTGAATGAAACCCCAATGGCTGCTAAAAATCATTAATCTTGTGGGGATCTGTGTCAGCGAACAGCAGCGACACAAAGAGCTCTCGGAGCAGCAAGGAGAGCAGCTCAGTGACCCGAACCCAATTGGCTGAGAAAGGCCCACCAGGCTTTAATAGACTTTTGCTGATCCGACACTTGTTTGCTGGGAGCCACAAAGAGGCGATTGCAGGGGCTGACAGAGGCCTGCAGGCCTGGGGGTTCCCCTCCTGGCCCATGATAAATGACCCAGGGTGGGTAGGTCCAGGACCAGGACCAGAGGAGAAGGGCAAGGGAACTGAGAGGCGAGGAGGTCATCAAGAAAGGAGGATGGACAGGGAAGGAGGGAGGAGTAATGAAACTATGTGTGGAGGAGTGGAGGGTAAAGATGTTTAAGAGTGGCATCTGTCGATTGATTGAGGAGAGGAGAGGAGAGGAGAGGAGAGGAGAGGAGAGGAGAGAAATGCCAGTTTCATCCCTATAAATGCCTGGAGCAGCATCCACCCACCTCCATATCAATCATGCCCACGCACTCAAGTGCTGCCATTAAACTGACCTGGAATCAGCTTCCTCCTGTAGAAGAATCTTTATTCTAGCAGTCCAAAGTGGACAGTGAGAACAAACTAACTCGGATCATAAACATTTATGTTTAACACACTTGACAGGAGAATAAAAAGTCTCAGATATTATACGGAGACATTTGAAGCCTATTAAAACTCTCTTTTACTTTTAGCTTAATAACATGCTGGTGTATACTGTGGGTGATGCATATTTTCCAGAATATTGAATGAAGAGGTTTGATATAACTCATATGGTCTGACAGATCCATATGCAGACAATTATCCACAAATGGATGTCACTCAACACTGACATGTTAACGGTGAAGAAACAGTCAGAGTAATACACTTAAAAAAAACAATGTTAACTTTAAGGACAACATGAAGCATATGTCATTTATATGATAGAAAATACATTTCCTTGCGAGTAAAAACGACTCTAATTATGTTTTCAGTGCATCATAAGTTTCTTTGGAATTGCAGTAGCCTCTTGTTGGCTTAGAAAACACAGATGTAAATTGTGGTTATGACCCAAGAATATGGTCTTTAATTATGTTATGCCTTCACTCTGATATTTGGTTCTTGTGGCATTGCCTACATTCTGTGGTCATACAGCCTCAGTTTATAATAAAACCTAATGTCATGCACAAACCTCAGCAAAGAGCCAATTGGAAAGAAGCCAAACTATTGTACATAGCATTGCAATTTACATTAATGAAATGACCACAGCAAAAGGCAGATTTATTGTCGTTTTTCTTCTGGGATTAAGCCAGTACAGTGTGCACTGACATTTATTTGTTGTTATATTTACTGCGTGTCAATCAGGGACATCTAATCTCAGAAAAGGCCTACAATTATGCCTTGGCCTCCCTATCAGCTTTTTATATCCTCTCTTTCTTTCTGCCGTTTAAAAAAACAGACCAAATAGTTGCAGCTCTGAAGTTGGCGCGGTCTGCACGGGCTAAAAGACCGTGCCACTGATGATACACATCAAACCTTTAGCAATGAGTACTTGCGCCACCAGAGGCGCACTGTCACAAGAAATAAACCCTAATTTCTCCGCAAACACAACTACCTGAGAGTGTAACTGCTGTAAAAGTGGGGGGAAATTCAGACTGTTAAAGGGAGGTCTGTAGGCAAGGAGGAGACCATACAAGAGGGTTTTAAAACACATAAATTGTTATGCCCGCTGTTAAATCAATGTTCTTTCATGATCACAAGATTGTCAAGATTTGAAGATGTATCTTACCTTTTTGATGCTTTCTAGAAAACTCCTCAGTCAATTATCCCTGGTGGGGAATGTTAGCCTTCATCATTGGCTGGTCTCTGTTTACACAAACGACACATCTTAATAATGAATGTTTTCACAGAGATAATCGATAAATGTGAAGTAAACAAGAAAGCCTGAGTAAATGTCAGACTGTAAAAGGAGGATGTGAGAGTATTGACGCAACAGGACAAGGATATGTGTGATCAAACTCAGATTTTAGGTATCTTTATTACTGTATGCCACAAGAATGATTAAATTAATTAATGAAAACATTTGTTCATTGTGATTCTATCATGTCGAGCGGTTGTAATTAACTGTATTAAGTTTGTTGCTATAAAATTCAAATGAGTGATTAAACATTAATCTAATCTTTAAAAGCACAAAGACATACATGGTGAGTAAGTTTGAAAAACAAATAAACAGCCTGATAAGGAATAAACCAAATGACAACTGAGACTACACAGAAAAAAACACATTAGTGTGTAATTACAGTTATATATACTACTTATGCATCTTAAAACAAACTCGTAATTCATTATAAAATCAGTTACTGTGTTAAGGCAGTTAGTTTTTGAAAGTTGAAGCCGGCGCTGCAGCGTCTGCTCTGCTCTTCTTTTTCCTCCCTCCTGCATTAAAGCGCGTAAAGCTGCACTTCCGAAAGCATCGTCTCTCCATCTCCATCCTTCACTCCACCTGTCACGGGCCTTCCACGGGGGCTCCCCTCCTTTTTTTCTTCTGTAGCATCTTCAGGAATGATGGGGAAAATATTTGAGTCATAACGGACGCAAACCAACAAACAGAAGACCAAATAAAACCAACTCTTCACATCAATGAAGAGACAGACTTTCCAACCTTTAAAAAAAAAGATTAATAAAATGAAATAAAATGAAATAAAATAAAATAAAATAAAATAAAATAAAATAAAATAAAATAAAATAAAATAAAATAAATATTCCTTGGTGTTATTCTGTCCTCTATGACAGACGGAGTTCGAGTTCGAATCCAAAAGGTTCTTAGCAGTGCAATCTGGCCTCCGGACCGCAGGTGCACATGCATGGGTAGGTCCTGAAACAGACTAGAAATCCATAAATGTGGGGAAAATCGTGTATCGTTCCATAGACAGAACCCGGGCCTCTTATGTGACACCAGTGGGCCCGTTGCAGGTCCGAGATGTGAGCTGTGGGAAGCTCTGCAGCCTCTCCAGCCTCCATGCGTCAACTGTTAAATGTAACATTTTAAAGGTGATTTTATTTCTGTTATTCATTCCTAAAATCCGTAGGATGGGACTCTCATTAGAGGAGAATAAGCAAGCATCAACACTTTTTTTCGCTGTCCATAAGCACACGGATCACTTAATAGATCATTAACCACCGATATGCTGCTGACATGGACGCTTTTTTACATCTCGTCTCTCCATTACAGCTTGTGATTACCGAAGGGGGAGAGACGCCAGCAGCCCTGCGTGGATCTATTAGGCGGTGGACTCTGGTTATATTAGAGAGCATTACGACCTAATGGGGCTGTCGGCAGTTCGGCCTCGCTGGGAGGAGGTTTTAGGTTGGTTCAGCACGACACGACTGGCTCAGAGCGCTTCTGAAGCTGGAACTGGAGCTGAGAGCTAAAAAGCAGGTGCGGGGAAGTAACAGAACGATTAGAACTTGAATGTTCTTTATACTGAGCTGAAAAGAGAGAATTTTGTTGTTATTTTTGTTGCATCAATGTGACGGACGTATAGGGAGACATCCGGCTCTGAGAATGGAAAATAGAATGTGTGTTTGGGTTTAACTTTATCTGTTGACAAAAAGTTGAAAATTAAATCAGAAATTAATACAATAATTTAAATTACACTTTAGTTTTCAGCCAATTATGTAATCTTCACTTACAACAACAAAAACAACAACAATAATAATAATAATAATAATAATAACAATAACAATAACAATAACAATAATAATAATAATATAATGTTTGGCTATGGGTTGGCACTTTTTATTTATTTGTTCAATTCTTTTTAAATAAAAGTTTTATCATAATACTAGCAGTCTTTTTCTAAATGTCTTTTTTTATGTCTTTCAAGGTTTTAAAAATCTGCCAGTTTTAGTGAAATCCAAAACTACTCCTGAGTTCCATCACTTATAACTTTAAACACAAAACATGCACTAAACCATATCAGGATATTATCATTCTGTGAACATGGATTCCTGGCTCAGAGCAACAAAGCTCAGCTGATTAAGAACTGAAACTAAATAAATGAGCCTTCATTAACGTATCTCATCTTTGGCAGCCTCTTCCTCCTCCATCCATCCTGATCAATACGCTCTGATCGCGGCTGAGCTCAGCCGTGAGTGTTGGGTGGAAACGAAAATGTAATCCAATCGATGCTTCAAATTGGCTCATTTACGGACAATTTCTTTTTGCGGGGGAGGGGGACGTTTCCTTGCAATACTTTCCCTTTTTCTATTTCTGTTTATGCATTTGTTTGACAATAAAAGACCAGATCAATTCCACACGCAAATGTGGGAAGACCTGATCCTATTTTGGCCAAACTACCTGTCAGACAGTAAAAATGACAAGGAAAAACATGCTGCGGCAGGTTTGCATGCTTATCTTGTGATTTGAGATTGTTTGTCATTCGTAATTGCAGGATGAGTCATTTAAAAGGAGCAATTAGCGAATATATAAAATCCATGTGCAAAATAAAAGAAAATCTATCAGCCATTCAGCAGTATCACACCAGCTTGTTCGGTGCGTGTGTTGTCCACGCAGGGGCAGCCTTGAGCCTGTTTTCTGGTGAATCTCCTGGCAGATTCTGCACGGTGTGAAAACATAAGGTCCGAGCCACGATTAATCTGATGTGAGAGTCAAGCTGTGAGAAAATCAACTTTACTTTTCGCTTAAAGAAACTGAGGAACGTTAACTTTACAAATACATACAGGAAAGCTGCCGTCAACGCTGAGAAACAAGACAACAAAATATCAAGGTGGCTCTTGTTTATGAGGCGGAATGATCTATAAAATGTGCTCTAAACATCAGAGTTGTGACTGAGCTGATTGGAACTGACTCCAAAATGAACAACAGAACACATCAAAGTTATGTGAGGAAGATTGGACTTTTCCAGAAATGTAAACTAAATTGTGTTTGGGCATCTGTTCTTTGAAGCAAAATTACGACTCACGTGATGTGAATCCTGACCAAAATAACTCATAATCATAATAATAACTCAATTACCGTTCGGTAAAAAATATCAGATTACCATTTAAAACGTAAGAAAATCTTAATTCGTTTGAAAATAGATCAACTTGCATGAAGCAATATAAAAACAAGATAGCTGAGTTAACTGAAGAATATGTTTTGGGATTATTCTACTGTTCCAGTTTGGGAAACTGAGCAAGTCTAAGAGCATTTTGGAAACAACTATAACAACCAGAATACAAAAAAAAAAAAAAAAAGTCAAATTTTCTTGAACGTTTTGTCAAATTGTTTCTCCGTGAAAGCGATGTTAGGGACATTTCTTCCAGTTTACAGAATTA
The DNA here is from genome assembly GCF_017639745.1 of Melanotaenia boesemani. Taxonomy (NCBI): domain Eukaryota; kingdom Metazoa; phylum Chordata; class Actinopteri; order Atheriniformes; family Melanotaeniidae; genus Melanotaenia; species Melanotaenia boesemani. The sequence goes on from NC_055694.1 coordinate 13,315,760, forward strand.
AAGGCTCCAATCGATTCGTTCTAGTTGAGATTAAAAACTATCGAGTGAAGACCAGAAGTAGCGCGTCACACCAGGGACGCGCATAGGCTCTAAAATGAAGTGAATGTAGTTCTCTGCCACTTTCCTCCACTTTCCTTCCACCATCTGCTTTTAGGGAAGTCGGTCAGCTGACTGTAGCTGTCAGGACTGAATTGTGCGCCCTCCTCCTTTCTTCTCCTCCTCTGTTTGAGCCGAGAGTCAAGCTCCCATTGGAGCGCTGAGCGCCACCGATCCACCCTTTCAGTGGACGTCACGGTGCGCTATAGGCATAAAGCTGGCTGGCTACAAGCGCAGTCTGCTGGATACCAGAGAGTGGAGAGAGTGAGAGAGGCGAGCCTTTAAATCTCTGCGGTGCAGAGCTGGAAAAGCTGCTTCTCATCGGAAATCAGACGTCCTGTTTACCCTGCTTTATTTGCTCCTTTTATTTTCCTGGAGAAAAAAGGGACTAATCAATTAGTTGCAACGTGGACTGGTGCCCGTCACAGAGAACAAACCGGGTATTTCTTCGATTATTCCTATTTATGCCGATTTTTTTGTGAAGCCACTTCTGCTGAAAGGACTGAGTTTTAACTTTTGCACTGAGGCGCACTGCTTTCTAGCTCTAACATGGTCTTTGCTACCTTATCCCAGCAGAAGTAGGCTACATGACGCAAACCGTGTGCAGAGCATAAGTCTGAAAGTTTTGCACCAACTTTTTTTTGTTTTCTCTCTCTCTCTCTTTTTTTTTTTTTTTTTTTTTCTCCACCAATCACACGGTGTTTCATGCTACAGCAAGTCAGCGCAGAGCGGTGGAGGAGCCAAAATAACTATTGCATGAAACAAGAAAGGAGAGAGGAGACGGTGATTAATAAGTCAGCTTTTGCGACGTTTGCCAGTACCTTTGCGTATCTGCAAAAAAGTCGCGACAACATGAGTGCGGAGCTGAGCATGGGCCCGGAGCTACCCAGCAGCCCTCTGGCTCTGGAATATGTCAACGATTTTGACCTGATGAAGTTTGACGTGAAGAAGGAAGGCCTGGCCGGGCTGGATCGCAACGGGGTGCGTCAGTGTAATCGTCTCCAACCACAAGGCTCCGTGTCCTCCACCCCCATAAGTACACCCTGCAGCTCGGTGCCCTCTTCACCCAGCTTCAGCCCCACAGAGCAGAAACACCATCTAGAGGAGCTGTACTGGATGCCGAACAGCGGGTACCACCAGCAGATAGACCCGCAGACGCTAAGCCTGACCCCCGAGGACGCCGTGGAGGCCTTGATCGGAGCCACAGCTCACGGCCACCCTCCGCCTCCGCACGTCCAACAGCAGCTGCAGCAACAAGGCGCTTTCGAGGGCTTCAGGGGCCCACACCACCACCACAGCCATCACGGCCACAGCCAGCAGCATCACCATCCTTATGCTGGGGGCATCCCGCACCACGCCGATGAGCTGTCAGGGCACCCAAGCGGACACAACCACCCACACAACCAGCATCACCATCACCACAGCCAGGACCCCGACAGCCCATCCCCGGTTTCCCCAGAGTCCCACCAACCCCTCCATCATCACCGCCACCATCATCACCACCATCCGCACGGCCACCTGAGCCAGTCGGCAGGGCATCACAGTTCCGGGGGCGGACTGAACGTGGAAGACCGCTTCTCCGACGACCAGCTGGTGTCCATGTCGGTGAGGGAGCTCAACAGACACCTACGGGGCTTCACCAAGGACGAGGTCATCCGTCTCAAGCAGAAGAGGAGGACCCTGAAGAACCGGGGCTACGCTCAGTCCTGCAGGTTCAAGCGCGTGCAGCAGAAGCACGTGCTGGAGAACGAGAAGACGCAGCTGATGAACCAGGTGGAGCAGCTGAAGGCGGAGATCAGCCGGCTGGCGAGGGAGAGGGACGCCTACAAACTCAAGTGCGAGAAACTGACGGGGTCGGGGGCCAGTAACGGGTTCCGCGAGGCTGGCTCAACCAGTGACAACCCCTCATCACCAGAGTTTTTCATGTGAGTTCTCCCAGCCTTTTCTTGTGAACCCCTTAAGAACAAACTTTTTCCCTCCACCCCACCTTTTATTTTCTCCACAAGTGACTGACTTTGCTGATGAACAAACGACAATAATGCACACCTCCCATAATGTTTGATTATACTAATAACGGTAATAATTATATTCATATTAGAAGAATAATCCATCAAATATTATTCTCATATATAATCATCTCCCCATCCACGTGTCAACTGAGATACAAAGAGCAAAGTAGTGTCTGATCAGCGGCAGCATCTTTTTAGATTAGTTGCTTGTAGTGAAGAGACTGTTTTCTTCTTCAATGAGGAGGATCAGCTGATGAACTTTTTTCTCCTTTGAGGCTGCAGCTTTTACATAATCTGTAAGTAGTCTGGGATGGCGTGGAGGCTGTTATCTTGTCATTTTGATCTCCCAAACCATGACATTGTTATGAAATAAGCGGGCTTGGCCTCATGACCTGCAACACATGAGACTCGCATTCGATAAGTGGGCCCGCAGTCTCAGAACATATCCAAGGCGGGATCCACAAATTTAACTTGTCTACTAACCCTTCACGGGAGGAGGGACATTTTATGCAACATCTCATTGATTTATTGCCTGCTTGGTTATATTCGAATATATATTGAAACAAACAAACAAAAAAACTGCATTAAATATTAATCCTGCATGCTGGACATGTATGGTAATAATTTCTATTTTGTACTTTCATTTTCTCGTGTATATTAAGAGCATGTTGTTGATCTGCGCTTCTCTCTTTTTTTTCGGGGTGGGGGGTGGGGGGGGAACGGGACAGAACAGCAGGACTGCCGGTGCAGTATCGTATGGTGTGGGTTTCTTTTGGCTTGTAAATATTATTCAACCCCAAAAATGCACAACAAGGTTGAGGAGGCTGGTTTGAACTTCTTTCTTTGTGATGTGTTCTTATATTTCTTTTATTATTTGTTACGATTTTTTTTTTATCATTTGGGGATGTTGATTGAAAGAAGAGTGGATTTCTTTTAAAAGTTGCATTTAAATACAACTACAAATGTATGTCAAGTGCACTTTTGGATGATGATTTGTAGGTTTTCATTTTGAAGTTTGTGCAGACCTCCCTCCAGGAAGACATACTATGATATGATATTGTAATATTCATGATAGGCCCATGTGTTATAGTTGTAGCTCAATATTTGGACGCATGCTGCGCGAGACTAAGGAGATAGACGTGGCAACAACATTATTAGCTCTCCAAGGTGAAGACTCTTCATAATAGGGTTCAGTTTTGCTTTTATTGCAACGTTGCTCAACAGATTTAGTAAACTGTCTGACTTCATATCAACTGTTAAACAGAATCCATTTGACTCTATCAAAACCACATAGGCTACTCTCATTCCGATGGACAGCCACCTGTAGCATATTTTCACTGGGCCTACTTTACTGATTTATATTTTGACTAAACCTTTACATCTTTCTTGTCAGATATTTTTATGAGTTAATCCTTAAATAACACACAGGTTTTGTTGTTTGACTAATGTTCTATGTTTTCCTGATTTTTTTTTCCTGCCGGTCAGTAAAAAAGGGGATTCAGGTTGTGCAAACTCTCAAAATGAAAACAACATCTTTATTATGTAATACTGTTTATTTTTTTCTGTTTTATTATTATTTGATGATTCTGGTTCTGCTGGCCAGATGCATAGTTCAATTTTTCTATTTTAATGATTTAAATTAAAGTGTCTGATCATATCATAAAGCATGGTGCTTGTATTTGAAAATGTCGTTGAAAAGTCATGCATTTAACAATCTTTTGGTTTGTTGATTCAACTGTGTTGAAATCGAACTGAAACTGCAGCAGCGGGTTGTTGTTTTGTTTTCACCAATTCCATGCATTTAGCGATAATGGGGATCAATTTTCAATCCTGTTTATATAAATAATAATACTTAAATTTGAACTGTTCCATTCAGGCTGGTTTCTGTTTTGTCTTTTTGTTGTTGTTTTTGAAAAAAATTGTTTCCTATTTTGCTTATTAAAGTCATTGAAATGGCAACAGTGACCTCTCAGACTTTTTTTTTTAACCATTTACAGGAAAGTTTTATAATCAGGTGACGAAGTCGCTCGTGGGATGTATCGTGTAAACAGCCATTTAAGCCCTCACACATTACCCAAAGTAAAAGAAAAGGCCACGACATGAACTAAACGAGTTTTTTTTTTCTCTTAAAAAAAAAAAACTAATTTGGACCGAGCTCCAAACTTTTTATATTTAATTTCTATTTGGCATTTGTTTAATTTTCAGACTTAGGACTGATGTGGACTTTTTGGCTTAAAGCCTACTGGCCTGCAGTGATTAGATCACCGGGTCTGGCAGTTAGGTGCAGCTGCAGGGGAGATTCCTATACATGCTGCTCTGCTGGCATGCTGACTTCTGCAGAAACCTCGCCGTGACAGGAGCGCACAGTAAAAGGAGATCTTTGACCTTGCAACACAGCGGAGAAGAGATGAAAACCTCAGATTTACATTAAGTGGTAAAATTATTTTCAGCTTCACCGCGTTAGGTTTTGAATACACTTAGAGGCTAAACTCAACCTGGCTGTTGCACAATCTTAGTCTTTTCAAATAACGTCCGATCCTGTCGCCTAATGCATCGAGGCAGATCTCAGCTTTAAAATACTCCCTTGTGCGCGTCTGCTTAGTGTGGTAATTTTTTGGTTAGTGAAATTTATCACCGACGCATGCCATCACATTTGCAACTCTTCCCCCTAATTTATAGCATGCAAATATGCACACGAAATATCAAGTTATGTCACTGCTTTGAGAATTATAAACACATCGGTGGTTTGTACTCGCAGCCCCCTTTTAATCTGAATGCCCCCGATACTGTAACAACGAAGGCAGAAGAATAAGGGAGTAAGTGTTGACTTGGTCCCGGGCTAGAGTTTCTGGTGTCAGAACATTATCTGCCCCGTGTCTGCACATTCTCAAGGACAAAACCGCTAGGCAGAGAATCAACCAATGAGACCAAAGCGAGGCGAGTCTAGTTTACATTATCCCTCCCTCCTCTCTGGACAGCCACTGCAGCCTGAGGGCACGAGTGCAGCTGGGGTGAAGCAGCAAAAAAGAGGCCCGGCCGTGATAATAACCCAAAATAATAAAAACATCAGTTTGGGTGATCCTTGATGACCCCAAACTGATTTTTTTTCTGCTTAAGTGGCTGCATGGTGAGCCAGATACATAGAAGAGGGCAGAAGGATTTGTGTTTTGCACATTATTATATGGAATATTATTAATCCAGAACTCAATACACGCCACAGAAAAGAAATCAGAATAATGTCATTAGAAAGTTTAGAAAGCTGATGACACCTTCTAGATTATAAAATTTTGAGAAAAGTTAACTATAATAACGTGACAACTAATATTAGAGCATCATTCTGTTGCACTATTATACAGTATATCACAACCAATTTGTTAGCTTTTTTGCATGCAATTACAATCCTGGTATGACACCAGTATTACAAATTTTTGCCTCCAGAAGCTGATATTTTGTCAAGAAAATAATGTTTTTATTGACAGCTGATTACGTGCAGCGCTTTGTAGAGAAAATTGTGAAAACAAAGGGGGGGGGGACAGTGTGAATGTATATAAGAGAGCATCAGCTTCTGCTCAGCGGAAGAGCCAAGGACACAGTGACCAGGCGTACTGTAATGATTTTAGTCTCCAATCACACATTCACGCCCCCCACAGAGATCCTATCTGCATTCAGCCTGCTCTGCCAGCTTCCACCTTCGGCTGCAGTAGCAAGGAGTCATGGGACTGCAGCGTTAAACCTGGGCTTTTTTCGTGCTCATCACCTGTACCTCACAGCATTTCTAAGCTCCACACAGATATACCATCTTCAGTGAACTCTCCCTGCATTAGCCTTAAAGCTGCTGCAGGTGTTTTAAAGCCTCTAAAATGTGCACTCTTTTCCTTGTTTCCAATTTGATCTGACACACCACAAACATTCAGCATTTTGCATTAATTGAAATATAATGGAATAATCTTTTTGCTGTTTTTTAAAATCAAATTGTCTCCACTAAAAAAAAGCCTGTGTTGTTTTAATCACCAACAGCATCATTTGAGCCGTGCATGTGTGCCATCGTGTTGATTTAAAATTCTATTTATCCTCATACATACACAGACACACAAGTACTTAAACTCTCGCACAGCGTTTCATTTACTTGCATTGGAAGTTATTCCCCTGCTACTCTAAATCACAGTGATTTCCTGGGGAATTAAAACAGACTTTTCTCAAGGGACACACACACACACAAACACACACACACTTAAGCACGTAAAGGCAGTAACCATTTGCTGAAAGGTTTGTTTTTTCTTTTTAGGTGTATAGGAGTTAGTATTCATTGTAAACTGAAGGATAATAGGTGACTGTATAAGTTCTGTCAGACTACTTTGTGCTTCATTTATTTTCGTAACACAATGCTGTTGAAAATGTTTCCCCTTTCCAAATGTTCACAACTTTACATGAGTGTGTGTGCATGTGTTCAAAGATAACTGAAGAAATCTTTCATTTCCAACATGCTGAATATGAGTGAATGGTAATCCATCTTCACCTCCCTCCGCCACCCTCTCTATCCTATGCTTCAACTTTTCACTGAGGTCTGCCAAGTCTGGAGAATTCAGATCATGACAACGTGTGTTATTCATTATCAGCCTGTTACACACCAGATGAATAAATACAAAAAACGTTGTTAAATAACAAAAATACTGACATCAGCCTCATCCACTTCCACCAAGTTGCAGACAAGTGACAGGTTTGTTTGTTTCTTTTGTTTTTTTCACCCAGCCTCGTCCACCGCAGCCTCTCTTTGTAATGAATTTGTATCTTCATGGTCACAACCAGTCAATGGTCTGTATGATAGATTCTTATGGCCATGGCCGCAGTGAGTCAATGAAAGTGACCCATGTGTACATCTCTGCTTCCGGGATGTGAAACCCAATTCCAGGTGGGATTGATCCATGTCTGGCCACTGCGGGAATAAGAACCGAGGGGGAAGATAAGAGAAGACACTGCGTGGTCAGTAATACGCTTGAACCATTAACTTATACTGCAAAGAGGATGCTCCAGTAAGCGTTAAAGGTGCAAACGCTTGTCAGTTGTGCATGTAAGAAGAGATTCCTGAGCTGTAAGCAGAGCTGGCGTTTAATGATGGGGAATGTTTTTAGCTCTTTTACTTGAAAATAACCGTTAAAAACAGCTGAACTCATAATGTAAGTAAAGCCAAGGTGTAAGTTAAAAAAATCCTTTAAGCATTAAAAATGAAGAAGATAAAAGGACAAAACAACCCCTGAGAGTGTTAAATCGGATTAGTCACATTTTTAACAGAGATCTGATTGTTCAAAAGAATTAGTTTATAATAAGATGAATAATATCAAATGAACAAATGTTTGCAGTAATTATTACTGTGTGTTTAACTGCACATTACACATTTATAACCCTGCAGTCAATTAACTCAACTGAACACCTGGGCTGCCTTTGATGAGTACTGTCTCAGTGCTGTATCATCTTCACCATGTGCACTGTGCTCTGGCCTCTTGTCGCCCTAAGATGTGTGGTAAATAATTGAATGGATCCATTAATAAATAAAGTGCAGGGGGAGAGAGGTAGAGGAGGGAGACGGAGAGGGGGTGGGAGAGGCAGGTCACTCATCTTTACAATCACCGCGCATGGAGTGGCATGACGGCAAACACATTTCTCGCTCACCCTTTCTGCACTTGTTTTCTTCCTCGGAGGTGTCTGGACATAATAAGCATTAGCTGTACTGAACTGTGACTTTAAGCTTGGAGCAGGATGTGGGACTTCAACACATTTCCTCTCTGATCTGCTGAGACAAGGCTACTTCCTGTAAAACAGGTGGAGTTTTCCAGTAGGCACTAGTAAATTCCAGTAGGCGAGTGTTATTTCTAAATGCTAGCCTGCTACTTAATATAAAAACCTGCCAAGGGAGCTGTAACTGAAAAGGCGTATATGATATTGTGGTTTTTGACCAAATAGAATTTTAAGGGGATTCCTTATTAGCTCCTGAAAAGCTGCAGTAGTTTGACGAAAATGTAACGAGGTGCTTTTTAGTTTTTTTAAACATTTAAACAATTTCTTTTATTTCTACTCACTTTAGGTTCCCTGAGAAACTGTCTATTTTACTAAGCTCAGGACTATGACCTGATAATCTCAAATGTTAGCTTAATCCTTGTTTAAAAATTCCTCCCTTTAACAAATATTGTGCTTTGCTGCCCTCAATTTATACTGAGAGTCAGCACACAGACAGAAAGTTGTAGTTCAGTGTTTCCCTGATGGTGGACTCATGAATATTAATATGAACACTCATGGAGAAGATAAAGACTGTCTCAAATCTGCTCCACCTGTACACAGTCTGTGTCTGACTGCGGGTGGTTGTAGTGTTTATACATTATTTTTTAACCTTTTCCAGTCTGATGTGCACCAATAACTCTTTCTTTAATTTTTTTCTAAGAAAGCTCCTTTATTAAAGCCACAATGCACTTTCACAGTTAGACTTTGACAAATCCCTATTATTTGAATTAAAAAGGCAAAAACTCATATCTCACTGTCATCAGACTGAATAATTATACCCAATTCACCTAATTTCAATTTTAGATTTTTCCACTCAGAAATACGTGAAACAGTATAATTATTCAAATTTGTTTAAACAGTTCACCTTATTACTTGAAGACTGAAAATCTAACGTTGCTTTAAGTGCTTACATAAAAACTCTGAAGGGCTTTTTGTTTAGCACATTTAAGCACCACTGTATGTTTTTTCTTATATAAATTAGCTTCTGTGCCTGTAAAAATGGCCCTCTAACCTAATTTCTGGCCTCAAGGACATCAACGCTACACCAGTTTTTATTTTATTTCAGCCCATATTCATTTCTTGTTTATGAACTAAAGTAGAAGGCATTAAATGATAGTGAAATACCAAAACGGAGAGGTTAATTCAAAGTTTGGCTGACTGATCCAAAACAACAGCAGTAAAATCCAATCGCTGTTCTTACAAATCATGATTTGTAAGTATTTTCCCTTTTGTGACAACTAATTCCACTCTAATGTTCACGTTCTGGTTTTTGCTTTCTCTATCACCCATTCATCCCATTCTCACATTACTTTCTTGCTTTCCACCTTGTTTTCTCTTAGTCTGAGCTTTCTTTTTTATTTTACAGTCTGATCTCTATTTAGATTTCCTCGTTTGGAGCTGCCACAACGCTCCCCGCTGCCAACATCTGTAAGTGGTTTGCAGGCAAGAGACACTATGGAAAAACATCAAGAAATAAAATGAGCAGAATGGCGTTTCACCACTGGAGTTAGACAGAAACAGAGGCTCTGAAGAGGTTACAAACTGCACTGGGATCAGCGGCACACGCAGGCAGCAGGCCGGGCTGTCTGACTGAAAGTAAAAATCATGTCCGAATAAGGCAAATACGAGCATATCTTTCAGTTTAACATTACAATAATTTCTTCATAGAGCAAAACAGTTTAATACATGCTAATATTCTGTGGCTTAGATGGGTGTGAGTTCCCTGAACCCCACAGTTTAGTTTTACTGGGGATTGACCTCGATCACGTGTCAGGGTTTAGGCAGATTGGTCTTAAGCTGCAGCACTTTTAAAGAGATTAGGTTATTGTAAGTGATTAAGAGAAGTAGATACATTGAAGGGAGCTAATGAGGGGGTTCTCCCCTCCCCAGCTGCCAGCCTAATTCAGTGCTTACAGTCCTGTTGATAATACACAATACAATAGTATTACTGTGGCATTAGAGGCTTTACAATGTTGTGGCACTGAGAGCTACTCTGTTGACAGTGTCGTTGAGGTTTAGATGTTTGTGTACTGCATTGGCTATATTATAGTGTAAGATCCTTTGGCTGCTCTTTATACACATGCATAAGGGGGAGAAGGAAACCTTGTGTGTACAGTAGGGTCTCATTAATTAATGAGGATGATTATGCTGTATTAGGTGGTGGAAAGGGGAGACAACAGCTACAGGGTGGGAGGGGAGAGGGGAACATGTGTCTGTGATTTGCGGGATAAGCACATAACATTTAATTGACACAAGCAATCTCTGTCTCCTGATTGGTGCAGAGCAGTCCTCCATGTGTCTGCTTGGCCCTCTATGTCCTTGACTCAGAGGGCAGAGAGACAGATGTGGTGTGAAAGGGGTGGAGAGGGAGAATGCAGCGAGTGTGGAAAGGTACTGGGCTGAAAGTCGGCAGTGGTTAGAGGTAGAGAGTGGAATAGTGGAAGAATGAAGATGTTTTTTTTTTGTAGGTCATTCTACTGCAACCATGAACTCAAAGATGTAAGGTTATGTCTGGGTGTCCCCAGAACAGAATGTTAAATGTTTCTATGTGTCCTCTTAAGGAGTTGTTGAGGAGCTTTTGGCTAGATTCACTGTTAAAGACAGGCAGGCTTCCCTATGCATAGAGCTGCCCTCTCAATCCCCCCTTCTATAAGTAGGCAGGTATTTTTACCCAAGATAAAATGCTGACCCAGTCTCAGGTAATTACACCCCTGTTGAGCTTTGGCACAGGCATGTCAGGGCGGCACAGAGTGCACCTTACACCCCAGCTATGGGTAAGCCACACTTATCTCACAATTTACAAGCGACTGTAGAGCCTTGCTCCACATGAGACACAGAGGAGGGCATACCTTGGCAAAGCTGGGAAATCTTTCTCCTGGCAGAGAACCACTGACATCCCATCCCCCATCAAACAAAACAAAAAGACACAAAAGCGATGAAACTGTATTCCAAATTTATGCAAAGAGTGTAATCAAAGTAAAGAACAAAGCAAATTGAATACCGCCCAGCTGAAGGATTCTGGCAATACTGTGCCTGTGTGTGGCATATTTCCTGGCATGGATTCAATCTAATAATCCCTAAGAGGGTTAGGCATGTTCAAATCATTTCTAACATAATAATGTTGAATGATCATGAATGATGCATATTTTTCTTGGAAGAAGTTTTCAAAGAAAACAATGGCTCTATTAACATGTCCCGGTGAGTAAACACAACTAAATGACTTGTGAAGCATGATACACTTGAAAAGACTTGTTAATAGCAAACATTATGGAGATTTTGAGGTCTGTGGGATAGATTTTAGGTTGAAACCTAAAAAAGTAAGTAAAAAAATGAGAAAAAAAAAAAAAAAAAACTATTTTAGGTTTCAATATTTAAACTACAGCACTGAATTCAGTGTTCCCTGTTGCAATTTTTTCTCCTTGTTGAACACATCCTAACTGGCAGTATGTTCAACAGGTTAAAACTTGTTTAGTTTAGCTGTATTGGACAAATTCTACAGATCTCAAAAAAATCAAGTATGTATTGCATAACTTGTCAAAGTAATCCAGTTGTCCCAGACATTTAAGAACATTTGATAACTTCTTTTTTTACAGACATCTTGTCACAAACTCATTCTCATGTCCAGGGGATCAAATACCATAATTTTAGTAAAGCTGGTATCGAGCCACAGGGTCCATCTTTGCAATGCTTCCCATTGATACTCTAAAAATGAGGCTAAAATTCTTAAACTACCTGTCCATGACCTTTACTACAGACAGACTGGGCAACTACAGGGTTTACATAATATCACAGAAAGTTTTCTCTCTTGAAATCTGAAAGAAGATAACCTTTGAGCGAAATTATCTAATTAAGCTCAAACTGGTTTGACACCTCTTTGGAACTGCCCCCTGTGGGCAGCTACACAGATTCAATGATATTGTAACACACCAGCTATGGCTTTATTAGATACCAAGATCAAAATGTGCGCAATAAAAGAGCAACAAGGTGTACATTAGCTGGCTGAAAAGCTAAAGTTTGAACAAAGTGCAGAACTATTGTTCTTTCCACTTAACATTGCCCTGGATGACTTGGACAGTTAGTTTCCCTTTAAGTCTGTTTCAGTTTAAAAGCAATTCTGGTTAAGCCGAGCAATAAAGCTGCTTGGTTAGGGTCTGGAAAAGATTAAGATTTAGCTGGGATCAAGACCATGGCTTGTTTTTAGATATAAAGATCAACTTTTCAAGTGACTATTATCATTCCTAGTGCAACATTTAATCAATCCCACCATATCTTCCAGGTACTCTAATATGCACCTTTAACATGTTTTTCAGATTTTCTTTGTGAGTAGAGGAGGACATCTTTACAAGAGACTTTCACCAGTGTCTGTAGATCTTCTCTCCTTTTAAATGCATGTTCTATGGAAACTATGTGCTGTGTGTTGCTAGGCAAAGCAGAGGCGAAGGGAAATGGCTGTGGTCAGACCATAGTCCTTGAAAGAGAGAGGAGGGGAGAGAAATGCAAGGAGAGGAAGACAGAGAGGGCAAAAAGAAAAGATGGAAAAGTAAAGAACTTTGTGAATTTGAATCATTTGGCAAAAAAAAAAAAAAAAAAAGAAAAGAAAAAAGCGTATGTGCATGCACAAGCACACGCGTCCATGCAAAAACACATGCCTGCACTGTTCCAGCTGATGTGCTGTGTGTAATAATGTGCTGATGGGAATGTGCCATTGCACGTTAATTCTCCCTTCACGCTTGCGTTGAGGAACACAGAGCCTCTAATTGATGCTAAACAAACTGCTGACCCAGACTCAGGATGAAGGTCTGTCACTGATGCACATGTAGAAATACACACTCAAACACAAGCTATAAAATGTATAATTATTATTATTATAATTTCCCTTCAGGGTTAAAAAAATATTTTTTTAATTTAATTCTTTTAAATTTGTTTATTTTTATTTGTAGTAAAATTCACAAAAAAAAAGTGAATTCCGATAACTTCAGTGGAACAAATCGGTGGGTTACTAAATTGTAATTTTTGAGTTCTATAAAAGGTTAATAATTTCAGAGCTTGAAAAATCAGACACTACATGAAGAATGAAATGCCTAGGTATCAATCTGCAGTGTCCTTGGATTCTTGGAGGCACATCTGCAAGTATGTGTGGATGCCTGTATGAGGGGAGCATTTTGTGGGATCAGGGGCCTATAAAGGTAAATTTGTACTCATCCTTGTTGCACACAAACACAGGCACACAGCCATACATGATGGCCCCTAAAGGAAGCTCCAGGGAGGCACAACGATGCCTTTGTGTGGACCAGATTTCCCATGTCTCCCTGCTCCAGCACACAGATAGATCATCTGAGTATAGCCCTCTGTATGAAGGGCAAGTGTATGCATGCTGCAGAGTGAAAGAGGGAGGGAGGAAGACAAGTGAAAGAGTGGGAAAGAAGTTACAACCCAATCCTCTCTTTTCACACTTTCCCCTTGTCTCCCATGTCTTTGCCTCTTTCTCTCCCTCTTTACCCTCCCCTTTTCTCTCCCTCTCTCCGCAGAGGAATCCAGTCTCTCCACTGGGATTGGAGCTCTTTGAAGGTGATCCAGAACTGTACTGCTTGCTGTCTCGGCTCTCCTCCCTCTCTGCCCCCCCACCTCAACTCCCACACCCCACCCTCCGCTCCCACCCCTCAGCCCTCGAGGGGGCTGGATCTCGTTCATGCAGGAGCAGCCATGCTCCAAATCCAGGCCCAGGCTTAGAACTTATGCCGCAGGCCTTGCTGGCTGTCCTACTGCACCACAGTGAGACAGTGAGAGGCCCAGAAGGAGAAGACTGTGGGTGGGGGCAGGTGTGGTGGCATACGAAGAGACAAGGAAGGTGTGTTTGGTGTGTACTGACATGTGACATTTTAGAAAAGAGATTTAGAGAGAGATGTTGTCGAAAGCTTTCATAAGAGTAACTGCTCTCCCTCGTCAAATAACTCTCTTTCCTTCTCTCCTTCACACAGCTGTTTATTTTCCTTTTTATTTCATCCTTACACCCTCCCTTTTTTCCATCCCGCTTCCCCTCTTTTCCCTTCTCCTTCCTCCATCCCGAGGGCACGCTCTTCACAGACCCGTCAGACTGGTTTCTTTGGCACACCTCACACACACAAACACACACCGAGGTGCCAACATACTGTACACTCAGACACATACCTCTTCGTTTTAACAGAGGGTCCTTTACTCAATGCCTCAGAGTTGAGCAGGAAAAGACAGGGACTGACAAACAAGCTGAGGAAGAAGAAAAAAGAGAAACGAGGCAGATAAAGAGTGGGGGTGAACTGGAGGGATGTGCATTCCTTTGGCTTGCCTGGCTCTGGAGCACAGGAGACGTGTTGCTGGCTGTTTGGTTTATTATCCCCAAGCCATATGGGTTGGCAAGCTCTTGGGGTGTGGTGGGATACATTTGTGTGTGTGCGTGCTTGTGTGTTTATGTGTGTGGGATAAGTCACTGAGTGTGATTATACTTACATTATGCCTTTTATCACCCGCAGTACATATCCGTAGGTGTTCTAGGCCACAATAACCTAAGGAGCCACACTTCCAGATTATTGCCTTCAATAAAACATAAAGAGCTTCCAGGTTATTTCAGCCTACATAACAATACCCACAACACAATACACTTGCACAACCAGGCAAATTTACACAAATATTTCAGCTATTTGAGGTAAAAAGATTTAAGCACAACCTAATTACAATCACATGAGAATGTGGTGTCATGCAGAGTTTTTTGGTTTTGTGACATTTGAGAATAAAGGAAAAGTTGGGGTTATTGCAACTTGGACCTTATTTTTGTGTTTATGGTCATGACCTTTATTAGATATAAACTATAGTAACAACAGTCATTATTGAATTTTCATCATCGTCATGACAATATTGCAACTGGTCAACTAGGACAAAAAAACAAAAGAAAAAGACATCAGGAAATGAACAAAACAGTTTTGGCTCATTGGGTAGCAATGAGACATTGTGAGTATGGTAGCTAGTGGTTTATAGAGGTGGCCTTGGATCTGGAGAATCCAGATTCATTTTTTACCTCTGTTTGCCAATAGAGGTAAACATGTTGGCAAACTGTGGGCCCTTCAGCAAGGCCATTGACCTCTCCCAACTGCTCCCTGGTTGCTGAAACATGCCAGCCCACTGCTCTCTAGTAAATCTAGAGATGAGTCAAATGCAGAGCTGAATTTCCCAATTTGGATTAATAAAGTAAAATGATTATTGTAAGTCTCTGTGAGCATTATTCTTTACAGTCACAAGTAGGAACATAAATATCAGTCAGAAATTGTGTAAGTTCCAGCTTTCATCTCTCAGGGAATGGTCCTGAGAATCCTTTGTGAACAGCGGGGTACTAAGTGGGTTTTATTGACTTGTTCTGGGACATCTCTCAGATGCTCTGTCAAAATCAGACTTGGGAAGTTTGGTGGCCAGGCCAACATTTGGGTGTGGTGAGTCATACTATACTGCTTATGAAGGATGCTGTGCGAAAACCACCACCTCGGTGGTGTGTGCTTGATCTGCAGAGGTGCTCAAAGTGAAATCCACCTGAAACCCAGAACCCAAGGTTTCCTAGCTGAACACTGTAGTGTAATGCAGGGAAACCCAACCCATCAAGGCCCACTATTGTGGAGGTTTTAGAAGTTTCCCTGCTGCACCATAACTGATCCAAACTAAATGGATCTCTGACGGCTTGATGTCAAGTTCTGCACAATCCTGTTAAAGCACTGTTAATTTGAATCAGATGTGTTAGGATTAATCAGAGCTGATAGTAGGCAGTTTGGAAAATGATTTTATGGTCCCACCTTTGTTTTCTACCACCCAAGTAAGCTGGTGAGAGGATTTAATTAGAAAACAAATGCTTGTTACCCTAGTTGGTCACTTTGCTTTGGATGCAGTTACATTTTATCTCATATTATATCTCAGCACTTTCAATAAGTGCAGCTTCACTCAGATTTCTGAGACAAGTTTCAGAATCAGATTCAGCTCAACGTACAGCTTTCTTTATGTTTCTGGTTCACGTTCACCACTCTTACTGGTAGAGAAGGAGCAGGTGTTTACAAGCGTAGCTTGGAAAATAAAGATGGTTAGGAAGAACTGTAACTATCGCCTGCCACAGTGTGGACAGCTCACTGAGGCTGCTTCTTTTTGTTTAATTATTCTTTACAAATTCATAACTGTCAGTTATCAAAACATGCTGATATTGACAAATGTCTTGTCCTCTAACAGAGCACCCTCACATCAAAATATAATAGCTACATTTGCCCACAATGCAAAATGCATTTTTTCATTAAAAAAAATGCATGAAGTCGTTACACAACAATTTTTATGCTTAGTTTTCCAGAGTGATCAGTCATGCTAGTAATTTAATCTTGGTAACAATTTAACCCTAAACAACTAGCTATGTTAAATATTTTAGCTACCATAAATGTTTTAGCTAACCTAAACCTAAACACCCCCCCCCCCCCCCCCCCCCCCACCACCACCCCCACCCCCACCCCCATAACAACATGGGCAGTGGATTTCTGTGGGAAATTATTTTTAAGCACTATTGTACAGAGTTATACTCATAAATGTCACTTTTACCTCATGTTAAAAAAAAGAGGCTTTATTTTAACTTTGCACATGGTGTCCAGAAATGGACCATCCAGACTGTTTTCAGCAAGAACTCCAAAAGCCAGGTATGGTGTTGTATCAGTGCCCTTGAAATGTTGACAGCATTAATACAGAAATGCACATTGAGACTATAGAGCAACATATGCTGCCTTCAAGTCGACGTCTTTTCCAGGTACATCCATGCATTTTTAACAGGTCAAAACAAAACAACAATCTGCACACATTGTAAATGTGTGGCTGAGAAAGGAGAGCATTCCCAATAATATGTAGAGTTCAGAAGCAACACAACAACTGTGTACAGCTGCACACCTTAAGATGTGTTTGAAAGAAGTTTTTTTTTCTAATTAAGGGCTGCAAGATCCAAATCTTTAAAAAGCAGATCCGCTAAAAACTGATTAGCTAATCAGCAGCTCTGTAAGCGTGTTCTATATTTTCTGCTTTCCTCAGTTATTCTCTCCATCCCTTAAAATGTTTCTGACTCTGTTCCTTTTATCTTAATCATCTATTACTGCCATCTCCCAGGTCTGAACCATCGTCACATGGGTCAGGAGCAGAGTGTACAGTGTGTGTCCCTGGGCAGAACTGCTGCTAAAGTTCCGTCTTTTGCTTGTGTGTGTGAGGAAGGCACAAGCTATCTATAGCCAGTGTATCCCTGGGGATTTGAGTCTTAAACTCCATATTCATGACACATCACTGTGGGGATTAGAAGGGCATCATCAGATAGAGGGGCTTACGTCAGCGGACACACACAAACACACACACACCCTCACACAGAGACAATAGCAGACACACTCTCAGCCTCAGCCTAAAAAGCACAACATATCCATTTTCCAGGAAGTTCTCCAATTATTTCTAAAGAAGGTGTCTTTTTCGCATTAATTCGAACCATTAATAAGACAGACAGGACTCTTTTCTTTGTTTACAATTGGTATCAAGAGTGACCACAGTGATTGCTAAGTATCACTAATTCAAACAGCTCAATGTTAATTTGAGCAGTGATTATTTGTCCATTTGATACTAATAGCCTCTAGTGTTCATCCTGAACAGCCAATTCAAATACTATGAGCTGGGAGTGCAAATAATTGTTAAGATGAGAACAAACCAAAATGTATGAGATGGAAGTGAAGTTGGGGCAGTGCAGGCTGTTGATTAAGGCCAAACCACGTGGAAACTGATCTGCAGGGAAGGTAGAGAGGGAGGGGGTGTTAGTGCCGGCTGCATGGATCCGTGTTGTGATTGTTTGTTCATGTCTGGGTGTGCATCCATGTGTATGTGTATGTGTTCTTATCTCCTCTGGTCCACAGCAGCAGGAGCATCAGAGGAAGTGTGGCCTTTCCTTCCTGTGCCTTTCACACTGTCACATCACACACAAGCCATAAAACTCTGTGACTCTGTCCAATGTAAGAGAACAGGAGAGAGATGGGTTAGCTCGTGAGTGCAGATTTGTGGTGTACAGCACAAACCATTTTAATTGACACAATTGCCTTCTTCTGTTTGGTGCAGGGTTGTTTTCTACTGGGAGAGGAACAGGGAGCAATTGAGAGCAGGATTAAAGAAAGACCTGAGAAATGTAGCTTTGCAGCAGTGGAGGGTACCAGGACAATGGATGTTCAGTATTGGCTAGAGCTAAAGAAGGACACCTCTCTACCCTATATTCTGCACCTGACACTCTTTTCTGGCAGGCAGCCATTCACCTGCTTCCCCCATTTAACCCCATGCTGCTGCCCATCCAATCCTAAACAGCTTCCCTTGCATGCCTTTCCTGCAGTTATAGAGTTGTCAGTGGCACTTTTACTCACTGGAACACTCAGGTGGGGAAGCTGAATGGAAAATCTAAGAAGTGAAAAATAATGTTTTTGAGTTGCAAATATTGGTATAAAAATACATACCATTTGCTCAGTTGTTTTCACACGTTCAGAAGGCAGTGGCATGACTATAGAGCTGTGTGACTGAATTCCATGACAGCCAAAGAAACTGTTCTGATCCATGTAGTTCTTAGTTTCAGTAAAATAAGGAATAATGACACATCCTTTGTGTAAAAAACAATGCCAAAAGAGGACAAATTGTGTTAACGGGTGGTCACAAGCTCCACACAAACCTACTTACTCCACAGTATACTGAGGAAGGAACAGTGCCATAGCGACACTTCATGTTAATTTCAAATTTGAAGCCCGACTTTGACCTTTAAGCAAAAAAAGTAGTTTCAGGCTTACTACTAGCTTCTTCCTCTATCTCTCCATTTGTCATTTTGCTTGTCAGCAAACCCTTCTCATCTTCATTTTTGCCCAAACATTGGATCAGATTTTCTTTTTCTCTTGCTTTCCTTTCCTTGCTGCATTTGTGCATCCTCTGTCAACCACATCTTCTGACGACTTCCCATGTCTCTTAATGACTAACCGTAAGTGACTTGTACAGCTCATCCTTGGTTGCGTCCTGTTTCCTGTGGCCTTTGAGCAGCACTTCCTGCCTCCTGGCAGCGAGTTCTTTGGAACGCCACCTTTCATCATTATGGAACATTGACACATCTGCCACCAAAAAATGTGAGAGCAATTCTCTGTGCTGTTAAACTGTCAACATAGCTGATTGTGTGAGAAAGAGGAGGAATAAAAGAAGGGAAAGTGAGAGAAGTCAGGAAAAAGGGTGTGGGAAGACAATTAAGAATGCAATCATTAAACACACATTAATCACCAACGGTTTGTTAAAGAACTCTGCACTTAGCTTAACTTTTCTACTCAGAATGAGTTAGAAAGATTTATCCAGCTCTTTGGCTCAACCAAGTACTGAATAAGCCGTGTGCACTTATGTCCAAGTTGATATTGTTGATGAACTAGCGATCTTGTATTTAAACTAAATGACTTACAAAAAATCTCCTTAAAAAAAATGCACTGCCTCTAGCACTTTTTTTTTTTTGTAAAAAAAAAAAAAAAGTCGGTGGATCAATTCCCTGGACTCCATGCTGAAGTGTCTTTGGGCAAGACTCTGAACCCCACGGTGCCTCCAGATGTGCCTATCGGGCTACAGACATGTGTGCGAGTAGAAAGCACTTAGTATATAACAGCAGAAGTGCCGTATGAGTGTCATATGTAGTGTAAAAGTGCTGTGAGTGGTCAAGATGACTAGAAAAGCGCTATAAGTACAGTCCTTTTACCATTTTTATGGACTTTAGCCAAAAGCTGTGCCTGTCACAGACTGCCTAACACAGGTGCTTCAGAGACGCAGGATACACCCTGGACAGTTTACTAGTCCATCACTGGGCCAACACAGACACAAACAAACATTTACCTTCACACTCACTAGGGACCCAATTTTCAACCCATTTTCCTGACATTCTTAGGTCTTCTTGTGTGAAAAGAGCCAGTAAAACTACTGCCTGATGCCAGCTAAATTCCAAAAGAGATAGGACACTGGGAAAAATGTATATTAAAAACAGAATGCAATGATGTGTAAATGTCATAATCCAGTATTTTGCTAACAACCGAGCATAGAAAACATACTGAATGTTAACAGTGGGGCATTATCATACAAAATATTAGTTAATCTTGCATTTGATGAGAGCTGCAGGTCTAAATAAAAGCTGGGATGTAATTGTGTTTACAGGATCACTGTAAGCATCCCCTCTTCTTTAACCATCTGGGAACTGAAATTACTAGTTTTTGGACTTTTGAGGAAAGAATGTTGAACCATCCTAGTGTTATATAGATTCTAGCTGCTCAACAGTTCTGGGTCTTTTCTGTGATATTTTGTGTTTTATGAATGTTTTCAATTGGTAAAAAGTTTGGCCTATTCTATTACAAATCCATGCTGCTGTAATGGCTACAGTGTACAGTTCCACTTTCTCCTCCTGAAATATGTAACTAAACTCTGAGGCCTGTACACTCTGAGCTTTGACCCTGGGAAGATGGTGTGTTTCCTTATCATGTACACATGATATGGCTTCTTTTTCCATGAAGAGCATTTGTGAATGGCACAATGAATGTCCACAGAATATTCATTCCCTCAAGCAGCGATATTAATCACAAAATCAAACCTGTTTGTAATGCAGTTCCACATTCCTCATTTATTTTAATTGTTTTGATGTGTTGTTTTTATGATCTGTACAACACACACTGTAAAGTAACATGTTTATTAAGTGCCCTATAAATAAAGATTATTATTATAATGTATTTAGCTACATCATGTTTCACAAGCTGTTTATCACTTCCTTTTCCAGCTGTTTGTTGCCCATATCCAACTTTTTTGTAAACATGCTGCTGTCACCAAATCTAAGGTAATCTTCAGACTTCATTGATCATGCTTTAGGTCTGTATGGTAGTCCCTGGCACAAGTGGTAGGAATGGTAAAGGGTAAAATGGATTTAATACAATATTGGTAAGCTCAAAAATAACATTTCACATGATGCGTATAGAAGCTAAACAAAAACTACACATCTCAACACATCTCAAAATCCACAATAAACAAACTCCAGGAAAGAAAATCTAAAATCTTGGCCATCAAAGTCCCTCAAACTAAAGATGATTGAAAATCAGTGGACAAAGCTCAAAAAAGCAAAGCTCTCCATCATTGTTTGGAGCAAAGGTCCAAACAGTGATGAAGAGATTACAAAAAGTTCCCCCCTGACAAAATCTAAAGGACTCTGCTGACTACAAATGAATGTGAACAAGTTGTATAACTTTATAAAGGAGAAGGGCTTACCAAGTGCAGATGGTGCAGGTTTTTTTTATTTATTTATTTATTTTATTTTTTATTTTTTATTCTTTTTTTGATGTTTTAAAAGTTTAGTTAGATCAATACACATCTTACTTCATAATTTAATGGAAAATAACTTTCTGCACAGATTTTTACATACTGCTTTATAAGAGAAGCCAGTGTCAAATCAACAACTTTGGGCCTCTTTAAAATAAACAACTTTTATTCTTTAGATGTGTGGAGGTGACTAACCCTTTGGAAATGATGGGATAAGCTTTAGTGTGAGTGATAAGAGCATAGTCGGTGTCAAATTGCCATCAGGAGCATTTCAGAATGGGATTTACAGCCATTTCTCATTCTGTCTTCTAAATGTTAACATTTTTGGTTAACAACAGCAGTTATACAACACCAGTTTTGGGGAGGGGGACTTTTGCTATAAGCCAGAGGAAGGGCGTGAGTGTAATAATAACACTAAAATCTACACCAAAGGAAGAAACGAGATGAAGAAAAAGAGTGGGAGGAAGGTGGGAGATGGAGAAGGTCTACCCAGGCGGGTTCCAGAAACCTGTCAAGGTATTTCCTTCTGCAAATACAACATTTGTGGGACTACGCAGCTCTGGTGTGCAGATATGCATACACACATTAAATCCAACACATTGTGCTAAAAATACACACCAGTGGTCAACAGTACAAGTTTGATTTAACGCATTCTTTGATTGGGTAAGTCTCAGGCCAACTCATGATTTCCTCTGCAACACTTTATGCCTGCCACAGCTGTATGAGAATACACTTACAACCCAACTTAATGAGCCATTCAATACCCCCATGAGCTCCAGGGTTTGTGAGCCTCAGTATCTAATGCCTTTAACACCCCCATTTCACACATACTTTGGTCAATGTCTCGTCACTCCTCATTTTACCATACATATGCTTACATGTGCTGCCATAAATGTGCACACACCTACTTACACAAAGACACACACAATGTCCCACTGCTCTGCTTCCACGCCAGCTGTAGTCCACCCAATGTGTTTACACAGTCTGCTGGACGAAGCAGATAGAGAGACAGGGAGTACTGGATGGTCGGCGCATGGCTGTTTGTCTGAAGGGGCTTTCCTGTTCTCACAGGAAATGGTGAAAAAAAAAAATATAAGGAAACCAGGAGCAGGAGAGGCAAAAGCAAGATGAAAGTGAATAAGATCATAAAGGACACAAGATTGTGGAGAAGGAGACTTAAGCAAAGAAAAGGTCATGTGTGCTCATGAAGACATGTGTCCTGCTGTTTAGATAAGCCAAAAGATGGTGAAAGCAGGACGGGAATCCCAATCGGCACTCTTCTGTTGCCTCTTCCACGGACATACTCCCTGCTGCCAGTGAGATTACTTATCAGGCAGTCAAGCAAACCTGATCATAATGGCAATGTGGCATTTTGAATTTTGACTTTGCCACCTGTGATTGTTGACTCACAGGCTAAACCTCAGTGTGGATTGTGGTATTTTTATGGCAAATGCCTCAACTTTTCTCACAATCATTCTGAAACCAAATCAACACAAAGCTTTAAGGAGACACAGATATGGTTTACCTTTAGTGTGTACATTTTTCTGTTACATTCCCATGTTTTGCTGCTATTGTGGGGAGTCTGGATGGGTCTGTGGTGTGTAGCTTGTGCCCTCCAGTCATGGACAGGGGTTAACGCTGTGACTGGCTGGCTAGACCTGATGACTCCAATATGTGAGTGTCCATGTGCGTGTTTGATGATGGTGGAGGGAAGTAAACAACCATGAATCATTAAATATTGATTTAAAGCTGCTAATTACTCTTCAGTATCCTCAGGTAAAGGCAACAATAGTGAAAAAACTAGCTTGTCAAAAATTTTCCATGCTTCTGTATTCTGCTTTATGCTTTGATTTTGTGCTCATTTTGCCCGTTTTGCAATTCCCCAGAGTGAAGCATCTGTTAGGCTTGCTTCTTATCTATAGTTCTTACAAGATAAATGACAAGGACTGAACTATTTTTCAATGTAAAATTACACTGATGCAAGGCACTTTTTTCATCCTTGCCAGAACTCATGTTCCCAACAATTTTTACAGCTTTCTAAAACTGGCAAACCAAAGAAGAGACAAGAACAATTGCGCAACTGCAGCAACTGTGAAAATAAGGCTAAAATTAGTCCCCTCTCAAGCTCCCTACTTTTTCTCTTCCTGCAACCACTTCCATCACTTTCTATGCACAAACAAGTGTGATACTTTAAATTCTTTGAAGGACAAGCTGTCTGAAAGAGTGTGCAGTGTTTCCATAAGGCATCTCTCCCATCTCTATGACATCTCTATGATGGAATTTTCACCCCACCTTGAACTGTTCAGACGCAGCATTAACTTTTACTGACTTTAGACTGCGTTGATCAGCACAGGTACAGATCAGTTTGTTTCAAACCTTCCCTTACCTAATATGTTAAGTTACAGAAACAATGTAATCCCAACTAAAATGGGATAGATATTTGGAATTGAGAATAATGTGATTTCCTAACACTGTCACTCATTTCTGCCTGTGTTTCTTACTGTTATGTGCAGTTGTCTTTATGCTGTTGCAGTTAGGTGATCATCTCTGCTTTGAGGGTCCTCCTCTCATGCGTGCTTCCTCCAACTTTCAACAGCCATTATTACATTCCTGTATCTGTTATGATTCTAAAATGTTTTTTCTGCCTGCGTGCTACACTCTCTTTCTGCTCCTGCTCTCTGTCAAGAGAGGGGCCTCTCAGCAGCTTGTTTGACCTGTGATAAGGATTGGGGGGGGACAAATATTGTTACTCAATGACGGCCAGCACAAGCTGTTCTCTTTCAGTGTGCAAAATGCACACATGAAAGAGGGAAAGTGAGCGAGTGTGAGAAGCAGCGCAAGAGAGTGATGCGACATATAATTGTGCACTAATGAAACATAAACAGTGCAGTCTGAGGGAGTGTGTCTGGGCAGGGCCCCTGCTGGCCTAAAGGCTCTGCTCTCCAAGGCTCTTAATTATGACTGAGGAGGTCAGTCACGCCTCCTCTAACCTGCCACCAAATACTTTAAGTATTGTAAATATTGTGTTTGTTTATATGTTTGCATGTCTCTTCAAAAGGCGGTGTATTTATGTGTGTTGTGTGCGTCAGAGAAAAGTATAGAGAATGCAAACTTTGCAGGGGACCATCTGATCCAAGTATTACTGACTGTATAATACAACACCTAAGTGCAGATATCCACCTGTGTTTTTACACCCTTTGCTGGTCACACTCACTTGTAGCGCTGTTTCTTTTTATAACCATGTAGTTTAAATTTTTCTCAGTCCTGATGGGAAAACCACAGCTGTCACGTACCTCTGTTTTGTGGGGTCACATTTGTCTCAAAAATATGTTGCTCAGGAGTGACTGTCCTTTTGTTTTCCAACTTATCCTCTGGGTGCCCTAGTCCCACTGGACCTCCCACAGTCAAACACAGGAGGTGTGATTGCGCTAAGAAAGGGTAACAACTGAGAAATGCATGTTTAAATTTTTTCTGCAATCTTGTTTCACAGTTGTTTATTTGAAGCAGGTGTGTGTCCATACACTGTGCATGTGTGGGAACGTCAATTGTGGCCAAGCTAGGTTTAGCTTAAAGAAGGGTGTTCCAAGCCAAACAGTCTGACCACAAAACCCAGACTAACTAACCTCAGTGTCTGGGTGGCTGGTCTGAACCTTGTCGTCAAAGTCCTAATCAGCCAGCACATTTCACACTATTATGGTTACCGTGGGGAGAGGACAGAGCAATAGCAAGATTTTAAAAAAAAATACTCAGAGTTGCTCCAGTGTTTTTTTTTTTCTTTTTTTTTCTCCACTTTTGTTCTTGTTTTGTTAAAACTCCCACCAATCAGGAAAGTAGAGAAAGGAAAAGACCACAGCTGAAGACAACCATCTTCATTTTGTGTCTTCACTTTCACACAGTCATTTTTCTTGCCTCTATTTCTGTTTTTGCTTTTTACTGTGAGCAGACAGGTGAAAGTAGAGGCACTAACTAGGATGGTCTGACTTTTGACCCGTCACTTCTAACTTGGATCTTCAGTTGGTGTGCTCCGGGTGGTCGAATGAATTGACCTGATCTCAGCCCAACAGTGACCCAGGGTCACTGCCAGTTGGTTTCTGACTGAAACAGTATACAACAACCCTGGGAAAAAGACAAAGAGATCCTCAGATCCTATACTCAAGCTAAAGCACCAACATTCTATTATAAATACATTTTCAGCTTTCAGAAGCTTTGCTAATGCAATGGCACGAGCAAAATGGACTTCAAGATCTCAAAAGTAAAAATAATGTACCTTTTCACAAAACTGGACCCTGATACTGATGCACATGTGTGAAGTAGCAGTTCATATACAGTAGAAATGTTAAACTCAAGAGGTTTTGAAAGATCATAAGTTAAATCTGATGCGATTAGATAAATGGCAAAAAAGAAGAAGAAACATAAAAGTTTGCTACAAAATGTTTTTTGTATAATCAGATTAGACACTATTTAGACACATTGCTTTGCACATTCTAAATACATTTCTGAACAACTGAGATATGAAAAAGTCTGGGAATGAAGTCATTTGGAATCATGTTTACCATCACTTTTTCTCCACTGTTACTTTTGGCTTTCATTTTCATAACATGCTCGATTAGGTTTTGCTTTCCTGAACCGGTAGCATTTAAAATCCTTGGAACCTTTGTGATAAGTCTTGAAGCATTCATATTTCCACTAGTGCACTGAGCTGTTCTTTTTTTTTTTTTTTTTAATGACACTTGAGTAAATGTAATAAGAAAGTTTGCATCATTGGTGGAGAGGCTTGGTAAACAAGCATCCCCAACCCATCAGCTGCAAAAATGCCCCAAATGCCTCCTCTACATCTCTAATTGCATGTTTTCTCCCCACATACCTGTAATTACACTCAGCCTACCACTCATCTCTCCGTCTGTGGCAACACTTGTGTTAAACCATAATGAAGCCTGACTCTAATGATTTACAACTGCTTAGCATTAACACATACTGTAACAGCTACAGACATTACCTGAGACGCTAAAATTACATCTTTATCAAACCTATTAAATTATACAAGACAAAGAAAAACAGATGCAACAGATGGGAAGTTAGGTAATACCTTTATCTCTTACTTAAATGTTTATATTGCCTTCATCATTGGGAAACCAAGTTTTGCCAGCACAGGTATAACTGACAAAGCCCACTTTATGTTCTTTTTACCTCAAGCCGACAACAATATAATGGAGAAGTGTTTGTCCTTTGATTTATTTACATTTGTCCTGACTGACTGACTGCATGTGCTTCCCAAGGACAGAACTTTGAGAAAAGAATGTGTGCTTATGTGGATTCATTTACATAAGTAGGCCATTGGTTCCTAATGGAGGCGTTTTGTTCAGGCGTTAACAAGGTGTCTCGCTGGGGCTCTCGTTCATTCGTTCCTTCCTGTCGTCCGCTGACTCTAACGTCCAGGCAATCAGCGCTGCATTTGGGCTCTCTCTTTGTGTGATTTACGAGCTCCCAGATTCATTTAAAAGCCATTGTTCTCCTCTGACGGATACCATGGCTCCCTTCGCTTCCACACTCTCACTTAGGGACTGCACACACACACATTTTTACACAGCCGCCGCTTACTTTATCTCTCACTCACTCACCCACTTGCTCAATCACTCAACGCATACACACACAGTGGCCATCTATCATGAGGCGATGCAGGAGGAGATTGTTATCCCGGTAACCGTATTAACCCACAGATCTCCAGCTCAGGCTGTATACTAAGACGCAGGACTGTCGGAGAAAAAGAGAGAGGAATGATGAAGAAGAGATTAAGAAACAAAAGTCAAAGAAAACCAATATGTGATACATTTGTTTTCATTCATATTTTTATTCATATCTATCATCCACTGCCTTTCCCTAAAGAAGATGGAAAGTTAGGAAAATGTCTCCTGCCTCATGTTTTGCAGTAGAAGATTGTCTGACAGCAAGGCGTCTGTAAATGCATCAGGACACACCTGCGCTTGATTAAGTGTGTTTAGACTGCAGATGGAAGGAGGAGGGTAATTTAGAGAGCAGAGGTTTTATGAGAGTAATCATCTCCAATAAGGTCTGCTTGGGAATCTTAAGCCCCCGCCCTACACACACTGTGACTAATGTGCACCACACACACAAACAAAGAGACACACATTTGCACTTTCTAACCCTCTCACACCCGCGCACAAAGATCCTTTATGCCTCTCTGTTCATTATGAGGTTTAATAACTGCATTTTAATCTCATTCCTCATAAGTGGACAACTTGTATTTAATTCTCCAAGATGAGAACAAGTTGGCCTCCCACAAAGAAGGCTGTATTAAGTTACAGGCTCTGCTCTGAATTTATGTGTGAGATTAACTTCTGAGTTCATAGTTTCATCTGTGGCCACAGGCAGAGTGACGAGGGTAAGAAAATACGGAGAGGTAAAGAAAACAGGTTTGAAAAAAATCATAATATTTAACATCATTTGAATGATACACAAGTGAATGTGCAAGAAGCAGATGACATCATGATCTCTACAATAGTTACTTTGTGTGAAAAGAGAAAGATATTTTACCACAGACACCTGCATTTTCAGTATAGATGACAAGAAAACTGAAAAGATGAATAGCTGGATGTGGAAGTCTATACAACCAAATGCTCCACTTCTGCCCATTAGAGGGGTGTGCTGTGAATCAGTTTCAACAGAACCAGGCTTTCACTCCATTAGTTTGTTCAACAAAGCATTAAACTCAAGCTAAAGATAAAAGGAACAGTGAAGGCAGTTGTGATGTTAGTTAATTTAGGATTTCCTCCTCAGGTTTTGTCAGACTTTAGTTAAGGAGTATTTTACATATAATTTGACTTTTAACTTTTTTTTCCAGTTTTCTACTGAAAATACACCGATTGCTTGGCACTTCGTTCATAAAATGGTTGTAGAAACACGGAGGTATTACTGATATAGAAATTGTTATAGCATGAACCAACCATTTTGATGCTACTGCAGTCTAGTCTTACCAGAAATTGTGTAATACAAACATTTTTCAGTTGTCCAATACACAATCCATGGCTGGAAATGTCTTTTGTAAAATGTAGCTCTAACCATGTGCATTTATTTTAAAGCTTACGTGTATGTGTAAGACCTAAACCTAACCATTTGAGACTGGAAGAATAGTAGAAAAGCAGTTAAGACATGACAGCAATTCTGCAGGAAACTGTTGAGTGAGTGCATTAGAGTATTTTAACTTAACATTTAAATAGTGCATTTAACTCAAGACCTTTCACTTCAGCAACAATGTCTGACATTGTTGCCTAAATGTGGAATATCATCATGGAAAAAAAAAATCTGTAAAAAGACGGCACAGTTTATGAACAACTGAATGTAAAACTCCAAACATGAACGTTAGGTTGTGTGTTCAACATACGTCACCGTGATGATCTAAGCAAGTTAAAAGAGCCAGTGGCACAACACTAAGAACCATGAATTTTGATCTGGCATACCTGACTAACCCTTTAAAATTGCCAGCACATACTCCTAGGTTGCAGTAATGGAGAAGATTTCATAACAATAAATACCAAATAAGAGCAACAAACAAAAAGTCTGAAAGCTTCTAACTGTAATTTCTACTTAAGTAACATAGTATTTATGTAACATCTGGAAAAAGATGAGCATTACTAGAAAAGTATTTTTTAAAATGCACAAGACACTAGAACTAAAATAAGTAAACTATTTCAAAGCTTAGCCCATTTTCCACTTCAGCAACTCGCACGCCATTTGAAGACCAGAACAAAAAACTTTGGGGGAGGTACTTCCCAAAATCTAAACATAATCTTAACTCATGATGAAGTCAAAGCTGTTGCACGAATCATAACATCATCTTGTGAGTCTTGTGTGGATCTTAGAAGGTAGGTGGGCTGATTCTGCAAACATTTGTGCCACCAGTTGGGAAAAAGCAACTATTGACTATGGATTGACTGAGATTCATGAAAACAAAATGCTGTAGGGAATGCAAGCCTTACACCAAAAGTTCTCTAGTTTTCAGGAATACCTGTCTTTGCAGGAGTAAAATACCTTATGTTGCTGGAAGCACTGTTTTAGTGCAAGAAAATTCAAAATAGAAAAAAAAATATTATGCTGGTTTATTACAATTAAAGAAAAAAAAATCATACAGACTGCTGATTCTTAAATCATAATGGATTTTCAGATTTGGTGGAAAAAGAAAAGATAGAAGAAAAAATATAAATATATTTTACAAAGTCAACCCTTTATTTAATTACTTCTTGCGTCTACTTAGTCAGTAAGTATATTGTTGTTATTCATGCACTCACTTCAGTCTAAGTGACAAAAGTTTTCTTTCTGCAAGAATGTTTTGCTTAATGTTGTATAAAAAATGTGCTTACTCTGAACTGTACAACACAAATGCAGTTTCGTGAAAACAATGGTACAAACTGTTATTACAGCAAAAAGAACTTGCATGTGACTCGTGTGGCAGTTAACAGTGTCGGGAAGACTGCCTGCAAAAATCCCGTAAGAGCAGCTCATAGTGCCACTAGTTTTAGGATAAGTGGGATGTTGACAGCTTTTTGGACAGTTTGCTCTCCGCTCTAACAGGCCAAGAGTTATTATCCAACCTGAGAAAGCCCAGTAGCATTGCTGAGACACTCCAACATGCTCAGTTTCAAGAGTGCATGTTCGAAGGCAGCCTGAGAGGGGCAGAGAGTCATCCACTAGATTTACTGTGTCAGTAAGCAGCTGTGTTTGTCAGGGCTGGCCTGAGGCTTTTCATTTCCATCCAGTTAGTTTGATGATACACTATACTTACCTCAAAAGCTCAGTGAAACCCAGGATTATCTTACCTGGGATACAAAAAAAATAAAATAAAATAAAAAATAAAAAAAACTAACAAAAAAATTACTCTGCATGTAGTTTAATTTCAAATGGTGACATTGGAAGTTGCATAAAAAGAAATGTTTGATTCTTGTTATAAGATCATGATTATGAGCTGAGTCTGAAACACTTTTGGTGGCTTTTCAGCAAAGCACTTGGTTTAGTTCTCACTGCAGGTGTCGAGGCTTGGTTTCATCTCAAAGGATTACAGGGTGGAGGAGCTCTGGTAAATACAGTTTGTGTGTGTGTGTGTGTGTGTGTGTGTGTGTGTGTGTGTGTGTGTGTGTGTGTGTGTGTGTGTGTGTGTGTGTGTGTGTGTGTCTGACTGCACGTGTCTGTCTGAGAGGAATAACGTTAGACTGTATGCATGCTTAAGTCTGAGTGCAAGTGTGCATGGAGGTGGGAAGACATGATGGAATAGTCTGTCACTCTTCACCTCTTTACCATTTTCAAACTGAATATGCCCCTCTATCTCTCACCTGAAGCACATCACTCAATGAGCCCCTACAGATTGCAAACCCATTTGGGGCTAATCTGAGCTACTTTAGAAACTTAAGGCATACTTATAGCTACCAGTTACTGGTAACTATTAGTATGGTTGGACATGGCCCAAAGGTCACAAACCAGCTTTGACCTTGGTTACGGCAAGTTTTGTGCAGGCCAGATGTGGCCCGAAAACCTTAGAAATAGCAGAATTGCACCATGTGTAGGTGGCCACCGTTTTTCTGAGTCAACATCAGAAGTCCAAATGTGGGCCCTGAGGAACCAGCACGTGTGAGCCATCTTTAGGCCAAAAAAGGTTTACGATTAGCTTTACTCATTCATGGGTACTGTGTGGTATTCCTGGGGCATTAATAATTATATTGCTACATTATCTGGGGGAGTTCTTGCTCTTTGATTCTTGAAATGTATTAGTTACAGCATGAACCTGTTATGTGTTAAAAAAAGCACATATCCATGCAGCTGGTTTGCTGAAAGATGGGAACTTCATTGCAGTAATTAGAATGAGCCACATTATGCAATATATAGTAATTGTTTATGTAAATTAGAATCATGTATTCCATGAGCTTCATTAAGTCTAAGAATAGATAACAGTAATGTCTAACAATAGATCTATCCAGTGGCCACAACTAACGTAAAAATAATATCAGTTTTAGGTTATTGTTTAAAGGTTTGGTGTATGACAGAGAAATATGAACAAAATAAACAATCTGCAGTAATGACTCTTTGCTGAGAACAAGCTCAGTGTCCCTGAGGGACACCTTGACATGAGCTCTCCAGGCCAGGATCAAACCAGCAACCCTTGGGCTGCAGGACAACCACTCTACCCACTGAGCCATGCCACCTACATGTGATGGTTCTACTTATAGCACTATTTAATGCTTAGGAGATTTATTTTTTCAACTCTTTTAAAGTATTGCATTGCATTGATTATATATAATCAATGCAATGCAATGTTTTAAAATAAGGAATATACCTTTGTATGACCATGAAAAAGCACCACTGCATGGGATAATTGGAAATAGTTCATTTGTCTCTAATTCAGAAAAAAAAAGTGACATTTAAGTCTAAAACAAAAGTTTTTAATGGCAGACAATTTTCTGTTTGTTCAAAATATGCCTCAAAGCCAAGTGTCTCCCACTGCTCACCCAGCTCTGGACTCCCCTCCCCCAGGCTAATGGTTAAATAAACAGCCCAGTATCTGCCCTGCTGTGGGAACGGTCCGAGCAATCTGGGAGTATGTGTGTCGCTCGGCACACCTCCACTAATGCTGGAGAGAGCCACGGCCCACAGGCTGCATGACTCCATTGTGGGTTGATAGACGAAGACAGACAAGGAGAGACAGACAGAAAGGGAGATGGTGAGACAGATCTCTTAGTCACTGTTGAAAGACTCCTTAACCATTTCTCATCCAGTTCCCCTTCTTCACAATCCTGAAGATGACAAAAGGAACAGTGACTCAAGCAACCGTCTCTGGTTCCTCCTTCGCTTTTACCATCCCCTCATAATCTCTTGGTTCATTCTGAAGAATTAAAAACAAAATCTACACGTGACTGGGGTACAGTTGTATTATCAACTGGTGCAAAAGCTTATTTGGCAAAGACAGAAGATTTTCACAAACTGATTTTTTTTTTTAATTTGGCATGAAGTTAGCAAGCTCAGACCATTTTAAAAAGAAGGTCCACTCATCAAAGTGAAAAGAGCTGATTGCTTTTAATATAATGCAGCAATTTAAAGTAATAGAAAACATTGACAAATTACATAAAGTTTTAATTTGTAAGACTTATAAAAATATACATATTTGTTTTTATTTATTTATTTATTTATTTGTTTGGTTTTAGTAGTGAGTTAGGGTACAATAGCGGGATACCCCACATGAGGGTGGTGTCTGTTGCTGTTTGGCCTTGATGCCATCCAAACCATACTACTGGGGGTCACCAGGACCATCCCCTGCTGCTAGTGAGCAGCATAGATGCATATGATTACAGCATGGCCAACTTAAAATGTGCAATGCCAGGCTGGTGAAGAGAGCAATTATTATTATCCTGCTAGCTCTAACTAATTATATACAAGAGTCTACACTACTAAACCCCTATACAATCATAATCATCACCAGTACATGTACATGTATCAGTGCACAATAACCGAGGTGTAAAAGTTTTTTTTAGTTGCATTTAACTTTCACTGTTTTCCTGGAGATAATTTAATGATATACTTATTTGTAAAAGGAAACACAAAGACGGGGAGTGAAGACAGACAGGGACTGAGAGACACAGAGATAAGTAGGCCATGACTCTGAATGGTGGCAGTGTCATGTCTTTGATGTCAGTTTGTGTCCATATCCCACACGCCTGATTGGACAGCTCCAAACAAACTGGCAGGAGCCCAGTTCAATGCTCTGAGCACGCAATGACAGAGAATACCTCAGAGGCACAAGTCGGTGCTTTTCGTAAATGGCTGTGAGTGGACTGAACAGCTTTCACTGATCTGAAGGGATTTACTCTGTCCAGAAATGTTGACCTGTACGTGAAAAGATTAGAAGTTAGGAGTAATCCTTTACAAACCAAGTTAGCATGTTTCTTCAATATCACAAGTCCCAGATTGTCCCAGAGTGTTTGGTGTTTAAAAATCAAAGCCTGTATGATAACTTTAATCTGTTTATTTTATACACATTTAGCTTTAAGGCAGTAAAACCACTCTGTATTCACCCAACGTATGCAGACGATACTTTTACTGTATGTTGTGAGAAAGAGAAAAACAAACTGAGTGAAATTACCTCTTGAGACTTCATGTTTAAATGAGAGCACATAAACACGCATGATGCAGGCCTCTCCAGGCATGTTTACAAATGTGACTCCCCAGTGACTGGGCTTACTGGGGGAAAAGGGCCTAAACAAAACAGTGGTCTACAGGGATATAACACACATACACGGAAATATCAATATGAATCATAACATACACACTTTTACGGCTCTATATGCATGCAAACCACCCATTTAAATCTTATGCTTACAGTTTTAGACCGAGGCATGTGTGTGTTTCTTCTTTTGTCTTCCTTTAAAACACACAAGCCCTACGGATGATGTCATT
Organism: Melanotaenia boesemani; assembly: GCF_017639745.1. Taxonomy (NCBI): domain Eukaryota; kingdom Metazoa; phylum Chordata; class Actinopteri; order Atheriniformes; family Melanotaeniidae; genus Melanotaenia; species Melanotaenia boesemani. The sequence continues at coordinate 13,349,455 of NC_055694.1, forward strand.
ACTGGGAGTCCAGCAGTGAGCACACCATTTATAAGCATGTAAAGACATATGTTTAAAGTCATGATTCTGCACTGCAAATAAGATATGTCCTTTATAAAATATTGTTCTTTGTTGTTGTTATGTTGTTCTTTTTTGGTTTGTTTTATTATTTCATGATAAGATTGAAAATATTCTCTCAAAATATGTAAACTATAGGATCGTGTAAGCTTAAACTCTTTTTGTTTCAGCTCATGCATTCAAGGGAAATGTTTGTTTAACATACAGTAATTTATAGTAAATGTATTTTATTTCAAGTAGTTTTGTCATGAAGCAAAGTGAAACTGGCTTCCTCCTCAGTGTGGACATTGGAAGAGGAGCAATCTGTGAAATAATGTAAGACATAAAGGGTGGGAAATTAAACACACTGACTGGATCATCCAACCAAATGGACATTTACCTATATGCATTTTAACAAATCTTCAAAGGGTGCACATTTGTAGTTTCCAGAAATTACATTTAAATTTAAAACAGTATGAAGTAAAGGACCGATCTCCCAGTCTGCCCAGGCCTGAACTTTTCCCAAAAGACCATTTTAACTCAGAACAAACAGAAAAGTTTCTCACTTTTCTTTTCTTCAAATAAGTGTAGCATATATAAATGCCTTCCAGCAGAGACTGTATACGATGTTACCCTCATATGTAAATTATTATTAGATTTAATCCCCCCTCAGTGAGTGTTTTACCATGCCTTCCAGTGTTGTGGCTTAGACTTGCCATAAACATTTTCACTTTGTGGCATGTTATAAGAATTATTCAGCGCAAGCTTAGTCTGACTGTTGGGAGAATCAATCACCTAACAACAAATTTTATTCAAAGACTTTTAAGCCTTATTTTTCCACAAAATTCAGAAACAATGCAACCCTTAGAAAGAAGAATTCAACCCAGTCTATAATGAGTGCAAGGAGCAAATTATGTCACACCAATAAAATGATTAATGCACAGTTAAACTACTGATGATGTGTATTAATTCAGCTAATGGGTCTTCAACCAAACTATAAATAGAGACACAAAAACACAAGTTTCCATTCTCTGTCATTTCACTATGGCTTAAATTGCATATATGCACAGCAGAGTTATACATCCAAAATCAATACTCCACGTGCCCTGTCTTTTTGTGCTGAGACAGATGACAGGATGTATATAAATGGCAAAGTTACCTCTGTAGTAGTGATTTAAATCCCTCCCTGGGTGAATGCATAAAGAACATGCATGAGCTTTAACAGTGATGCCTATGAGTGCATGCATATACACAGACAAGTACAAGTGGTAGCAGCATGACAAATACGTAAATGCTATTTAGAGAGAGTGCTTAGCCAGCACAGCGTAGCACATTCCCTATGTCAGTCGTCCTGATGAAAATAGGTTTATAGAGGGGTGTGGTACAACAAGGTGAGGCCCAGAACAATGATTGTTTGTTTGTTCTAGTTTTATTGGCAGTGATAATTGCTCCCCCTTCTCTTAAGGATGCCTCCGTATACGAAAGCAAGATGCCAGCGCACACATGCACACACTTACATACCCACAGGAATGCATCCACACTTCTGCAGACACACACGCAGGCACATGCAATTAACAACAATAATAACACATGCATTATCATATGATTTGTAATGATCTCCAAAACCAACTGTTAAAGACATGAGAGAGCTGTTCTTAAAAAGATGAGCTGTATTAGAAGTCTTCATCTCATTTCCCTGGAAAATATAACAGCAAAGACGAAGCAGATTTTTCTTACTTTATTCTTATTGCAGTGACTAGATGAACATCTTAGCTTAACTATCCTTAACTATCCTAAATTTCCCATAACTAGTTTACTGTACAGGACCCACTGCAACCAAAGATGATTTTGTTTAAACCCACAAATTCTCCTGTGTTTAAAACAGCATCATATTTACTTCATTAATCCCTGTTACAGCACACAAACACTGACACACATGCAGAGAGGCTCGCTGTGTTTTCCTATGAGGTGTAAGTAAAGACAGGCAGGCTCCAGAGCATAATTGAACATGTAGCTACACCACCACGGGGAGTTGGCAGTGCCTGGGGAGAAGATTTGGCTCCCCCAGAGAGGCCTGGAGCCTAACTAGACCAAGCTGTGCCAGGTACTGAAACAGACACACAGTGCCTCCTCGCCTTTCAACCACCACCCACCCCTTCCAACATTACCCTTCTGCTGTATGCCATGTACACATAACTTTAGATCTCGCTCCGCTCATCACACCTTAAACTATCTTCACTCAACTTCCTCTGAAAACAGGGTCAGGGATTGACACACAACAAAATTATATCAAGAGCCATTCTCAAAGTTCTTTGGAGAAAAAAAAAAAAAAAAACTTCCCGGGGGCTTTGCCAGAACCCTGTCAGTCAGATGTGTGAGTATAAGAGTTGGAGCCTTGTTCTGTCTTGTCTGATCAGCAGCACACACATTAGAAAGCACATTTTTTCTATAAAATGGTTACAAGTAAAAATTAAATAAAGGCTTACAACAACATTCATTTAACTTGTTAATAAGTTTCACACTCACCTGTGTCTAAGGGTCTATGCATTTCTGCTCATACAGCAGAAATGCAAATAAACTAAGGTCAGTAGAACTACAAAAAGAAAAAAATGAGGGGAGGGTATTGGTCATTTAGAATAACACACTTAACCATTACAACAAGTCAAACATCATATCTACACCAGAACACACTGAGTTTCTAGGAATTTAGAGTTTGCAACTGGGTTTTTAGAAAGCACCTGAATAAGGCCGATTTTCAGCCATGCAGGTTAGTAGCAAATGGCAAAAGAATCTGCCATCTTTGTTTGTATGATGAGGTGTCAAAAATATGCAGGCATATTGGTTAGATTTTGTGCAACCTAGATTTAACTGATGTATGGTGCGCGAGCATGTCTTATGCTAGCAACGGCCAGATATTTATACTTCCTTTTCCTTGTACAGTGCACTCTTTCACTGGCTCTCTTTGAAGAGGGTTACATAAACAGGCTTCTCTGGCAGGAACCCAACTTCACCCAACCCTGGCCACTCCAGAGGCCACGGGGTCGAAAAAGGAAAGTGCGTGTATATGTGTGAGTGATGTTTAGTTGCAATAATATTTGAATGTGACATGCGGTGAGAAGGAACCGCTATGTACTAGATAAAAGTATGCTAGAAAATTAGTTCAAACAGGAAGAACAGAGGCCAAAGAGAAGCCTGTTTGAACCTGTTACGTTTCCATGATAGGACAGTATGTGGCTTGCAGTGTGCCACCCGGTCACTCCCTGATAGTCAACTTAAATAAACATGTACAGTCTAAATGTTGTTCTTTGTTCCATCTATACTCTCTTTCTTTGTTTTGAGTGGTCTAGTATTTCTCACTCTGTTCAGCAACACTGTGTAATGAGGGCCAGACTGTAATTGGGCCAGTTGTGTTATTTTAGGGTAGGAGCACAAAGTAATTACCCACCCTCTGCTGTACGGTACTCTCAAGATGATATTAGACAAACAGAATAAGAGAAGAAAAACAGATCAAAAAGGAGAGGGAAGAGCGCAAAGATCTAAATTCAATATTATTACTGTATTTCCAAGATAGCTCGCGCTGCCTCATTGACCACTCTCCTCTCTCCTTTTGTGTGCTCAGATGGGAAATGATCCAGTAACTCAAAGATTGCGAAACACTTTTCCTTCTTAACTTCTGCATCAGCTGCATCCTGTTGATGAACTTTCAAAAACCAATGTGACTATGACTCGGGCTCACTGAAGCTCTAAATAACATAAAAAAGGGGAAAGCAGGATATGGAAGTTTTAAATTCAGATTGATTCAGCACATCGAAACCATTACACAGTGGAAAAGCTACTGTACACGTGCACTCCCTCAGATCATGACACAGCTAAAGTCTTGGATGCTGATTAATGTTCTAGAGTTCAAAAAGAAGACCATGACTAAAGGATTTTTGTTGACATCAGTAGATAAAGTGTTGTTTAAAAAAATAAGATTTTTTTTCTAGCTTAAGCAGACACTATGTCAGAGTATCTGTTTACAATGCAGCCAAATAAAGTTACACAAATTAAGGGCAAATGAGGTCTTAGTCTGATAACCTCAAGGACAAATTCATAGTTTTTTCTATGACCATTTCATTACAAAACCTACATGTGAGTCATTTGGTTCACCTTGAATGTCATGAGCTAGCAAAAAGAAATGTTTTCATTTAAAATATTAGCAGTCTGTTTTGTAGATTACTTGCACCAAAGAGTACCATGAATAAAATAAAATAAAATAAAATAAAATAAAATAAAATAAAATAAAACAAAATAAATTAAAATAAAATAAAATAAAAACTTCTGAAAATCAAACAGATACTGTCTTTATTTGTTCCACATTCTTTATTTCAAAAAGTCTGTCTTCTACATTACCCACAATGCAACACTGGAAGCTGTGTTATGCTGGTAGCTAGAACTGGAGGAGCTTATTCTGAGAGCATATAACTAACTTTTTTATTCTCCATGTAAAGACAGTTTGCAAAGCATGTCAAATATTTTATAAAATGTGTCAAATTTCTGTTTCCATCGGTATGGTTCTGATATGGCTGTAGAGAATAATGTGGTAATGGCACTGATTTACTATTTCAAGATTTCTTGTCCCTGTGGAGCTGAGAGGTGATGTCTTCAGTGATATGAGTGCAGCATGCATTCAGACACTTGTGAGTCTTTTACAAGCAGTTGTGTGAGCTTCACTCCATGCGCATGGTTGTAACAGAGACTAATCCATCGTCTGATAAGATTGAACTGTGGTAAGTGGTCATAAATATGTGAGCACATTCATCCAAAGAAATGCATAAGCACAGATTTAATGTAAAAGTGTTCACAAACCTGTAAAGAAATACCTTAGTATTGTAGATTAAGGATTCATGATCAGCTTTTTGATTACATGTTAATTCCAACCCTTAAAGGTTAAAAACAGTGACCACATATTCTCTAAATTGATCTGAGGTTAGCCTGAGACTGATGCGATGATTAATTTAGTCCCCCCCCCCCCCCTCTTCTTTCTTTCCATTGTCTTTTTCAGTTTTATTTTCTTTTTTCATTAATTTTCTCATGAACCAAATGATTGGTTAACCTAAAAACTGGTGTGAGTGACTACCATTTATTGGAACCATCTTAATTTGTCCTCTTTCTCATTTGTCTTTTTTTCCTTCTTCCTCATTCTGACTCTGACTCACTTCAAGACAAGGGGACAGTTAAAGACATTTATTACAACATCGAAACTCAATGCTGGTGGCCCTCACATCATGGTTTCAGTGGAAAAATCTAAAGAAATTCACTCAGCACATTTGCTGCAGCAGGGCGTGTAGTCACGCTGCCAGAACCAGGACAGAAAAAAAAATCATGTGCACTAATGGAAAGAATGAACAAGCACTAATAGTGTGATGAGTGAAGGACTGATGAGAGCTGGTGGACAGGCCATCAGACTGACCAGGTTATAAATGAGCAGCAGGAAAAGATGTCTCAGGGCAAACTGGACTCAACTGGTTTAAGTTACTGGCAGGCGTTTTTGCAGGGTGGCATGAATACCTACAGCTCTTGTGAAGTTTGTGGCATGAGCAGGAGGATGCCTATGCATTGTAAATCATTATATGGGATTTTGCTGATGCAAATGCTGCAGTGTAAAAATAAACAAATGGGGACATCAAATCACATCTGGCTGTACATCATCAGGAAAATCTAAAATAGAACCAAGAAACAAAAACAATCACAACATGCAGACAGGACTGCTGTGCCATCACAGGATGCAGTGTAGGTGTACTTTTGTTACTTTTGTTACAAAAACTGAACTAATAATAATATATACTAATTTTTTTTTTAATCTGATGTTGCCAAAATCACTGAAAAATGTATATCTAAAAATTATTTTAGATATTTATAGAGATTATCTCTAAAGATAGAAGAATCACAGCAAAAAAGGAATAAATAAATAAATAAAAAATAATTTGTAACATACTATAAAAAATTTTTTATACATTTAAGTAAGCTGTCAGATGTCAAGATGTTTCAGTATTTGAGTACAAAAATTTGGTATTTTTAAGTATATATTTAACAAGGCTGAAGATTGTTAGGGAACTTTTGCACACATGCATGCAAGGCTTCCCCCACAGAGAGAAAGAAGAGAAAAGATGAGGAAGGCCTTCTTTCAGTTCCCTCAAATAAACAGGGCTCTTATAATATGCATGTCTATATGTGTGCATGCAAAAGTCAGTCTGCAAAGCTATTAGGGTGGGTGTGGGTGATGACTGTGGTTTTCAAAGGAATTTTAGGCTGCGCCTGCCCGCAAGTAAATGTGAACGTGCATATATATGAGAAACAGGGACAGATAAAAGGCAGACAGCCTGACAGACACACAGACAGGCAGACAGAAAGACAGAGGGAGATGTGCTCTGATTCACGGTTCCTCCTCGTAAACTGAAGTTTCAGCCGCTGTTGATGTTGCAAGCCCTTCTCACAGTTGTGTGAGGATGACAGAGGATGGAAGTCACACTCAACCCCAGATATAACCAGACAGACCTGGTTCCAAGCTGCGACCGACCTCATGACTGCATGCAGAAGTCAAGTAAACAGACAAGTTGTTTTAGGGAGCCCTGATCCTCTAAATGGGCCATAATGAGGGGGTCAAAATGTTTTACTAGCAGGCTCCAGGCACAAACGCCTCACAGGCTCCATAACTTTGAGGACCTTAGCTTACACTGCTCCTCACTTACTGTCATTCATTCAGCTACTTCCCTGCTGGCTTATAAATACGCTAATTACGTCAAGACACATGATCTGGCCTCCCTGACCTCACAGCTGGAAAACATATAAACAGAGATGTACTGTAGTTATTCTGAGGAAAAGGCTTTGAGTTATAGACACTGCTCTGAAGAAGAAGGAAAAATATGTTAATTTATCAGCATGGGTTACAATGCAGCTAGCTCTCCACCAAGCTAAATATGTTAAGTGTATGTCTCTGCAGAACTGGGCTCTGGCTCTTGTGTGGTTAAGAAAGAGTAAATACTAACAGAAAAGGTTTAGAGACACAGATATATAATAGAGTATGTTGGAGCAATTACAAAATTGATGGTGAAAAATAAACAACATTATTAGACAAGACAAGAAAAGCTCCATTCTTACCAGTTTAGTCAGAATGTAACAATGGTGAGAAATGGAATTGAGTGGGTGAGGGGGAACTTTCTGTAGCCCTGAGTACATCTGAGTCTGCACATGTATTTGAGCATACAAGCATGCACTGAGGTAGACATATTGACTCAAGAGGTCTCCACTATAATCCCTGCAAGAGTCAAGTGGAGCAGGAGTGGCGAGGTTCTTGCATCAAGTTCCTCAATGGAAGGCTTCAGAGCTCAAGAGTACGGGAAACAGACGATGCAGACAGGAAATGCACAGAGACGAAGGGTATGCAAAGTGTGTTTAGAGGAGACAGGACCTTATGCGGCAAGAGCAAAGTCAGGGGTCAGTACCATGGCTGATGAGAGGTCATACAGAACAGCTGGAAAGTGGACAAAAAAAAAGCTGAAATCCAACAGCTTTCAAATACTCTGTGTATGTCGTTGTTGGAGGTTGAACAGTAAATGAAATATGAGCTGTAGTAAGAATGTAATTATTTCAAGACAGTAACTGGACATTGCTGAAGTGAGACGAAAACCTTTTTGCTTTGACAACTCATTTTTAATATAAAGGCAACTTGTGACAAAAACATATAGAATATAAAGAATATAAAACTATGAGACAACTCCTTGCACACAGTACATTAAGTATTCCTGACTAACTGTCAGAGTAAAACAGAACAGTCACGTCAGGCCGGTGTGTCGTGAGATTAGCACATGTCTCAGGAGGCAGAGTGTCTGTGTGTGTGGGTAGGCTTGGTCATCTCTGCTCTGACTGCCATTTAGTTGAGCAGAATTAGGCGTGAGGACGTCTGTCCGGTACTGAAGAATGACATCAGCTAGTTGGCAGAGGAGGTGTGGGAGCAGGTGCTGTATGGGAACGAGGGAGGGATGGAGACATGCAGGGAGTGGGTGGACTTGGGGAAGGACAGGAGAGGATAGAGGGAGGATGGAGGTGTGGGACAGCAGAGCAGAGGGTGGTGCAGGAGAATGGGGCAAGAGCCAAGATGAGAGTCCAAGTGAAGCTATTTATAGCTCTCCATCATGGGCCACTCCACCAGACTCTGATCACCACCAGTATTATCCTTCTATTTCCCCTCTGCTCATAATCAGGTGGAGGCAGAGCCACAATTACCTTGAAATCATGACACTTCAGTCTATTCTTGGGCAGAGCCATTTAACATTATTCATAATTTATTTTAAAGATTAGACTTTTGGCATGATGCTTTTCTCTCTTGCAGACATCACATGTTCAACATAACCGATTTTATGTTATTTTTAAATATCCGTTCAGGTGATTTTAATCAGTGGTAGAAAACACCTATTTTAAATCCCCAGTTCAATATGCAACTGTACAACCTGTGTGTTTTTATACACAGCTGATTGAGCTATATTTGTCACTTATCCCAGTATTTTAGAGATACTTGCGATGTTTCACAAGTTGATGAGCATAATGGATAATTCCTCACCACAACACGATGAGAAAACAACAGCATGTGTTTAGTGAGAGGCTTCTTTATGTCTGCTCTGAGCGAAAGCCATAGGAGGTCATTCCTGCCAACAGCTATGACCCTCTGACAGCTATGAAGAGGAATTTAAATGAATAAAGAGAGAGAGAGAGACAGAGAGAGAGACTACTTCAACTTTATGACTTACCTTAATAATAAAGTAATTAATAAAGTATTTGTCATTTCAAATTGATTTATTATATGAGTAGCTTGTTAGTAATGTGGATTTTTCAGATGAGATGTCTAACAATAAGAAGCCTTGTCTGCTAATATCAATATGCTGTAAAGAATTAGCTGCTTCCCGCATGCTCAGGAAGCTATTATCTATATCTCTTCCATTTCAGCAGAAACCTTCCCTTTATGCACCTGCGAAGAAAGGTCTGGACTTCTGTTAAAAATTACGTGTGAAATATGTATACTGTCTAGTCCCTTTCTTCAGTTTTGCAAGATTACTGTATATTATCTGTAATAAACAAAGGTTCCACTGAGCTGTGTACGGCTTAGACAGACACAGAGTGGCAATGATTCGCTCTTGAGAAGCCAGATAGTTTGCCAACCCATCTCTGTTTTCTTTTTCATTAAGCAAGGTAATATTGGTTCTAAATTCTGTAAATAAAAATGAGATATCTTCATTTTGTGTTGGCTTGGGTGACATAACATGAAGCTATTTATCAGATCTCACACACCCACAAAATTATGTAAAAACATTTTTTCCAACAGTCCCAAAAACATATATATTGGTTTTTGAATGCAAAATCAGTGGTTTCCCTTTTAACTTACCCAAAGTCTTTTGATCATATTGAAGGGATAAAATAACATATTATCAGTGTTTAAACTCACAATGTTTACATTCAGTTTACCTAAAATGTTTCCTTTTAACCAGAGAAATAAATCCACAATTATCAAAATATTGCTACAAATCATGCAGTAATATCAGTGACACATAAAGTTGCTGGACATAGATCTGTGAATAAACCTTCTCCAGGCCCTTTGCTAGAGCAGGCTGAAGCAGAAAGCCATTTTGATGAGTTGTAATGTCTTTGGGCCACGTGTTACAGTATAATAGTGTCTTTGTCTACCACTTATCTGGCTGCAGCTCAGGCTGTGGAGCAGAGTGTTTCAACAGCTACTGTCTATCAGAGCTAAGGACACAATCTAACTCTCTGTGTGAAAGCTTATTGTCAACCAGTCCACACGGACAAAGTAATCATTTGAGCTGAGACAGATAAGTAGATTTTTACAAGCCCACACAGACTCCTTTATAGGAAGCTGGAGTTGGCAGAGGTTACGCATTTTCTTCCTCAGCATGTATCAAAAAGCCCTGTGCCACTAGCACTCATGCAAACATATTTCCTATTCATACTGATGAACATTAGAGTGTATGTACAAAGAAAAAACAGTAATATTATTCCATATCACTTAACATACAAGTACAATAAAGTGTACTTAAATATATACATGCATACTGCACATATTAACAGGCCTGAACTGTGTGGTGTGAACTCCAACTTAGGAAATGTCCTTGGCTTTTTGGTTGTTTGCACGGTGAATCCCAGAGTCCACCCACACAGGCAAGCCCTGCAGAGACCTTCTGTTCCTCAACACAGGACACAAACCTGCACAGAATGCACACACACACACACACACACACACACACACACACACAAATAACAGAGACACAGTCACAGAGAAACAAAAACAACAACAGAGAATTGAGTTATGGTTTCAATCTGACTTGGCATCTCACATTCTCTCACTTCCACAACAAAGCATTTTTATTTGTCATTTCATGGTTAGCTAAAAGTGTGACATTCATTACAGATTGGCTGACTAAATAATGTGCCAAGGGTAACCTCTGGAAAGAAGAATGACAGTTGAGAATGAGAAGAAATTAAAAGAGTGATTTCTCAGCTCAATAAGAAAGTAAAATACACAAATCAAATTCAATCTTGACATCTGCTAATGATCTGCATGGATTGTTTTTCTAACTTTGCTCAGATTCACTCTCCGTGGACAAGAATGAGTTAAATTAGATTTAATTGCACACATTGACACCAGCAAAACAGTTGGGCTTGTGTGTTTTATGGAGCCAGGAGAGAGTGGAGTACATATGGACGCCTCACTTAATGGCACGTATCACTATAATGTGTGTGGTAATGGCCGTGAAACCACATGTCACTGTGGATGGAAGAGAGACTCCAGAGCAGAGGCAAGGCCCACAGCCAGACCAGCACCGCATTTCACCTTCAGCCGCTGTCTACCTCTGATTTGCTCTTTCTGTTTATGTCATTTCTCTCCTTTTTTCCCCTTCCTCGATTCTTGCTCTTACTTTCCGATTCCACTCTGAAGCTCTCACCACTTTTCAAATATCTGTTCCTTTCGTGTGCTCCCTCTGTCTTTCTCATTTTTCCAGACTTCTCTACTTTGACCTGAGGGTTTCTGCCTCTGAAAGAATGTCCTGCACAGGCCAAGGCAATATTGTGGTTATTCTTTGAAAGAGTCTATTTCATGCCACTCTATAACATCAAATCAGGGTAAAACCAATGACAATCCCAGGAGCTGAACTTCTGCTAAGATTTCTGACTGCATTATGTATCAAATCTGTTTTGCTTCAGCAAAAAGTCTCTTTAATTATGCTAAAAGAAAAAAAAAAAACGGTTTAATGCCCTTTGCTCCTATACATGAGACAGCCTGTGAAGCCATACTCCACTGACAGTACAACTTGATATACATGCTTATTTCTTGTAATAAGAGATAAATGTCATTATTTTTATCATTGATTTTCTTTCTGTCCATTTCACCTTCACTTGTCCCTCTGCAATGATGCTGACAGAGCTGCACGTGCCACACCTGCCACACCTTTATCATTTCTCAGTATGACTGTTGCATGAGGTGAGAGTGTTTCTCATTGTGAGCAGGCAGACAGGCTTTGACTCTTTGTAATGTTTGTCTCCCAGTGGAAATGGCGTGGCAAAGTCCAGGGAAGCTATTGACAGTGGACTTTGGAGGGTGGTTAGAGATGAAGGCGCACGTGCCAACATACATGCACACAGAAGCATGCACTTCCAAACTCACACTTGGATCATGGGCTGGTATTCCCCTTAGCTACTACAGGATAATAAAGTTATTCAGAGGAAAATACAAGAGGAAATGACAGGAATATAAACATGCAGGTCTTACAGCTGCTCCTCTAATCGAACATATGCTTTTAATGCAGTGAGTTTCATTTTCATCTTATTTGAAATTCCTTAATAATAGCCACCAGATACGGTTTAAGGTACATATATGTTACTGCCAATAAAAAGTACTGCACTGGTTAGATGTGTTTATCATTAGTTAGTGTGAAACCGTGTTGTTGTGGGAGCCCTTCACAATCAGCCCATGGGTGGGCGACTGCTTTTTCTCCACCTTGTGCCACTGTGGCTTACCCCTCTGGAAACTCTGGTTCTGTCATTGGCACAAAATGGCAACCAGATGTAAGGTGCTGGTGTCAGTTAAGGTTGGTCACAGAAAAAACTTATTTCGAAAAGCTTTTTCACTGATAAAGTCAGTAAGTCAGATAAAGATTTATATATATATATATATATATATATATATATATATATATATATATATATATATAAAATCTAATTTAAACTGTTCTCTGAGATTTTTATAACCCACAACATGAAAAAAATCAAGATGAGACTTTAGGTGTATCAGCTACTGATTCCTTTAATCTGTGCTCACCTCAGTGTACAGTGGCTCGGCTCTTTTTCAGCTTTCATAAACATACAAGTCATTGAGACATAAAAAGACATATGCGCACACACACATGCAGCCAATACACACATGCTCACATACACACACATAAGCACAAACTGCTCATCTAGAGATCATCTACAGTGAGGGATGTTATTATAGGTCCCTCCCAGACATGATGTCAGTCAGCTCATAAGAGGTGTCTTTAAAGCTGACACATGCTGAGACTTGTGACGTACAACTTTTCATTATATACAGTATATAGAGTTGTCCTCTATAAATTTATAGGAAAGACTGTTGTGTACTGAATCAGGTTCAATGTCCGCTGGTGTCTGTTGATGTTACAGATGGCTGTGAGTCTTTTTTTTTTTTTTTTTTTTGGTTTAGCAGTTAAGTGCATATTCTCCAGAAGTGGAGTGTCCTCACAGAGAGGCAATGGAGCTGGATAATTATGGGTTTTGTGTGTGCAAGAAAGAGGTAGAGAGAGTGAGTGTGTGTTTGTGAGGTTTAGAGGACTGAGGGGAAAAAAAGAGAAAAAAAAGATGTTGTAATTTTTACAGTGAATTCCAGCTTGATAACCAGAACCAGCTGGCTTTTGTCTCTTAAGCACACACACAATCATTTGAATGAAAAAATATTGTGGAAAGTTTGATATTGAGTTGTGAATGAATATGTATTGACAGTGCTGAGATATTGCAAAACAACATGTCTGTTCTTTTTAAGAACACTTTACAGATTAAAAAAATAATGTTCAAAACACTATTAAAAGAAGACTTTGCTGTAGGAACAGTTACTACAACAACAATAACTGCATGATAATATAACTCACTTGTAGCTTTGCAACAAACTGCCAAATTATTATGACTTGGTAAAGAAGTAGAAATTGATCGCCTTCTTTGACTGCATTTCCTTGAGTTGCAATATTTAAAAAATATTTCTGTAATGATTTCTGCCAAGTGAAAAATGCTGCATTTCAAAAGATAACTAACCACCATGCACACTTCTGTCTGCCACACCCTAATGTGTGTTCTTCTGAATCACCCCGTACAGCACACAGATAAACCACAGTACGTTTCTGTGAAATTTGACAAAAATGAGAGCCACTCACATGTACATTCAAAGCACATGGAGTACAAATTGCTGGAGGCATCTTCCTCAGTCCTCATCAGTTTTAAGTAGTTTTCAGCCTTATATGCTTCACCCTTCAACAAACACAAAAGACTGCTCAGCAGATGACATCTCAACTAAGCTGCCTTCTTGACCCCAGTTGCCCTGGGCAACCCCTTGTTGTGGCAGTGTTTAAAAAGATGTGAGGTGTACAGACTCCCACTAGGATGACTCTGAAGCAAACACAGATAAAGGTCTGATTTTCTCAGAGTGGGAGCCTTCAAGGCTACACACAGAAGAACAACTGAGCATGCACGTGAGAGAGTGTGTGTGTGTGTGTGTGTGTGTGTGTGTGTGTGTGTGTGTGAGACTGCGTGTGTGTGTGTGCCAGTGAGCTCTGAGATTCTGTGATTTTGAGTTTGCACATTTGATGTGTGTTTGTAAGCAGATGCTGCTCCATTTCCACATGTGTAAATTCCTGCTTCAATCTTCCAGCTCCAACATGTATAGCCTTTAATTTTGAATGGAGACAAATGCTGTGCAAGGTCATTCCGAGGCAATGAAAAGAACCATTTCTCTCTACCTACAGATCAATGGGTTCCCATTCAATTAGAAAGTCTGAAACCATTAGCACCCAGCTAATGACTCCGTTCTGGGGAGCTGGGAACGTTTGGCCTCAGGGTAGGATGATGGCGGGTGGGGGAGCCAGAAAAAGCATCAAGACTGGGTGGGAGATTTCTTTAACTGCATGCATTATGAGTGCATTACACTTCTTTAGTGTCTTATAGTACAAGTGGTACACTTTGCAAATAGCTTATTGCAGCAGGGTGTTGACTACTTTGTCCTTTGGTTGTTTTAGCAAACACATGTAAAAATAAAACTCACTTATGTCACCATGACATGGTCTCCTTGTACACAATTTAAATTTTCTCTTTTTTTCCAATACTTACTGCTTTGTTTATTATGCTATCTTTGTCTGATTCAACTTTATGTAACTCTAAAACGAAGGGTTAACCTGCAGGTCCTCCCACTGTTGCTGTAATGATGACAGCTGTTCATTAGTCTATTATGGAGGAAGTGCTTTGGGGTGCATTGAAACTCCTACACATCCAGTTTTCCTTTTTCATCTTCAGCAGCTTTCTTCTGCAATCACTCAATCCCTTCATCCTATCAAATGAACATTCAAAGAAAGGAAGATAGAAAGAAGGAAGAGGAAACAAAAAGAGAAAAGAAAAGAAAAGAAAAGAAAAGAAAAGAAAAGAAAAGAAAAGAAAGGAGCAGACAGCTTGTAAGCGCTGAAAGTAGGCATGCAGCCAGGCAGACAGAAAAATGGGTGCATAAAGGAGGGTTTACAGGTAGGAACCATGTGGCTACAGGCAAAGGTAGGACGCCATGGTCAGAGTCCATATCCTGTGTCTTAATGATGTGTGTTGCGGCCTCAGGGGAATGGTAGCTTTAATAGGGAGGCAGTCTGCCACTGGTAAACACATGCTGGTGCTCAGTGAAAACACTGCTGGCAAGGAATTAGGTCATTTGTGATAAGCATTAGAGCAGCATAGCCTTGAAATATTTGGCTTTATGTGTGTGTTTGCATGTTATGTGGAAACTCTCCCTTTTCAAAGATTTCTTCAACTTGACATGAATTTACCTCAGCGGTCAGTAAACTTTGACAAGTCTAAGATAAATCTTCTGTTTGTTGCAGTGTAACTAAAATCACATTAGTTTCAGAACTAATTCAACACAAACAACCTGTTGCATTAAATAGATGAAATAAGAAAGAAAGAAAAAAAAATCTTGCTAACACTAAGACCCCCAGTTGCTCATGCTTGAGATTTAGACCCTATAATGGATATAATGACATTTCACAGGAGCATTTGTATGCAGTGAACGAGCCGTGACACCAGCTACATGAGGTAAGGAGTTGGCCCGGTACAGAGGTTGCTGAGGTTAAACAGAAAAGCAGGAGATGTGTCATTACTCTGTAAAAACATTTGTCATGATTCTGGTCACACTGTAATGAGGATCAAGTGTTAACATAATCACTTCTCCAGATCTTAAAGATCGTCATTCTTAGAAGTAGTGTTTAGAAGATAATATGTAGAGAAGACGAAAGAGGAGAACAGCTTTCCTCCAGTTTGATTGCTCTTGCCTGATTCCTCTCACACAGGAAGAGTTGGGAAAAGTACTCATGGCCATTTACACTCGACTAGCTAGGCCTGCTCTACTTTCATCCGGGGGCCGTCGATGAGGTGTTGTTGGGGGAGTTCACGCGGGACAGTGAAGGGGTAGGGGGTGGGGACTAGGTGAAGAAGGATGCAGTAGTGGATGGAAGGAAGGGTGGGAAGGGTGCATGGTTCTCTCCCTATGAAGTGCTAACTTGGACAGTGGGAGGAATTTTCTGTGGTTTATCCAACGAGAGCTGCTCCATCTGTATAAACTGACGCCTGCCAAAATGTAGGCTCCCTCTTTTTTCAAACACACATTCAAAGGAGAGACCATGCACACACATACACACTCACCAATAGCTTTCCGAATGTCGACTCCCACTGTCCAAAACAGAGGGAAACTCAGGGAAATCATCACTCAGTAAAAAAAAAAATACATATGTAATATATACAATTTTTAAAAAAAATTTAATTCAATGATTTGCATCTAACTCATGCACGATGTGTAGCCTAACCATCACTGGTAATTTTGAGGTTAATGTTTGGCCCAAGGACACTTTGACACATAAACACAGCCCACTCTTCCTCCTGTGCAACATCCGCCACATGTTATAAGAAGCACTGAAGAGAACACACAGAGTAGAAATAAGTGTGTATGCGTACTTATAAACATAAACACAATCCATTGAGAAGGTGAGTCCTGCGGCTCTCTTGGCTGCAGAGTACTTAAAAGAATTGTTTTTGCCCGTTCTGCTGAGCTGCTCTAATGACAGTGGTGTGGAGACAGAGGTTATGTAAGTGTGAGCTGCAATCACACTCCACGCCATTTAGACGTGACTCAGCTGGCCCCATGCCTGTTTGCGTAGGTGTGTGTGTGTGTGTGTAAGGACAGGGAAAAGTAAGACAGAGGGAGTCAGTATGTGCAAAAGAGAAATACACTGGATACAGACTAAAGAAGACAAAAAAGAAAAGCAGTACAGAATTAGAGAGCGTGTGCATGCTTTTTCTTTTTCCCGTAGTGTATGTTCAAGTTAGCAATCAGGGATATAAACAAATTTGTTCATGACTGTCATATCTTTTATTGTGTCAACTACCAACATGATAAGAAGTTAACTGCATATGCTCCTAACTGCTTTTTAACATACACTTTTTGAGTCTATGACCCACACTGTCCCCTTAGCTTCCCAACAGACCTTCTAGTAGCAGGCTGACATCTTTCCACAGGATATGAGCACTGTGTGATCATCTTTCTGAACTCCAAGCTAAGAGGAAAAACATACACTCTACAGCGCCTCCTTTCGTGGCTCAGTCTCTACTACTGTGTTCGTTTTTTTTTTGTTTTTTTTTACAATTGTACATGTCTCTTTAAAACTTTGCTCTTCTTTTGCCAAGGGGGCAGGGTTGTACTCTGAGTCACTGGGCTGTCCCTGGCACAGACAGACACATGCACATAAATGCAGGCACACATACATACACACATTTGAACCTCTCCATGTTTATGAGTGGAGTTGGCCTTATGCCCAGCTTTAGGGCTGCATGGCCCCAGCACTGTGCAGCTTAACCCTTCAGGAGCACATACTGTTCAGATTTAACCCCAAACAGAAGCAGCAGCTCAGTACATCAACACCTAACTCCTCAGGTGAAGCCACATACAGCCTACTATCTAAATATTTTCAAATAAATGTCTCATACAATTGCTCCCAAATAGGCCTGATTGATAATCTCCATTTTTAGGAAGCTGCCCCTTTAAAATTCACTACAGTTGACTGTTTAACTCTTGAGAAGGTCTCTCAAAGAAAAACTTAAAAAAAAAGTGAAATAAATTTCTGTAATTAATGACAACATTTTGTGTCCAAAATCACAACTTGTTTTTTTAACTGATGCTTTAACCTTAAAAATATTTAACCTCAGTGACACTTATACCTTTAGAAAGAGTCCACTCTCTACTGATAAACTGATACTAGTACTTCTATAACACTCCATCTGTTTTTGTGTCTTTCCCACAAAAAGGAGATCTGTACACATGTCTCCTTTTAATGAGTATGCAGAGAAGAAGACAGTCAGTATTTGAACTACGGTGTCATTGTGCTCTCCAGTAGCACACTTTGAGCTGCTGAGCAAATAGAAAAAAACTTGCTATCATAGCATGAGTACACACACAGAGACACTTTTGCCATCAGACAGACCAAAGACCAAACAGCAGGATGGAACGTGACTGAAGTGGCATGGACAGATATGGGTTGCAAGGGCATTGAGAGCTGGTGTTAAGTGTATTTAGTATGATGGGTGCAGTGACAGATGATTCAGCTGTGAGATCTCTGTGAAAGAGGCTAAACTTCTCCTTGCTGCTTCCTGCAAGACAGATCCCCATGGGGCTATAGCCGCTTCAATAACCATGTTAGCTTTAAGGCAGGGCTATTGCCCTCCCACCTTTACCAAAGGGTAACCTCTTGAGTAACCCCTGCAGGGTCCAGACTAATAACAGTAGATGGATATGATCCCACTGAAATGATGGTCTAGCACAGAATTAAATGACAGTCAAATGTATGTTAAACAATGGATGCTGATATATGTACATAAGTGTGACTAGTATGAAGTAAATGTATTGAGTTTGGGTTTGGGAGTGTCAACTACAGCTGCTGGCAGCTCCCAAAATATACTGTAATGTGAACAAAAAAAAAAACCTGAAATACAAAAATAAATATATTTATACATATAAGAGGACATGTACATACAGTTGCTGAGGAGGGTTTTGTAATTCTAGTGTGTGTTAATGAATCTCACAGGCACACTGGAGAGGATGATAAAAACTCTGGCTGTGATTTACTGTGGAGCAACGCAAGCTGGGACACGACCCAGAGATCCACACTGTGGTACACACACACACATGCACACAAACACAGCCACAGTAGGTATCATTTAAAAATGAAAGAAGGAGGAGGGTGCAAAAAAACAAGCAGCTAAAAATGTAAATTAAATATGTTTTCATGTGAGTCAGATCACAAAGCTGTATTTTACAAACCACCAATTAGCTCTTCATTGTAAGTCCTTATATTAAGGAGCTAATTGGGGAAGAGAATTGGTAAAATAGCATAACATTGTCTGCTGTATTCTGTTTGAATTGCATATTTTAATTCTCTTTATAAGGGTCACTGAGCTGTATTACAGTCACACATCCATCATGGTCAAGTCACTTAGCAGCCATTAAACCATAACGCAGTTTGTGTATACAGCTCGGTTCAGACGGAAAACAAAAACATATGTCCTAATTTCCCCACCACAATCTCATTACGGTCAAACAAACAAGTCATTTTAAATCTACCAATTGGAGACGAGAAAAAGGAGGAAGAAATCAGCGAGACAATCAATCACAAGTTTGTGGCCGGCAATTGCTGCTAAATGTATCACCACAATGTCGCACTGGACGACTTGCAATCTTCCAAATTTCTTTTGATGAACTGAAAGTAATACTAAGGGCATGAAGGACGACAGCCTGCTAACCACTGCGGAACAATGGGTGGATAGGTTTTGTTTCTTAAGAAGAAACTGTATACTTCTGCTTTGGCCTGAGCCAGACACCTGCTCTGGGTTAACTCAGAAAATGCTGGCCCTCATGGACACACAGGCCTTAACCTAAGTCACCTGTATTTACCTTGGATTTACTGAACTTCTACAGCACAGTGGTTTGATTTGTATGGGATAATATACTGAGATGAAGATTGTGCCATAACTTGGATAATATCACCACTGTAGAGTGATAGAAGACTGATGAGGTTTTCTTTGGAGAATTTTACTCCCCCACCACAGAAAGGTTTAAGTCCTGTTCCCACAGAGTACAGCTCCATGCCCTACTTCTGTCTGCTACCAAGAATAACATGTACCTGGACAACACTGACCATTTAGTCAGTGAGTGAGAAGGGAGGGGCTGAAGCCAGGAGCAAAGGATGAGGGACAAAAACCAAGAGAAATGGAAGACTAAAGGTATTCATATAGAAAGCAATGAGTCAAACGAGAAAGGAGAAAGAAAAAGAATAGGAAGATCCCATAAAGTTCTAGCAAATGAAAGAGACAGAGATATGCCCCAATCCTTTTAAAAGTTAGTTGAATCTCCGGAGGTTTAATTGAATTTGAAATGAGTTGGGAGCCAGAAAGTTAGAAGAAGCTCTGGAAGGCTTAGCAATGAAGATGAAGAGCTGGTGAATGACAGAAGAGAAGAATGAGGAGGAGAGGACTCCATAACAGTCACATACAGAAGAAGCCCATGTAAGGAAAAAGTATCGGCCACCCACAGGTAAATTGATCTCACGGGAGAATGACTAACAGTGGCACAAAAGCAATAAAGGAAGGCACTGACGAAGTGCTAAAGGTTGAAGAAAAAAATGAACAGAGACAAATCAAAGGAATAAGTAGTTTTTACCGTAAAAGTCAGAAAAAAAAAAGTTGAACGGTGAAGTTACAGAGAAGTGGACAGAGGTAGAGCTTCCGAGGAAATAGAGAAGGAGATTTATTGTGGGCCTGAGCTTCGGAGGGCGCTCTGCAGAGCAAACATTGGCTAACAGAGGAGCTGTTGTCTGGGTCAGTGTGGACCAGAGGAGGGGACAGAAACACTGAGATGTGAAATGTGACAGATCTATTTTAGGGCTTCAGCACAGGAGCCCTTCTCTGCTCTAAACCAGGTGTCGGGGGCAATGGGTCAAGGGTAGGACAGCAGAATCTAAAGTATTATTTGAACTGGATTTGCTTAACTGAGGAGGTCCTGTAATTTAATTTTTATGAGCTATGTGCAATTTAGCCCTGATTCCACAAGAGATTCAAGCAAGGAGAAAGAGCTTTGTGATTTCATGCAAATTACTGCTCACAGCCTGAAAGGAAAATGTCATGATCTATAAAAAATGTAAATCATTGTGGAGATGCCAACTTAAACTAAATTGCCTCAATAAAAACTCAGTGCAAACACAGCAATACAAACTGTAAATTTGCTATATAAACTTAATATATAAATCATATAAAATATAAAATTTTCCCATAAAAATGTTTTTCCTAAGCATACTTCAAAAATCAATTTGTCACCATATAACATCAGTCATTGCAACTCCTCATTACTCAGTTTTCCTGTCTTTAAGTGGTTTCAGTTGTTATTTTTCTATAGAAACCCCAAAAGCAGAAACATACTTCCTGTTCCTCTAATCTGCTGGTTAATTTCCCAAACTAACTCACCATGATTCTGAAGGTGTGGTCAGAAAAATGCTGTTTTCATCATTTGTAAACATCTTACATCCTCACTAATTGCCCTTTCATTGTCAGACATCCCTTAGAGTCCCTGAACTTACATCTCTCCCAGTTTTTATTCTTCATATGCATCTTTGAAATAAGCCCATACTACAATTGTAATGCAACCACCCCTCCCCGTTTCTGGTCTACCTGGGCCTATCAGGATCCAGGCAGAGCAGTTGATTATGCAGGCAGCTGTCAGCCCTTTCAGGTGAGGCCCCCCAGGCGACAGTTCAACTGCTTCAGACTGAGGCTGTGCCACTGAGCCTGACAGTAGCACGAACAACACAGAGAAAAGAATGCTAATGGATCAAATCAGATGAGTGCTGAGATGAGAGGTGGGAGTGCTGAGGCGAAGAGGAGGGCGCTAGCAGGCACTGCTGATCGGCTGTCATTCAGACAAGGCCTCATGTGTGCACTAGTGTGTATTTGTTGTGCATGTTTAAGTGAGAAGAACTGGCCGCCCAAGATTACGCCCCCAGTTACTGACATGTTTTACCTCCACCGTGCCTTGAAGTTTGAGATGAAGGAAGGGTGTGAACAGAAGGAAGGAGGGGCTGACGAAGGGATAGATGGATGGGTGTGGGAGGCTATATAGAGTACACTGCTCTGTTCCTTTATTCTTCCATCTAACATGCCTATCCCGTCTTCCATCTACGTGGGTAACACCACCTCTGTCTTTGACTATCTGTTTGCCTGCAAGCCATAACTTACTGTGGAAAAGGCAACATATCAAAACTTAACAGCATTTTCTTTTTTGAATAATGCTGAGTTCAATATTATTTTGTTTTGAACTTCACTCATGCGCTTGCGTCTTCCTCCTGCAGGGCAACCCCTTCATAAGTAGAGACGGGATGCTTTAGTACCTTCACTTACGGGCAGTCAAACAGCCTCCTGTGTGTGGGAGCTCCTGATTGAAACATAGCTAGAAGAAGACTTACATTCCTCTCTATTTTTCCCCAATCTCTAAATGCCTAATTCCCTTCACCTCCGCAGGACTACACAGATAGAAAGTTAAAGCCTACACATGCATGTGTTCATGCCATGAATGAATAATATACTCTGACAGCAGAGACAGATGGATATATGATCACCAGCTAAAGAGGATTTCTGTGACACTGAACCAGGAAGTGCCTGTCAAGTCACGTTACAACTCCCAGCAGCAACTCGCTCTAAATCTCCCTTTGTGATGCCTGAATCAACACACAAAATGAGAGTACTGGAAAGTTTAAAGTTTCAGCAAAGCACAAAATTACCTAAAATAGTTAACTGACATCTTGCTTGAACATCAAGTTGGATGACTTGGAAGCCCAGTACACCATCCACCCCTTAGCCCCACCCTCACCCCTGTCCCTGGCAGATGGCTTTAATTAATATAGACATGATAACAAGATTCCCTGTGATTAATACACACAGCAGATATGGATTTAAGTGCTAGGGATTCCAGATAATATGATTAACAGGAGTTGAAGTGGGGGCATTTGGCATTTTGCACATAGGTTTGTGCTTGTATTATGTTTGCAACTGTCCATATGAGGCATAAAAACTATAAGAATGCTAGGAGCCTGACATTATGTGATCTTATTTTTTTAATCCTCTTTTTTTTGTCTGACCAGCTGTCACTGCTGCAATGACACAAACTAAATATTTGGCCATCTCACAACAGATAAATATGCATGGGATTTCACCATAGCCTACATGTGCATGTATTGAATCCTTTCTACCTTGCAACATTTATGTGGACATTTTTAACTTTAAATTACTGTAAATGTAAGCTTTGACCATAACTTAAAATATTCTACTTTTCTTTTAAATAACTATTTGCATCAGATTACAATCATCTTCATAATAAATGTAAAACAGCATGGCACTTGTTTCTGGAATAAGAGTGACTTTTTGCTACAGACAAATGGGAAAAAAGACAGATGCAACAAATACATTCAGGGCAACTCCTAGGTCCTCTTTTTAAAATGATCAACTTTCTTTTCATTTGACTCTCAGCTGTTGACCAGTTCCTGGACACATAAATACAGAGAAAAAAGGCACAAATTACTTTAAGGAAGTTGAGAATCTATTTCGATTCTTCCTCTCTGAAGAAATCTTCCCCATTCCAAATGTACAGTTAATTTTGTTTTCGCCCGCATTCACATCTTTAATTCCTGTGTTTACCATATGATTTTATATTCAGACATGTTGCCTGTACAAAGACACTAAGCTGGATAAACTACAGCCATATGGTGCAGTCTAAAGTCCTCTTTCCCTGCCTTTTGTCTCTTGTTTACGCTGATGGCTGCGTGGATATTTGTGTTTGCATTTAGAAATGTATTGTCACGAAGAAGACTTGCACAAACAAAAGTAACAAAGTACACAAGTACTATGCCTTTTAGGGTTAACGGTGAAGGGTTATCATGTCAATCTCTGGCTTGTTCGAACTGTATGAAGTGTGTCTCCATGCATCAGTCACACTCCAGAGGATCTGTCCCATCTCCACACATACACACAAAGTAAGATGCACCCTGCAGATTAACTTAGAAGAACGCCAAGGCCAGAATTGTGTTTGGAATACTGTTTATACATCACTATATCAACACACTACTGTAGCAATAACAATTTCTTTCTTTTTGGAAATCAGGTTCCTGAATGTGTTCTTGTGTACTGTGGAAGTGGAAAGCAAAAATAAGGTCTCTCTTTGAAGATAAACAGAAACTTTATAAGAAACAGCTGCAGGATTTACCATTTGTTTTTATTTTTATATCTTATTTCAATTAAGATTTACTTTGTGAGGTGCTTGCCCTAGTGTCTCATTTCCTCCTATTTGAGATAGACATTTTCAGTTTTTCCACAGCAGCATGGTAGCTGCAAGAAAGTTAGGTTTATATATATATATATATATATATATATATATATATATATATGCTAATTTGACAGTTGAAGATATCACATTGAACTTATTTTTGCCACTTTCAAAACAAAACAATAAATTGATAAATTGATTTAAAAAGATTAAAGGTTGAATATTAACTGAAAATTATTGTTGGCTGCAAATTTCAATATGTGAATATTAAATCTCACAGTGAAGTGATATAGTTGCCACTTACCACCAAGTCCTGCTTAGCTTCCATGGTTAAGCAGACAATGGCCCTTTACACACAATTTTGAAAATCAAAAGTTTGGTTGCTTCTTCCTGCACAAATGGATAACAATCCATCTCTATACATCAAAGCAATACTACATAATGGCCGATGCATCAAAGATACACTAGAAGACATCATTAGAGGAAACAAAGAAGAGAGAGAAAGTAGAGTCAAGAGTCAACATTGGACTGACTTTTACTGGCTGGAGAGAGCTCAGAGAAAAGACAGGAAGCAAGACAGATGCCGAATTAGCCGTTCTTAGGAAGCGTCAAAGTGCAGTAGCACCACTTTAAAAGTGATTATTTATTTAAGTGATATGATTGAGCGGAAGGTCAGTTTCAAATGCCAGTTTAACAAAATTGATTTCAATTAAATGATCATCACTTGAACCTTAACTTTGGCTCAACTTGATCTGCTTATCTATCTGAATATCCCACACTCAGCAAGGGAGAAGAGGCCTGTGCTACAAACATGTTCATACAGTCATTCTTTGTAATAGTATTGGGTGTTTAATGTGTCTTATGACACATCTTCACGAAGTATACCAGTCATTTTATTCATAATCTGGAAAAGAAACAGCTTATATAGATTGGAAGGTGTGAAAAAAAATTATTAAGGACAAAATTAAGTTGCTGCCATTAAAGCAGGTATGCTGCCACAAACTGTTCTGCACATCAGTAAGTAAATGCATGCCTGTTATTTAAGTCATCACAGCTGCATAAAAAAGCTCTGGAAAAAAAAAATGCTTTCAGCTCTGACACCATATCCTAATTACTTTAGTCATTGACCAAATCAAAGTTAATTTTTGTTAGGTCCTGTATCAGAAGAAAAGATCAAACTTTTATTCAATCCAGTTTTGCCCATTCTGCATCAGCAACTAATACGTAGCTTTCTGTTCGTTATTTGACAGTCTAAAGTTTAGTCAGCATCATTTAGGTATTTTTTAAGTATGTTACGGTGTTAGACATCAACTCATTCCTTCTGCTTGAGAGTATTTAAATTTAGCTTAGTGGTGGCACTGATGTCAGTGATGTCAGTAATGACCCATATCCTCCAGATCCTCAGATAGAGATGGTAGTGATTACATTACCAAGAGGCCAAAGAAAAGTTTCAGGCTAATTGGCTCATAATATATCTGTGGCGTGAACATAATAGTGGCAACATATGCTGCTCAGTTTGTTAATTGTACAGTGTCATACCTTTAACCAACTTTGAATCACCACTCAGATGCATTTCTCACATGGGTGTCATACGGCCTATTTTAGGGGGTCTAGAGCCACATTACTAAAATGTTCTTAAGCTCCTGCTAAAAAATTGATGATTGATGAATTCATTGTTTTCATTACTGGCTTTAATGATTGTGAAGTTAGTGATCACTTGAGCTGTGTTCATCCATGTCTGGAACACAGCACAGTGAAGTTCCCAGCAGCAAAATTAAATCCGTTTATCACATTTTCATTCATGATGTTGAGTTCTGTTATTGCTATTGTTAGTTAGCCCTGAAAATAGAGTGAGCTCAGCTTGTTCCCTAGCTGTTATCAGTGAAAAATAAAAAATCTTAATAATTATTACTCCATCACTTCTGTCATCTGTATACAGACTGAGACAGGACAGGGACAAAGAGGACAGAGACATCTGCTGAGGATGTGAGTCTAAAGGCTTTAACAGGAAGTCTGCCCCTCAGAAATGTGGAGTTCTACTATTCAAGTAATTTAAACAGATGTTAACCTGCCCATTAGAGAGGACATGGAGACCTAGAGACAGAGAAGGTGAAGCAGATGTATGGAGAAAGAGACACAATCTGAAAACGAAAGACAAAGAAAACCCTAATCCAAAGTATACAAGAGAAATACTACTCTAGCACTGATTAACAGCAAACAACAAATGAGAGCTTTTAAGTCTGCCGAGCTAACATAAGGCTTTCCCAGCCTTCAATAAAACAGTTCAGCCTAGTTAACAGTTTAGCAAAACATGCAACCACAAGTCTGCATACTTCACAAATGGCATGCTGCCTTGAAAAACCACAGCTGCCCTGAATGACTATCAGACGTGTGCTTAAGTAGTGGAGCCCAAGGTGGACAGTAGATGAGTGAGCCAATCACAGGCAGGTGATGACACAGCCCGCCAATCACAGACTAGAGGTGGCACAGCCAGGTATGTGCTGCGGGGTTCCATATAGCCGGCCAGACACCTGGTTGTAACCAAACACAGTAATTTAAATACATTCACAAAGGTCAAGGATTGGGGCCATGCTATATATTTTGCATTTACATCATTGTTTCCAGAAGAACTCAGCAAGAGCATGAGATCATGGTAACTTTCTTCATGTCCCACACAGCTTTGTGTCTCAAATAACATCACAGTACCTCAAAATGATTACATTACCTGCTCTTCAACATAGCTTTTAACTAATCATTGTCATGATTTCGTTACTGGCTTAAAAGAGCAACTTTGGATGTCATCTCCTGAGGACTAAGCCCCCCATCTTTAAATCCTAATGCTAAATTTTCTCATTTGTTTAAATTATTAAAAGAGATGGATTATCCTTCTTTTAAAGCTTTACAAAAAAAAACACCAAAAAATGGTAGCTACATTAATGAAAAGGACTGTTAGAAATGCGCCAAGTCATTACAAGTACACTTGTGGAAGAAACTGACAAAGTTCTGCTAAAAGTCCTGCGTTTTCCTTAATAATGGATGAATCCATCATAGGTAACACCAAGTGACTCAGTAAGATACACAGAAAATAACAAGATCAGAACTAAACTGTTAAGGGACTCTAAAACCATGTGAACGTGGAATCAGACCACAAATAAGGATTTAGAAAAAATCAGAAATTCACTGAATAACACAGACCTCGCCAATCTAATGCTCATTTCAGAGCTTGGCCCTCCCAAGAGCTTTTTACAAAAAAAAAAAAAAAAAAAAGAGATTTTAACAAAACTGTTATCAAATTAATAGAGATTAAGTAGAGAAGTCAGAGAACAGAAAATGGCTCACCATCTGACATGGAGGAACACGATATATGTTCTGATAGAAACACGGTCAACCCAAGACTGCTAAGAGCTGATGCAGCTCCATGTTGTTTCTCCTTGTGTGGATGCATTTTAAGGAAGCAGAAAGAGACAACAAAGCTGCATATTAATATTAGGTACAAGCAGAACACTTCAAGACCTCTAATTAACTTCACCAGTAATATCCACCACAAAGTTTATAAATCCCACACACACACTTTTGAGCAATGATTTTTAGGCCCTGAATCTGATTTTGCTTTCTGAGATCACCAGAAGAAGAACTGATAAATGGATGGTGCTTTCTTTCAGATACTCAATTTAAAACTGAATAAAACTGTTTCAGTTATGTATTTAGCTGAAGTTATCATGTCCACCTGGACACGTTATAAGACAGCCACCTTGGTGACTCTGAAAATAGTTTTCTTATTCATTTTTCCTGCTTTATATTACCTCCTAGTAAGTTCAACCCAACATTAAGCCATCACTTAACAACATTCATTGTTGTACTTAGTTGTAAAAAAATAAATAAAACTTTAGAAATTAGTTAAAGTCACATTTGCCATTCAGTTGCTGGCTAACATGCTTTCCTGTCCCTAGCCTCTTTTTGCAGTCAAGCAGACATAGTAAAGAGAGTAAGGGAGGGTAATTTGACAAAGAAAGGGAAGAAGTTGGCACTAAAAGTGAATCAAGGGAGCAAAAGCAAACAGAGGAAGGAAGGAGTGGGAATGGGGGAGGAGGGAGAATATGGAGGAGGGAATTTGGCGGGGGATGGAAAGGGAATAGGAGAGGAGATGAGGGGTGAAACTGTAAGCAGAGTGCAGACAAACTCCAAGAAAAACAGAGTGTCAGATGTATCCGTTTGTACAGAACTGGAATCACTTATAACGTCTCACATCCAGTTATTGACCACGAGTGATAGGGCAATGGTTCATGACCTCAGTCACAAAGGTAGAGTTTAAAGAGCAAAAACAGAGCAGAGCCCTTGATCAATTAAATATTATTAACATCAACATATCAAAAATTAAGATACAGCTCTGACGCACAAACTGACCCACTATCACATGCTATTTTTCCCTAAACGGAACCACACAAACACAAACAAAAACCCAAATACGCAATCATTATTTCATACGCTACACACAAGAACATCAATGCACACCCAGGGTCACGTTAACTATAGCCGCTGGGACAGAAGTGCAAGACAACCATCTCTGCTTCCTGTTTTTCTGGAAATGAAACTATGTCAAAGGCAATAATGTTGGCAGTATGAAATACTGGCAGTTAGAAACTGATCCCTAAAGCTCATACAAATCCAAATCCGTCCACACATAAAGACACAGAGATGGTGCAAACTCACACACAACATTTAAAACAGGGGCAGTGCACAATAGGGGCTCTGCTAACCGTGCTCCAGCATCCCAATTTGATCCCTGGCAGTGACTACAAACAGGACATGCAAATAATGATTTTATCTACCAATTCTCTCTTCTCCAAGCTTGCTGATGATTACTGGAATATTTTCAGCAACAGCTTGCCTTCAACCCCCTTCCACTTCCCATCAAGGTGGTAGAGGAGCTATAATGGAGCAAGTGTGAAAGGTTTATAACAGAACTAACAGACCTCGTTCAGGCTCCTTTTGGAAACAGCACTCAAGTGCCCCAAACTTAAAAACATAGCTGATGATAATCTCTTGAGAAAAATAACAAACGTGATGCAATAAAGACGTCAGTGCAAGCTTTAAAAAGTTGTCAACAAAACATGACTGATAAACAAATGCTGATTTAATTCTGTCAACAGTAGTGATTTGTAGAGCTAGACTGATCAATAATTTGATTGACAGAAGATAGCAATTAACAATTTTTTATTATTGATTAATAAGCTATTCTGCTCATAAGCATAAAATTGTAAACCTTTGCTGGTTTTCTTTATTGTGTGTGTGTGTGTGTGTGTGTGTGTGTGTGTGTGTGTGTGTGTGTGTGTGTGTGTGTGTGTGTGTGTGTGTGTGTGTGTGTGTGTGTGTGTGTTGGGGGTGGGTTGGGAAGTTTTGAGTTGTTGCTGGCCTTCAGCATTAAACCTTATCCATGCTTCAGGTGCAGGGAGACGTGCAAGCAAATCTGAGTCATTGCCCTGGACATCTGTTGGTTTTTTTTTTGTTTTTTTGCAAACTTCTACTCTCCTCTGATTCACACCTACATACACTCAGCTGCTGCCTTTGGACACTTATACACCCCAACCCACTCATGGCAGCTGCCAGCAATGAACACAAATTAGAACTTGCACCAAGAGTTAAAGCATGCACAGAACTTGACATGCAGCTCATAATAAGCCTGTTACTGCTACTCTATTCATACCAAGTAGAAAAGTTTGATGCTATTTCTAGGAAGGTGTCCCATCAGCCCTCATATGTATATCCCTTTCCACCATTCACTTCTAAGACCCCCGTGGGGCTCGCTCTGTTTTGGCCTCTAGCAGCCCTTAGCTCATTGACCCCTACACGTATCACATGGCCCTTATAGGTAGTGAGGGATTGTGCTGAAGACAGGGGTGCAAGTGTGAAGATAGAGGGGGGTCAGCAGCAATAGAGAGGAGCACTTATTCAGGAAAAGCATTAAAGAGGCAGGTATTGATTTGGGATTTTAAATGTTTTTCACAGTGATATATCCAATTAGCCTCTGAACCCTCTATGGGTGTAGAGCGGGCTCCCCTGAGGCTGAGGAGAGGCCTACTATTACATTTTTCCTTAGGCTGCTTCAAATGATAAGAAATAGATAGTACCTGTTAGAGTTCAGGCTCATAAGGCACAGTGCTCAGGGGCTTTTGGAGGAAAGTGAAATAATGCCATCTATATAGTGTACATTAATTCACTGTAGGAATATTTAGAATTAAAGTTCTTTCTGACTTGAATCTCCCTTCTGTACGGGACATGGTGACTTGTTTAGTCAGTGCGGACAGCTCAGAAATATTGGTGGGCTTTAATTCTCTCAGCACATCCATGTCTCCCTCCTCCTCCTCTTACTCCTCCTCCACCTCCTCCTTCCCCCTGTTCAATCGATGGTAAGTTATTTAGCAGATAAAAGAGTTGGATCAATCCACCAGCACATATCAGAGTGCCAGCAACTTGTGTATATTATCTGGCACGTGTGTGACAGAGAGCATGAGGCTGAACACATATGTGTCAATGTGCATGTTTGTGTATGTGTGGCCTAAAAAAAAGAAAAATAAAAGCAGTTCACTCTTCTGTGTGTGTGTGTGGGTGCTAGCACGTGTATACCTGCATGTCTCTGCCAATACGTCAGAGCCGTATAGATACAGAGAGGAGAAGAAGAGAGAGTGTCCTTGGCTGTTGAAAAACAGTCACCTCTTTTCTTTGTGCATGTACAGACTACTTGCTGGGGTGTTCTGCCTATTGTAAATATTTAATTTATTCCATTTATCAACGCGCCAGTGAATCAAGGCAGTTGAATTGAATAAGTGAAAATGGCTCAGACCTGTGTGAGAACACACCTCCCACTTACAGATAAGCAAAGTGCTGCTTATAATGAAAAAGGACTGTGAGAGCGAGAGACCAAGTTTGTGTTAGAAAAGTAAGGAGCTTAAATACAGGTTGTAATGGGACAGGACAATTCTGAAGAGGTGTGAGGAACAAGCTGTTAATTTTAATAATATGAAAGTAAGATGGAAGAAAAAATTCATAATTTGTGACTGATAATTAGAAGCTAATGTAGATACATCAGAGAAGAAGCAGAAGAGTTTTACTTAAAACAGAGAAGTAGTCTTACAGGACCCGTGAGATAATATTAATAAGGTCATTTGGAAAACAACTGTAAATGTCAAAGGTTATCATTTGAAACAGAAAAACCAGCACAGCATCACCACATATGCAGATCTGCTCTTGCACACAAAGCCCATTTTTTTCATGAGACATATTTCAGAGTGATCAAATGTTTTATTGTGTCTTCACTAATTAAAACTAATCATTTTAGGGAAAATACATTTAAAAATAAAACACATCTTCTTAAACAAGCACATCCAAATTTAGACTAAGCACTTATGTGCTTAAAACCCAAGTATGAAGACACTATTTGCACCAGTCCACACTCACACACACTCAGTTGAAATTATGAGTGAGTCATTGGATTGCACAGCAGGGCCTGGGGAGTTGGGGATTTCCACACAGAGAAAAACAGGTGACATCTGCCCTGTTCCCAAACAAATCTATGTACAGTACTGCTATGGACAGCTGCTTTGTGTGCTGTAACACCTCTAGATTCAGGCCAGGTAAAAAGAGCCTTTATATTTTTCGTGTCAGTGAGAAACAAAGAGGAAAAAGAGAAATGAGGTGAGAGAAGTCAGAGGCCATGCAAGTGGTCAAAGGGTGCTGACCGCAAACTAAATCGCTTCAACAGCTGAGACACACCTGCTAATGTGATTACACACACAGAATATTGCCTCTGAAGCTTCAGCCTTCTGCTTATCCATATACACACTTAAGATGGCTATGCATGGCCTGTTTTCACCTCAAATAAAGTTCACAGAGACTGTACACAGATCAACAAACAATGCCCAAGCTTAGCACCAAACATAGCTTGGCCCTTCTTCCTGTACCACTGCTTGGGTTTTATACATGCCATGCTTCACTCTTCCTTTCAAGAACAGTTTCTAGGCAGTTCTACTGCCTTGTCTGCCTCTCAGCTCATCTGTTTTCTAGTAGAACAGGATAGAGATATGCTGAATGAATGTCAGGCCATACAGCAGCATATTTGGCAAAGCCCCGCTGATGACTCGGATGGGAAATTCCACTCATCAAATTGTTCAGGCTGCAAATTATTAGGACTGAACTTTAACTGCACCCGTTATATTGAAACGAAAATTACACAGATTTGGACACTACAAGATGTATCAAAATGAGGTTATAGTGAGGTAAAGTGAACCAACTGTAATGCATTATGATTGGCAAAGCAAAGAAAAAAAAAAAAAAACTGTGATTTATCATTTTCTAAAAGCTGCGTTTTTGTCAACTTTACAACAATTAGGAAGAAACTTATGTGATCAACACCTGTACTAATTTTATAATTTCATATAATCTGAATTGGTGAATGATCATTTTTATTGCATAAAAGAACATTGTGGAAATTGCAAAGAAATCACTTGAAAACAATTTCTCACGTTTCAGCGCACAACCGTGTGTGGTTTATTGAACAATCCAGCAACACACTGATTACAACATGGCCGAGTCCCTGGAAAAACCTTTTCTTGGAAACCCTGCATTTCAAGTAATAATGCTCCTTGGGAACCCCATAAGGGTACACCGGGGTCCCGAGAGAGGGTGAACATTCTTGTTACCACCTAATGTTAGGTGCTAATCTGTCTGGTGAATTTTGTACCTGCCCAACTACTACAACATCAAGAAATATTTTTAATAAGTTTCAGGATGATCAGAAAAAGACTGAAGTGCAAATTCATGCATCAGAAAACTAGGTAAGAATAATATCAAGGCATTGGTCTTCAGGCAGGTCAACAACCTGAAGAATACAACACTGAACAAAACACAAACAGAGAGGATAAACAGTTTGAAACTGGCCAGAAATTCCAACTAAAAACCCTCAGAAGAAGAAGAAATCTGTCATTATAAAAAAAAAAGACTCCAGCAAACTTGAAAAAGGTGGAACATGTAACAGTGAAAAAGTGACTCAAAGTACCAGCAGAAGAGCCTGTCATTGTTCTCCAAAGCTGCTCGACTATGTGGAAGCTATATTTTAATTGAAAAGATATTCTGAGTTTACAAAACTGGTTCATTTACATGTACTTCTGAAAATATTCTAAATCCTGTGGTTAAAAATGTAGAAATGGCAATAATCCCGATGAGTTTAGGGAATTTTTTGGGGTCATGTGAATTTCAATTTATTTAATGGGATGCAGGCTTATAAAGCCTGTATATAAAGCCTTCAATATACAACAATGTTCTGCAAAAAAAAAAAAAAAAAAGACAAAACAAACACTGAAAATTTAAAAAATGAGCTTCTTAACATCAATTTACCTTCAGACCACCAGCCTCAGAGAGACAATGTTCATTTCTCTCCGCCAAGCTCCCATCAGCTTTTTAACCGCATTACTTTGCTAGTTTCTGAGATATAATGTGTCCTTATTATTTTAGCTCTTTTAAGTTACAGTAAAAGGCAAAGCATTTGCATTTTTTAAAGCTTTTTTTTTTTGTCATTGTGTATACATCACTGCTTCACAGCTTTTTTGACTATACACTTTGTATGTGATAGTGGGAGCCTGCTGAACACTAATAATGCTAATCTATGAATTCTTTCAGACCTTTTGTTCATTCCTCCACTTGTGTCCAGGAGAAACTGAAAGGCTTAGGATTGATTTGAGTGTCAGTGGTGGACAGAAAGATTTGCTACCTGGGAATATTTGACACAGACCAATATTTTCATCTTGAACAATATCCTAAGATGATTAATTATGCAGACCAATTAGTGGCCTAATTGAACAATTATCTACTCAGGTGATTTATTGGCGGGAGAAAATCGATGCAGTTAACAGATAGCTGCAGTGAATGGGATACTCTTTTTATTATCCAATGCACTCACCTGCACTGCAAACAGAGCTAAGACACCCTGTGGGTTATAATCCAAAAACAAAACTTAATCATTTAATTTAAAGATTTCCAACATGTGCCTCTCTATTTGGCAGTTTTACTGGATTGTAATTTGAGTGTTTCCTAAGGGCATGTGTGTGTACAGCAGGCATGGAGGAGAAAGGTGATAGCAGATTTGTAGGTTTCTAAGTCAGTTTTGTCCCTGAAACAAATGTACAGTTAAATACACACACACACACACAAACAAGCACACAAAGCTCTTCTTCCATGTGCACAACACTGGCACCTAGTCAAAGCAACGCTAAATTGTATTAAAATAGTGCAGCGCTCGTTGCAAATTTACATGGGAATTAGGGAGAGTAGAAGTAATTACTCCAGGCTAGTGCCACTAATTGAATAAGGGTGCAGCCTTTTCTCTCCTCTCTCCTTCTCTCTTCTTTCATTGTATATAGAGAAGGCTCTGTGATTCTCTTCAATGTCATTGTGCCACAGCTTTGCCCTTTCAAGGGGCCAACATCATACATGAAGGTAAAAGAAACCAGTGGGGGTTGATGTGAATATGTGTGTCACTGTCTCTGCATTCATTTATGAATGTAAGCAAAGATGTGAATATGATGGCCTGTTGTATTGGACGTGGGATGGCCAGTGTGGTTCTGTATACCTGAGCCATGTGGGAAATCAGATGGATAAAATGTATGCACATTAAGATGTTGAAGTGTTTTTGGGTGGGTAGTGTCTTTCCTGGGGGAGGCAAATCAGAATGATGAATATAAGAAAATAGGTAGACATGACCAGAGCACAAACAGACAGCTATGTTTGAAGTAGGCCTCTGAGAGAACACGTTCCCTTTGAGGTGTGGTGAATATATGAATAACTGTCACACTGGCACATACAGACTTTTTCCCATTGGAGCATTTGCATGGCATTGTGCCTGCTGGCTAATTCCCAGGTCTGTTTAATTTTGTAATTGTAGTAAATGTTATACTAGAAAACTGCCGATGCATGAGCAGATCCCACGCAGTGGCTCAAAAGTAGTTTTTGCACGCCTATGGAAACAAACAAAAACGATTTAACTCTGTTTTTTATTCTTCAAACCATTTCAAAAAGAGAGACATAAATCTTATTTCTTTCTGTAGGTCTGTGTGTCAGCCATGCAGTGTGAAGAGAGGAGTCTGGCTGCTCTCAGGAATATCAACCTGTGGCTGTCAGCCTTATCAGATCTAACTCACTCAGGGAGAACTAACACACCCTCCCTCTCAGCCAGCCTCTTTCTCACACATACACTCAGCACAGCATACATGAAAACACAAACACACTCGCTATATGCACATGCATGCTCATGTACAAAGACTTTTTCAAGACTAGAATTCATGTATGAGAAACTTTACCAGACATGCACATACATTCCTTTCAAGTTTATTTTTTTATCATTGAGCATGTGCATGTTTAGATCAGAGCAACAAATGTCTGGAAGAATGTCCACATGCACAAAAGATTTCACTTCGTTTTCGCATATATTCTTCAAAACAGACAGAAAGTTATTTGACAGTCATTTATCTCATTAAGGACCAATACATCTGGGCTAAATCAGTCCTGAGACAACCAGAGCTATTCAGGTAGATCATGTTATTGATTGTTGTCTTGAACTGTGCATCTGTACAGTCTTTTTTTTTCTCTCATTTTGAGTTTATTTATTACCATCTTAGTCTTCTTCATGGTCACTTTGCATCCTGCCATCTGCTGTTTTGGCAGATTTAATAATTTGGTTAATTTTGTCAACTGAGTGGTTTATGCTTTTCATGCAATTTGTGTTTCTTTTCAGAACCAAGCCTTATTGGAGGCTTGGTTCAAATAGGTGATGCTCAGGCTCCTCTTGGTCATCTTTTGTCACTATAAGATAACTTTAAATGTCACCTTTTAATTTGTTTATGGATAATTGTATTTAATTTTTGTCTATTTTTCTTAATTTAGCACCATAGTGAAACCATGATGTGCCTCTTGGAGACAGTTTTATTACTTTTGACTGACTTCTGTTCTATTTTGGTTGTTGCACTTCACACTTGGGGCACTTTGTCTTGGTTTGTTGTTTTTTTTTTCCACTTTTTCAATTCTTTTTGGTTGCTGGCGCTCAATTTAATCAATCAATAAATGAAATGACTCATATTTAACACAATAAAAGAAGAGATTATTGTAGATTTCAGGAGGTGTACATTTTTGCCTTGGGAGAAGAGGTGAAGATGGTGGAGGAATACAATTTCCTTGGCGTTCTATTGCACAAAAGACTAGACTGGAAATCAAACACAGTATTTTTGTATCTTTATTTCAATATTTTCCCCACCATCTACAAGAAGGGATAATAGAGTAGATTCTACTTCGGAAGCTGAGATGCTTTTATGTCTGCATGTTTGCACCAAGATGTTGCAAATCTTCCATAAGTCTGCTGTGGACATTGCAGTCTGTTTTGAGGCCATCTGCTGGGACAGCAGCATCAGAGCCGGAATTAAAGAAATTGAACAATCTGATCAATAAGGCTGGTTCTGTTCTGGGGACTGATCTGGAGCCACTGGAGATGAATGTACAGAGAAGAATGGTGTACAAGCTGCTGGACATAATGGGCAATTCCTCACATCCTCTGTACAACACACGGTAGAAACAAGTGTGTGTTCAGTGAGAGGCTTCTTCAAGTTCACTGCCAGACAGAGAGGTACAGGAGATCATTCCTTCCAGAAGCCATCACCCTCCAGAACACGTCATTTATTTATTATCCTTTTTTAGAAAGAAAAAAAAAAGAAATTTGTGTTTCTGTGTTTTGTATCTTTATTTCAATATTTTCCCTTCATGTGGACAATAAATGCACCAGGGGCAATATTAAGTTCACTATCTTACATAAAGACAACCCCAAAACTGGTGATACCACACCTTTCTACTGGCTGATTACCATACACCTCCAGAGTCAAAGTTGTCTCAAACTTTCTGACACAACAAATAAAACAAAATCTGTCTATGAACACGATCAATCTGAACTAACATACATACACTAACATACTTATTTTGATTTTAAAAAATTTCATCTCCTCCTTTTTCAGCCCATTCCTTTTTAGATGCCATGCCATGTTCATTTGTGTACACCTCAGTGTGGTTGAGTGTGTGTGTGTTCCCTGTTGGCAATATTATGAGTGAAAATATCTGCTGACGCACAACAGCCAGACGCAGAGGTCAAACACTTCAGAGTTTGCTTTCATTGATTCATAGCCCCAGGTAGTGAAACCGCCATGTAACCAAGTGTGTGTGTGTGAGACAGAGCAACAGACGTAAAGGCGGAAGGTTTACGTGTCTACATCTTAATGTTTCGATGTTGGCATGTTTGTCTGCATCCAGTGCTATTCCCTTAAACAGAGCTTCGGGCCAGCCTGTGTTTCCTGGCTAAGGGCAAAGTAACTGCAGTTAGGGTGTTAACACAAAGGATACAGAAGGGAAGAACAAAAGATGTGCCTGGAGCTGATGCTGAAATACCTTTGAGAAACAGGAAAAAAAAAACTCTACTGGGATAAGGTGGGATGGAGTGTAAGAAAGAATGCAGGGGGACAAAGGAGTCAGAAAGATATGTTTAATATGGGAGACAGCAATGTGGGAGTCCTTGACAAAAAGGTTTGTCTCCCATTTTTTTCTCATGCACAAACTCCAGAAAAGAGAAAGATGTGTTCTGAATGTGCTTTAGAGTAAACAGAGTCCTCAGAGCTCCCCTATCAAACTAATCCTTCCAAACACAAAGAGGAGGAGAGTAGGAGATAAAGAGATAAAGGGTGAAAAACAAAGGTGAACAACAAGGGGAGGAGTTAAGGATACAGAAGTTTGGACTCTGTTCAAGGCTTCGTGATTACAGCAACAAGTCACATAAATGGGTTGAAGGATTTTGTGTTTTTTGGCTTAACAGCATCAAAACCCTTTTGTTTAGCATAATTTGCCCAAGAAAATCCAGGAGAGCTGTTCTAACACATAAAGATGCTGCTGCAGCTAGTAACTACTCAAGACTTGTAACAGGCCTGCACTCATAATGTACAGAGAGCGCATCTTATTCTCTGATGTATGACGTTTGACCATGTGCACATCTGGTGTCCACACATCCTAAAAGTTGTGATATTTGCACACATCAACATAACCCTGAATATCAAATCAAAAACAAAAACATTAGTCTGGCACATAATGGTTATATTTCTTTTTTTCTTTTCATGAACATACGAGATTCCTTCTTTGGTCATATCTATTTAGAATGGAGCCAGATATTTTTCGCTGAAATGTAAAAGTAAACACTGGTGTGGAAGTCCCTCCATTTCCTGCTGACTTCCTGTCATGGGTATTTATGCACACACGCAGACACACGCAACACACACACACATAGAACAGGGAGGGGAATGCTCTTTTGCATTTCCCAGCAAAGCTTGCCTGTCAGCACTAGTTTTTCTACACTGACCTGTCATAACCGCTACACAAACAGGTGGATCAGGGTTGAATCTGAAGTCAAAAGAAATGGGCAGAAATCTTTTACTCTGGAATGGCACAGCCACTGATTAACCATTGATATCAGAATAATTCATTTAAAGCGGCTCAATCAAAGTTTGTTTTAAGTTATGAAGTTAACCATGCTTACGGTTTCATTTAGTGTTTCATGTCCCATCAAGGCTGCCAAGCCTCAACTAGATTGCACATCTTTTCAATATTAAAGAAATCCATTCATACTTTAGCCAGCTTTAGATTAATCACAGGTCCTTGCATGATTTATCATCTGGTGTAGTCTTACAACAAAGCTGCTAAATTCATGAAGCTTATTGAAACAACTCAACTGAACTATTTTATTTTTGCACTGCTGCTGTGAAATGCGGGCTACATACTTCTCAGTATTTAGTTTAGAAGCAAAGAATTCTGCAATACACAAAAGTAACTAAATGCAGACACCCATTCCTTACAACACTCCCTAATTCACAGCATTCAGTAAAGAGCCTGCATAAGTTACAAGGATAAGATTTCATTTATCTAGTTATACTGACTATCTGCACTAGAAAAAAAGAATAATAAAAAAAAGTATTTCTGGTAAGAACAGGATGGTTAGATGTGTGAAGCTTTGAATTATGATTGGATCAGAAGGTATATGAAATATTCATCTGTGGTCTCCTGCAGGGACGGTTTGCCGTTAAAAAGGCATTGATTTGACAAGCCAAACAAACGCTGATGAGGCTTGATAATCAATGGCAGCATTGATGACAGTGTGTGGTGGCCCTGGGCTCTGAGCGATTGGATGGGCTCAGTGTGAATAATGAATGAGGAGATTCCTGATTGATCAGTGAGGTTGTCTCTTTCAGACGCTCGGCTGGCATTTCAATGGGGCCTCCAGCACCGGAGACAATGTGGCATCAACGCCTTGACACCAACTGTCCTGCAGGACTGGTCGCATCACTGCTTTCCAACAAGACGAAGGACAAGATGCGAATCAATACAGTCCATCGTGATGTAAAAAAGTAGCTTTTGAACATATGAATGATCAGGGACTCTTGAACAAATGCTGTCTGTGATCGTAAGAGACAACAAGCATGGGCTACAAGTACAACTGGAAGAGCGTATAAAAACAAAAAACCTTTAGGTCTTTATCGAGTTTGTCCTTGAGTACAAAATGTCTGGACTGTTTGTTTGGTAACCAAGGGTGCACAAACACATACACACAAACAGGCATAAAAACACCCCCACACAGGTGACAGCAGTGGTAGGCTGTGTTATGTTTTGTCATTCTGGCTTCTCCACACCAGTGCTGAATGTCAACTCTCTTTTTCTTTTGTACTTGGAGGAGGTGGGGGAATGATGAGGGGAACAAAAACACCCAACAACAAAACAGGTCCCCAACAATGCCACTATCTTTACAGCATCTACTGCTGCTGTCTCCTCTTCACCCTCCTCTTCTTCTCTCACTTCCTTTGTGCTCCCCCCGCCACATTCGCACTCCCTTACAGAATATCACTTAGCGCTGCCCTTGAATCCTCCTCCATGAGTGCACACACTGAGGTACACTCTGAAAAGGCTTGAAGATCCAAAGTGGGTAGGATGCCGTTGCAGTAATGACTCTCTCATTGACTGTAGTTTGTTGTTGTCTCAAGGTAACAGCAACAAGTTTCATGTCATTTTCATGAATGCTTTTGTGTTATTGTATGTGGGAGGTAATTAGAATACACCAATACGGATGCATGGACAACACTGCTAACCCTTTGTTTGCTTTGCGTAATTGTTCCAGTAATCTTTCTCTGTGAACTCAGAGTTTCTCTCCCACAGTGAGTATTTATTTTCGATGATAAAAATGAATATGCAAATGAGTGAAAGTGCATCAATCTGTCTAGCCAATAATAACCTGACTAATAAGCCAATTTATCTTTTTTTTTTTCTTCAGCATAAAGACGACACCTCAGCTGCTATTTTTTTCACTTGACGCTCCTTTTTTGTGCCATTTTGAAATACAAATGCAATTCTCTCACTCTTTCCTCACTAATGTCTCTGTTTTAGTCTCTTAGTCTTCTTCACACAGTCTTTAATTGCTCATCTTTGCACCCATCACTGACTCTCACAATATCCTGCATACACCTGAAGCTGTAGTAATTGCTCTACAAACCCTAAAAACAGAAGATAATTGCTGAATTTTGGTTTCAGTTGGAATTCATCATTATTGTCTGGATCTAATGTTACTTTTTCCAAAATCAGTTCATGATAACAACAACTGATGAAGTTTCTCTCCACTTCTGGAAATATGGTTTCAGGTTTTTCACCGTGTCTTAGCTTCAGTAGATGGACTCTCTTTCATCTCTTCTGTATCTGATTCAGCACTAACTTACCCACCACGTCACATCTCCCCATATAGCCTCACTGCAAATCGAGAGTCTCAATGCAAATCTATAGCGGTTCTCTACACAGGTCAGGATCACCACAGCTACTGTATGTCACTATTAAAAAATGTGGGACAGTGTGTTGCCCTGGTTCATCATATGCCCAGCAGTTAACAGCCTTTGGCAAAGACCCAGTTTCCTCCTCACTGCTCCCAAGAACCAGCCTCGTCTCTGGATTTAAGCCAACTAAATTCTCCCTCCATGGACTGCTGAAAACCTAAGCAGTCTATGCTGTAAGACAAAGCACAGAAGAGCAATGGTGAGTGAGAATAGCGAATACCAATGTTTGTTCCTCTCAATTACAGTTTTAAATGGAAATCAATGTTGCAGAGGGAATGAGCATCGCCCCAAACGTTGGGGTGATAATCACATTAAGACAGGGCTTAAATCAACACCAGACCTTGGCCTCTGGAGGGGAAAAAACAACAGAGAAAGAGTGGAGACTATTCAATTTTCTCGCTCTCTCTCGTAATCTATCCATCACTCTCATACAACAGTCGTCTCCAGCTCCCAAACCGCTGTCTGGTTGCCAGGATACCACCCATAAGTTTCACCATGGTAACATCTGGAATAAAGGTGGGTGGGCAAGCTGCCAGGACAGGCCTGGAGTTTCACTGTGACTATAAAACTAACAAAAATAAATCTTTTTTTCAACTCCTTTCCCCAGCACGACACAACTTTATGCATCCAAGCCTGTACACACACAGTCATACACATCTCAGCTAATTTAATCTAACTTAAATGTTTTTAAGCTCAACAACAGACATATAGTGAGGTCCTCTTGCTCCCTAGCTCTTCTTCTAGCCAAATTAAATCAATGAACATGGTGCTAAACTTGCAATTGAGAGGACCCCAGTAAAGTGACTTTTTCTGTAGGCATATTGAGCTTTTAATGAAGCACCTAAGTGCTACAGAACCAGTGATGACAACAGGCGGGTGCATCTGCCTTGCCAAATTTGCAGTGAATGGTACAGTTTTAGTGCACATCTGTTTTCACCAAGTAGAAACATGTAAATTACAAACATATTTAGTCTGTAGCAATATTTTCAACAAGCCACTGTTACCAGGATCCTGAATACACAGCAGCTCAAATGTATTGATCTTAATTAACTCCCTGTACTGCCATCTGAAGGTGGCAGGTGCAGCATGTCCTCCATCTGCTCTCTCATTTGAGTGATGCATATTTTTAAATGATGATTACACATCCCAGACCCACTGATTAAGTGTCAAATATTGTGTATGTAAATTCACTCTAATCTACATCACTCTACCATATTAAATTGCAAACTGGACAGCAAAAAAAAGGAATTTCAAGGTTCAAGTCATTGGCCGGCATCAAGCAGACAAAACATCTAATAAGATTACAAAAACTACTAAAACTGAGTTAAGACCTGTCCAACATATTTTTAAAAACTGGAAGGATAGTGGGGAACCATCATCTTTCCAGGAAGAAATATGTTTGGAAAAAAATCACTTAAACGTATGGTAAAATCAAATTAAAGAAAAACAACAGTAGAACTCAGGGCTGCGTTTAATAGTGAAAATAAAAGCATTTCCACACGCACAATGTGAAGGGAACTCAAATGATTGGGACTAAACAGCTGTGTAGCCATAACAAAATTCCTAATCTGGACAAAAATGCTTAACTTGCTAAGGAGCATAAATATTGGACTCAGGAGCAATGGAAGATTGTTTGGGGTGTGAAGCTATACTAATATAGGTAACATAACATTCTCTTTCTGTGCTTTGGTGTTATATAATCTATAGTATGTACTCAGGTCTGACAGGGAAAAGTAAAGCCATTAACCATGACAGTGATCTTTTCTTCTGTTTACTAAAACATACTGAAACATAATTCAACTGAAGTAAAAGGAAATGCTTATGTCTTTTGCATAGAACAAACAATAGACTGGTTTTTGCACCTGTATTAGTATCAAGTTTAATCTTTCACATCATTTTGCACCTTGTGGTGGCAATAGTGCCCAGCAATTAGCTAAATCTCAATCTCCCTCTTCTCTTTGATTTCTAATTTCACCCTCCTCTTGTGTTTTTAATTATTGTCATTACAATCCCACCTTCCCTTTGCCCATACAGTGTAGCAAATTCTAGACCCTAGTGCCAGAGGGCAGAAAAGACACACACATACACACACACACACACAAACACACAGGTCCCCCTCCTGTGCACATCCTCTATGCTTGGAGGGTGAAGATATGCAAAGCGTCATCATCATCAAAACAAAAACTGCAAGGGAATATAGGGCAGTTGAGTGAATTAAAATGCATCCCTGGAGATATGTCTTTCTTTCTTTCTTTCTTTCTTTCTTTCTTTCTTTCTTTCTTTCTTTCTTTCTTTTCCCTTTGCTCATTTCCCCACTGCTCATGCTGGAGAAAGAGACTTTTCTTCTCTATTTAATTCAGATTACATGGCTCTTTTCTGGCCAGATGCCAGTTCAAGTTATAGTAACTTGAAAGGCATCTGTGATTATTTTGGATTTGAAAATTAAAAACAGAGAAAGTTAAAGTTTTAGTAATTTATCACTCTCTTTCACCGACGTGCTGACAACCATTTTGATGTGATATCAGTTCAACTGAGGACACATAATGCAAAAACCATATTTGTAATAAAACTGACTAAAATATTGCATGGGAGGAGTGGGAAGGAGAGTGTTCAAGGCCAAGACCATGGTTCAGTCCCACAACAATAAAACCAAATTTGCATGGAAATATGAAAATAAAACGAACAATAAAAATATAAACCACAGGATGTGACAAGCTCTTGTCTTGCCCAGAAATTCTATACTGATCATAGCTGTACTAAGCGACTTAGTGGCTCATTCCTTCATTCTTTACTTTGCTTGTGCTGTGCAGAGTTGACAAGAATTTCTGAAGCAACTGTTAAGTCACCAGCAAGGCAAATCACATTTTACACTGAATCGGTACAACACTTGTTCCCCACCAAAACTTTGGGCAGACTTAACACCAAGTGAGTAATAATAACCTAATGTACATTTTTAATGTTTGAATTGATTACTGTCAATAAATGTACCTGATCATTTCATAATGCTGAA
The DNA here is from genome assembly GCF_017639745.1 of Melanotaenia boesemani. Classification (NCBI taxonomy): domain Eukaryota; kingdom Metazoa; phylum Chordata; class Actinopteri; order Atheriniformes; family Melanotaeniidae; genus Melanotaenia; species Melanotaenia boesemani. The sequence goes on from NC_055694.1 coordinate 13,393,157, forward strand.
ACAGATTCTGTCTCCACATCGTTTTGATTCCCCTTAATAAGTATTGTGATCACAGCAAGACGTATGCAGTACTAGAAAGAAACAAAAGGGAAACGACACATTCTTGTAAAGGGCAGAAGGTGTTGGGTAAATCACGGTAATAGCATGTGGTGCATGTCCAGCCGATGTCTAGTCAATAAACCAATGAAGAGGTCATACAACCAGGTGGTGTTGGTAACCGCTGCAAGTTAACCCTCATCCGATCAGCTGGACTAGCACTGGGTTCAAAGAACACTGCTGTCCATATTTTCTCAGTAAGTTTTCTTTGCTCTCTGGTGAAATACCTATAAGCTACGCCGCTAGCACAAAACCTTTGCTGAAACTGAGACAACACTGAAATACACTACAGCAAATGTACAGAAATCTTTCAGGGATTCAGATGTTTGTTTATTTTTGTTATTGTTTGATTTTTTTAACCAAACTTGGGTGTGAATGGAGATAGGACTCCAAGACACTTGGGTTGTTTTGAAGTAAATCGCTACTGTAAATGTTTTTGTTTGAGCTATAATAGCGATTTGATTCATCTTCACTGGGGAGAAAGAAAAGCAACCACCCGCATGTTCTGCTTTAATCCACAGTACTTAATCTTTGTGGAAAAGGCTCCGCTTATCGTGTTTCCCGCATGTAAGTCTGTTTTTATCTGCTCCTCTCCTCCTTCGACACACCCGCACACACATACATGCACTTATGAAAACACTCACACATGTATGGATAAGACAAAGGCGCACACCGTGAGTAAAGCAAGTGCATGTAATTACCTCAGTACAGCGGTGCTACAAAATGCCAGACAGTGTTTGCATCAGCGTGTATGTGTTTAGAGTTTTGTAATTAGCAGAATACATTTAAATACATTTGGCTGAAACACTCCTGGGAGAGTTTCTGTTTGCTGTGTCTGCCTCAATCTCTTGCTCCCTTTATTCTCCCTCCTTCTATCTCACTGTGCCTGCAGTGCTGATTTCCTTTCAAATTTACTGATCAAACTCTTCACTTTATGCACTTTTCTTCTGTTCTCTGGTTCATGTTGCACTTAAACAGATCCCAGTTGGTCAATGTGCAAAACTACCCTGCTGTGGTCTTTGTAGAAAAAGTAAACTACTATCAGCTGAGCTGCCATCTGTAATATACTGTGCAAATACTGGAGAACTTGACTCCCTTGAGGTCAGGTGACCATATAATCTGGATTCATCATGAGGTCTGACTCACAGTTTTGTAATATATTGTCTACAAGTAATCAGAAAATTTATTTTAAATGGTGAATACCACACAAGTACACATTTATTTACCCAAGGTTGCACATTTAATATCACTGGACTCATTTAGCTAGCAAGGAGTTACATTCAGCCTTCCCCTGGAGCTCCACCCTGCTCATCAAACCAGTCTTAATTATTCAGCAGGCAGCCTGGTGTCTTTCATCTCTGTTAATTGCTGCGGTCGACTTCTCACTGGGACCATTGCTCCCAATGAAAGCTTCCACTCGTGCTGCACTGAACCACCAGAGGATGCATGCAGAGCAGTTTTATGTGTGTATGTGTGTGTGCTGGCTGAAACTGAGAATCAGGTACAAAAGGTTAAATTATAAATTTAATCACAGAAAGTGACTTAAAGAAATATCATGGATAACAGCACCTTTAGGTTTTTATGAGCAAAAATGTCACAACTGTTTTTCTTACTGCTAATACTGTCCTGTACATGTCTAGAGCTGAGCAGTGTTGCAGCTTTTTTTTTGTAATCGAAAATTAAATTGGCTACTACTAATGCTACACTTCTATGACAATTAAAGATAGTTTGCAAAGAAAGCATCTAAACCTGAGGTTTTAACCCTTTAGGCACAGTATATAGTCATATAACTATATATGATGACTGGCCCTCAACCACATCCAGAAATTCTCATTAATATTGGAATTATGCCTCCCCGACCTCGGTTAGGTAAAGCCGCAGAGTTGTCATCGCACACGTGCTGCTTCAGGTACATTATTATTATGGACGGATGCACCATGATTTCCAACAGAAGCATTGCTTTCACTGTTGCTAGATGACCAATCATCATCCTTAGGAGGCAAATGTTCCCCTCCAGAGTCAGAAATGGCTAATAACCTAGAAAGTACTTAAATAGTGAAAAGTGTTGTAATATGTTGTGTGCACGCTCTGTAATCCACTCTGCCTCGCCAAGTATGTGTGCTTCCTCATTGGCTCTGTATGATGTCTTTCAGTTGAGATTTCCTCATGAACTTTGAATAACCCCCCTCCCTTACCTCCTCCACCCTCTCCTCCCTACCAATTGTGTTACATTGACGATTCACATGTCTGCTATGTCACGGTGAAAAGTGGTTTAAACAGGTTTAAGTTCTCTTTCTGGCCTGGTGCTTGTTGCAATTTTGCAACTTTGGCACTTAGAGGGTTAAAAGAATAAAAACAAAACATGAGGGGGGGGGGGGAGGGGGGTCTTTAAGTTACATTTTTAAATGATTTAATGGTGTCCATGACTTGTTTCATTGTAGAGTATCTGGATCACTATGTTAAGAAAATATCTTTTTGGAGAATGGACACTATAGTTCTGATTTGGCTCCAAAAGTTAGCAACACAGCTTTAGCTTGCATGATGTTCCTATAGTTGGCAGCTACTAGGTGTTTTTCATTCTCCCCAAGCTGGGAATATGTGAAGAGGTTTCTCATGTTTCCATAATACTTTAGTTTCATTCATGAAAGCTAATGTACTTTCATAAACCAGTATCTAATGCTTAAGGGTACCAGTCGGATTCCTCTCTCAGCTATCTTGTACATGCTACCGACTGGCTGGGTGCTTCACTTCCACTTTTCCAATTACTCTTAGTGCATCAGTTAACATGTAGAAAAACTAATCTTGACATTTGTGAACTGATTTAGAATCGTCCATGTCTGGCTCTTGATGCATCTACAATTTTAGTACCATCTCCAATCCCTATTTTGTATCTTAAGTGAATGTAGCTGTATGGTATAGCATGGTGACTATATAATTAACATGGCACACCCTAAACTAAGAGAGTGCTTGTATTCACTTCTCTGATTTTCACATTAATGCACTACTGAGGAGGGTCAATGCAAGAAAGGATTCTTTAAAAGTGCTTTTAAAGGCTCTAAAAAGTTGCTAACTTTAGCAACAAAAAGCTAAGTGGGCAACAGTATATCCCAAAACTTCTTACTGCCCCGCACGATTCTGATCATGCTGTAATTTAGTGTGGTGGTGGTAATTTCCATTTTGTCAATGAAAATGTGATCACAAACAGGGAATGCCAAATACACTTGTTCAGCTGGTATACCAGAACAGTCTCTGTGTGGGAAAACACTGCTTGCAAATCTGTTGACAGATCTGTAGCTGTCTTTTTAATTTGAACGTTGAAATAAATCAGTTTGATGCGTTTACTTGATGGCAAGAGATTACATAACAAAGGGGGCAAGGGTCAGTAACTGTCAACACCTCATTTTCAATCAAAGCTCCCAAATAAAATAATTCATCCATTATGTTAGATAATGTGTGCAACGTCTTTGACCACACTGATGACATTTCAACTGTTAATTTTAAGCATGTGTGCTTGACTTTGTTTTTCAAACACTGACTGCATTTTAATTACTATACACTGACAATCATCTGCCACAGCAACAAACAATGATTTGACATATAAATTAGCAGAAATTAGAAAAATAAATATAGATAACTTTCAGAGAAGAAAAACATTCCTGAAATTGTAGTTTACAGATGAATCTCAGTTGGCCCATCAGCTCGGTAATCTGCGAACAGACATTCTGGCACAGGAGCACGCAGAGGAGGAAAGGGAGTGCTGGTTTGAAAAGTGATGGATAAAGAGGGAGAAGAGTTGGGCAGCTATGGCCGATAGCACAGGGATAAATGTGTTATACCTTTGGTCTAAGATATACTGTTTGAAAGATGACTGCCTTGGAGGACAGGCTGCAAGAAGGACATGCATAAAATGGAAGATGGAAATAGTAAGGACAGCTTAAACTAGCTCAAATATGTGGTTTATTCAAAAGGGTCAGAGAGACAAAGAAAGAAAGATGGAAAGGGGGGAAAAGGGAGTTAAGAAAGTCAAATTTAGAGAGAGAAAGCAACTCCTGTAAAGGAGATAGTCCATTCTGAGAGGACCTTCGCAGAATTACACACAGCACATGTGCACACAAACTCACACAGTTACTGCAACATACATCAGTGGGCTGGAAACAGCACATGATAAATTCTGAACACAATACATTTTGTCGAAAAGATTTAACATCTAATTCAGCTCTGACAGCTCGTTCCATCTCAACGCCAGACTGGTTGCATTGATCCCCACACCACACAGAGACGGCCTTGGACTTCAGAGATAGACTAACACACACACAAACACGGGGCAAAAAGAAGTACACAAACTGTCTTGCAGATCAACAAAACCAGCCAGCACTTAAAGTACAGAAGTACGGAGGAAAAGAAGTTAGCAGAAGTATTCCAGGTATAAACTGTTAAGACATTGCTGTATGTTGATAATGATTCCAAATTACAGAGAGTTTATCCATCTGCATCAGGGACTTGATTTCCCCCACTCTGCTGTTTTCTTTAACTACTTCAAGCCTTCCTTGTGCTCCCTCGGGAGTGTTCAGGTCTCCTCTGCTCGGAAGACTATTTGGAAAAGTAATCAATGTAATGTGTGTTTGTGTGTGTGTGTGTGTGTGTGTGTGTGTCAGCACCAAATGTGTTTGTAGTGTTGTAGACAGGTCAATGAGGAAGCTTTCATATGCAATGAGCGACAAAGAAAACACACACACAAAAAAAAACACACCCACAAACAAGAACGATAGATAAGCAAGAACATAGAATGTGTCACTTAAAATATGACTGGCAGCGATGAGAGCTTAGTATGATGTACCAAAAACGTGAACTTTGACCAGTGATTCTGATGGAGAAACACACTGTATTGACTGCAGAGAGGATAAGGGGGATGGGATGTCTCCGTGAGGTCCATAGGTTCACAGTTGTCACAGTTTGTGCTTTCTCAAGCTAATGAATTGCAGCGTCTTACATTATGAGTTGGCTAGATGCCACGTTGCCAGTTTAGCTACATTTTCCTCCTGAAGTTCTAGACTTCCAGTTCTAGGACTACACCCCAACGGTGCAGAGGCCAGAGCAAACAATGACATATTTAAGTCAGCACTGAGGGGGTACAGGCAAGAAAACCGTGTAGATGTGAATGCTTGTTGACTGGAGAGAAAAATAGGTGTACCTTTAGGAGGAGATGCAGTATTCTTTATTAGAAACTAAATTATGGCAGTAGCACCGACAATCTAAAACATGCTCGTCACAGTAGATAGCAGCAGTAGACAAAGAGGTCGGACTCAAATGAAGAGAACACAGGTAAAAGTAGGGGATATTTTAAAACTACAACAAGCAGGAAGGTCCAGAGCTAAACATAAAGGCTACTGGGAATAAAAGGACTGAGTGGCAGACTCAAGATTAACACAAGCTGACATAACAAACTAGCTATGAATAAAGGAAAACCTAGAGCATAAATACTGAGGGACTAATTACAAAACAAGAAGCAGATGTGATAATTAACCAGAATCAGGAAGCAGAAAGTAAACTAAACAGAATAAACAAGGGGATATATTCTACAAAATGAATTAAGAAACACAGAGAACCTGAAAGACAGGACCAGAAACTAAAGGGCAACTGAAATCCACAAGAACTCAACCAAATCCCACAGACCAGTGGTTCCAAAACCTTTTCTAAAGGATGACATTTTCATTGAAGACACAAAGTCAACCCCCCATCCCACCACATGCACCCCAACATGTACAATGTAACATATGAAAACATGTGCTTTATTATGGTTTGGCAGAGAAATAGTCTGGTATCTTTAGTTTATTGGTTGCTAGTTCATTATAGTTAATTCCTTCTGCCACTGATATGGTTTTAACCAATTTCTCCACTATAATATGAGGCTTTTTAGACCTGGAAACAGTGCTCACTACTTTATATGAGGTAAGCAGAGTGTTGTAACTTGTTGCTTTCATACTGTCAGATGCAGATATTTTGAGACTTTTGACACACATTAGAGGGGGGGGGGGGGGGGGGGGGGGGGTTCTTGAAATGTCTGATTCATCATTGTTTGCCTATTGGTATTTTCACAAAGTTTAATTTATTTTGCCTTTCTGGGCCAACCCCTGTGCTTTGACATGATTCTAATCATTCTGTTGTCCTACTGTTTCAATATCATAAAACAGTGTACACAAGACTTGTATTTCAACATTTAAATGGAAAAATTCCACACTAGTGAAAAATGGGAAAAAGATAGTGTCAGAAAGCCGAGCACAGATGAAGAAAAACAAATCTACGGGTTCATTATGACATGTATAAAGGAGACTTGACTCTCAATATTTATAACTGAGACATGCAAGGAAGTCCTATTTCTCCGACATTATTAGCAAAAACTATCACCTTAGGGACTTATTTACTACTGTTGACAGGTTAACAAAACTTCCTGTGTCAGTAGCATCAGAATTTGATTCAACCAAGACCTGCAATGATTTTGCTAAATTCTTCACAGACAAAACCCAGAATATCAGACAAGCAGTTGGTTCATCAACAGCATGTTCAAGAGACCTACTGTGTCCATTGAAAACCAGTTTAAACACCATGACAGTTTAATCCCAATAACAGCAAAGATCTGGGGGACATCTTATGTCAGCTGAACTCCTCTTGCTGTTTGGAAATCCTGCCCACAGGTTTTTGTAAAAAGTTCTCAAAGACTCTGAAGTCAGATCTGTTACAGATTGTGAACTTGTCTTTAATTTCGGGCATCTTCCCAGAGCTCCTAAAAACAGCTGTAATCAAGCCTCTGCTAAAAAAAAGGACAATCTAGACACGACAGAAATGAACAACTGCAGGCTAATCAAAATTTTCTGTCCCTAAGTAAGATCATCGAAAAAGCTGTTTTTCATCAGCAAAATAATTTTTTAACACAAGACAACTGCTATGATGTCTCCCAGTCTAGTTTAGGCAGCACCACAGTACTGAGACTGCTCTGACCAAAGTGATTTATGACATACAGTATGTTTGAATACAGACAATGGAAAAATGCCAGTCTTAGTCTTACTGGACCTTAATGCTGCATTTGATATAGTTGACTACAATATATTACTCAAACGACTAGAGAACTGGGTGGGCCACTCTGGCACTGCACTGCACTGGTTTAAACTTATTTAGAAAACAGAAAGTACTCAATTGGTAACTTTACATCTGAGCAGACAAGAATTACATGTGGAGTTCCCCAAGGTTCCATCCTGGGTCCTCTTCTGTTTAACATCTACATGCTCCCACTGGCACAGGTCATAAAGAAAAACAAAATTAGTTACCATAGCTACGCAGATGACACACAGGTATATATTACAATGTCACCGGGAGACCAAGGCCCCGTACAGGCTCTTGGTAAAAGCACTGAGGAGATTAATGACTGGATGTGATTTAACTTTTTTAAATGAAATAAAATAAAAAAAAAAAAACAAAACTGAGGCGATGGTCTTTGAAGCTAAAGAGAAACGATTAAAGGTCACCACAGAGCTTCAGTCTATACACCTAAAAACCAACAACCAAGCTAGAAATCTGGGTATATGGATGGATTCAGACCTAAACATGAAAAACATTAAGGGAATCACAAAGTCAGTTTACTATCACCTTAAGAACATATTAATGGTAAAAGATCTGATGGCTCAACAAGATCTTGACAAACTAGTCCATGCTTTTATCTTTAGTTGGCTTGATTATTATAACAGTGTTTTTACAGGTTCTACCTAAAAGATCAATTATACATTTGCAACTTATTTAGAACTCTGCTGCTTGAGACCTTACTAAGACCAAGAAAGTGGACCACATCAGTGCAGCTCTGAGGTCTTTACACTAGCTGCCTGTTCATCAGAGAATAGACTTTAAAGTTCTGCTGCTGAATGGTTTCAGACCTCTTCACCCAGTATGAACCTACCAGACCCCTCAGGTCACTTAGATCTAGTTTTTTATCAGTTCCCAGAGTCAGAACCAGACATGGAGAAGCTGCATTCAGCTTCTATGCTTCACACGTCTGGAACAAACTCCCAGAAAGCCTCAGATCAGCTGAAACACTCAGTTTATTTAAATCCAAGTTAAAGACCCACCTGTTCTCTGTTGCATTTGAATAGTTATTTTTAAAAGTCCAAATCTGCATCTGTTTCTTTTAAACTTGATTGTTTAAACATGATCATTTTTTTAATATGGTTTTCATCCAATGTTCTTTCTTTTTCCTTTTTCTTATAATGTTAAATCATCCTTGTATTCTGTAAAGCACTTTAAATCATCCTGTAGTTGAATTGTGCTATACAAATAAACTTGTCTTGCCTTTAAAAAATAACTTTGGGTGTTTAATTTGACACTGATTAAAAATCTGTACTTTTAAGAGAGTAATGAAGATACAACGGGTGTGAAAGGGATTATCTAACTATGCATTTCCCTTGACAACATACACAACTGTTTATTTGTTTTCACCATCCTAATGCTGTTTTTCTTATCCTCTTCTCTCCTTTAGTAATTCGGTCACGAAATGCAGTGGGACTATAATACTATATACAATTTTTGCAGTGAAACCATTCTTTAAGATTGAGATTTATAAATACATGTCAAGTTAAAGTAGGTTTGTCACTGGTTTGTTTCCAAATCTTAAAACCATAAAGACCATTGTTATGAGGAGTCTTCATGGACACCACCATTAAAAAATTTTACACCTTTACAAGTCCTAGTGATATATGTGTAGTTGTAGACATACACACATTTCTCCCCAGGTCTTGGGGGACCATGTCAGAACATGTTACTGACAGCACCCCACACTCAACTAAAGCAAGGTAACACCAGCCCAATTTGTTTCCCTAATGGCTGGTATATTATTCACCTAGTCATTCATTCTCCCACCTACCTACAACCACGCACACATACACGTTTGGCTTATTATTATACAGGTATACCCTTGAACAAGACTCAAGTTCATCTACTGGGGGTGTAGAGAGAGCCTGGCTGATATTAGGAGAGAGGTCACATTGCACTGTAAACACGCTTTGTCTGCTTATTCATTTATTTACTATGCTCTCCCATCACACCACTCAGCTTGTCAGCAATAGGGGGCTGGGTGAGTTTGGTGGGATGGACTGGACATGGGCAATATTTGTGTCTGCGGTTCAGAAACACTATGCGTGATGGATAAATCATGGTCAACGTCATTTTCAGGGACAAAATATTCATTACAAGAGTCAGTTACTTTGTTTGACCACCAGTTTTAATTTCTGGAAATCCTGCAAGAATATGTATTAAATGCACCCACCCATGCACCAACCCACCATCGTGTCCCTATGTTGACTATAGCAGCACTGTCCCCTGTATCGACCCCATATGCTGTTTAATATTCATAAAGTCTATTTCAGCAGCTTCAGTCGCTGTAGTGGTGCGACGCACCCACCCTTCTGCTAAATCCATTCTCATTGATCACCATTGGCTTTCCCAAACGCGCATCGATCCTGTTCAAACTCACGCTCAAGGTCCCCTCAAAACACATTCACTTCACAATCCACTTACAAATGAAGTCCTTCCCCCCCTGGCGTTTCATCAAAGAGATTATTTTTTTATCTTTTTACCATTGTGCAATTACAATTCTCACTGAAACCAATAAAACTTGATGTCTGCGCTTGAGTCTGGATGTGCTATGAGATGTGTCACTTTTTGATATTAGTTTCAGATGTTTGGGATGATCAGGAGATATTTTGTATTGGAGTGACCCAGTCTAAGTTCAGCACAAGAAATAAATAAAAGAAACAATTTCTCCTTTTAAAATGTTATCCCTCCATTTCCCTCTGTCTCTTTAGGGTGCCTGTGGCCACTGGTCTGCATCGCTAATCTTACCATTGTGCTAATTATCCCTTCATAGCTAGCCCTAAGGAAAGACATATACAACATCATACATACATAAACACACACTCCTCCACTCTTTTTTTTTTTTCTCCACATACTCACTGTATCATCCTTGGCTATTGCCCAAACTCAGATTTATTTTGTCTAGGAATCTATTTGCTAAACTCAATTACACACCTGTATTTTACCTTTTTGAGCAAGCTGTGTTCACTTAAACCAAGCATTATGAAAACACACACACACACACACGTTGAGGGTTGCATTATTCATTCCTCTAAATTGGGAACACCAGTTGTGTGCTCACACACAATAAATAGAGATGAATTCATCAGAAATCTCCCAAGTGCTGAAAATATGAAAAATTTAATCATTCCACAGAATAAAAATTCATAAGGAAATGTACAAAATCAATATTTTATGCTACTTACTGTACCTATTCTTTATTACAAACCTATTCAGGAACAAGCATTAAAAATTAAAGCTGGCAGTAAAGACAGGAGGGAGGAGAAATGATGGGTTGAGAGAGAGAGAGAGAGAGAGAGAGAGAGAGAAAGGGAGGAGGGTACTGCAAGGGACCTGCAAGTTCAAAAGCAATACAGTTTCATTCATGTTTAAAGGCACTTTTTGTTTCTGTAAGAGCCACTGAAGCAGTTTTTTGAAAAAGGCAGAAATGCTTTGATAGATTGAATGTTCTAAGCCACTGAGATGCTGTCAACATAAGTAGCAATGAAAAAAAAAAAAGTGAGGAAAATGTTTTCAACTGGAGTTTTCAAGGGCATGGCCCATGGCGATGACTTGAAGGCGCCGCTTGCTCCGCAGCATTAGTAGTTATGCATGGACAGTTGGGTGTCTGTCCACAACGACTTAATGAAAACAGTCAAGTGTGCATATTCATGCAGCTGGACTCTTATGTTTTGCAGAAAGCATTGTTTGAAGCGTAAGCACTTATGAGGGACATGTGCAGGCTCACTTAAACTAATGCAGGACACATGCTGTGTATGTTATTGGTAGCTAATGTCTATTACTTCATATTATTTATGTTTGCCTGTTTTAACAGCACTTAAGATGGCAAATGCTGTCTCTGGCATTAAATCCTTTACTTTTACAATACATCCAACTCCTGCTCTTAACCAAATCATAAGTCATCTGGAGGTCACAGTAATAACATGTTATTACTCTAAGCCTACCCCCTCCCTTTTTTTTGAAAAAAATGAAAAAAAGAAAAAGAAAACAGCAGTCGACAGAATCTGTGGCCAAATATTAATATAAGAATTGGATCTGTAAGGGAATGATTAGCTATGTTGTTCCTCTCGTTATTTGTAATTGCACTGTAAGGTCATATAAGGTGACAGTGGAGGATGGTGAGGCCAGACACTTGAATGTGAAGAGAAAATCATTCCATACTCTCACCAAATAACAGCTTCATTTTTACAAAAATTGAGGAAATATTTGATATTGCCAATATATCCTTTACAGACCTAAATATATAGCTTTTTAAGGGGGTTTCTCTCTTCTGATAAAAACTGACAAACAAGGATTTGTGCTTCAAATTTAGACTTCATTTCAGTAAAAAGTTGTTGTTGATTAATCATTAACCTAATATAGAGCTTCATAGGTAGATTAAAGCCATTAAAATTTATTGATTAAAGTTATCTGTATCGGAACCAACAAATACATAAATAATTATTTCAATTTCCTTCTGGACAGGACAATCTTGGTAGCCTACTGTTTTAAATTCAACACTTTATATACCTTTACGGCATGAGTCCAGTAACTCCAGAAATTTTGTCATGCTTCTTAAGTCTGATAATTTCCTTTGATAGGAAGTGCATTGGATGGGAGCATAATCCTGATGACCACATAAAAGTGTCAGTCATATATATGTTTAAAGTCTATAATGGAGGTATGAAAGGTCATTTTTTTATGGTGTTCAATCAATAAATAAATTAAGTCTGATTGATTTATTGATTATGACTAAGCTTGGTTTGATTGTTTAGTTTGTTGCAATAATTTTCTAGACACAAATGAGGTCCTTAAACATCAGCCAGTTGAGGTCACTTCGTAAGTGTTCCTTTGAAGTTATTTCAGGTATGATACAAAGACAAAAGCAAGCTAAATGTATTCCATCTGAAAATTGTTCTGCTTTTTTTTGTCTTCATCTGTGTTTGGTTTTCTTGCAGATAACTTTAGAAAATCCTGTGAAAGCTTAAACAGGTGAGCACTTGGGTTTGTGGTTGCTGGGTGCCCAGTGCTGGCATTTCCTTGTGGTGCATTTAGTGTTTTACATGACTGTTCAGTGTGGGTTACATGGATAAAAACGGCTATAAATATACATACATATTCAAATAAACATATACAAACATACACACTATCATAGATAGAATATATATATATATATATATATATAACAGACTAATTTAACAGAAACAGAAAAGCAGAGATGTTCCACCTCCTGTGGACTTTAATTGAAGAAAGCTGTTTTGCCCCACAGAGATCACCTTTAGACTGTCAACTCACAACTGCACCTGTGTTCACCTGGATTCATGATTTAAATTATCCATTAATAATGGCCCTACAGACATTAGATAACAAGCACCTCTCAAACATGCAGAAAAATATGGATTCATTATCCAAAGAATGCAGCTGTTGTGTGTCAGCATGACATCATGTGACAGTAACTGTGACCAAGTAGTACCAAACAGTGTCATTTTTCCCAACGCTACACCAGTGGGAGTAAAGTAAAAATGTGCAAAAAAATCTGGGCAATAAGATTTGGAAAAGAAGAACTCAAGGTCTGTCAGGTAGTAGGCAGTGTTATGCTAGCTACCAAATACCTCATACAGTCTAATAAGGCATTTTTGACCTTGTAAACAGAAACAACTGTCAAAACCTTTGTGTCACAAAGATCAATAATCGGCAGGGTTGGGACTTGTGTAGAAAATGTTATCAAAACAGGAATGGTGATTTGGAATGAAGAAAGGAAAACAAAGAACCAGTACCTTTTTGGAGGCTTCTTGCGAAATTGCTAGTTATTGTATAATGGAAATGGAAATTCAGGTAAGTCAAAAGAAACAAACAGATATTAAGGACTGACTGTGACTAGCTTTTTACAGACGTACAATGCAGCCTCTTGACAGATCCTGTGACAGCTACATTTTCTATTTTGGTTTCAGACAATGCAACAAATCTGAAATATTGACTGAAATTAAGACTACGAAAGCAATACTTCAGTATCATTTATCTGACTACACTGTTATGTAAAAATCCTTGTAGACAGTGGCGGTGCTTGGATTTTGTCTATTGAATTCTTGTCACCTAACAAATTTACCTTACTAATGACAGAAACAAAAAGAAAAAAATCTTTATATTAAGTTTCATTCATTTTTCTCCCAGATTACAGGCCTTCTTGGCAAATATGCACAAAGATGCAAACATTCAGTACTGTGCCCCTCCTCTTGTCCCTCTGGTTGCCTCATCTCTTCCTCCACTCCTCCCCTCTTTTGTCTCCCTCTCTCCCAGTGGAAGTGTAGTGCCAGGCCTAGGGCCCCTGCCTCTAATTGCTAGTGAATGGAGTGTTTTCATGGGGTGTTAGGCAGGGCCCTCCCCTGGATTAGCATGCTTACATACACATGCAGACACACACACAACATGTACTCAGATACACAAATGGATTAGTGTGTTCACTCATGGGGAGAGGAGGCTGATTTGAGCCGACAGCAGCAGCCCTTTGGAGAAAGCCTGGGCAAGCCTGGTGGATTTTCAAGCACATACACACACGCACGCACACAAGTGTGCGCAGAAACAAAAATATAGAGAGAATGAGACAGAAGACACATCAAAGTTGCACTCACTCATGTGAACATACACACACATATGCACAAGCTGAGCTCCCCAGTGGAGGCCTGGTGCTGTAGAAGACATATGGGGTGAATCATGTGTTAACAGGGACTACTGATTAACACATCTGGAGGGAGCCGGTGGGGGCAAAAGAAGGATTGGAGGTAAAAAAAATAAAGGAGGGGGGGGTTATAACTAAATAAAAAAAAAAAAATGGGGAGCAGCAAAAGAGGGTGGAAACTAGCATAATCTTGATTCATTGACCATGATTAACACTAATAGGAAAGACAGACCAAACAAGAAAACAACAACCCTTGAGTTGGTAAACTCAGGGAGGAATGTGGGACTCTCCACTCAGATCCCTCAGGCGCCATCCTGTGTGTCCTGTCAGAGGCAGTCAGCTGTACCACACCACCATGCTCCCCATATGTCCATCAGTCAGACTGTCTGGCCAAAACACAAAGCACACATGAACAAAACATGGTTAAATATAGTATTCTGCTGAAAATAGTGATGAATTAATGGAGTTTGATAGACATTGTATGTTGTCTCTAAGACTTAATAAACACTGTCTATTTAGAAGTTGGAAAAAGTAAATCCAAGACTTTATTCTCACCCTTGACCTCCCTTTATTTATGTTGTGAGAGAGATAAAGTTGAGTGCATTATCACCATATCATGGGCTGGGAAAGATTATGTGCTGCTTCATACTGATTCCTATCTATTTATTTTCCATGACCACAATTTCTCCACAGCAAGTCAGTCCACCAAGTTTTTATTCAGAGAAATGCTAGAAAAAGAGGGACCCGCATGGAATTCTGTTGCCTCTTTGTGTGACTGCAAAAGGGCAGTTATCTTACAACATTCTTAATCTCTGCTGGTATCGGTGTTCATAAATTGTTTTACTTCCAACCCCACTGAATAGCTGTGTTCAAACAACTGTGAAGTAACATAAATAGACATATCTACGGTCATGGTCATTTTAGCACAGAATCCAGTCATCACACTGGCACTGGGCCAACTGCTTATGTACAAATTTAGCACTGTCAACTTGCATAAAACATGTGCAATATGTAGTTAGCACATGCTCAGGGCAATATGTTTGCATTGTTGTGTGTGATACTGCTGCTATTTTACACTTAGCTAATTGAGGCTACATGAGGCATGGTTAGGTGAAAAGGTTGACAGAAGAAGCTGTCATTGTGTGCAAAAAGAAAAAAAAAATAAAACAATGTTCTTAAATCTTACAGATTTAATTAAGACTCTTTAACAGCTTAAATCGACTTGTGTTTGAACATGTTTTGTATAAATATCGTATGTGTGAGAAAATATGCAGTTTCTCATGCAAACATAAGGAAGAAAGAATGAGGGAATATTTCTAATCGTGAAATGAGGGCTGGCAACATTGACACTGCTTCTGATTTAATGTGAATGTCTTCGGAAAGACATTAGTAAAAGTAAGCCCATTTCATGAGCTGTAGGAAGAAACAATCACACTGGTAATAAAAAAAGCAATCACAAGGAAGAGGCAATAATACCTCATAACTTGTGCAAAAACTGCAGAAAAATGACATTTAAGTTGTTTCATCTTAATCCATATAAACATAATCAATTAATCCTCTTGTGTATGGTTTGTCTGAGGTTGTCTGTTCATTTGCCAGTAGAGTCACATGTATTATGAGATGATGTCAAAATAAAAAAAGTTTCTCTCAACTAAAATTAAGGAACCAAAGATGAAATTGTATATTTATATTAGGTTAACAAGAAAACTTTAGTTAACTTCATTGAATTCCTGCCTGTCTTATGATGTGTTTATGCTGTCAAAACACATGTGACTGCATTTACTAGCTGTGGCATTAGAAGACTAAAAGACTGTTGATATGTTAACTGACACTGTTGACTGAGTGTAAAACAACCCTTAGCTGTAAAGTGCAGCCACTCTCATTCACATGTCTGCTCTGTGCAGTGCTAATGATGCAGGTTGACAACTCACCAGAACAGGCCAGTAAATGTGTTAATCTTTTCATCAGTGTGACCATCCGTTTATAGCTTCTGTTTTTGGGTGGGTGGGTGTGCGGGGTTACATGACTTGAGTTGCATGTAACACATCCCCCTCCTACATTGTCTCATAATGTACGATGTGCTTCTATGGAATGACAGATATTTAGTGGTTAATATTACCTGTCCGCTTGCTGCAGCACTGATTTAGAAACAGCCATCATCCCTTCCTCTCACCCAAGCAAGCCAATCAATACCTCTACATTATTCAAACTCCTCCCCACTTAATTAGATATTTAATTGACTACCTGTTGACAGATGACTGACCCACCTGCTGGCATAAATTAATGCAAATGACATCCCACATGACCTCCCCTCAAGGTAGATTTAATGGTCTAGTCTGCTGAGGACAGAGTTCAAGGAGAGGGTGTGAGGGTCAAGCCTTGTCTCTGATCACTGACTAGTGACTTGATCAGTAGATTAGCTCTGAATTCAAGTCAAAATGTGCCTTTATATGTGTATCAACAAGCAAGCAGGCACAGAAAAGCCACTAGTTGATCCCATGTCTGAAATCTCACTGTTCCTGGTTCAGCTTCCTCTGATGAAAGCAGTAAGGCATCCCAGAAATCCCATCGTAGGTGTCTGGGTACACTGTATGCTAATGGGAAGGATCAGACGCTCTTCTCACATAATAGGGTTTGACAAAGTGAAAATTAACACAACCCCACTCCTGCTGTTACTGTTAGAGGGGGTGGTTGATATTGCTTTGTCTCAGACTACACCTCACACACACACACACACACACACACTTTCCAACAGATACCACACCAGCCGTCATTCTCATTCTCACCCAGACATTTATGTTGTAGTCCCCCCTCCCCTGCTTCCACCCATCCCTTCCTCTCACCCTCCTCCTACACCACTACCCCTATCTAGGTGTTTGTGTCCTCGGCATAAACATCCCTCCATCCCTCCTCCTTCCCTCTTCTCTCTTCTTCTCCAGCGACTCTGTTTGCTTCAATGGACTTTCATGACAACTCATTCCGTAAGGGTCCTTTTTTCTCTCCCTCTCTTTCTCCTTCACTCTCCCCAGGTGAAATATTGATGGATTTTTTATGAATAGCTATGAAAAATTCATTCAAATTCCAAAATGAAAAAGCGTAAACATTCCGCATCTGCCTATGCCTCCCGCATTCATTATCCTTCACAACATCCTCAGTCTCTCACTCTACTTCTGTTTCCCCATCTGTACCCCTTCCCCTACTCCACCTCCTTCACCCCCCCAACTACCTGAAAAAGACATGGTCTGTCTCTTTTTCCGCCACTTGGCCTAATTGCTTAATTTGACCTGCTCTCTCATCAATTAAAAGTCTGTCAGTGGTAGACAGATGGAGGATGGATCAGAGGGCCAGTCGATGGACAGATCAATGACAGAACAGCTCAATAAGTAAATGGAGATGGCCACTGATGGAAAAAGGAAATGAAGGAGGAGAAGAAGTAGAAGAGGAGAACAAATTGAACAGGCTGTCATGACAAAAAGGTCCAGCGCCTCACTTGGATGCTCTGGCTCTTTTTCTTAATCTCACTTTGATTCTCTGACTCCACCTTTTTGCAACAAACCCAACTTTTTTGTTGGTTATATTATTTTATAATGAACTAATAAGTGTAGGAATAAACAAATAAACCACATACACTAATTATTAAGATATATGGCACAAGCATTTTTTTATTGAATGCCTCAAGTTTTACTCAAGAATCTTAACGCAGTCCTCTTTTCCACGGATTATCTATGCCCAAGGTACTCCACCAGGAGTCTAAGCAAATCTGGAACCAACATCTAAAGATACACATTTTGCCAAATACTGCACAAGACTAGAGCGAAAGTGAAGTGGTTTAGAGACAAGGCAGTGACTTTCAGAAAGTGAAAAGAAAGTGCTAAAAGAAAACAGTATTAACTTTTTGGAGCAACTCAAGTCCAGATTTGAGTCAAATTCAGAATATGTGAAATGATATCCAAAGACCAGAAGGACTGCAAGGAAGTCTTCAATCTCTATGAGGGCTCAGACACCAAACTGTCGGAAAAAAAAACCATTTGAGCAAAATGTCCTGCTGCTAGACAGGACATTTAATCTATACCTGCACAACAGAACATAACTCTCTAGTGCAGAAGGGGCTATTGTGAGCATGTTAACCAGTTAGAGATACCAGGAGACTTTATAAATAAGAATCATAGTAGCTTTTCAATTTTCAGTAATGCCACAGTGAAAAATCATCATTGGCATGAGAAACCATTGTGTAGCATGCTGATTTAATCATTTATTTGTGTCATCACTATCATCTCCCTTCTTGTACAAACATTTTGCAATGTTGAACAGCCACAAAAATAAACAAATAGACATCATTCAGTTCAAACAGTGCAGAAGGTACATGATACACTGAAAAGACAAGAGAAACAGATGTTCAACAATACAAACAGCCAATTTTCAGCAGAGAGTTTTAGTGTGGATATAATGTTTTCCCATTTATTACTGAAAAGGGTTATGAATGATTCTGGACATGGTGTTTTCCTTAAAAAAAAAGAAAAGAAAAAGTTAAATGAAAACAAGACTAAAATGCTGTGAAAATTTATCACTTTGCAGACTCTATACCAGTGTGTCTTCATGAAGGAGCTGAGACAAAAAGCCAGTAAAAGCCAAAAAGACAGTAGGACAGTAGATTGACAATTTACCTGTCGATCTACTGTCCCACCCGCACCTATGGTCATAAGCTGTGGGTAGAGACCAAAAGAATGAGCTTACTTACACAAGTGGCCGAAATGAGTTTCCTCCACATGGTGACCGGGCTCACCGTCAGAGATAGGGTGGGAGGCTCAGTCACCTTCATCCGGGAGGGCTCAAAGTAGGGGCTCACCCACAAAAGTTTATCAGTTGTGAGTTACCATGCCCCTCCCCCCTCCAAGATACAGTTGCATTTTCAAATACAAACACAGAAATTTATAAGAAACACATGGTCATGTTTCCATAAACGAATACAACTTGAGTGAAACATAGCTTCACATGAACTTAACCAGATATTGGCGTGAGAATTCACACACAACTATAAAAGTACAGAACCACAATTATTTTGTTATTTTCCCTTTCAACACCTTGTTTTAATTAGCGTTCTCAGGAGAGTGCAAGTCAGACCAATTAGAGAAGATTATCAAAGGGGGTCTTGAACAGGGTGCATGCCCACCACGACTCCTGTCCCCAGGGACAGGCCAGGATAAAAGAAACCTAATTCGCATTCGCATGCTGACAGAAAACATAACGTCCTGTAACTCTCTAAAGCAAATAAGATGAACCCTGTGTAGTACATGGGAAGATTGAACCTTATTTTATGCTTTAAGACATTTGGAAACAGACCTACAGATCACAGAAACATTTATGTACTACAAATACACAGTCAATCATTCCGTATTGACCAGTTCCAGATGGATTGCTGAGGAGATACAGAATGGGGTCCTTCCACTTTGTCCCTCAAGGGGAACTAAAACCAGTTCAGTTGATGCAATCATTAATAGAGACACCTCAGAACATTGAGAGAGATTACTGAGTCAGAAATAGGCAATAAAAACACACATTAGGTGTTTAGGATGAACACGGGAAAGGTATTATGTCTGTGAAGCTAACACTTATGTTCTTTTGCTCTCAAAGAAAATCAATGGAAGCATTTTTTTGGAGTTATGTTGAGAGATCTTGATGAATATAATCAAGACTCTTGCCCCCGAGGAAAGCGTAAGGTGGTATAATTTATTTTGTTTCACCCTCTCCCTTTGTTTCTCCATTAAATCAGCAAAAATATCTACCCAAAAGTAGTCTGAATATCGTGTTTATGTTCATCTCTCAATGATACATCAATACAACACTGTATGTGTGTGTGTTGTCACAAATAACCCATACCCTGATGGTAAGTTAATAGCACTGAGTGGTATTATGTGTACCAGTGATTAGATTAGGAGAGGCTGATGGCAGATATTGGTTTGGTCCCTTTGGTGCATCTAGAAGAGTCAGAGATCAGGGGTCAATCACCATGGGATCAATGTCGCCACTCAAAAGAGGTGTGCACACATTCAGCTATATGTGACAGTTTATATGAGCCTGTTGTTCCAAAAAAGTAAAAAAAAAAAAGGGGGGGGGGGGTTAAAAGGCCTCAAAAGAAGAATGACTTATAGCACTTGCCAGATACATTGCATAGTGGATGTATTGGGAAGTCCAGAGAGAAAGTGTGGAGCGGAGAGACATCTAAAAGGAAAGTGACTTCCTTGGGACTTCATTAAGCTAATCTGGCCACCGATACTAACTACGTTTAGAGGAGGAGGTGAGGAGAAAGCTCAGAAATGAAATGAACACTTATTAGATCAGACCAAGGCAATTGTCTTTAGGTGCTCATACAGAATTCATACTCAAACACATACACATGCTACTCTGCAACAAGCTGAGACAAAGACAAAACACAGCATAGGACTGACAAAAATCATATGATCATACATATGGACAGACAAATGCTCAATATATTATCATGCACAGATTAAATCAAATAAAAATAAACACTGACAAACAGAATAGAGAAAGAACAAACAAAAGTAGAGATGACAAACTGTAACTTTCTCTGAGACTAAATGTAAACTCACATCACCATCAAGAGGTGGCAGCAAAATTAGAGTACATAAAGTAACAAGGTCAGGTCTGTGTAAAGCAAATAAAATATAAGCATTAACAAGCACATATTTCAAAGCAGGTTTGTTTGCCTTACCTTTGCCTTATAACTTCTCTATCAACCAGTCTCTAATGGGCTGATCAGCCATATCAATAAAACCACCTGCCTAAAATCTCCTGTTGTTCTGCAAGATGATGTCAGACTGGTTTGGAATCTGTGAATTTTGAAGTTCTGCATTAAGGCTTGAGCTGTGTGTCATATTTCTTGTTTATTACCAACAGCTTTTTGCAGCACAGTGGGTTGTATTGTCCTGCTGGGTAGGCCACTGCTTTTGGTAAGAAGAATGTGTCATGAGTATTATTGAAATGAATGCCAAGACATAAAATTTCCCAGAAGAACATTTCATGAAAGCTTCTCAAGGATTCTCAGAGGAGCATTTGTAAATGCATCATACACAATGAAAAATGCGGCAAATGTGAAAATACAGCGACATACCCTGTGATGTTTCTGACAGTCACTGATAAAAGAAATAGAAGGTTTTATGTACTGCTTGCAACTGAGGAGAGAGAGCCAAAATGGCATTATCACCCACAATATATCATGTAATATATGGAGGAAAGTCCCACACTGCAGCAGTTTTTTTTTTTTTTTTTTTTTTTTTTTTGGTCAATGTGTGTGTTATGCTTGGATCTCACCCTTTAGTGAAGCACCAACAGGTGGTACTTCCATTCTTACAAAATATGACTGCAACGACTGATGGTCACTCTAAAATACTTTCAGGCTCACACAAATATCACACATACATCATATTTAGAGAGAGGATGTGAAGATGAGTTACATGCACTACATGTAGAACACTGTCAGACTGGGCTTTAGAGAGGTGGCAGTGTTTTTGTTTTCTCCGATTTACTTTAACAGATCAGGTCACCATTTACATGTTTGAAAAGAGGCTGTCTGGGAAAGTAAGAAAATGTGAAAATCAGGGCTTCATATTTTATCTTGTCAACACACATGCTGTCCTCTTCCATTCTGTAGTTGCTCCTGGTGAGAGGAGTTGAGCAGGTGTGGGCATAGTTATTGCCCTCAAATTGATTCCTGTGCATTGGGGTTTGCCCTGGTGGATGAGAAGGCAGACTTCCTCCACGGTTCCCTAACTGTTGTTTGTGCTTTATACTGAACAGTTCAGAGTACCCACCTTTTATGAAGTCTTTGGATTGAGTGTTAGAGCACTCCTTCCAGGGACTTCCGGACCATGATCCTCAGCTAGAAAAAGGGTGAAGTTTTCTCTCAGGGTCGGGAATGAGATCCTGCACCAAGTGGAGTTCAAGTATCTCGAGGTCTTGCTTACGAGATGGGAAAGAATAGAACAGGTGATCGACAGGTGGATTGGTGAGGCATTTGCAATGACGTGGACTCTATTTGAGTCTTTTGTGGTGAAGAAGGAGCTGAGCCACAAGGCAAAGCTCTCAATCTACCGGTTGATCTACTTTCCTAAAAGGACAAGATCATGAATACAAGCGGCAGAAATGAGTTTCCTCTGCATGGTGCCCAGGCTTTCCTTTAGAGATACTGTGAGAAGCTCGGTCATCTGGGAGGGGCTCAGAATAGGGCTCATGCTTCTCCATATCAAGAGGAGCCAGATGAGATGGTTCGGGCACCTCATTAGGATGCCTCTTTGAGGCCTCCCTGGTAAGGTGTTTTAGACATATTCCACTGGGATGAGAGTACAAGGAGGACCCAGGATGCACTATAGGGACTTTATTTTGGGCCTGGAAACAGTCCCCCCAGATGAGCTGAAAAAAAGTGGCCAGGGAGAGGGAAGTCTGGGTTTCTTTGTTTAGGCAGCTGCCCCCACAATCAATCCCAAAAGAGCGACAGGAGGGGTGGATGGATGGATGGATGGATGGATGGATGGATGGATGGATGGATGGATGGATGGATGGATGGAAATTTAACACTTGGTGCACACTGTACTCTCAGCAAATGAATATTCAACGTATGTACTAACTTAATTCCATTAATAGTAAAGTAAGTCAGTCAGTGGTGCAGTCACAATGCAAATACATGGGTCAAATGTGACAACCACGGCAAGGCACAAAGAGCAGAAACTCACACCATCCATCCAAATAAAGCAGTGTGTGGCTTTGAGTGGCCTAAAACCTGAGTGGTTCAAGATAAAAGAAGCACCCTTACATTGAATGGGCTCATTTTGACTGGCTGGATACATGCAAATTTTGTTGGGAAGACACACAAAAATGAGTAAAGATGAGCTGCAGATTGTCATTAGGGGGCAAAGCCTGTGAGACATAGAAGAAGACACTCAGCAAAAAGGAATGAAGGAGAGAGAACAAAGTAGACAGAGAGGAAGAGAGGGTAGACGAAGGAAGGCTGGGAGTGCCACGTCGTTCTTAATCTAGTTTCTCTGTCGTAATCGTGTCAATGTCACTCTCAATCAGGCAGCCACAACTAGGGCTATACAACTTCAGTTTGATTGGCCCAAACCTTGTCTTTAAAATGACCTCTACAGGGAAGATATGCGTATGTGCAGCGGCTACAGACACAGAGAAATAGAAGGAAAAAATAGAAAGTGAGGGTGTATGTGATAAAGTGGCAGAGAGCATTGCACAGACAATAGGGGAAAGAGGGAGCACAAATTACCTTTAAACCTGTTACTCCCCAACCTGTCTGTCAGTTTCACTTTGGCCCCTTTCTTTGTTCTGATTTTTCACTGTGACAGTATTGATTGCCCTCTCTTATTACACAAGAGAATACAGATATAATGTATCTGCGTGTCTGAGTGGTTTGCAAGTGCTTCTGTAAACTTCTGCCATATTCCTGCCAACATTTAAGATGGCCTTGCGCACAAAGTACTAAAACATCCATTTAAAATGTTGGTCTTTCTTACCAGTAACAGACAAGGAAGCATTTTTTTTAATGGGATGACATAAACAATAAATAAAAAATTGTGTGTGTATTTACTTATGGGATTAGGTAGGCATGTGAATAAATACTGTTTATTATCACAGCAGCTAGCCACAGAAATGTGGTTACAGTATAAACAAGGAATTTAGCTAAATTTTCATGTGTCAGCATATCCGCTTCCTTAAAAATGTGTTTAAGCAGTTAAACATCTGTGATCAATAATTAGAGTTTTATTACTCAGAAAATATGGATATATACTTCAAACAGGTTTACTTTGATTAAGCACAATCATATCCTACTTACTGCTGCATGCATGGGTTCTCAGAGTAGATTTTTCTTCTTGCTGCTAAATCAAATCTCTGTTTCAACAATGTGTTATAAGAATAATCTTACCACAATCTTTACTGAGACCCACTAACACCACTGTGGCATTAAGTTTGTTTTTACTGTACTTGTCTCTGGATTTGTGCATGTTGCCATTACACACAGGCAAATCAGTGCAAAAATGTTTGTATATTTAAGGTTTGTTGCCAACTCATCCTTGTGCACTCCATACTTGGGTATAGCTTGTGCAGCTTGATATCAAACTTATATTATTTGTTTTTGGGGCTTTGGTCTGATGTCTCTGCCATGAAGGCAGAAGGGGTTTGGTTCAACAGCAGGATTCATTGTTGTTTTCTTTCACATCACTTGCTGTGCCATAGCATTGGTTGAATATGTTGAATTTGTCAGCTACCTACTTCCACAACATGTGAGTGCCAAAAGTTGCTGTTGTACTCTTCAATTGTGCAATGCAAAAAGTGTAGTCATTGGTAATATTCTTCATGTTTTACAAGTAATCTTAAAAAAAATAAAAATAAAGATAAAGCAAATTCACTATTCAACATTGTTGAGGTGACACTAGTAGTCTTTTAGCACTGGGAGTCAAGAACCATTTAGAGTGACAAAAAGGTGGACATCATTATTTGCCATTTTCCACCTCTGTGGAGACAAATTCTTTAGTCAGGACAGTCGGTGTGTGGTTTTGTGGCTGATTGACAAAACATGGGATAACTAAATTACATTTTTTTTTATATTAGAGTATAATTGTCTAATTGTTTTTTTATGGCAGCATCTCCCTGAATGTGAAATTTTGTTTTTAATTGGGAAGCTGTACAAATCCAAATATCTGTGTAGATGTTTCAAAAATAGTTACTTATAGCTGTGTACTCCCCTGTATTTATTTGTGTGACTATGTCTTTGTTGGCTTGGTATTTGAGAAAAGATGCAAATTCTCATTTTATACTCCAGTGGAGCTATTATGACTTTTGAAAAAAAATAAATCTGGTGTGGAGCCTTAAATGGTTTTTATCAGTTTTGGACAGTTGTCATAATAAAATGTTGTTATTAAACATAATAACTTTGATTATCTGACAGCTACTATATGGAAGCATTTAACTGCCACAACTATGAAATAAATACTGGAGCAATATCATGTATAATGAGAAACTTTATCGTTTTTACGAAAAACATGTCTCATTAAAACGAGAATATTTCTAGTTATAACGAGATTTAAATCTCATATTCCAAAATATCTTATCGTTTAAACGAGAACGGTAACCCCTTTTTAACATGAAAGGTTGAACGTCACCTTCTTGCGGGATGTTTGACTCCTGTCTTGAAGGTACGGAGTGAGAAGATGTAGCGGGATGTGGAGCTTTTTTATGCCTCTTTAAGAAGTCAAATATATTTGATGTATTTACCGAGCAGTGGTGTGGTTTATAAGTTAGATCTAATTTAAATAGGTTGTGTACTATATGGTAAAATATACAATGCAAAAGTGAAATTCAAATATTTCCCTCCAATTGTAGACTTAATTTTGTATTATTTAGAATTTACATTTCTAAACATGTTACAAAATTCAGGGGAATGTTCAAATACTGTGAATATCTCAGCAAACATTTTCAGTCATACACAACAAAAATCATACACAGCATAAAGCCAAACAGCAAAATTTTCAAAGGTCTGTACTTAAGGATAATAAATAAAGGGGCAAGCAAGGACGCAATATCAAGTGCATAGAAGTTGATAAAAAGCAGGCAACTCTGTTTTTTAAAAGTCAGTGTCACATGTCTGAAAGGTTCGAAAATGTGCAAGCTCTTAAAAACAAGTACAGTTCAACTGCTGAATTTGGTGTGGATGGTGCATGTAGAAAGTTGTCTGTCATTAGAAGGGTTAGAGAACACTGTTTCATCACATGTGTATGCTCTTCTCTGAAGACATGGTGCTTTGCAAGTTTCCTCCTCTTGCTCAGAAACTTGTTTCAGATGATCTTGTCCACCAAAAACCTGCAGAAGGGTACACGTCATTTAGGGTCGGCCACTTGGAGCAATAGCATTTCTGCTCTGACAAAATATGTAGGTGTTCCTGAAAGGCAAGAAAACATGTTCCCTATACTACATATTCTATATTTAAAAGCACATCCTTACCATGAATTATTTTCTCTCCTTTAAATACACCCACATACCTCAATGATCTTCAAAAGAACCAGCTGCTTATCCAGGAAGTCCCCTGTAAATTTATCTGAATCCTTCAGTTTTTGAAAAAGGTTGATCCAGGTTGATTATGATCAAGATGAAAAATCTTTGAATGTCTTCCGATGTACCATTCTCTGTCCCCATGTCTGCACGAATTCTAGCTGCAGTACCCCCTCTTTTCTCAACTTCTGAAATGAAATATTTAGCAATAACTTCAAGATTACTGTTTGTGGAGTATGCATGAAGCCAGATAACCATCCTGGAAAACCTATCCACAGAGACATTCACACAAATTCCATATGGCTTCAGCTTATCATAGAGTCCACATGCCAAACAAAGTTCAGTCCAGGATTGTGATATAGTCTACGTCTGAGACGATTATGCTGTCTTAGCTCAACACCATTGGGATCCAGAACTTTTAATAAATGTCTTGTTTCCTGGGTGACAACAAATCTTTCCTGTATGCATCTAAGACGTTGCATCTTGTATCCATGAAGTTTGCCATATGTTTGCAGCTCTTCCATAACAATTAATGCAACATCAAGAACGTCGCTTTGGTTTTTCGTGTAATTTTATATATGTTAGGCAAATGTATTTTCTTCTGTAACTATATTCGTATAAGAATAGTCGTTTATAATTGTCATTCAGAGGCTAAGCTAGATCAACATTCAAACAATGATAACCTACCTAAAGTAAAACAGGGAAAATGCAATAAAATGTTGTATAGTAGGATATCTTTCTTTCTTTAGTTTATTTACTAATATTACTATTTTAATATGTAACCCTGTGGTTAAAAGCTTGGGAAATCATTGTAAAAACACATATAATGGGTTACTGAAAAGGTGTCGGAAAAACAAACTAACAAAAAACAAAAACAAACAGACAAGACCTCAAAACAAATGCAGTATGTGCGTGTTCCTGCCAGGAGCTACGCTACATGCATCGTAACGACAGGAGGCACGCAACACCAGAGTAACGGTCAATGATCAGTTCCAATAGTGACATGATCAGTTTTGGGTTTTACACATATTAATGCATATCAGTAGTTGATGTGGTTGATTATGTTAAGATGGTGCCAAAGTAGTTTTCATTCCCTTGCTTGTATTAAGTTTTGTACAGATTGCTTGGTGTTGACACAAAGTAAAATGTAAATAAATGTATGTATAAAATGGCTCCACATTCTGACACATCTTCTCATTCCATTCCTTCAAGATCAGAGACAAACATGCCATGAGGTGATGTTTAACCTTTCTCGTTTAAACGAGAAGATATCATGGATATAATAAGATATAACTCTCGTTATAATGAGAAATATTCTCATTACAGTCAGATTTAAATCTCGTTATGACGAGATACGTTTTTCGTTATAATGATAAAGTTTCTAGTTATAACTTGAAACAGCACCAATATTTATTTCATGGCTGTGGCAGTTAAAAGCTTCCATACTTCTAAACAAAGCAATAAATAAAAATAATAATTAGTACATTAGTTGCGTAGGTAGTCATAATGTCAAAACAGTGGTTCATGCAACAACAAAGGTAGCCATGCAAGACTGCTGTGTAACTTCAGAATAACAAAAATTACCAAATCATTGCTGATAAAGTGCACAGTCAACTGGTATCTCAAAGAATTACAGTGATTTTCTTTTAAAAAACTAACAAGTCTATTGCAGTCCATAGTGTAAGTTGCATCCCAGTCTGGACCACTCATAATGCTACAGTAGCATGTGACTGTACCGTGTCATTGTTCCTCTCTTCTAGGAAAGCTCTGGATTGGTTAAAGCTTAGCACAGGTCAGAATGAGCAAATAAAAGAGCAGAGCACAGCAGACAAACAAAGATGCAGGCCTAAGGCCAGCTACAAGCACTAAGGTAAAAACATTTTTTTCAGGCACAAGCCCAATTTGGCAACTAATAAACCAGGCAACTCATCCAAGTGAACCTCCAGCTGGCCCTCAGCCACTGGGCAATCCTTATTGTTGAACTCAACGCAACGATGCTGTCTGTTGTGGCCTACTGCTGCAGAGCATATGGTCTCTGGCTTTTCATCTCTCCAGGGATGAAACACCCACACAAACACATGCACAAACTCATTCACACACTACAGAGAGAGAGAGAGAAAGAGAGAAAGAGAGAAGGAAATGCAAACAGAAATACGAAAATAGCAACTAAACACACACACACACACACCGGTCATCTGAAGAAACATAGACAGGCCGGAAGAATAAAACATTCTATCAGGGGGAACCCCTCTCTGGTGAGCCACATTGCTCAGAAATATTGTTCACCAGAAAATAAACCCAGAAGGAAACAGCTACAGGGTGTGAGTGAATGATGACCATGTCCAAATCTACTTGAGTTTGTCATAGATTAAGCTATCCAGCCTTGACTTGGATTGAAGGAGAAAAAACAGGACTAGTTATAATTCTTCATCCTCCCACTGATTTCAGGTTCATTTTAAATCTCATGTGGCAAATATTTTAAACAATAGTTCCTAAACGAATGGGAATTAAAATATATAAATTTAATTAAAATCCATGCTAATGTAGGCAATGAAGCAAAACTCAAAACATGTAAATGTCAAACATGCATGAAAAATTATAACATACATACACTCTCAGAAGCACTAGCTCACACACTAACCCATACCCATGCACACAGTCATATCCCCACTCAATTCCACTTTGCCTTAAATCAAGGCTCAGCCAGGCTAATGCACAGATCCATACCGCTCCGGGTAAATTAACGTTAGTAATAAGATATCATGGCTCTGATTGATCCTCTATTTCCATGTCCACACCATAAAATGACCCAAGCACAGCCACAGCACACCATCACTCTAATGCTGCATCGATTCCACTTTGAAATTAGGCTACAGGCGAGGGTATAGATGGAAGTGGGCATGGGACTGAAGGTGCTATATAAAGGACTGTGGAATAAGACTAAAGTTGATGCTGTGCTGTGATGATACACCTATTTAATGGTGGGAAGGAATCACAAGTTGTGAATCAGTTGGAAAATAAAAGGAAAAAAGAATTGAGAGTTGCCAAGTTTTTAGCCAAATCCAAGCCACTGAAATGTTCCATTATCTATTCCTGTAGTAGAACTTACTGTTGGGATCAACTCAAACCAGGCTGAAGAAAAGAAACCCTTTTATTTGGTGGAGGTGTCAGTTGTCAGCTCACTGTCAGGTTGTTGCTGTCCTCCAATTCCCTTAATTTTCATATTTGCATCCCCACTTATCTGTATAAGTATTCTTAGCCAGCTTAATTGTATTCAGTGGGGATCAACAGTTGCCTATGTGAGATGGGATTCATGGTCAATTAGATCCTTTCTTATCAAATGGGAATCAGATTGTAGAATTTTATTCTAGTTTTTTTAATATGCCTTTCAATTAAATTGCATTTTCAAATGCAAAGAAATCAACCTTCTATTTTTTTAAGTAAATAGATAATGCTTCCAAAGTAAAATCTTGATCTCAGAATGTGACTATAATTTTTGCTCTTCTTAAACACCAAAAACGTTCACTATAGTCTGAATTTGTAGTTGCTCAGTGATAGAATAAATACTGTAGCGTGGAGAGAAAAATCCATTTAGTAAAACTAACAAAGCTGTTTAGACAGTCAACATAGAGGAAACAGTAGTTTTCCCAACAAGTGCATTAAGAGTTATATAATATGCTGTCTTTGAAATAAGAGAGTTACATGCATATTTGGTTCCTTACAAACAAACAGTGATTATTATAAGCCTGAGCTTAAGGACAAGACACAAGAGAAACAAAGAAAGGCTCAGAGTCTAGAGACTAGTACTTGTGGATAAAGCCTTCTACCATTAATGAAACCCCCTAATCCTTCTTGTGTATTAAAAGTACAACCACATAGAACCGAAAGGAAAAACTGACACTGAATGACCCATTTCATATTATCAAAGCAGCCTTGAGCAGACAGATTCACCCAGTACCATCACACGCCAACTTGCCTGATGACAGAGCGCAAGTCATTGAAACCATGTGAGGTTATTTAAGGGGAGTATTTTTCCAGGAAACTGGTAGTCACAGTCAAAGCTTTGGTCTGAGGACCTGACATTGATTTGCAAACCACCAGAGGGCCAGTCAGAATCACGACAATTCCCACTGGACAAGGACACTCAAGATAGTCTGGATACAGCCCAGCTTCCAAATAAGCACATACACTATGATGCACATTCAAAATCATCAAAACACACGCCTGCCTGTCTGAATTACATGCTGGACAATATCCCATGGTCATTAAAACCAGATTGCTTTGAAGACACAGACACCACAAATACACACATGATCTCACACACACATGCAGACAGAGACATGTGCACACATACCTTTTGCTTCAAGGCAAACTGTTTGTTTCCACTGTATAGTCTGTCTGTCTGTTCACATGGAGCACAGACTTATCAGAGAAGTCAACTCGCAGTTGTTAGTGTACAGGGAAAACAAACCAATTGGCAGATGTGACAGACAGAGATATAGACAGACAGACACAAACACAGACAGACACGCTCACATGGCAGCAAACATGAAGTGAGTAATACAATATAATATCAAACAGGTGAAAGACCAAATCACAACTTGTGGGAACTGTGCTGTATAAGCAATTCAGCATGCCAGACAAAAGCATAACACAAAACATACATATAAATGCATAAATATGGCCAATGCTTTGAAGCTAAACCAGGTGTAATCTCTCTGCTGCCTTACACACACACACATACAAATATTTCTCTGTCCAAAGTCACAGACAATAACATGCAGAACAAAAGCCATCACCGTGTTCACATTAGTGAGCCAACAGGACTATTTTTATATTTTACTGAGTCACAAAGACACTTCTTCTCACAGCATGTCACTATTCTCATATCAAAGCTGCATTTATAGCAGACAAAGCTTTGAAAGTGGGCCATGGCTCATAAAATGCCTTTATGTTTCTTGCTGGTACACTTAAAAAAAAAAAAACAGAGACAATGCATTTTAAGTCTAGTGTGCATTACTGATCGCATTATATTGTGTAAAAAGTGTGTGTATCATGTGCATTTGTTTACGCAAATGCGTCTTTGCTTATGTGAGTGTGTGGATACACCCCACTTCCCCCTCAGTTGTGTGTTTAAATATGAGTGGGTGTTGTTGATTTAATTCTCCCCTCCGACATTGTTCTTTTCCGATCTTTTTAATGGCTGACAGAATGCACAGCCTTAACACTCAGCTAACAACCCTGGCTTCCTGAATCGCATGTAACCTAATCACCAACACCATCTGTTAATTATGTTAATACAAAAATGCTTTGGCTGCTATTCCCATCCATTCTCAGAATTAGCACCCCTCTTCCCCACCAAGCACCCTCTCTGTGCTTGCTACTCTTTCTCTTGTCCAATCCTTCCCATCATCTCAGGCTCCCATTTTCCTTTATTTCAAATCTTGTCTTTCTTATCCTTTCTAATTCTATCATCTCACTTTTCCTGTGTTTTTCTATCATCCTCACTAATCCTTTACATTCTTGGTCTTCTCCATCATCCAGCCTCTTATTCATCACGATCAACCTCCCTCCAAATGCTTCCATCACCCTCTTTCTCTCCAACTGTTCCATGTTTGAAAATGTCAAAAATCTCAAACTCTTAATTCCTTCTCCTCACAATCCCATCCCTTACACTTCTCAGCTTGCTATCCCCTGTGGAAATGTTGTTTCTCCTTTCAGTGAGTCATAGGCTAATCTCAGTGGAAATCCCCTGAGAGGATTTGTCTGAACCCAACTTATTTTGAGTGATATCGATCCACTTGTCCTCTTAATTGTTATTCAGTATGCAAATCTCTATTTATAAATCTAAGTTTCTATCGATTGGCTAGAACCATAATAAACTTTGTCTTACACTAATGCATAAAATAAGCATTACTGTAATGCAGAGAAAACATCATTAAATAGTCATATACAGTGTTGGCCATTATATCAACACAATCGAACAACAGTCCCAGCTATGCATAATCAGAGGTATAAGTAGGTGATGGTATTGTGCCTATCCCCTGGGAGACCCTGTTTGAGCCCAATGATGAAGTGGGCACTTTGCCCAGGATAAGCAACATACACAGAAGCCCACAGTTAACCATATGTTTTAAATTTAGAAAAATAAAGCTAAATTTGAGGTGTTGAGAACTGTTCATATCATACCCATGAATAATTTAAACTGACGGAAGAAAGAGGGGTGTAATATCTTGTTATTTTTGTGTAATCTGTCATTTATTTGTAACGCAAAGTCAAGGGTTTTCACACCAACAACCTCACCAAAACAAAACACAGACATCTTGCTGGTGTTATTCAACCCCTGCAGTTTTCAGTCAAAAATACATCCCCACATACCGAAACACATACACAAGAATAAAAAAAGAATCATTGTCATTGTTTTCACACTCCCACATATATATGCTTCAACTCCTCATACAGCAATAAGCAACCACACATGCAAGCACTCACCACCCCACACTCTTTTGCCCTGGCCTCCCACAGCTGGCTGAGAGAGGCCACAATTTGGTCAAAACCAGTTTCTTACACTTGGACGTGAATGTTATTTATTCTGAACAATGTGCAGTGAGAGGTTCACGATAGGAGGTCGGAGCAAAATCACTGAGCAGAGCTGTGATACCGAGATGGCGGAGAGGCCCTCAAGTTATTTCCTCAGTTTGAGTCCCGTAGTATATGCATTTACAGATGCAGTGTCATGCATGCACACACACAATATACAAAGCATTCACACACTTTCTCCTTCATTTTTTTATTCAAAAGTCTTCTGCAGCAGGAGCAAGTCCTTCACTGTGTCACTTCTTGATGTATCCTATCAGCAGGTACATAGAGCAATGAGAAGCAGTTCAACATGGGAGTCTGATCCTTGAACTCCTCCCTCAGGAGTGAGGTGAGAATAGGCCAGGTTAAGGAAGGGACGGCTCCCAAAAACAGCTGCTGGCCTGTTGGATGCCATAATGCCCCTCTGGGCGTCAAGAAGCAGGCAGGAGTCTGGCAGAAAGAGGGCCAAGGTTGTGCCCACTTGAGGAGACTCTTAAGGAGATAGTGTCGCCTTCACCACTGGGCCTCCATCTGTCTTCACCATGTTCTGACTTTCTTCATTTATCCTTACAAATGAATACATACAGAGTAACAGTCATGACCCCTGGTTCCATTCGCTCTGATATGGCAGATTTTTCTTTCTGCCCACAGAGTAAAAGGATGTTCAGTGCTTTGTGATTTCTAAAAATCTTTTGTTTTCTATGTTAGGAAAATTTTGCTTTGATTAGCAATAATTTGATTGTCAGATTAACATTTTCTTTTGATAAAATGCACCCCAAAACTTTGATTAATAGTTTTTAACTGGTCTTTCCAGGGAATAGGGGTAAAAAGGGAGTTACATAGCCTGTTCTGTTTAGGTTTCTCCTCAATCTAAGATGTAACAATAACATTCACAATATTACACTAAACATTTAGTGTCATTCACCAGTAGGGAAACAAATAATTAATCTTTGCTGAAGTAAAAACAAAAAAAACAAGACAAAAAAGGATATTGACATAATAAAATAGTACTCCATTAAAATAGATTTGGTGTCTTACTTCAATCTTTTCTCATTAAATACAGCCTTCTCCTTCTGTCTCTAAACCTGGTGAGTACACTACTCATGTTCCAACTAACTGTCAACAGTTTTGGCTGGACGCTGTGGTGTTTGGATGTTCACGTATTCCTGATTATCCTTAATCAGCATGAACTCAAGTGCTAGATTCAAGTGACATGACTTTAGTCAATTTATAAGGCTTCCATGTTCCTGTGAAATCACAAAGGGATTTGTGCAACATTTTTTCCTTAAGTTATCAACTGCACTGCCAAAAGCCTGTAAACAGATCTTGTATTGCAAAACCTGAGGAGTTCAATTCTCAGGAAAATCACTTATTGAAAGTTGTCCTTGGAATATATTTGGAAAAAGGCCCAAGCTTTTTTTGAAAAAGGAAAAAAAGATGAAAACACTCGGCAGACCACTATAATGTGACAGTCTATCATGTAGTGGCTTCAGACAGAGTTCAGCCACATGGTAGAATCAGAGTCTTTCTGAAGCCAATCAAAAAGGAAAAAAAGGCTAAATAATCTTTTCAATCAAAAAAAGGTTTTCTTGGTCTCTACAGTTCATAAATATACTTTTCATTTTACTACTTTAAAGCCCACTTTGGCAGATTTTCTTACGAGGCCCCCTCTTACAAGAACTAATTCAGCATCAAAGCATAAATGTTTCGATCGAAAGTTGGTTCAATCTTGTACTATGTCTTGCTCCGTCCCCTTCTCTCTTTCTTTTCCTTTGTTTCTCCAATAATGTCCCCATGGGAACCAGCCACGTTGTGCATTCAAAACGGTCAGTGTGTTGATATCCAGTTGCTAGTCTGTGACGCGGTGCATGCCAGGATGAAAAAAAAGTTGTGAAATACAGTTTCTCAGCCTCAGGAGGCTGCTGAACAATGGCAGCTCCAGGAATGTAAATGTCAAAACAAGTCAAAAGCCCAGATTTTGAAGTCAGAAAGCTATGTAGTACTACTTTAAATTGAATACTTATTAGACTGTGGACTTTTGAACGGGCAAACACAACTTGAAAGTAACATTTTAGCATTTAGGACATAGTAAAGAGTTAATAATCAACTATTTGATTCATAACAATAATAATTTAACATCTTCCCTCTCTAAATACAAATAATGTAATGAAGCTTCAAATCACATGAAGAATCAGTGGTATATTGCCAAAAGTACTGCAAAACATGCATTAAATGTGTGTTTTAGCTCTACAGAGACACTACAATGTGGATATTCACTGTAACAGAAGGATATATGATATTTTGTGGCTGGAAACAGTAGTTACCCTCGTTAGAGGTGAACATAAGTTACAGGTGGTGTGGAAAGCAGAAGAGAGTTGGCAGGGAGAGTGTGTGGAATCTGCTGCCAGGGTGAGAGCACTGCTGCCAAGGTAAAACCTGAGTGGGCCATACAGCTGAGCTCTTCCGCTCAATACATACAACACAGGCACACACACTAAGACTGATGGAGCACATGTGTGCGCAGAAAAAAAATTAATGTATGAATGAGAAACAAACAAAGCAAAACCAAGTTTGGCACACAAACAATCTGAGTCACTTACAATTACAGTATTTATGGGACAGAAAGAGAATAAAAAAACAGAATCATACACAGTTTAACTATCCTTCTTAATCTTGTTTTGTAATATTCTGTAAAGCTATAAATATCCCCCTGGTTGTGTACACAGGGCGGGCTAATGTGGATCGTACTTATGAGTGTGAGTGTGTGTGATGTGGTTGTATGGCAGCTGTAGTCTCTGGTTGGGGGTGTGTGTGCATTTGCGTGATGATGTGTGAAGGTTTCCGTGCCTGTATGATGAATGGCAGCCAGACACTGGGTTAAGAGGCAGGGTGGCCCAGATGGACTTGTGTTTGTGACCATTCTTTTCCAATATAACACATAACCTTACAGATAACACACAGACTCATACCCAAACAGGACATATATACTAAACAACATCCAAGAAAAATCCATGACACAATTGTACGGGTTATAAAACACACAGACTAACCAGTGAAAATTAACAGTCTTTGCACCTTAACATTCATCAAATCTTTTTAAACACCTCCACGTCTTTTCTTCTTTTATTATTATCCCTTTTCTTCATCTGTTGTCTTGACTGGGTAGCTTTTACTGGAAGGGTAATTTTCTCCATCTCTTTACCTCTTACGACTGATTGTGGG
The DNA here is from genome assembly GCF_017639745.1 of Melanotaenia boesemani. NCBI lineage: Eukaryota > Metazoa > Chordata > Actinopteri > Atheriniformes > Melanotaeniidae > Melanotaenia > Melanotaenia boesemani. Next base: position 13,428,915 of record NC_055694.1, read on the forward strand.
GTGAGGTAGTGAGTAGATGTGGGTGGTAGGGGGGTGATGGAGACTTTTTTAAAGAGCATGCTGAGGGGTGTCTTCTGTCTACCACATCCTCCTTCCTGATCCAGGAAAACATGTACAATTCCAGAACTCCAGCCCCCCACCCAGCCTGCCAGCCCCATCCTCAGCCAGGGACTTTCCAGAACTGCCCTGCCCAGCTAAGGAGCGCTGCAGTCAGCTATGGTCAGGCCTCTGTGCCTTGTGTGTGGCTCAGAGTATCATAATGTGAAATACCGGAGTGAGCTAAGTTAGATCGTTATGAATTTAAGCGATTTTAGTCTTTAATTATGTCTATCAAAGTAAGTTTAACTTGAACGACACCGTGGAAGAATAAAAGAAAAACTAAAAAGAAACATTTAATAGCATCTGAGTCAACAAATAATCACAACACACCACCTAGACTCCATCAGATCAAAAGTATTAGGTTACTTTTTTTAAAGTGCTTTTTCTAATAAAACTCCTTCAAAGGAGTGTGAATCAGCAGGTGTGATCACAGATTTACACTGCTGCATGTGAAACACATTTACCCTTGTTGATAAGGCCCCATCAGAAACACTATGAACCCGGATTACACATCTGACTCTCTCTCTCGCCCCCACGTTTTGGTTTATCTTCTCACATCTGCTCACACAGTTGAAAACCAAAGTGGTAAAATGGTGCAGAGAGCAATAACGTGTTTATATGTCTAACATGAGCTTCAACAGCCACAAGTTAAATGTTTAAAAATGGGTACTTTCAGGAAAACATATTGATGTTATCTGTTTTACTGTTTAACTTAAAGCAGTTTTCATCAGAAAGAATGGACAAAGTCAAACTAACCCAGAAAAGATATTTCTCACCCAAAAAAGAAAACATGAAAGAAACAAAAACTGCACACAAAAATTAAAACAAGTAAAAGAAACTCAAGCACCTTGAGCACCACTAGTGGCTTCTGTCATTTAAAATGTGAGATGCCACAAATAAACCACCCTGTGATATATTACCTGATGCCAGAAACAGCTACATGGGAAAGTACCTTTTTCTTAAGAGAGCTGTGACTAAAATGAAGTTGGCCACAATGTAAACACATGTCAAAACGATGACTGACCATTTCCTATTATAACTCTTTATCCACTCATCCTGGTAGTGCTAATTCTTGTCCATTCAACTTCATGAAAGCAAACAAGATTAGTTTGTCTGAATATAGCACATACAGCCCAAACAAAATCCACAGACCAAGGACTTCCCGCTTAGGAACACGTGAAGGAGGTGGCCTGTATTTCCCAGCTCAGGAGAGGGGGTCTGAATGTGGGGAAGATGTGGAGTCAGCCTCCTTTGCACAGCCCTGACCAAACAGGATCACGGGGAGGCTTTGTTTGGGGAAAGAGCTGAGAACACTCAGCCTCCAGGCAGCAGTAACATGTGACTCTTATCTCAGAAAGTTCACAACAGTGACTGAAAAACACCTGACAACAAACTCACACAAACTAAATGAACATCCAAAACCTATTAGAGCACAGCAGGAACAGTGAGTAACCATTAGAGAAGGGAGTGATTTGACCACTCTAATATGATGTTAAGTACATAGCACTGGACATAGTGTTTAAGGGTCCATGGAGAGATAACGGCCATGTGGGAGAGGACTGTGCTGCACATGCTGTATTATTAGAGTACTTCCAGAAGTGTGTGACAGGACAGAGAGGAGGTCAGCATGATAGCAGCATGCTGGAAGGACCCAACCAAAATACCACAATGAAGGACATGATCTGCAAACAACATACACCCACACTGGCTATAAGCTTGCAGCCAGCTACTGTCAGTGATGTGCACACACATGCACACACTTCCTTTTAGCATCCCCCCTCACTCTGTCCTCACAGTCTCACACACACACACACACCACATTATACAATTGACTATGAAAGGACATCAGGCTCATAACTCCGTTCCCCTGGGGCAGAAGAGACCCAGTCACTGTCAGGCGAAAAACAAAACAAAGAGATGGAAAAATAGAGCAAAATAACGGCAGAGGAGGAGACAGCCACTGTGTGATTAGAATAAACGGCAGAGAGATGGGAGAGCTGGGAAAGAGGCTACTGCCTCTCCTTTAATATAGCAGGGAAATCTTCCTTTTCTTTTGAATGACTGAGAGGTCGACAGGTTTGGGTGATTTTCTAATATCCAGCAGCCTGAGGTTATTGTGTCGCTGTGCTGTGTGTATGTGCTCATAAGTACTTTATGTGAACAGTTTCCTATATGTTTTTTTTTTAAACTAAAGACAGCACCAGGTGATGGCAAAGAGATGCTGTAAAGAGGGACATGGTAAAAGGAAACAGATGATGAACTGATGCACACTAAACTGATAAACAAAGAAAACATACGATGGAACAAGAAAATATGTATATAATACAGTAATAGCTGGGTCTGAACCTTTAGAGATCTAACTAATGTCTGTAATAAAGATGATCAAATTAATGCCATGTGGAAACAGTAATAATTCATGCAACTTAAGGACTACAGGAAACATAAAAAACAAAGAGATGGATATTTCAAGTCTACAGGAAAAAAATAAAAATAAAAAAATATTAATCCCCAAAGGTAAATCAAAATATTGCTGCAGTTTTTTGTTTGTTTGTCATTACAGATCATTTATTTTCAGTCAAAAATGATTAATTAAAATTCTTGTTTTAGAGGGTGATGGAATGAAATTGCAAACCTTTCTGTGTTTCAGCGGACCTGAAGAAGCCTCTTAATAAAAACACTGTTGTTTTCTCACTGTGCTCTGTAGAATGTACAAAAAATTATTTCAATTCCAATAATTAATATTCAGTTTAAGAATGTAAATACTTTTAAATATTTTTTTATCATCTGTAATTAAAACATTTTTTATTTAAAACTTGGAATATGAGGAGCAACTCAATGGAATGGCATCATTTCTGCATAACAGTCGGTCAATTCTAGCAAACGGTGGAAATCACTGAGTAAAAACAGGTAAATGATTATAAACATGAAACATGATCATCATTTCAAGTAACTGCAAAATACTTGTTAAATGATACAAGCCTATCAGAGCTGTATTAAATGCACATTTTGTTTGGTAGTACATGAAGAGATTACATCCAAGTGAGTATCAGGACTCAATGTTTCTCAGCACAACGCTGAATTATAACAAGATAATTAATAAATTAATAAATAAATAAATAAGAGATAATTACTTTTGTGGATAATCAGCTACAAACTACTGAGATTTATACAAGAATCTATATTAGTCAGGATAAGTGTTTTAATTACACAATTTGTGCTTTGCCAAATCTCAGATGAATCTTAAGTAAACACCATAAAAGCCAATCTAACTTTAGCTAACTGCTATAACATAATTTGACATGTGGCATATTTGTTTTAAGATTTGAATAATAAAAGACTAAATTAATGATTAAAGACAGCAATAATACAAACCAGGTCCACTCTTAAATTATCCAAGATGTCTTTATGGTCCTTTGCTGAGGGACATAAAGGACACAAAAAAATCTTCTAGGACTTTGCAGTGGTTAAAAATACTTAGAAACAGCAGGAGATCCCACTTTGAAGTTGTTGGTTTCTGTCCTCGTCCATAGCATTACATTGCAGCCTTGACACACACAAGAAGGTCTTGGGAGTATTGACAGCAGGTCAAACCACAGCTCACTGTGTCTATGTTTCTATTCATATGCCAACATAAAGGTTCAATGCTTCTGATCAGTAAGAACAAGCATCAACTTAAAAACCTCACATTTGCAAAATGAAGCCCATACAGTATCTTTAGTTGTAAACACACATGCATTACACATTGTATGTGTGCCCATGTATATTATTAACATATACCAGTAGGTTTGTAAAGAAACCACAACAAAACGAATACAAAGTCTGTGATCTCTGAAAATAAAATGGTTAAACTACAGTGTGTGTGTGTGTGTGTGTGTGTGTGCATTTGTGTGCATGTGCATGTGTGATTCAGTGACTGAAGTCTGTGTCAGTGCATGTGCATATCTGTATGCCCTTAGTGCACTTTGTGCCGGTTTTCACACAACACTAACACAAACACACACAGACACACACACACAGAGTGTGCAACCATATGGTCAGATCATGAGCATAATGAGAAACACATCTGGGGGAGTGTGTGTGTGTGTGTGTGTGTGTGTATTTGGAGGGGGGATATAATCTAAAAAGGGACCACATTACCAAGTTGTGTGCGAGTGTAGGAGAGAAACAAGCTCTTGCTCAGACACCAAATGAGTTCAAACTGCAACACCCAGAGAGGATCTGATTTCTCACACTTACTCCAGTTACTGCTGATATGAAAAACATACCGCTGCACTTGTTGTCAGCCATAGAGTTTTTTCACAAGCTAAGTGTCACAAAAGTACCAGAGTCAGACTCAGAGCAATGAAGTAAAGGAAATACTGTCCCTGAGATGAGAACATTTTCAGGAAAAACGTTTACGAATAAAGGGTACGCTTCTCCTTAAATCACGTGGTACATGTAGATCACATTTGAACTAAACCAGATGTTACGGTTAAATCATCTTTCCTCTAAAATGTTTTTAGGGTGACTGAGTCATCTGATGCTCATTGCATGATCTTTCTCTACATAAGTTTGGATGACATAATATGTATGTAAAATCGCTCAGAAGAACTTTTCGTTCCGCTGTTTTTCATACCTGATCTTTTATCCCCAATTCTTTATTTTTTTCAAACAAAACATCCTAACTAGCCGTAATACTTAAGCATAACATGCATTCGGTATATTAAATAAAGTGATCTAATTACAGAATATTCTTAAATTATTGTGAGCGTATCTTTGGCACAGCAAGGAGTTATGTGGAACATTCTCTCGGCTGTGGTAAATGTTTTGTCTGGGCACTGAAAAATAAAGTTTGTTTATGGAAACTGCCACAGTGGAGGGGAAATTTTCAGTGGCGTAACATGTTTTTGCCCACATAGAGTAGTAAATCAAAAGACCCCCATGAATATACACACACTCGCATCTGTACACCCATCCTTATTTCTCCACCTTTCGTAAGTGCTTCTTTTTCCTTCACTTATACATAGAAACACAGGCAAAGTATAAGTAATGTTTATGACATGTCATGTTTATGGATTACAAAATAACTACCGCAGCTCTGTTTACTAGAATGTGGACTTGGAAAAACCCCACAAAAAAGAATAACAAATGCAACATTTATATAGCGCCACATCAGTAGCTTTTAAAAAGTTATATACTAACATACAGAATTAAGAAAGTTAATAAAAACAGTAATGTTCCTTTAAGACCATGAAAGAAAAATCAGAATGTGCTGCCACTGTTCAGGCCGCTGATCAGTAAAACACAGATGTGATGGCTTCAGCTGTGGTCACATGGGTCCACTTCCCAGCTTGCCATGATCAGAGAACGCCGACTCAGCTGAACACTTTAACACCTACCTGTTGACTCATGCTTGATGGCATCATCATGACTATTATGGTCACATTGAACCAGACACTAGTGCTAAAAAAAACAAAGAAACAAGAGAATGGAGAAACACAGAGAAAACTGAGAAAGTAGGAGAATGATGGTGGTGAGGGAATCAGATGACGATTAGGTTGTTTCCTGCGGGTCCATGTGGACAGGTTGCTGAGCCGGGTCAGCAGATCCCACACCTGTGTAACTGAAATGTATTGCTGAATAAGGACTGATGACTCCATCACTGCGCCTGAGAATTAGATTCGCTGGCATGAAGAACTGAGGAGTAAGAGCAACATCAAAGAAAATAAAAAGGGACAGGGAGCTGTGAGGAGGGCACTGTAGAGGGTACAAGTGTGTGGTGTGTATTATGCAGCAGCACAGGTTCACTGAGGCTGCATATGTGTGTACATCTGCATATGAGTAAGCCTGTACAGTATGCTATGTAATCAAGACAGAATAGTGAGTACTTGTGTGTGTATGTGCTGCTGAGTCAGATATATCTGTTCATTTCCTCAGTTAAGCTTGTAAGCACCACTGATGTGGTCACACCAGACTGGCATGGACCAAACCAAACCCAACCACACAGAACAAGACCAGAAAAAACAACACACAGCCCACCAGCTGCCTTGCGCCAACTCACACCAGCATGCATGAGTCTACTGGTCCAATCAAAGCTCCCTCTTAGGGGAAGACAGCAGCTTTCCAGGCAGAGCCACAGCCCAGTTCAGGAAGTAGCTTTCTGCACCTGGATTAAGACACTGTGGTTAAGAGGGATTTATGGTTAAAGCTTTGATTGAATACAGACAAGTAGGCAACGGAGGCTACAGACAGATTGATGAGACTCAACAATCCCTAAAGTCAAATCACATTGTTTTAAAGTTGTTGTCTTTAATGGATGAGTCCAAGGCTGACAATGTAAACACAGCATGATTAAAAGGTGAATGGTCCTGACAGTGCCCATGACTGTTCTTAATGAATCACTTTCTAGAGCTACATCCTTTCATCCAAATAATGATGCGCATTTGTTTTAAAATAAGAAAGGAGATGCCACATTAGTGTGCAGAAGCAAAAAGCAGTCATATGTTTCTAATTGTGACTCCATGAGTTTTACCCAGCTGGTGTCTTTAAACTACACCCACACATGCTCATCTTGGCCAAACTGTTAACCCCCACACAGACAAGCCCACAGACACACACAAAACATGCACACACAGGACAAACTACTTCATTTTACATACTATATACTATGTTTACATAGGTGATGTTTTATATCGCTTTCTAAAATCAGCTGATGCTCACATGTCCATCAGCACACATACTTCCACACCTCAAGTGTTGGCAGACAGCTGCAGGTTCTTTTGAGTAAGCATGATTTTGCCACTGATCACAAGTTACAGCCCAGCACACAATTTAATCTTTAATCTGCCACAAGTAACAACAAGAGGACCACAGCAAGCAAACAGAGCAGAAAGAAAGAAAATTTAAGATGTTGGCCACTAGTTTGTGTTTACCTGTTCATGTTTGTCTCGACAGGTTTAAATGTATAAACAAGTACAAATGGCAGGTACAAATCTACATACTATGGAAGGATATGCTTACAAAACAACAAAAATAGCTTTAGTATTTCACTGACATACACAGGTTCACAGAACACTTTCATAACGCTAACATCATATGTTATTGTAGCACCGACTTTCAGCTTTGATTTCAGGTTATTGACATCCCAACTAGAGATTAGATGAGAAATTATAGCTCTATGTTGAACCATCTTTCTTATGTTTAAAAATTAATTAAATAATTGAGTCAAATGCTGTTCCACTGACAGATGTGGACTAACCATTTGTTATTTATTCATCAGTTAAACTCATCCTGGAATTATTTCAGGAAATACGTTCTGGAAAACATTCATTTTTGGAAGTTGTTGCTGTGAGCCCACAACCTTTGATAAAAGGAGTTCTCAATGAAAGTGACAAAAGCCATCCAAAAATAAAAACAAAAATAAAAACAGGGGAAAAAAACTAGCAACAAGAAACCATGAACACTGAGTTATCAAATTTGGGTAAATTATCTTTAAAAAAGTGAGTGCCTCAATTCATCCTTTCAGTTCCACCATGATTAATTTACCCAATTCAGAGGTGTCAAATGTTTCACTGAGATTCTGCCATCAAGGAATGGTGGCCCAAGGCCTGAATGCATTGGGGACTTTTGGAAGATGCAGAAAGAATTTTTTATCCTGTCCACATGGATTCTCAGTGGTCTACAGAGACCTAGTTTCCAGTCTAGCTGTTGCAGGAATTGAGAACCTGCAATATTTCTTTCACGATTTGGTTGCAGCAGACTGAAGGAGCTGAAGGAGCTCTGCAGGGATGTCAGTACTCGGGAGGGGTATGGGGCAGCGGAGAGGGGGACTGTCCTTCAGCATGGATGAGAGTTTAGCCGTTATCTTCTTCTCAACCAACACCTTAATTGGTGGGTCCAAGAGGCATCCCAGTACAAAGCTGTTCTGTAGTTATGAATGCCTTGGTACCGTCAAGCCAGCAACACACACAAGCCGACGTCAGATGGATGAACATCCATCGCTGATCAATACATCTGATTTTACTTCTATCAAGTCTGACAAATTCTGAAATTATGACATCACTGATTCACAGAATTACACACCATGACTGTAGCTTTGTTTTTGTAATAGACAATGACCTCATTCACCAACTATTCTTAAAACAAATTTGTTCTTAAGTTCTACTTACGAACGTTTTACAAAGACTGCCCAAGTTCACGAAAGTTCCCTCAGACCTACATCAAAAGGGTACTTCAAGTACTTTGGATAATCCAGGTTTTGAGCATATGTAAGGGTAACCTGTGAAAACTGTGATTAATCTGATTAAAAATGTTAATTATTTGATATATATATATATATATATATATATAGAGAGAGAGAGAGAGAGAGAGAGAGAGAGAGAGAGAGAGAGAGTGAGAGAGCGAGAAAGATATATGTATGTATAAATTATATAATGGTCAGACAACACGCTTTCTAGAGAAGGAGAGAGAGGGGAAAAGAGAGGAAATGGGTGGGGGAATGCATCTTGAGAACAGGTCTTTAAGTATAAACAAAGCATATTCCTTTTAATACACTCCCTGCTGTGAATTGGATGAATAATGAGAGTCACAAACACAAGGGAAGAAGAAGTCGACAAAAGGAATCATGAAGGCAGCAAGAAAAAACATCTTTGATGTAGATGCGTCTTTGTCCATATCTTCCTCCGGTGCATCCTGTCACCAGCTCCCTCTTAACCCATTCCCTTGTTCATCATGAGGGAGTAAATTTCTGCATCTCTTATGCCTGCTGTCTCACTCTTCTTCCCATTTCTTCCTCCCCCTCTGCCCCTAACTTTCTCTAATTGTCTCTTTTACCCTTTAGGGTACCCCTGTCCCAAGTAATACTGAATGGTATAGGTCTCTGTAGACCACTGAGAATCCATGTGGACAGGATTTAAAAAAAAAGGTCTTTCCGTATCTTCCAAGGGTCCCCAATGCATTCAGGCCATGGGCCACCATTCCTTGATGACAGAATCTCTGTGGAACATTAGACACCTCTGAATTGGGTAAATTAATCCTGGTGGAACTGGAAGGATGAACTTAGACACTAAGGAATTTACTTTTCATGGAATTATATTGTGTTCTTTGTCTTTTATATTGCAACACACTTCCTGCTCACAGCTGCAAGATGCTTGTAAGGATCTGAGTAATAATGGCAAGCAAAAGTCTAGCCTGAGGCATTGCATTAACTAGCCTGTTTAAATGTGCTTCATTGCAGAGATGATTAGTATCCAGTCAAGACCAAAATCAGTAAACTCTAAAAACATGGTTGTATTTGTTTTTCTATTGTACAGAAATTACACAGAACATAAAAACTCGGAAATGACTAAATCATGTGGAATAGTAGCAGCAGTGGAATGTGTAGCAACATGTCAACAATACGAGTGACAAATCCAGATCTGAACCAAGAAATTGACACTAAAGCCCTGTTTCCACTAAGAAGTTTTGTTTTGGCGGGTGCAGTGCAGTCTATTTTGTCTTTTTCCATTATATAAGGGGCCCTTACAACCAAATCATACCACACTATTTATGGACCCCCTTCAGTTGTAGGTCCATAGGGAAAGGGTATGGTATGTTCAGGGCGGAGCTACTGGAAACTAACGATAAAATCCATTGATTGGCGGATAGAAAAACGTCACTGCCCAAGATAAAAGCAAACACGAAACAAAGTTGCCATTCAGTTCACGGTTGAGTTGGAAGTTGGAAAGATAATAGGAAAAGAATGCCTGGTGGTACAATGTAGCATGTGTCGTTCATACAAAGAACCAAAAGCCAAGCAGAACAAAAACAAGCTGCTGATTGGCCTCCATTGTTGTTTGTAGCATCACATTTGTTGTTGTCACACTAGTATGATGCCACGCTAGGTGTTTGGTCTAAACCCCACATGCCCAATGGCGGTCAGACTTGCAGTAGGAATGCTCACCTGAACGCTCACTATTCTAAAACCTTTGACCCATACCGGCCTGGACCGAACCACTCAGGGACTTAAAGGCTATCGGTGGTTCACCTTAAAATGTCGTTGTTTGTAAATTGTCACAGCTCCATCTGTTATAAAACTGCTCTGGGTACAACAATCACATGATGAGGGCTAAAGGTATGTTGTTTAGGTCAAATCCCCCAATTAAGTATAATCAGACTACTCAAGCATGGCTATTCTTCAAATGTAATTTTGCAGTAAAATGGCAGATTTTCCAATTGGAGAGGTTTAAAGGCTGAATAATTAGGATTTTTTCCTTAAAAATAGTTTAAAATGTTCTCATTTGCTGCGACGGATAAAAGGAATCTTCCCTATAAACAATCTGTCTCCTACATCAACAATGTCTTTGGAATAACTTCGGTGCACTGTGTAGCTCTTTCCAACTTCCTGGTTCCTCAACCAATCATATGCGACTCCCCATGGTTGCCTAACAACGACAAGGCAGCGTTTAGTATTTTATGTCAGCAAAAGAGCAGCAACGTGCAGGTATGGAAGCCAGTAAAAGAAGCTGATCAGAAATAGTTTCAGAAAAACCTAAAACGCCTCTGCATCCTGCTAAAAAAGCAAACAACCAAAAACAGAATAAAACGAGGATCAGTATTGGATCAATATGGGCTCTCTGTATTTTTCTCTTTTGACTGCAGTTCTGATTTGAAACACTAGGTGTCAATGCTACTTATTTTGCCTTTAAAGATTAAGTATGGTAAGCTGAGATAATAAAGAACCAACATTGCAGGTATCTAAGAACCTTAAAAATGTCTACTTTACTAGGAAAAAAATAAAGACAACAAAGCAACACAACAGCAAATACAGAGGCAGTGTGTGACATGCTTGTTTGCAGTTTGTTTGCTTATTTCCCCTCCATATTTTCTCTCATTTTACCCATTCACCTCTCAATAGCAATGACATCAGTTTATATATCTGACCATTTCTGTATGCATCTTTTTGTTTGCCTGTTTACTTTGTAACAGCTGGATCTGCTTTGTTCTCATAAATTATGCAGGCTATGGGACTCATCTTCACTTTGAAGACTCAAGAATAGGGCAAAAGGGAAAGGTGTCAACACTGCTTTTATTTTAAAGTGTTGTAAATACACTTTAAAGTTGACCTTACACTCACGAATATTGATTATGTATTTCATATGATGTTTTACCTGGCAACACCAGATTTATATCTAACAGCAAAAAGAGAGATAAACTAAACAAATGGGTTCAGTGTGAAGTGGCAAAAAGATTGTTCTACCTGGACAATGTCGCGTAGTTATAACAGCCATTTGCTAGGGGGCTAATATTCCCTGAAACAACCACTGACCTAAAAGAAAGAAGACAATACAGCTCATTGATGTCCCAGGATCAAAAACGGCTTGTTCACCTCAAGTAAATTATGGAACAACATGACGTTTATGTTGTCTTGGGGTTCCTGTTTTAACTTTGATGCCAAAATCTATTATGGTTTTCACAAGAAACAGTCCAGTATGAGCAGTGGGATAGGCAGTGAGCTTTTCAGCATGTTACGCTTCCATGGAAGCAGAACAGGGTTCATTTAAAGCGGACCAAACAGCGTCAGTGTGATTGTGCCCTAATTTATTTAGCACTGCATCAGAAATCTCTACAGCCTATAATGTCCACTGTTCCACACACTCAATTTAGAAAGCATGTCCTTTTAAACAACAAGCAGAACATTAAATGCAAATATCCTGCTTGTGTAATTGGGTGTGTGTGACTCTGTGCACCCATGTTGATATCTGAGTTTAACAGCATGTGTGTTAGAGAGCGTGCACACCCCAGTATGATCCTTAATAAGTGGCCTCAGTGAACGATACAAATTCCTACAAGGTGGAGATAAATACACAGCGGTCCCTGCCCTCCCTCCTCATCCCGCGCTCTCTTTCTCCTGTCCTCCTACACATCCTGGCTCTTTCATGTGCAAAGCAGATGGAGTCAATTGACATGCTAATGAGATGAGGGCTGCTTCGCAGCAGTCCTGGAGCCACAACGTGTGCATGAAGCAACTTGGATATTGTACTTCACTTGACTATGTCTCTCACAAAGACATACAACCACCCATCTACACAGTTAACCAACATACGCATCTTCACTCAGACTGTATATTACTTTTAATAAATAATGAGAATATTTGTTGGTGGGCTTGTACTTTGGACCCCACTGAAGCAAGCATCTTTATATCTGGTAAAGTATACAGAAGGCCTATAATGCATGAGTTGGAGAGTGTGGACAGTATTGTTAATTATTTATCAATCTATACAGATTACGCTAAAGCAAATGTCAAATTTACTTACCTTTTGTGTGCATAACTGTTTATGTAAATGCAGCCGTTTAGACCATGTTCAAAGTGATATGTTACCAGGTCCAATCTAATTGATGATAAAAGATGAAGTCTACTGCAATTCAGTGTGGCCCTGATTTTTTAATCTGTATCTCTCCACAGATACATCAAGTTTAGCCTTGCATCTTCTATTTTTGACTGTATGTCCACTATCATTCTCACTAGTTCAACATTGAAGTAGTTACAGGAATAAAAAAAATAGAAGCACTCAGAGAGTGCAGACTTCCACCAAACCACTTTTTTTTTTTTTACTAATAATCGTGGCCATTATTTTTACGTTAGAAGCTCTAATGGTAAAAAATAGCCCTTTTCTCCCCATCGTAAAGAATCCTTTGAAAAATTCCTGGATCAATTTTTCCTGGATGTGGGTCTGGATCACCCACAAAATATAATCAGTTCTTTCAGTTCTTGCTTATTCCATTTCTGAGATTTCTGTGTTCTGTTCTAGAAGACTTTAGGATGTTTACTGTTTCTTTACAGGTGTAGCAGCTGTTTAGTTTCTCTGTTTAGCTTTGATTGCAGTTGTTTTGTTTTCTACCTTTTGATTTGTTTTCCGTTTTTCTGTCTTTTATCTTCCCATTTATCTTCTATCTGCTTTTTTTCTTCTGCTTTTTTTTCCGGTTTGGTCCAGCGGTTAAAGGCAAAAACATATTTTAAAATAATAATAAAGTATAATATTTAAGATTCAAGGGGAGCCCCCACATAAAACAAAACTCCTCTTGGCAGAGTAAATTTGTTCAGCACAATATGGCAGCCAGACTATGACTCTGCTGTCATGATGCTGGACAGGACCGGTTAAAAAAATAAATAAAAAGTATGCGAGATAAGAGAATGTACTGTCAATTTATTTCAAACTATAGAAAAACTACATTTATTAGTCTGACCATGATATACATTTCCACTGTGTGATGGTCATTCCCAGCTGCCTCCAAGCCCAGATGATTAATCATACTGATCATTGTAAAGGGAAAAAGATGTAATCACCTCTAATATTATTTTGAGAATAAATGTTATCAGATAGTGAAATTATTTATTTTTTCTTAACCTCATTGCTAGCCCTAAACTTTGGAACATGTTGCAGGCCTGAAAATAATAATAATAATAATAATAATAATTTTATATACATATACATATATAAAGCAGGGGTAAATAAAGGCAAAATTTTTTTTATGCCCATATAATCCCAACTTTCTGATTTGGGACTGTATAGGACGGTAATGCAGAGCTGAACCTGTGAATTGAACAGAGCAGGTTATTATGATGTTGCCGGGTGAGTTCACCGAGTAGTACTTGAGGCCAGATTAACAGGTGACATTTACGAGGATGTGAGTGTGTGTGCGAGACTGGCATGGTGGGGAACTGAGTGATTTAGAGTTCCTATCAGCAGACAGGAGTCAACTACTCCCACTTCTCCCTACACGAAAGGGCAGGCTTTATAGCCAGATCTTGATATATGCCCTTCCACGTAGCAAATTTTATTTAGGAGCCCCCTGTTGAACCCCCATCTCCTCCGGCTCACTATTTATGAACTTATTAAAAGACTGATTTGCTGTTAGTTGCTGGTTGGTTACATTTCACTGGGAATATAATGAACTAACTAAATATGATCTGTTTCAGCATCTTGGTTTTTAATTCTTTTTTGATTTCAGTTCGAAAAACGATGCTTTGAAAGAAGCCAAACAGACATATGAGTGAATCGTATCCATTTGGTTTAGTTCATCCCAGCATGTGCAAGAAACCAGGTTGTACTCAAATTCAGACGTGAAGAAAAATGGGTCTGGTTTTAATTCAGTCTGTTGGGTCCTGTCTAACAATTTTTTATTATCAGACATTTTATTATCAAATCTTAAAATAATTTTCTAAATTTATCGGGAACATATCCATAAATCTTTCATGTATGCATGTCTCATGTAATAAGAGGGCTTTTTAAATATTTATTGTAAAAACTAATGGTACTTTTTAAATCAGTGTAATTTTTTGACCAAGGAGCAGGTGAGATAGGAGAATCACACTCCTCACATCGTCTGACCCTTGAGACAGTTAACTGAGCTAAGACCAGGCTTTCACATGCAACACATGGCCAAGCCTAGATTTCGGCAAAAGAGGACATCAACCTTGCTGTGTTTATTCATTTTTAAAAGTCTTCAGTGCCATCTCCAAGGCTTTGGCCTACCCTGTATCTCTTATGCTTGGTGTTGTAAACTCTCTTACAAGCTGCACTGGCATAGAGGACAGTTGTTATCTCCAATAACAACATTACACCTGTTTCCAATTACATACACTCAGTTCTACTTCATAGTGTACAATTTTTAGCCAAGTCAAAAAGACCTTACAATGACTAATGCCTAATGACTCACAATTTAAGAACTAGTGTGTGTGTGTGTGTGTGTGTGTGTCTATATTTGGTTGTGGTTTTGTCTGTTTAGCAAAGTGATTGGATGAGCCAGATGACAATACAGTGATGCACAGGCGGAGGGCAGAGGTGTGTTAATTTACGACTAACACATTCTGGATCAATTGTCAGTAAATGTCGATGGGCTCAGAGTGGAGAACACTTCAGAGCAGTGGACAGTTCAGTAATAAACAGTTCAGGAAGAGTTAAAATAACACCATCCTCTGCCATCACATGTAATGCTTCAGACACTGTTTTAAAACTGCTGCAAAAAAAATGCTTTCGAACGTAAGAAAAAGTGAAAGAAAAACAAAGATTTGAATCTGTTTGCTGTGGTGAGTCATACCTCAGTTTGCACATTCCTGACTCCCAATATATCAGTGAAGTAGGCAATGCACCTCATAAAATCTTTCTATCAGCCCTAATTAGCCTCTGCATAGCATACAATTAAAGGTGCAATATCAGAAAAGGTGTATGGCATCGTCTCATGGTGCTGTGTCCTGAAGTGCTACTGCCTCCATAAATATCCTCTGTAAATTAATCTCTTTCTCTCACTTTTACACACACAGAGAAGTACTGCAGTTACACTAAACAACTGGGGTACAGTAAGAATTTGTAGCAGTATGCAGGGATGGCAATTACATGAAAAGTACGTACAGTTATGAAATATGTTAATAATATTCTAACAGTCAGTGTGACAACAGTTAATGCCTTTGGTCTGCTATAGCATGTGCAGATAAACTGAAGTACAATATACAGTAAAATATTTGTTGCACTGATCTCCAATAAGGAATAACTAAAGTTTATTTATAAACAAACTTTATTCATTCATTCACCCTACTGTTTAGTCCATTTCAGTGCCTCAGGTGCAGCTGAGAAACCTTGTTTTCCATTTGTTTTAAGCTCTTCTCCAGCTTCTCTCAGGTCGCTGAGACATATAATCCTTTCAAAGGTTTCAAGCAAGTCATTAGATGACTCTGGAGTCCTGCGGTATAATGACCTTGCCCTGCAAATGTCTAAACAAAGGTGTCCAGAATCCATCCTTACCAGGGATCTATAACCAACTACAAATATTCCTCTTAAAATGGATCGGAAGGTCTACTTTGAACCTCATTTTGAATTCATGAACTCCTCCTAATCTCACATAAATTCCAACTACCATGCTGAGAAAATAATCCTGATGCTTGTTTTTGGGATTGTTCTTTTGATCATTACCTAAAATTGGTGTAATTCAGCAACCACATTACTACCAAACACCAGACAATCTCACAGACTTCATTTCCCCATAACTCATGAAAAAGACCATAGGATGCTTAAACCTCTCCATCTAAAAGCAGCATACCATCTTTAAGTAGGTGAGATCCACAACAACTGATTTAGAAGTTCAGATTCTCATTCCAGTTACATTACACCTGGTCACAAGGTGCTAGAGTAGTGTATTCTCTCCTGCCATGGATCATGCAGGCCAACAATACCTCCGCAAAAAGTAGAAATGTGCCCTTCCGTCCTTACCAGATGTTTTACACACCACAGCCACACCTTTAAATCCTTGAACGCCCTTGCACTCGGGCGGTCCACCCAAACATATCAATGGCCCTCATAGTTTGGCAACTTATTCATTAACTAACACTAGTCTTATTTACAATGTAAAATAGTAAAATATAATTTCACTTTTAGTAATAATAATAGTAATAATAAAGTGCACAGGCTCAAGTTTTTCTATTTCATTAGGGGGTGCAAACACATGTAAAGTGAAAAGAGACATCAAAAACAACAACTACACTACATGACTGAGTGAATAGAAAATTGTATTTTCTATTAAAAAGACATAGCTGCTAAGTACTTAAACACTGTTCTAATATGTTAAAAAGTGATCTTGTTTAATTATTACCTCAACAGAACAGAAATTAATCTCTTTGCATATACAACATAGACTTTGATAATTTGTTGTAAATAATGCTTAGCAACCATATGATCTGCTGAAATCCTCATAGAAAGCAATAAGAGGCTACATCTGGATGA
This sequence comes from Melanotaenia boesemani, assembly GCF_017639745.1. Taxonomy (NCBI): domain Eukaryota; kingdom Metazoa; phylum Chordata; class Actinopteri; order Atheriniformes; family Melanotaeniidae; genus Melanotaenia; species Melanotaenia boesemani. The sequence continues at coordinate 13,445,747 of NC_055694.1, forward strand.
TACCCATAATTTTTCTTTTACAAAATCTGAAAGAACTTAAAAAGTCTTATTAATCACACTGATTTAGTTTACCCATCAGCTTCTACTTGACCATTGAAACTGCTTAAAAACTGGAGCAAAAACTCTTAAAACCCTTAGCATGTTCAGTGTCAAGTTAACCTGCCAGTAGATTACCTAAGATCCCTTAGTTTTATAGCAGAAACCTATGATATACTGTGGCACAACATTAAAAATGCATGTTTTTGTTACAGCTTCCCTACGGTGTTTTGACTGACTTTTGGTATTAGTCTGTAGCTCCTATAAACAGTCATACAGTATGTCTGTGTGAGAACAAAGAGCTACCGGCTAGTGTTTTCTCTTATACTTGAGCTCTGCTGAATGGACTAAACTTACTAAAGTATATAACAAAGTGCCAGTTACATTGTTTGCCATAAACAAACAAAAAAATATATATTTGCTTTGATACTGTTATCAGTAAAGAAACAAGTAAAGGACGTAGAAAGATCTGATAACTTAAAGCATCATGTTTAGCAACACATTTCAACGTTGGGATTGGACTCCACAAAAATTCATGTGGTGGTAACCTGTGCAATAACAGAGTCTCTCTCTTTCCAGAATACAGTAGCACAACTTCACCCAGTCTTCAAAAATTTCCCCAAGCTGAATAAGCTTGGCATTTGCCTGGGAAAGTGCTTTTCTGTCTCCCCTGGGCTCTGTGAGAACTCAGGACCATTCCAAATCATACAAACTGGAGATCGTAAATGTAGGCAGGCATGATCCTGTGTGTGTGTATGAATGTATGTTTGAATGTTTATATGCCTCAGAGATGGGTGGAGGTCAGTGTTTTGACAGTATTAGGTGTGCAGACTTTAATCTCTCTCTACACTTCAACTCTCTTTGTAAGTCATGCGTTCATATGAAAACAGAGCATAGGCAAAGAAAAATAATGAAGCATAACCTGATCACATCAATTAAAAGCCCCACCCTTAATTTAAATCATTTCTCTGGTATGTGTGTCATATGTGACTGTGCATGTTATTATAAACATTACACTTCAAGCCACAATAGCTTCTAGAGACCACAAGCACTCTGCAAGGAGGGCAGATGGAGAGTGTGTGTTTGATTTGGTTGTGTTTCGGAAGAAGTTGGGCAGATGATTCTGATACAAATAATAATAATAATAATAATAATCATCTTCATCATCTTGACATAAAAAAATCATGTAGCTCATAAAGAGGTAAATGAATCGTAAATCGTTTAGATTCTAAACCAAATATTTTTAAAAAGCTGTAGATAAAATATTTTTACATTTTTATGTTTGTACTAATGTAAAAATAAGTTTCAATTACTTGACAATTATGTTTGATGAAAAACTACAGACTCATGCCAAGTTAAAAGAACAACTTAATACCTTCCAGAGTGGGTGGGGATCCTATTGCTGTGCAGGGTATTTTCCTTCACCATGCCAAGCAGCTGGATTTTTGTGAGATTAATTATACTGTGATCATGGGAAAATCCATCTCAACATGCTCCATATGTTTTGGCTTGAAGCTTAAGTTTGTGGACAGCAAAGTTATTTCTGACCAACCACCATCCTATACTTGCAGCCACAGGCAGGTTTTTCAGTGTGACAAAAGTAAAGAATAGCAGTTTGTGAAGAAAAGTATTGGAACATCAATTCATTTTCTATACCCTCTTGATCCAATTCAGGGTCATAGGGGGCCGGAGCCAATCCCAGCTGTGATTAGGTGAGAGGCAGTCCATCACAGGGCCAACAAAGAGACAAATAAGACACATCCATTCATGTTTGCACTCATTCCTAGGATAAATTTAAAATTACCAATGAACATGCTTGTTTGTCTGGACTGTGGGAGGAAGCCCAAGTGTTTGAAGAGAACCCATGCATGCACACTGAATCAAACTCCACACAGAGAAGGGTTATCTCCCTACTAGTCTCAAACAGATCTGATTTGGTTACTGGCAGCCTGGTTAATCTAACAATAACACTCCAATTTCAAAACTGACAAGACACCCATTCCCTATTTTTTGTTATATTTCTTGAGGAAATGTATGAATGGAAAAGTGAATGGAAACTGAAGAGTGAGCAGTCTAAGCAGGCCTAATGTTGTATGGTCAGTGTGTATGAGAAGGTAGGAAATGTGTAGCATTAAGCAGTCAGCCTTTCCCCCTGGGCACCTCTGACCTAGTCTCTTTAGGGGTCAGCAGTCTTAGTAGATACTTAAACCTTTCTGTAGAGTTTTGACCTGTCCGTTCCTTCCAGCCTGCCATTCGGCAGTCTCACCTCACCCCCCCCCCACCCCCCCCCCCACCCCCCCACCCCCCCCACCCCACCCCCCCCCGCTACATAGCCCACCAATAATCCTCAGCCAATCAATAGTAACTGTTCTCTCGATAATTCATAACATTAACATACACTCAATGGCCTAGCGGATGGATGGGGAAGACATAGGAGGGCCATCATTCTATTATTGATCCCCCTTGGAGGGAGTCAATAGGCAGGGAGGTGATGGAGTTATAGCCTCCTGCCTCTTAGAGGCAGAGCCACAGCAGAGTCATAGCCTCAAATAAACAGACAGCACACACCAAGTGCTATCTCCAGCCTTCAGACCTACATACAGACATAGGCTTCCACTGTACAGGATGTACGTGTTTTTTATACATCGAGTGATGTGCCAGAGTGTCATTAAAAGAGATAAGAAGAAACCCATTTAATTACCCTCCAGCGCAGGGACCTAATATTTATTTATTTATTTATCTTTTTAATCATCACCAGGTTCCTGCCATTGCATTTATCTGACTCCTAGCATCCCGTGTCTCACTATCTTCCCATTCATTGTTGTTTTTGTTTGTTTGTTTGTTTGTTTTATTACCTTTAATCTTCTGCAATGCTCCACAGGACTCCCTGCCACCTTAGATTTCTTCACTACCATTTACCACTCTTGATTTCACATGCCAGTTACACCTGTGAGCATGTTTTATCCTGTCTACACTCAGAAAATAAGCTTGCGCTTTATCCTAAAATTACCTTCTTTTGGATAGAGCAAAATCTCAAAATAACGAAGAATTTTAAAAACTTTTAAAAATTGTGGTTATCTCTTGGAACATGCTGTTGAATTTGCTGAAATGAGCTTTTCAGATATCAGGTTTGTCATGCAAACATGTGTGATTTTCTCACAAAAGTCCAGACTAATTTTGATAGCTTTTATCTAAATTTTGCTTGGCACTTCTTTAGCATACTATTTAAAATAATTGTAGTGATGGTAATTCAGAACCACATTTAAAGATATCTTCCAAATGAGCGTCAAATACTACCGAACATGTACAGAACTGTGTCAAGCAGACAATTCTCTTCCTCTTGCTGAGTGTTGCCCTAAAGTGGCTGTGACAGCTCTTTCATTCCTTATAATTGTACATCCAGTAGATTTGCCACACTTCCCTCCTCTGTTCCTGTCTCCCTTGCGAGACATAAAGCACCCTTCACCTATTTCCTCCAGCTTCTCATCTTCACTTCTACCTCTTCCCAAAAGTCCCACAAGGGCCCTCTGTGCAGCACCCTGAAATATAGACCATATAATGGCCCACTAAATTAACTCCTTGTAAGCGTGGTTTAAGAATGGCTGTAATTAGCATATAATAGGTGTGGGAGAGGAGGTAAAGGGCCAGGCCTGCCCTGGGGGCCCAGAGACTGGGCTGTGGCCCTCTTTTGTCTCCTTCTCTAATAGTACTGCAAAGTTCAGCCTTATAAACATGTCAGTGAGACGCATGATTAAACGGCACAGTCATTAGATAATGGATACTGGACATGTAGGCTGTCTGTCACTTCCTTATCACACCAGCTCAGCGCTACCTCAGTGTGTCACACAAAGACACACACAAGCACACACATGACTTCAGTTTATCATCTCTTATTAAGCTATTTCCTAACTAAAATACCACATGCAGGAAAGAGTAAGTGAGGGTGAGAAGAGAGAGACAGAGAAAGAAAAAGAGTACGGCCCCAGAGTGAAGCAACACTCTGACTGATGTGGTTCCAATAATTGCAAGGCCCTGCTTCCTCGTCCAAGTGCCTTTTACTTATTTAAACTGTTTGCTTTAAGCGCCACTGAAGCCAATTAGGAAAGGCATAATTCAATGGGGCAGGGAATGATGTGAGTAAGAGGGCTGGGGGGTGAGAGAAGATGAGATACTGCCTTTCAGCACACCCTTCATAGTTTCCTTGCCCTTTCCCTTTCTCTTGGTCTTTCACCAAAAAAACCTGATTAAAGATCTTTTGTATCTCAATTCTGATCATTGTGCAGATGGAGCATGCAGCTTATTTTCAAAGCAAGAGTGGCAATCTGATGCACAGAGAAACCATCAACTCATTCTTGTAATAAGGTGCATCCCTCTACTGCATGTATATATATTTAGTGGATAAATGTGCAGAACAGTCTTTATTTAAAAGTTTCTTTAATTAATTACATATTTGGATATTAAATTGTTTTCACCATCTACTCACTTCCCTGCAAAGACATTCAGGGTTTGCAGAAATAACAACATAAAATGCGTATTAGTATTAAGGCACTGCTCCACATTAACCAGACATTGCTTTTATACGAATACACACACTGACGTTTCCATGTATTAAGATATAGACACCAATTTAATTAATTATTTAAAATGTATTTTAAAATCAATTCAAAGGGCTTGGATAAAATTATTGCATCAAGTATTTAGCAATTACAGCTATGAGCCAAAAGTCATTAACAGTGGGTATTTCTCATTTTCCACTAGATTGGTCCGAAAACTCTGTTCTTCCTCTGCAATGTTGATCTTTCTTGTCTGAATGTGAGTTGTCAATATTCTTTTGATATGCACTATTGTAAATTTCTTTTTCACCATGTAAAAAATGGATGCATGACATGAGGAAGTGAGAAAGGTGAAAATGTATGGGTCTCATGCCTTCTGCAAGGGATTTGAGAACCTCGACTTTCTTTGTGCTTGGTGACTGAAGGCCATCAGTTTATGTTTGTGTTTCTTTGTGTTTGTGTCATCAGGTTTTGTTTTCAGCATGACTTGTGACTAACTTTTTATAATTAAGTGTATACTATTTTTTTGCCATGAACATTTCTTGGGTTGTTTTAGCAGTAGGATTTGGATCCTTATCCATAACTACTATGAAACAATCCTTTGTGTTTTGAATAATTTGACAAAGTCTAATCATAAAACATAGCTCAATTCACATAAAAATTCATCTTTCCAGTTCTAACAGCAACCAGATCATCAATAAACAACACTGACCCAATTTTACTAGAACCCATTTATGTCTATGCTGTAACACTGCCTTTAAAAGGTTTGACAGATAATATGGTTTGGATTGCAAGAACTTCCATTCCTTCTCCACACCCCTCTCTTTCCATTCTTCTGGTGTAAATTAATTTTGGCTTAATTCATCGGAATAATAACAGTCTGGCCTCCCTTTTCTTGAGTGTTACCAGTGTTTTTTTTGTTTTTGTTTTGTTTGTTTTTTTTTTTTTTGTGTGTTTGTTTTTTTTTTACTCGTGGCTTAACCTTCTATATTTACATTTATACAAGTGTCTCATGAGTATTGATGTTAAGTTACCCACATGGTTAGTTCGACAAACAGCTCCTAATTTTTCTGAAAAGCCAGTTATCACCTGACCTAGAAAAATAAGCCTGGTATGTATGCACCACCAGTCTTGAGATGAGCATGCAAAAACCTTCAACAAATTATGATAAAAACACCTTTTAGTTTAATATTAACTAATATATATATATATATATATATAGTAACTTATCTCCTCCCTGAGCCACCACCTTATCGTGGTGGAGGAGTTTGTGCATCCTGACGATCCTAGCGGCTATGTTGTCGGGGGCTCATGCCCCTGGTAGGGTCACCCATGGCAAACAGGTGTCTAGGGGAGGACGAGAAGAAGTGCGGCTCAAATCACCCCTATGATGATGAGAAAGCAAGGACCAAGGTTTCCCTTGCCTGGACTTGGGTCACCTGGGCCCCCCTCTGGAGCCAGGCCTTGAGGTGGGGCACGGAGGTGCTTGGTGGCCGGGCCTTTGCCCATGGGGCTCGGTCAGGCTCAGCCCGAAAGGGTGACATGGGCCTCTCCTCCCGTGGGCTCACCACCTGCAGGCGGGGCCATAGGGGTCGGGTGCATTGTGAGCTGGGCGGCTGCCAGAGGCGGGGACCCTGGTGGTCTGATCCTCGGCTGCAAAAGCTAGCTCTAGGGACGTGTAATGTCACCTCTCTGGTGGGGAAGGAGCCTGAGCTGGTGCGCGAGGTTGAGCGGTTCCGGCTAGATATAGTTGGACTCAACTTGACGCATGGCTTGGGCTCTGGAACCACTGTCCTTGAGAGGGACTGGACCCTCTTCCATCCTGGAGTTGCTCCTGGTGAGAGGCGCAGAGCAGGTGTGGGCATGCTCATTGCACCTCGACTTGGCGTCTGTACATTGGGGTTCACCCTGGTGAATGAAAGGGTAGCCTCCCTCCGCCTTCGAGTGGGGGGACGGGTCCTGACTGTAGTTTGGGCTTATGCACCAAATAGCAGTTCAGAGTACCCACCCTTTTTGGAGTCCTTGGAGGGGGTGTTTGAGAGCACTCCTTCTGGGGACTCCTTCGTTCTGCTGGGGGACTTCAATGCTCATGTGGGCAATGACAGCGAGACCTGGGTGGTGCTTTGTTGTTGGACTTCTGTGCTCGTCATGGACTGTCCATAACAAACACCTTGTTCAGATATAAGAGTGTCCAAATGTGGACTTGGCACCAGGACATGATCAACTTTGTAGTTGTGTCGTCGGACTTGCGGCCGCATGTCCTGGACACTCGGGTGAAGAGAGGGGCAGAGCTGTCAACTGATCACCACCTGGTGGTGAGTTGGCTCAGATGGTGGGGGAGGATGCCGGTCAGGCTTGGCAGACCCAAGCGTGTTGTGACCGTCTGCTGGGAACGTCTGGCAGAGTCCCCTATCAGAAAGAGTTTCAACTCCCATCTCCAGCGGAGCTTCAACCATGTCCCGGGTGAGGCGGGGGACATTGAGTCTGAATGGGCTGTGTTCCGTGCCTCTATTGTCGAGGCGGCCATCCGCAGCTGTGGCCACAAGGTCGTTGGTGTCTGTCGTGGTGGTAACCTCCGAACTCGTTGGTGGACACCGGCAGTAAGGGATGCCATCAAGCTGAAGAAGGAGTCCTATTGGGCCTTTTTGGCCTGTGGGACTCCAAAGGCAGCTGATGGGTATCGGCTGGCTAAGCGGAGCGCAGCTTCGGCGGTCGCTAAGGCAAAAACTCGGGCATGGGAGAAGTTTGGAGAGGCCATGGAGAATGACTTCCGGATGGCATCGAGGAGATTCTGGTCCACCATCCGGCGGCTCAGGAGGGGAAAGCAGTGCTCCGCCAACACTGTGTACAGTGGGGATGGGGGGCTGCTGACCTCGACTCGGGACGTTGTGAGGCAGTGGAGGGAATACTTCAAATACCTTCTCAATCCCACCAACACGTCTTCTGATGAGGAAGCAGAGTCTGGGGTAGCTGGTGCTGGCTCTCCTATCTCTGGGGCTGAGGTCGCTGAGGTGGTTAAATAGCCCCTCGGTTGCAAGACCCCGGGGGTGGATGAGGTCCACCCAGAGTTCCTTAAGGCTCTGGATGCTGTAGGGCTGTCTTGGTTGACACGCCTCTGCAGCATCGCGTGGACATCGAGGACAGTTCCCCTGGACTGGCAGACTGGGGTGGTGGTTCCCCTCTTCAAAAATGGGGACCGGAGGGTGTGCTCCAACTACAGGGGGATCACACTCCTTAGCCTCCCCGGTAAGGTCTATTCAGGGGTGCTTGAGAAGAGGGTCTGTCGGATAGTTGAACCTCGGATTGAGGAGGAGCAGTGTGGTTTTCGTCCCAGTCGTGGAACAGTGGACCAGCTCTACACCCTAATCAGGGTCTTTGAGTGTGAAGCGGCTGGGATGCAAATCAGCACCTCCAAGTCTGAGACCATGGTCCTCAGCCGGAAAAGAGTGGAGTGCTCTCTCCAGGTCTGCAATAGGGTCCTGCCCCAATTGGAGGAGTTCACGTATCTTGGGGTCTTGTTCACGAGTGAGGGAAGGATGGAGTGGAGATCGACAGGCGGATCGGTGCAGCGTCTGCAGTGATGCGGACTCTGCATCGGTCTGTCATGGTGAAGAGGGAGCTGAGCCAAAAGGCAAAGCTCTCGATTTACCGGTCGATCTACGTTCCTATCCTCACCTATGGTCATGAGCTGTGGGTAGTGACCGAAAGAATGAGATTGCGAATACAAGCAGCCGAAATGAGTTTTCTCCACAGGGCGGCGGGGCTCTCCCTTAGACATAGGGTGAGAAGCTCGGTGATCCGGGAGGGGCTCGGAGTAGAGCCACTGCTCCTCCACATTGAGAGGAGCCAGATGAGGTGGCTCTGGCATCTGGTTAGGATGCCTCCTGGACGCCTCCCTGGTAAGGTGTTCCGGGCACGTCCCACTGGAAAGAGGCCCCGGGGAAGACATAGGACACGCTGGACGGACTACATCTCTCGGCTGGCCTGGGAACGCCTCGGGATCCCTCCGGATGAGCTGGTGAATGTGGCCGAGGAGAGGGAAGTCTGGGTTTCCCTGCTTAGGCAGCTGCCCCCGCGACCCGACTCTGGATAAGCGGCAGAAAATGGATGGATGGATGGATAGGGACTTATTGCAGTCTTGGAAAGTTACTATTATTTCCATATCTTGTCACTAGGGCTGGGCAATATAGTCAAAATATTAAAGTCTAAAAATAAATTTATTAACTCCAAATTTGATTTCTGATTATAATTGTTTTGTTTTGTTTTTTTGTTTTTTTTGTTGTTGTTGTTTGTTGTTGTTGTTTTGTTTTGTTTTTTTTTTGGGGGGGGGGGGGGGGGGTATGATAACATGAATAAACCCGAGCTTTTCCACCATGTAATAAGGAAGCATATAATTAGTAATATGCAATGCAACTGCAACTGTGATCTCTTGTCGCAAGGCCTTTTTCTCCATGGTCATCGGGCATACTGGGCATCTTCCCAGTGGGGGCGACGTGTTTTTTTGGCCGACATGGTTGATTTATTGGTCTGGCTGGTCCATTACACTCAGAACGGTGGTTGAACTAAAACTGGGCAAGCCTGCTCAAATTTTTAAACACTTCCCCCCTCACTGTGGTCCCTATGCCTAAGTAATTCACTCAACCAAATAGTCAGCAAAGAACTTTCTTTCCTGATTAACAGCCCATGAAACATATTAACCTGCAGCCCATTGGTTATTTTCCTAACCAACACCAGGCTGAACCAATCAGATACTTTAAACCCATTTTAGTTCAATGCCAGTGGGTGCAGCTACATGTAAGAACCAAAGAGAGGAAACAGAGAGGAGGCAATTAAAAGAAAAACAAGAAAAAGAAAAAAAAAAAGGAGGCTACCAAATGTCCACAAATGATTGACATGTTTGACACAGCTGTCGTGGAGATGATGATGATGATGATGGTAGAAGCTATGGTAAGCTGCACTGTTTTCACATCATTAAGGTTCTGTTATGAGTAAAGAGATCCAGTAAACCCAATAAGTCTGAGCCAAGCAAGCCAGTTAGCGGTGAACACACCAACAGTTAGCGGTGAACATGCTACCAGCTAGTGGTGAACACGCTAAATGTTCACAAAGTTATTATGAAGTGATGATGATACATCAGTAAAACAGCTATTTTAATACCACATTAGTTTATCTTTGGTTTATTTATTAAATTAGTTGGTTTCCGTGTTTCCAGCAGGAGAGCAGCTGGTTAATTGGTCGAGTTCACCAGTTAACTGGTTGTGTTCACTGGTTAAAACATCAGATATTAAATTTACTTATTTTATGTCTTTCTGAACTAAATCATCTTTTTGAAAGTGAGAGCATTATCATATAGAATTTGACCAATATTTATTAACATTAATAGCAGCTTTCTGATTTTAATTTTTTAGCCTGTTTGTGTTTGGTTATGGGCTGATAGATACTTTTGGGACAACATGCGTTACAGGCAGCTTCTGTGTAGGCGTTTATGGACAATATACTTTTTAAGTTTGTGTATTATTTTAATATTTGGCCATATTTTAATACTGGTGAAACTGTTCCTCCCTTTAAAAGTAAATTCAATAATTCTGGATCTGACTATATCATGACGTTGAAAAAAAAAAAAAAAAAAAAAAACCTCCATTCAGTCTGTAGTTGAACCTGGTTAAGATAATATCTCCAGGTTTTAAGAAGTTTCTCGGTTGATATTCAAATTTAATGTGCATGATTGATGGGCCAAAATGTCAGTGGACTGGGACTAAAATTCAATTTTTAGTCCCAGTCCACTCCTGGAAGTAGGTAAGTGAGAGTTGGACTGCTGCTGTCTTGTTCATGTCATAGCATTTCCCACTGTAGTCAAGTAGCCTAATTCCAGAGGTGAATGACAGCTCAGTTGTTTGTTTATCTGTTAGTGCTTTCAGACAGATGTAGTTCTATTTCTGGCTCCAGCTCTGTTCTGGAGTCTCAGAACCTTGATGCTTTCTGGTAAACTGGCCCTCCAATTTAACCAAAACTACAGTGGGAGGACTTCATGCCATGGAACTAAAACACCTTAAAATCTGGGCACGAAAGTTGAAGGTGAAGTCATCAGGCTCTTTTACAACCTACAATTTCCCAAAAGAAACAATATGCACAAATGACAAAGCAAATTTCATGTCAGCACACATGATTGCAGTCATTTCTCTCCTTTGGTGGCCTGTCTCTGTTAAAGGTGTTGAAACAAATCAATTGTTCTTCCACCTTCTGTAAATAGAAGTTTTTAAACTAATATAACAATGTGTCGCTCCTTGTTCTGAGTCTGAGTTTACAAAACTGATCCAGCTCTTAATAAAATGATAACATTAAGTTAGTTTAGCACATCATGCTAGCTGCTGTGCTAAGTTTTGTTTTGTGTGTGTAAAGGCAGATTTATACTCGCGCGTCCTCTGCGTGCAGTCGGTGATGGCGTAGCAGACGCTGGTGAGTTTGCTCTGGCACTCGAGCGTAGGGGGTACGCATTGTTTTGTTGTCGTGTTGTAGTTTCTCTTCCTAATCTGAAGGTGGCAGCAGGGGTGGCATCACCCAGAAAACTCACCAGGTCAGAGTTCTTTTGATGGTTCAGTTCGGTAGGTGTTTTCTGTTTTAAAACAGCAATGTCGTCCAGTATTGTTCAGTTAATTTATTAGCTCGTGGAAGATAACAAAGAAATAATTCAATCATCCTCTCATCAACTTGAGCCACTGGTTATTGTTTTTAAAAACAGTGGTTGCCACACAAAATCAGCGAGAAGATCCAGAAATCTGGAAACTCATAATCCCAACTTGACCAATCATAAGGAAGTACTTCCGCTTAACCAACTGCATAGCAGGTGTGCACATCAGGTCTGGAAGAGGTGCATGTTGGGCCTCAGTGGAGTTATGCAGCGCCTACAGCGGTGACGCAGACACAGACATCGCCCAGTATAAATCCTCCTCAAGTGTATGCATCTCTCTCTCTCTCTCTCTCTCTCTCTCTCTCTCTCTCTCTCTCTCTCTCAGGGGTAGGTACCAGGTAACAACTGAGCATGGCTTTTACCTACGGAAGTCCAAGAAGAGCATTGGTGGTGCATATTAAAGAAGGGAAATCCCAACTTTCAAGATAACAAACCATCGTAAATGACAAATTTGAGTTAATCAATAAAACTCCATTTATCACCCAGCCCTGCTTGAAACCAGTTTGTAATTAGTATGATTTCCATGTATTTGTCCAGTTAAAATGAAATATTCCAATGAAATAAGTGATATAGATTTTTCTGTCTGCTGTCATTTACTATTTTTACTGAGAACCAAATATGAATTGGCCAAAATTTCAGCAAGTGTAACTCTATAGTTGTTTCCACCTTGACATATTTATCCATGTACTTTATTCATATCTCAGCTACTATATCTAATCTCTAAGAGCTTTAAGCAGAGAAAAGGGAAAACAGAGCAAATCAGTAAAAAAAAGTTTATATGTTTATGTCTTAAATCATTCATTAACATACCTCTTCATGTCTGTCTCCTTCAGATATTCATCCATTCTTTGGAGGTTTTCAGAATAATAAGTACTGAAGCTGGTGGAGACCTTCACTCATTCTAACAGCTGTTTAATAAATGTGATTGCAAATGGAACTTGTCACTTGCACTGGGGAGAGCTGGCCAGTCAATACCTTAGCTGGCAGGTGCCTGGGGTCACATATAAGTCAGCAAGTGATGGATATGTATCCAATAATTGATGTAGGGCAGCTGTTATTGTCAGTTTGGCTCCAGCCTCTATTGCTTATTAAAAGCTGTTGGCCTTAAGTACCAGCCAGCCAATTACTGAGGAAGTGAGGTGAGGTGTTTAGGAGCCTCGACCCTTAGGCTTTCTGCAAAGAAAAGAAAAAAAGCTACCCATTGTTTTATTGCACACGTGCTTATCAAGTTAACATGTATGTGTGTGTTCAAAATCCTCAAGTGCTTTTTTTTTCTTTTTTTTTTTTTCCTGTGAACTTCCTTGATTTTATGTGAGGCTCTGTTTCATTGTTCTCCTTAAGTGATTTCCTCAAATGTGTGCTTACTGTAATACAGTGAACATTAATCTAATGTGTGAACGCCTGCCACTCTTTAGGTCAAAATAGAGCCAGTCTCAACTCTATTGTTGCCATTGACCTTACAGGTTATACGAAAACCTGAGAAAAGTAGAGTGAAGCAAACAGCACTGCTCCATGCTGACCTGCTGGCCTTGCCACGAACTGCTTAGTTATTAATGACTAGGCAACTTTCACCGCTTCCTTGATTCAAGGTCAACTCAGACAAAGATGAACTCTTTTGTATTGTTTTTAAAAAAAAAAGCAGAGCGAGAATCTCTACAAACATGCACTTTAAGTCCTGCTTGGGTAATGACATCCGGGTTAAAGCAGCACCAGTGACGGGTAAGCCAGCATACCACATCAGCCCAACAGAATCTCCCAGCTGAATGCACAGTGGAGAGAGAGCTGAATGAGCTGTAATAATGCTCACTGCTGTAGGCTATAACCCTAAGACTGTGGGGAGAGAGAAGGGGGAAACTTTGGATATGACCATGCCGTGTAGTAATTGTAAAACTCAGAAAGAGCTGCTGAAGCAGAATTCTGACATGTAGCGCTGCTTTTCAGTTCTGATCAAAGGGTCCACCAGAACAGCAGCTGATAACCCAATCAATTCACTCCTTTTGTTTTTCGCTGAATGATGCACGTTTAGCGCTAACCTCCAGGCAAGGAAAAGGAAAGGAGGTGGGGGGAAGAAGGAAGGAGAAAAGATGGGGGGGGGGGGGGGGGGGAGTGAGAAAGGGGTGGACAAGAAGAGACCTAGGTTAGAAGTGGAGGATGTTAAAAATCTGCATTTGAATTCAAGAAAGTCAAGAAAGCAAAAGGAGGGAAAATTCAATATTCTTCAATAGTTGGTGATTGTGATGGATATATAGAGCAGCATTAAGCTGTGCTGCAAGGGGATGTGACACACATAGAAGCTGATTAGAATATGAAATATTTTAGCAGAGAATGGAGTAGGACGGCAGAAGATTGAGGGGAGATTAAAAGATTACCTGTCTACTTTCTTCCTTCAGGAGCCATGAGACTGCATGGTAGTCTGTGAACCCAAAGCCTGTAAAAGTGAGAATTGTGTTTGTGTAGTGGAGAAAAAAGATGAGGCAAGACGTGCAAATTACACCGTTAACTTAGCTGGTCAAAAGGCTTTTTAGACACTAATCAGTTAACTGGTTAATCAATTAGGCTATAGTTTGTAGGCACTGCCCATCAGACAGCCTCCAGAGAAATAGAGTGGGTGCTGAAAGATAAAGTGCACAACACAACATGTACAAAAGCAAGAAAATCTGGAGGTAAAAGACAAGCAGTTCATCACTGTTTATTTATTTATCTATAAATCAATCAATTTCTTTGTTAAATTGGCCATGCTTTTGAATTGTAAAACTTGCCAAGACCATGACAAGGATCATAAGCAACAGGAACAGATATCTAGCTAAAGAGAACCAAAGAAATATATATTGGGGAAGGGCATGTGTAAAATTAAACCAAGCAATAATTGCTTATTATTGCCGGTAGTGGTTTCATAGAATAGGTTCTTATAAAAGTGCTTCACGACCAGCAACAAACTGTGGGCAAAAGTTGTAACCAGCTGGTGAACACTGTGGCTTTTAGCAGCTAGACAGCCAGATGTTTCTGTAAGAAGTTGGCAGAGACCAGATAAAAGCTTTTCAGGGCCACCTACTAACAGTAGGTGGCCCTGAAAAACAAATCTAAATTAATGATAATTTGTTTAATGTTTGATGAATACAATATAGAGCTGTTTCCAAAGGCTACCTCCATTTTTTTCATTTTTTTATTTATTTATTGTGTGTTGATGATAGATGATGGTTCTCTTTGTCGGGAGCTGCTATTGCAATTTTTAATACCTGTGTTCATAAAAGCCAATTCATAAAAACTTGCCTATCTAAGGAAAATCAACAGCTGCTTTGAATATTCTCTTCAGTTCAATCCCCCATCCTGAGCAAGCAGTGGCATTGGGCGATATCACTGCACTGCAGATGGAGAACATGTTGATCTTTGTTGCATCTTGCTTTACTTCAGCAAAAGAAAAAAGGCATAAACCTTCTAAAATATATTCCAAGCTCAATTTGTGACTGCTCAGGTCTTGCTTTGTGAACTGAATGAATAACCGTTGACTGTAATAAACATAGTTCAAGATGACATAACTAAATATACAAAAAAAACTTGTGTATCCAAGTCACTCTACTCTCCAGAAAAATCTCATCCATGTACATGTAGTTTCCAGTCCCCACCCACATGGAGCTAGCCTGCCCTGACGAATGGGGATTAAAAGACGCTAATGTGCATGTGGGGGCGACTGACCTTCCATGGAGATTGACTTTACACCAGTGGAAATAGAAGCCAGTAAATCAGCAGGCCGCTGTGGAGCTCATCCCAACGCATCACTCCCTCTGACACTGTCAGCCCAGGCGGCAGCACATTAATCACGGACATAGGGCCCAACACTGCGCTCTAGGTACAGCAGTGTCCCATCCATTTATCCACTGAGCACCAACTGTTAAACACAGGCTGCATACATACAATTGATGAACTGGACATAAAAGGACAACATTTGTGTATGTCCAAAAGCACAGACTGACAGATTCACACATGAAAGGCAAATAAAAATGATCCTGTAATTCAGAAGTCATTTATGAATAAGACTACAAAGTTGTTCTATTACTTTGAATTCTCTTGCATTTACTTCACACTCATTTTAATCTATGGGTTTTACTTTGGATGTGTTGGTTTTTTATCTATTAGTTTCTGCCTTTTTGGTTTTATATTTCCACAGACACAAGTCTTTTGTTTTTCTCTGGCAGCCAAGCCCGATTAGGGAAGAGGAACATCTGTGATAAATTTCACCTCAAATTAAATGAGCTCTGGCACAGCGTCGAGCCTGTGACAAACTTCCTGCATGCGCTAATATGAGGATGGATTTTCAAGCAAGTCAGTCACAAGCTGGCACACATATACGCACATACAGACAACTAAGAACAGGTACATACACATGCAGCCAAAAACCACCGTAAAACTGTTCACCATTATTTAGAAAGACATGCATCTTATGGGATTGGCACATAAAAGGGCAAAATACAAAAAAAAAAACATTACTTTTATTTAGGTGTGAATGTTCATAGAGAAAAGGGAAATAAAAACAGCATTTGTTTAATAAACAAAACCAACATGTATTCTTTTCACTATTCTTCAGACAGTAGTAGAGTGTTATCACCAGTGGAGTGGGTTTCACTGTGGTACTTGATAGAACTCATTCAGTCTTATTGACCAGTAAAGGGCCCCATTGAGAGTTGAGTCCCTTTATGGACTGACCCTCAGCATTTCAACATACACAGGCCATAGGCTAGTGAGGGCCAAGGGGGCATTAACCCTCCTCCAGGTCATGGCTCTGACCCACTACAGCCAGCCAAAGCTCACTTTCAAGCCCAAGTGTGGGCCACTCCACTCAATACCCTTTTAATTGCATCAGGATGGTTTGTGACCTATCGATTAATACGTGTATTTATGTCATCCCGAGCCTGGAGGCTACATTGTATTTCTGTGTGGCATATTCATTTATTTACCTATCTGTCCCGCCCCTCATGCATCATCCATATATCTATCCATCTCTCCTCTGAGAGCACTTCAATTCAAGGGCTCCCATAATTACTGCAGCCCTATAATTGAGTGCTTTGATTTAGGATTTTTCTGTTCCCTCTCCCCTGCCACTGCCATCATTCGCTCCACGCCTCTCCCAATGAAAAGACAGAAGGATGAGATATGGAAATAGAAAAATGGGTGATAGAGAGTAGAAGTTACCCCACCCTTACAGGCAAGCACACACACACACACATTAAATCTCTTACTCTCTTATCGGAATCTACTGTTTCTGTCACCCATGAGGGGAGGGGTAAGTTGATAATTACTGAGGGAGATTCATGCAAATCGATGCCAAATTAAAGCATTATAAAGGCTTTTATCAGCTTTTCTTTTCCAAATTGAAGATGATAAAAACCCATTTGAGAGGCGGGAGAAATGGCCCCAGTCCCTTCATTTAAAAAGGAGAGAATTGTAATTATGTTAACACCAATAGAATCCAAAACCCTTTTTCCTAACTCACTTACTCATTCATAATTAATTAATTTCTCACAAAACTGGGCAAGAAGAACAATGTCGTCCGGTGTCTCCTCTCCCCTTTCTCTATTTTTAGGAGAATAAGAGGGGGCGCAGGAGATATTGTAGAGTATTGTGACAGAAGGCTTATTTCCATACCTAGCCTTACACCAGGATTCTGTTTCCTTAGCTTAGCTCCGTTGGCCTCAGGGCAGCAATAAAAGTGACTCTGTTTAGAAACAAAGGTGGGTGGACAAGGACGATATGGTGCTTCTGGAACCACCCTAGGCCTACAGAGACAATGAGAGCAAGACAGAGGGAGAGGAAAACAGAAAACAGAGACAGGTTATTTTAGTCAAAATGCCCTTGAACACCAATACTTCCTTACAGCAATATAACAGAAAAAAAAATTATTGTACCATTCACACAAGCAACAGACTTAACCTCTGCATCCATTACAAAAACAAGAAGTTCCCTGTATGTCCGTCATGGCCAGGTTGTCCATACCGCTTCAATAGTCCAAGGTTGTATGAGTTTAAGAGAAGAGGCTCTTGTGAGGAGGAGGAACAGATAGCAACAACACAGAGACACAACACAAGAACAAAATGAAAAAAGGTCTGCCTGACAGACAGCGACCTCAGGGCTGTCTCATCTGATCTATTAGACATTCAGCACTGCAGTTACAGTAGACTCAATGGTATAGCTCACCTCCCCCACCTGAACGCTGTGTTGGGACAGACCATACATGTGTGGAAGTGTTGATGGAAAAAAGGGGAAGAGAGGTGTTGCACAGAAAGATAACCTGTCATTTCACAGGGTCTTTACATGTAACACATGGCCAGCACATCCATATACATCAAACCTTTGCACTATAGCCAGCCTGTGTGCGATGTAAGATCTTAACTATCACACCCTGCCATGCACACACCAATACAAACATGAGACTTGCTATTACTATCGACAGGAAATGTTAAAATCTCACTCCACAGGAAAGTAAACTATTGTGGTCACATTGTTCTTTATGTGTCTTTTATCATTAAGTAGGAATACGCTTATTTACCGACACACGCAAAACTGCGTAACAACAGCAGCTGCTGTTCTTTACCTTATTTGACCTGTGTCTGGAGGGGTCAACAGCATCAGCCAGGAGTCACTTTGCCACTAATCCAGGCTAATGTGCTGTTGACAACAGCCCAATTACACAGAACTCCTGCTGGGAGTGGATAGAAGAGGAAAAGGAGGGGCTGACTGAACGTATGAGCAACGAGGAGAGAGCAGAAGGGGTAAGACGAACACAAAACAGGCCATTTGCCTGGAGAGCATGTGGGACCAAGGTTGGACAACAGAGAAATATAACAAACAATTTAAAAGAATGTAAGGGGAGATTGTAAGTGTGTGGGTGTCTCTACATATGTGGTTTAGTGGTGAGGCATGGTACTGTGCAAACACAGGCCTGCTGAGGAAGACTTGGTGAGGCTGTGTGGAGCTGTGGGGAGCCTCGTTACACCCAGCAGGGGCCTCACACTGCCTCATCATTTCCGACTGAATTGGGAACAACCACTGCTTACACTCACCAGCAGCAGATGCTGTTAGCACAGGCAAGCTGACCTTCTCATTCGCTCCAAAGTGGTCACCCAGACCACTTTGGAGCTGAAAAAGACACTCATAGTTACATGTACAGTTTAGTCAAGCTCTTGATCTGGTCATTTAACCTGGCCACTGTTCTTATCCCAATATGCATGCATGGGAGGGGAATCTAATTACTGAGCTGAGTACATGTGAAACTGTGACACTGTATTATATTAAAATAATTTTCAAGAGATTCTTCCACTTCTAAGCACCTGTGGGAACTTTATTAATATTCACATAACCGTTTACTGTTTAGAAAAAAGCATATAAAGCATCTGGGTACATCCGAGTCTCACTGAGCAGGAGTGATTTGATTTCTAATCACCTACTTTGGTGAGTTAGTCCACTTTGGAGAGATTTGATTTAGTATGATTTGTGTAACATGTTTGCATTCATTTTAAAAGCTCAGCTTTGCTTAACATAATGACATTTTTCTCAATAGAAAGCCAATTCAACAGTTTTACAAGGTTGGCTCTACGGGTCTTATTCTTTCCGGGAAGACTCCAATGACTGTTAAATAATTTTAGCAACAACAAAATCATAGAAACTCTTCAGGAAGTTACTCCCAGTTTGCACCAGGTGTGTGTACACTGTGTTACGGCTGCGTTCCGGCCTCCGCAGCTATTCGCGACCATTTTAGTCAACAGTTTGGTTCACACCAGGCATGCCGTGGTGCGTGTCAGAAGTATCCCAGAAGCACCTTGTCGCGGCTTTTTGCTAAACATACACCGCAAGTCTATTTTTGATGGAACACATGTCCAGAACGCGTCAAACTCAGCAGTACAGATAGGGGCAGACAAGAAATCAGACACGGGATCAGTGTAAAAGCCCCCGTGCAGATTTGCGTCATTCTGTGCAAAGTTGATGTTAGAAGGACATGATAATTACAGAGATTTTCTCTTAAGAAAACACAGGTTTTGGAGTATTTTATAAAATGCGTAGTAAACAAAAACATTTTAACAAACTCACATGTATAACTCTAAATCAAAACAAGGCTCATCAACCAATCAACAACAAGTCAGTACTGGGAGGAAAATGAGGCTTGAGGAAACAAAGAAAATGAAAGGCAAAGGAGGGAGGATGGGAAAGAGAGGAAGGTATTGTAAAGAGGAGCGATAACTCGCAGGAAATACAAAGAGGAAGCAGGAAAAGCATCAGGAAAGAAAGAAGAGGTGAAAGGATAGAGCAGTGAAACTGAGGTAAGGGCAAGGAGGAGCAAGTGAGCATCTGAGTGAGAAAAAGAATTAAATAAAAATGCAATAAAGCAGCCAGTGTGAAATCAATCTGCTTAGAGTTTTGTTTAATAAAAATTCATGAAGGGCTGGTGGCCGAGAGCTCATGAGAAATATTGGTGGCAATGTGGGGGACGCCAGTCATGGGAGGGAGGATATAAGAGAGGGGAGGGTTGCTCATGTCTCTGTTGATTGTGTGTGTGTGTGTGTGTGTGTGTGTGTGTGTGTGTTTGCTTTTGGCTGTTTATCAGTGTGTTTGTTTTGACATCAGTGTGAGTTACAGGGCTGTAGTGAGTCCATGAGAGAGGGGACAAAGAAGAAAATATTGAAGGTCTTCATAACAACAGCATTCCTTCACTGGAGAGAATAAAGGGAAGTAGGCAGTACGTTATGTCGTCTGTGTCCATGTTTGTGTGTGTTTGCATATCAGCACACATCTCCGTCTTGCTAGCTCTCATGCTCTATCAGTCCTTCTTAATCACTCTTTTTGTTTGCTCAGAGTCTGGTTCATTTAGCAAGGTGTCAATGTGCATTTTAAACTTTGATGCACATCAAAGAAGCAAATCTGGTCTACATAAAACTGTGGGTTTCTGTTTGCTTAAACTAAAGCAAGCAGACTTGAACTTATGTGGCAGACACGGAAGCCACCCTGCATTAACCAATAGATGAGCGAGTTTTCAGTTTACTGGTTGTTTCGTCTTCTCCTTCAGTAATTCTTGATGAGCTCCACCTTAAGGCAGGGAGGGGAATGTGTTATTAAAAAGGTTCAGCTTAGATGACAGTGCAGTGCAGAGTGTAGTGTGAAAGTAAATTGGACGATTTAATGTTGCAACCCCCTATTGAACAGAGTCCCTAATCATACAGAGTAAGTGTAGAAAAAAAAACTTTAATCTTTACTGTTTCTGTTAAATATGCCAGACAATGCTACACTTTTTTTCATGATGTACAAAAAGTTTTTACTATGACTCATAGGTGTCACCAGACCTCTTTGCCCCGGTATAATCTCAGAAGTTACCACAGGAGTTAATCATCCAACCTAACAGCTACAGGCATCCCCCTTCAACAGATGACTGAAGATGCAAGATAGGCTTTAAGACTTTGGTTTTGTTTTTTGTTTGTTTGGTTGTTTGTTTGTTTTTTGAGGGGCACAACACAGAGCCTAAATTCTTTATTTGGCTTCCAGAGATCCAAGCCTGATCAACAAAGGCTGCACTCTGCAACCTACAGAGCCCAATAATCAATGTCAAGAGCCAAACACCACAGGTCACCTAGAATAGTACCTTGGTTTTGGTTGTCTAGACAGAGCAGGGATGCTCCGCAAGCACCTAAACATTATTTCTCAGGTGATTCTAACATTGTTCATTCTTTAAACTAACACATTTTGATGTAGTTATGTTTTGGTGTTTTTTAATAAACAAAATAATAAAAAATTATGAAACAACTTAATATTACAGTGAAATGTGCCAAAGGTCATAAGGGAATATTTCTGCAAAGCATGAAAGACAGGATCCAGCTGCAGGGAAGCCCTTCATGGCCCCATCCGCTAAAGGCCTTAAGCGACAAAATAAAAACAAACGAACACACAGAGTTCATGCAATGTTTCACAATCTCTTGAAACATTTTATTACCTAGTTTCAACTGCAAGACATTACACAACTAAAATTCTCAATGTTGAATTGTGCCATTTACATTGCTTTTCATTTAAAAAAAAAATAAAGATCCCTGTAACCTGATATGATGTGAAAAAAGTACACAAAACTTCCAGTACAGTTTACTGACAGGCTGCCATGACAGAAGTCAGGATGCTATTTTGATTTAGTATCTACAGTCATAAGAAATAAAGGTCAGGGCCAAGACAATTTAGATAAGACCTCTTTATCTGGAAACCCCTCCTTCCGTTTTTGTCTTCCTTCTCCTCCCAACCACGGAAGGTGAAGCATAAGGGCACAAAGTAAAAGCCATTTTTTTAACTTTCTGTTATTTACTCTCTTTTTTGCCAAGAATAGATTTCAACTGAGAAGTTATATTAAAGCTTGAGCCAAGCTTTAATATAACTGAATCGAGCAGATGCTCTGTTGCATCTCAAAGTATAAACTGCTTGTCCTCCTCAAGGCCAGACTGTGCTGTTGATGTTGACATCAACTCTGTACACTGAGTCATATTATGGTGAGACATCACGGATGTCAAGCACTTGAGATTCAACAGCCTACAACTTGAGAAAGTAAATACTTTGGAGCTCATAATGAATTCAAGCCCAAGGTTCAAATCAGGGGTTGAGAAGTAAGACTTCTAAGGAAAATTTTAACTGTTTTTTAACTGTGTTTTTCATCCAAAAGCAGGAAAGCCCAATATTAGAAAAAAAGACAAACACTAATGTGTTGCCAGTCCCCTCTCAGTATCATTTGTGCCACGGCTGTGTTAAGACTGAACACTCTTGGTTTCAGAAATTCTATTAGCTGTGGTGTTCTTCCTCCTCTTCTTCTTTCCTCACATTCCCACTATCCCATTCACTCCTCTCGCACAAAGCTCTGTCCTGTCTCCGGTTACCACCTGGCACATTCCTGCAGCCCGCACACTCCTTCCTTCCTATCCTATTGTCAGAAAAGGCTGGGGGAATCCCTGCACTCGGATATGAGTGCCTTTGAATTCCTGTGAATTTCAATGTCCTCACCCCTCCTTACCCTGTCCAACACTCACAGGGCCAAGAAGCCTGCAGGTGAAAGATAGGACACACTTTCCTGTCCCTGTCAGACACTAACTTCACCTATGCAGCAAGCCATAAATTTGTAATTAAACAAAGACACTAAAGTGATATGAATCGGTGAGTATAAGAGAAAGAAACAGCTATGAAGAGCAAACAATAACATATTGTTCAAGATGTTGCTCTGCATTAATTGAAAAGAACTGCATTTGAAAGAGACAAAAGAGATTGAAAGAGTGTGATGTAGAGAGAAAGATAAAATTAGAGGGCAGGCAAGGCTTAATGAAGGCAGGAGCTTGCTCCTTGACAGCTGTAATGAAAAACACTCAATACCATTAATTGGTACAATCACTGTTCATTTAACGAAATCACTAGCAAGGCTACATGGGAGTTGAGCTTAACAGCACAGCCACATTTAACTGTGTGCATTACTGCTCCTCCTTTTCACCCTTTTCCACACTACTTCCTGTTCTTTGTCCTCTTTCCTTTAAAATCCTGTCAATGTACTTTCTTTTGTCCCCCTTATCTCCCTCTTTGTTACAACCAGAACTAACCCAAAACTCTCACTTTCCCTGTCATTAACCAGCTCACTGTCCCATCTCCATCTCAGTATCTCAATCTCCACCAGCTGTTCAGGACATCACTGGCAGCAACATACTAATAGCAGGAGGGTAATTGTCTCAGACCGTAACGTGTGGTCGTTGAACATAAAAAAAAAGACTGCTCAGCTTCGCCTGCTGTTTCCTACCTCCACCTGGGACTGGCGCTTCACATGTTTTTAGAATTATTCTCTCAAAAGTCAAGGATTGTTTATTTGAGAACATTTTGCACCTCTGTCTTTAACTTATTTTGGTGGATATGACTTTAAGAGTGTAAGGAAAAAGAAAAGGGCCCCCCTCCTTTTACCTGTGCAATCAAAGGGAGAGCCAATTAAAATTAATGTAATAGTCCCTGCCGGGTGAGTTGTTAAACAAGATGGGGGTTATTGTCCTTGGAGGAAATGGCCCAGAACTCAAGACATCTTTGCCTCTGGTTCAATACACCAGCCCCTCCCACTCTGTGCACCTCCTGTGCAAACTTTGCTGCCCTACAAAGATAAAGCTCCTTTTTAAAAAATGCAAAAAAGCTGCATATTCCTGAAGGCTTTTCAAGAGAGAAACTAAGAGGACACAAATAAAGGAAACTGTTTCAGAAGCTGACATATTGACCAAGTACAGGCATTAAGAAATCAAACAAGACAGAAGAGGGTTTCCACAGCTGAGTCAGTGACAGGGATGAAACTAAAATGAGTATGTGTCTGTGTGTGGGGTTGTACAGAAATGGTATAAAACATATCAGAACTGTACTGCACAAATCTAAAAGAGACAAAGAAAAGGACAGTTACAAGCAACAGACATCTAGAACCAGTTTATGTAAAACCATTGCGTTAAGGCACTGCTGTGGCAGATGATACTTCCTTTACTAGGTGTGACACTGTGTCAAGATGTCTGGATACATCGCCCATGCTTTAATGTCTCAATCTCAGGAGATTAAGGGCCTAATCAAGCTAGCATCTGCAGTAATGGACGGATATTGAAAGATAGACATGGTACTTTACACAGCTGATTAACCAGCAGACTGCGTGCGTACAACATTTCAAAACTACCACTCAACGCTAATTAAGCCAACTGTGTTTGTATTTCTGTCACATACACAACAAAATAACATTTTATTGTGCACATTTGGACCATTGTTTTTATTAAATAATTAACTGCCAATTAATTAAAAAAAATTTGTAATGTTGCGTTTTTAGTTTTTTAGTACAGTGCTGTCGTCATCAGTTCATTAGAGCCATATGGCAGTCTAGAAATATCACAACCACAGTTAAGACCATCAAACATTCTCAGCAAGCCATTTTATCAATGAAGAATGAAATAGCCAGTATTTCCAGGACAAACTTTATAATACAAGACAATTTCTAATTAACTACAAACTAGCATATCTGTTCTTCAGTTACTTACTACCTACAGGAAAAAAATGTATACAAATACTCATTTATATAGTATAGTATATATATCCAGTATAGTAATATCAACTGATATACTTTACTGTAGCCGAGATCTCCAATTGCTTTAACCTCCATTACCAACACAAAAATTACGTAAAAATACAATATCTGTCAATCTGAAGTTGCTATTTTTTGTTTTTTAGAAGATGTCATCATCAGTGATTGAAGCTCTCTTCCTGTATCTGAATTATGCACCAAATGTTTGACTGAGGGAAGCAGGCTCCAAAATTGTATGTTGATTGAGCGATAACTGCTGTGTCAATAACAAGTGTTTGATAGATTGATAATAAGTGCTACTGAGCCTGTAACAAGTGAGCAGTGGCTGTGTGTGTCTCCGCAGGGACCTGTCAGCCCATCAGCCTTATCAGCTGGGTGAGAGGTCTGCATGGTGTCGCTGAATATCTCTTCACCTCATACATAAACGCTCTATCGTGGCAATCTGTCTGCTCACTAGAGAGTTGTGGAGGGGCTCAAGAAGGGGGCTGCACACCTCTTAAGGCAAAAGAAATTAACATACGGCAACAGGACAGGTGGAGAAAATGTGCAAGTATACATATGTGAAGGTATTAGTGTGGGAGGGTTAGTGAGAAAGATGCAGATTATGGATATAGGTGTGTAAGGTGCAAAAGGAAAGTGTGTCAATGGGTGTTGAAAAGGTGGTAAACATTGTGGGATAGCAAGGGGAAAGTGAAAGGAATGAAAAACTGGTGTGTGTGTGTGTGTGTGCGTGTGAGAGAGAGATTGTGTTTGTGTCAATGTGACTGTGTGGAGGAGACATACAGAGAGCAGCGGCCTATGCAGTGTGGTGGAACTTCTCTCATCTCAGCGCATTTGGTTTGCTCCCATTCTTCATTAACTCCATTAACAGATGAGCCGCAGCGATTAGAGGAGCTACCCGCTGATTCAGCTCTCACACCCCCATCCTCACCCACCCCTCTCTCTCCTTTACCCCTCTGTAATTCTGTTCCCACCTTCTCCCAACACTACTCCTAATCTAAGACCAAAGTCACAAGGCAATGTGTGCAGTACACTCATGCAAACAAAAATCGACACAAGTTTTATCTTTTAAATTATTAGGTATTTGATGATTTGCTACTTAAGCCACAATAACACTCTGCTGTGAACAGAGAGCCATAAAACCAATCTCTCCCTGCAGTGGCTCTTTATTCAGCTAACAATTTTTACTGCTCTGTGCCATCTTAAAGCTCTTTACTCCACCAGCAGGCATTGCCAAGGGGGCAGTCCGCCTGCTGCACACTGTGCCATTAGCCATGGTTGGCTCTTTAGCCAAGAAGAAAAAGGAAAATTAGGATTAAATGCCAAAAGCTACTTTAGACAAGTGGAGGAGACAGTAGAAATAAACAGAGACAGACAGCCGAAGAAAGTTTTCCTTTAATTCCCTAGCATCTGTTCCATAATAGCCAAGATTAACAGATTAATTAGACACACATTTCCTCTCGCCTCCTTCCCTTCCTCATTGTACATTAACTCAGAAAAGGACAAACAATTCGGTACAGTGTTACACTGCTGTCAACTTATCTTTTTAGCCTCAAGGTGAGATAGATCTTCCTAATGACTCTTTCAGGTGCTTTGACATATGAATGTGTCACAGTTCAGATGGCAAACCTCTATGACAGAGAAATGACAGCATTTGTCCATCTGAGCATCAGAGAGAGCCAAGGCCTCAGTTTTGACTTTTGATAGGTAATAAATCATACAACAAAGTAGCTGCCACTCAAAACTCTCCTCCTTTTCCATCTGAGATCTGAGAGGTTGTTGCAACGGCTTTAGCGCTTTGGAAACAGCAACAACAAAAAGACTTTTGAATGCATATACACCAGTTTCTTAAGGGCCTTGGTGGATGCTTCTTAGATGGATCAGGACACACGCAGTTACACACCTCACTATTTTTTTCCTCTCTCCATCTTCATCTCTAGTGTTCTGGTTTTGCATCATGAAATTAATGACCTGCCAGTTGACTGAAGTGGAGTTGTTTTTTTTTCCTCTGCATGTTTGTGGCTTTGTGTCAGCTGTGCACAGAGGTAAGCACTGAATATGTGTGTATGTGCAAATGCACATTTACATATGCCTCTGGATGTCTATGTGTGTGTGCGTGTGTAGAGTGTGCATTTTGTGTTAACGAGAGCCCGTGTTTCAAGCATGGTGGTGGCCCTGTGGGTAGCACCCTTTTTGCCCTTCTGACACAAGGCATTTCCTATAAATTATTGACACTCCCCCATTTCCTCATTTTCCTCCCATTCCCCACTCTCTCTCTCTCTGCCTACAACACTCAACTCCTTCACCGCCACATCATACAGACACTTAAAGGGGGAAAATCAACCTATGTTTTCTTCCAAAGTGCTATGTGTGAAGCAGAAAAACAGCAGGGAAGAGGCCTGCTGTTGAAACCCTGCACATTACTCCAGTCTTGTTACTCTCTCTCTCTGCACGTTGCAATTCTAACTCAAAGCAACTAACACAGACAGCTTACAACATACATACTACTGACAAATTATTCTCCATCTCCATCAACTTCTCCCTGTTTCACCCCCTCTCCCCATCACTCTTCACACTGAAGAGGAACGTTGCCATCTGGCTGTGTGTCAAAATAATATAATTTAATTTTTTACATGATTAAATAGCTTCTTTTTACTGGAAAGCTCTGACTCTTAAAATGTATTTGCAGGGTCTGCATTTTGTCTGTGTTTTCAGCCGCATCTATACCTCTGTCTGCATTCTCCACACTGCACTATGAGCTCTCTTTGTCCTGACGTATATTATATGACAATGAAATCACTTTCTTTCCCTCTTCTTTGTTTCATTCCGACTGTCTCAGGCCAATTCCAGACACAAGCAGGCTAACCTTTTTTTAAACAACTTCATATTATTAGGATCTGAATTACAACAAAAGGCCCTTACAAAAGAGGGGGAGATACAGTGGACAGTGTAAGAAAATGGAGCAGGCTTCTATTCTTTCAGTGACTCTTGCCTGTCTCCTACATGAATAAGTGGCATGGCTAAACGTGCTGCATAATTTGTACTTTTAATGGCAGAGCCTTCCATTCCTGTGACATGACTTAATCAATAACTAGGCCTGTCGGAGTCTCAGCCCAGACTCGGCTGGCGTTTTATTAATTTTGAACAGGCACACTAACTAGGCGTCTGCTAGCAAGAGGCATTTCACAAGGGATAATAGGCACCCTGGATTGATAGGTTCATTCCATGTAGGCTCAAACCCTCATCTCTCTCTTTTTCCCCCTCTCTATCTCTCTACCGCTTTTATCTTTCTCTCTCTCTCTCTTTCTCTCTCTCTCTATCTTCCTTTTCTTTCCCTCTTTCTGTCAAAGAATGATTTAAGAAGGACTCAGCGCGTCTGTGTGTCAACTAAGGGAGGAGGGAGAGATGGATAAATATGAGTTAAAGAAGGAATAAATAAAGAAGTGGAAAAAGAAAGAAAGAGACAGAAGTTGTGACAAAGAGTCTTTTTGTCTAGATAATAGAGTGTCATGACCTATGCGTGTCCACACTACCATTACATCTGTCTTTCCTTTTGACCAGAAATACACATTCATGCATGCATCTCTGAGGTCAGGCCTCTTGGTAACAGTATGAACATTGGTCAGACAAACACACATGCTCAGTTATAGCTGAAACATACATAAAGCACATTAGCTACCCACGTACCCAAATCTGTAACCTTTGGACTACAATTCAATAACATGAACATCCAAGATGACATCACGTGAATGAGCAAAGCACAAACAGGAGGATGTGCCAAACAGACAAACGTGCAGCAGCAGAAGATTTCAGGTCAGACGAGGCTTTTGCTGAAAGGCTCTGATTTTCAGATGATCTCTGTGTATGAGTGTAAGTGTAGGCTGAGACAGATCAGAAGCCCAAATGCATTCAATCATCCAGAACAAAAATTTTTTTTAATTATAAAGACCAGAAAAAAAAAACAAAAAAAAAAACATTCAAGTCCTAAAATGCTGCTCCAGGACTGGCAGCCTGTTGCAGTAGCTTTGATTATATTGTCTTCATTTGTATTTATCACATTTATCTGTTTTTTTGTTGTTGTTTTTTTTTTCTATGCTGGCTTGAATGATGTTCTGATGGAAGGACTTCTGCTGTTATTTCTTGGACTTTTTAACATCTGTTAATATGTGCAACCATGCCAACAGAAAGAGCTGTTTGCATGTGTATGCAGCTGATTTAGTTTGTTAAAGCCTACTAATACCACGAATAAGACCAAGACAAAAAAAAGTTGAACAGTAGAAGGATGTGGGAAAGCAGCAAAATGGGGAACAATGACAACAATGTTTAGACCCTTTCCAAAGAAAAATTGATCTATAAAATTGTTAAGCACATGCTCATCAGATAACACATTACCTGTAAACATCGCTTCACTACTCTTATCTGTTTAGTGATTTTCAAGATTATCACGTTTAAAAGAAACATAACATCTCTAATGTGTTGTTGGCATTGTGTTTATCTCTGACCAAATACCGCATGCCACTCACATTGAATATGGAAAGTTCTAGCATCATCGTGTTTGGTAAGTTAACCATTTTTTTAAAGTGTATTTGTGCTTAGACACTTAAAAGCAAAGTACTTAACATTTAGCCCCTGACATGGACAGTCATCTGACTCAACTTGTTGACAGGACAAGGGACAGATGGATGGAAAACAGCAAAGCAGTGGGAGAAGGAGGGAGACGCAATAGATACTGCAAGGTTGGTAGGAGGGAGTAAGTAAAGAGAAAAAAAGAATCATGTGTTTACCAGAGCAGCCAGAGAAAGAAGGAATGCATCTCTAAAGATGAGTCACCATTGTTGACAGCCTCCTCATTCTCCTTTTTCCATCACGACCAACACTAGACAATGAAAAGCCTATTATACTGGCACTTCACAATAATCACACATAATCACAACAGTCAATAACTCTGCGTGCAGTAAACTGCCTCTTGACACGTGGATTATTGAATGCAATGTTCTGAAGGTTTCTGCATAATACAGGTTGTGCTCTGCCACTCTGCTGGGTTTTGGCTAAGTTTTATCTGAGGAGTAGCTGTGCAAAGAATGACATTATAGAAGTGCTTTAGTTTACTGTCCAAGAATTCCTATCATTCCTCTGACTACATTAGATGTTTGTGACCTTTGTGTTCTGGTATGAACCACGCAAATACCCACAAACTTGCCAGTGCGTATGCAAAGGGCATGACTGGTTGTTTTGTGCTATTCATTTGGAATAAAATGTCCTGGGATTGACCACCATAAGACTTTTGCACTTTAAATTGGAATAAGATTTGTACTTTTCAAACAGAATGTTCCCTTCTTGTTAAAACTGAAGGTTTGCAACTTTTGCTTGCACTGACACTGATCTGTCAGATTACACAACACTTAAGGGGTTGGCTCTTATCACAAATATGGTTACCTCAACTGATTTTATCCACTCAGGATGTTTTGTTTGAATTCCAATTCAGTGGAGAAAAGCTGAGTAATGTGTGAGGGTGCCAATGTCATGATTTGTCTAACAAATAACTCAATTTTAAAATATTTAAAAGGCAGGTATATGTGTGCAAAAAGAACAGGTATTAAAAGAAAACATTAAGTAGTTTGTTTCCTTTTACATGAAAGGAAGACAAAAGGACTGGATAACTCACATCAGATACTACACTGCTATTGAGAATTTGTCAAAAGTGACATGTCGTCCATTTAGCAGATTCTTCTAATCTTGTGAGGACATTTCAGTCTTTATTTTCAGCAAGTTACTCATTTTAACTTTTTCCAGCAATGCTGTTTGGTACACCAGCTTATTGCTGTATCCTAATAAGGTGGTAAAATATATAAGGATGACCCAGCCAATATAGCAGAGCTCCTATTTTCATCTTGTGTGTCAGAATATGTACTAAGTGGGCAACATTTTTTTATATTCATGGAGCACCAGAGCCATACACTGGCTGTTCTAACGGGGGTTTATTTTGTGATTTTGTGAGATACAAAGTTCTTTGGGCCACTGAATTATATGGCTGTATGGTGATCAAGACTTAGATTTTGGGTAAGGTTTAGGGTTAGTTATTCTGTTGGGGAGGATAAAGCTCAAGATAATAAGCAGTAGTGTACCAGGTAGAAGGTTGATTGTTTGAATGTTGTTGTGGTTCCCTGCTTCCCCTTACCACACAGTGCCCTTGGTCATTCTTCAGCAAGACACTGAACCACAGCCTCTAATGCACTTATGAGTGTGTATGACAGAGAAAATGCACTGTGTAGCCTGTGACTCTGTATAAACAAAGAAGTGAGTTTGTGTGAAAGGGTTAATATGGCTAATGTTAAAAGCACTCTGAAAGGCCAACAAGACCAGAAAGAGATAATGCACTGCCTGGCCAATAAAAGTAATGGGATATTGGATAATTATTGTATGGGCGATTATCTTTCAGCTGGCAACAAGTTATTTAACCCCAACTGATGACTGATGCCAGGATTCATCTCACTCAAATTGTGAAATAGTGGTTCAAGGCGCATGGTATATAATTTTTGCACATGGATTGGCCACCACAGAGTCCTAGACCTTAACCTCATTGAGGATCTTTGGGATATGCTGGAGAAGGCTTTGTGCCATGGTCAGACTCTCCCATCATTAATACAAGATCTTGGTGAAAAATTAAAACAACACTGGATGGAAATAAATCTTGTGACATTGCAGAAGCTTATTGAAATGATGCCACAGTGAATGTGTGCCATAACAAAAGCTAAAGGAAGTCCAACAAAATATTAGTGTGTGACCTGTTTTTAGGTTGAAACTTTTTTTTTTTTTTTTTTTGCCAGACAGTGTATAGCAATCCATTTACCATTTATTCACTTCTCATAGTTATAGTACAAAGCGTGTTACATACTCCCCAGGAACAAAGAACTTTGTTCTTGTTCGTTTTGTCTAGAAAATAATGATATCAGTTGTTCTTGCAGCCCTGGTTTGGGAGTTTTTGCGGTTTGTTCTCAACGCATTAGCCAAGCACAACTTTTTTATTGTTGGGCATCCAAGAACAATCGTGATTGGTCAGAAACTGTGAATGAGCATGGTAAACACAGCAAGCGAGAAACAGAAAGTTGTTTCTGTTTTTCCGCTGATGTGAATGTTTCAACAAGGGTGGACAGGTAGATTTAATGAACAGTTGATCGAGGTAGTGAGAAAGTAGAAAAATCTACACAACATGTGGTGTATAAAGACAAGGACACATACCAAATTCTACTCTGCCACAGACAAAGTAGATTGAGCCATCATATTTACAGAGATTACCCATGCATTCTATGTATGTCTGACCTTCTGCAGCATGTGAACCTCTTAAAATCAGTTCAAAACTAGTTCAACTAGA
This sequence comes from Melanotaenia boesemani, assembly GCF_017639745.1. Classification (NCBI taxonomy): domain Eukaryota; kingdom Metazoa; phylum Chordata; class Actinopteri; order Atheriniformes; family Melanotaeniidae; genus Melanotaenia; species Melanotaenia boesemani. The sequence goes on from NC_055694.1 coordinate 13,477,483, forward strand.
AAAGGAGGTTTCTGTCTTTATTTAAGCCCCCCCTGGCCTCCAGTCAAAAGTCACAAACCTTTTGTTCACACTTCCTTCCTACACTAGCTGAACCTTTTGATCTGTCCCTAACCTAAACTTTCACTCTCCATCTCCCTCTCAGTCGCTATCAATATTTCATAAACGTACAGAGACAAATTTATTTGAAAGCAGTCTATGGCATGGACGCAGAGATGGATGGGTCGATTCGGGTGGCGGTGGGCTTGTGAGCGGCATGGTAGCAAGCAGCTTTACCGCATACATTAGTCACACGCACACTGGATGCCAGTGAAGGAGAGGGGGCCTACAAGAAGTAGTATATTGGGGTTTGTGGAGTGGAGGGGAGCATTGTGTGTGAAACGCATGCATATCTATCAGAATGTGTTAGTGAGAGAGAAAGAGAGAGGGGAGGGGTACTCTGAGAATTGAAGGAGTAAATTTATCATAGTTATGGCTTTTTCAGGCATCCATTTTCCTATGGTCTGTTGACAGCAAGTACTATCTGCATACCAGCCCCCTCTTCCTCCAACACCCTGTGTGATTGACAGCACAGGGCTTCTGTTTAACAGGCCTGGTTACATGCCTGAGCACTGGACACAATCACAACCAACACTTTCTACCCACTTCTCATGTTGTGTTTAAATTTTCTATGATGGTGATTTCTCTTATTTGTTTAAAATAAAAACTCAATTAAAATCTAATTAATCAAAATACTTTTTTTTTTCCATAAATGCAGTTATTCTTTGGATCATACACATGATCTAAAGAAGTTGTAAATCAGAACTCGTATGTCCAAATAAGTCAGACTGGACATTTTACAGACTTCAGTCTGTCAACTCACTTGTAGAAATCTCAAGTTTTGTTTACCTTATCTGTGAATACAAGAGGTGAGTGCCCTGAAAATACATTGTGTGCCAACATGTTTTTTTTTATCTCAGCTTTGGACAAATTCAGAAATCTGATTCCAGTGCTTATGATGGACTGGCAACATTTCCTGTTCCTACCTCTTGCCCAAAAGCAGCTGGGTTTAGAACGTAGGGTTTGGTTTGCCTTATTATAATAAAACAGGCCGTAATTAATATCATTACTGCTCCTTGATGCCAGTGGGTGGAAAAATACTGTCCACATGAAAGTACTCAAGCAGCTGTAGGCCAGCATTACAACATCAGGCACTTTTCTGAACTTTTCCATGAGAGAGCCTCTGTTACAGCCCCAGGCTGTGGCATTTGCGCATATATTGAGATTTTTGTGTTTGGTTGCAACTAATGGTTGGCTGTCTGCATCCCCTCTGCAAGTACCTGGCTGTGCCATCATTCACCTGTGATTGGCCCGATCATCTGCTGTCCACTTGGGGCTCCACTAATTAAGCATGCATAAGATAATCATTCAGAGCAGCTGTTTTTTTCTGAACTGTCATTGAACTGTTTCGATTCAAGAGGTTATTGCTGTGTTTTGTGAAAAGCCTTAAGTGGGCCATTTATATTTTGAGTGTTGTTTTGGAAAGGCCCTAAGGTCTCAGAAGTTATGATTGTTAGCAATTACTACCTGTTAATAAGTATAGTGTTTCTTTTGTATACATTGGATTTAGGTTTCCTATGTCTTTTTTTTAGATTGTGTTCTTTTGCTTGCATTTATTTATTTATTTATTTATTTATTTATTATATTTTTTATTAACAAACCATTTTGCCTTGACCTATAATGTTGCCACCCCATTTTCCCTAGCTGAGCCGGTGTTGTAACATTATCGGGGGTTTGTCCGGGATATGTTACCCCTGTCTCATGGCGCTTAACATTTAATATCATGTTTACTGCTCTGTATTAGATTTTACAGCTGTCAATACTCCTTGGTGGTTGTGGATACTGGACATGGCCCAATTTGATCTTGAGTGGTTTTTGGAAAGTCCTTCTGTTCATGTTGATGGTGAGATTAAGACAGATTTGATCTTCGTATTGATAGTTGCCACCCTGGGACTCGTTGCGTTTGCTCGCCTGAAGTTCTGACTTTTTCAACTGCAGTTAGAGGAAAAAACATAACTGAGGCATTTCCAACTAAAGGGTGAAAAAGTTGGAAACTGAGGCTGAGAAAACCATATGGTTGCACAAGCTTGAGCTTAATTCCCAAACAACAGCCAGTGGTGCACAGGTGCCTGCTGCATCTACTGGTTCTGTTGGTTCCTAAGCAAATAAGCATAAGCAAATTTGTTGTTTTGGTGCCAGAATTTTGGGAATTTGAAGTGGACAGTCCCTTTGCTGCTTTGGAACACATAGCACAGGCTTTGCAATGGCATCCAGATGTTGTCCCTTCTATTACAGTGTAAAATCCATGGAAAAGCAAAAGTGGTAGCTTAAAATATGATATAGTACAGGGGGGCCAACATCGATTTTCAAGAGCCACAATCCTGCAGGTTTTCCATGCATCCCTGGACCAACACACCTGACTCAAAATAAATGGATCCAGCAGCCTATAAGGAACTGCACAATGACTCATAAGTTTAAGTCAGGTGTGTCAGTGCAGGAATGCATGGAAAACCTGCAGGATTGTGGCTCTCGAGGACCGACGTTGGCCCCTGATATAGTATGCTATTTTGAAGGCCTATGAACTAGTTTTTAGAAGCTTACAGGGAGAAATTTGGGTCTTATAAGAAGACCCCGAGTTGAACCTACATTGAGTTCACTAGAGAAAAGGGGAACTTATTTGATAGGTGGTGTGCTTCTTCTAAAGCAAGAGACTTTCCTTCTTAATCCTGCTGGAGGAATTCAAAAACTGTTTTCCAAATTGTTGTACACATGAATGAACAAAATATTAATTCACTTTCTTCTGCAGCTGTTCTGGCTGATGAATATGTACTTACACATAAAGCCCCATTTAAGCTCCTTTGTGTACTAAATAGTGCCATCCGTTTCAAACGTTGTCATAGGTTGCCGTTTTCATACTTCCATGTGTGTTTAGGGTTGCAATGGTATATTCAGTTCCTCCACTAGTGGGCAGTGCTAAGTTCAGAGTACACTCCCACAAGCCGATGTCAGTTTCAGACACCATTTGGCAGCGGCAATGCACCGGAATGAAGTTGTTTCCAACTGCCCAACACCCAGCACACCCTAAACATTCTCATATAGTCTTTCTTAAAAAGCTCATACAATTTCTGCAGTTGTTGTGCTCATCTTCACTCTTCTTCTGCTTTTTTGTTCCCCTCCTGAGTCTCTTCTTCTCTGGTTTGTTTCTTTCCCTGGTCGCATGTCAGCTTTTGTGCTCAGTACCACTCCCGCGATTTCTGATGGTATTGGTCCGTTTTCTGCGCAAGCGATGGATAGCTAAGCTCCCTGAAAATAGACCAAATTATGTACATAACCGACGCAGAAGACTAACAAAAATGTCCGTCCATCTGCGTATCAGTCATGCGCAAGCACGTCTAAAGAAAAATTTTAATCCTACATTTTGACTTCTCTGACAGTTTTCTTGTGCCTGTTCTTACGGGGTGAAAGCAGAGGAAACACAGAGGACATTCATTTTAATTATGGATACCATGTTGGCAATACAAAATGTTTTTGCTAATGTATATGGGGTCAAATCATCAGTTATCAGTGTCCCTAACTAATGATAGTTTAATCTACATTTTTAGTAAGATTTTAAATTTAAGTTAATGTATTTAATTATAATGCCAGTCCAGTCATGAAAAGAATTAAACAGGACAAAGTCTAATTATAGAAAGTTATATTTCAGACTTCTTCAGAGTGAGATGTTGAAGAGAAACACCTCGCTGAGAGGATGGATAAGAACTATACGGGGTAGAAGTAGTGTAGTTCAGGCTTCAGTGGGACACTTCACTGTGGCAGACAGAAAAGGAAGCTAATTGTTATAATAATTATCATGACTGCAGGGAGAAGAGCGGAAAGAAACTGATTATACCCAAAGAGAGAAGGAAAAAGAAAGAGGGAGACAGATTATCTGTCTGTGAGTATAGCCTGTCATTAACCTCACTTTCACTCCTTCACACATACTCCATCTTGTGCAGTCTCTTGTCCGGTGGAGTGCCAATCTATATCCCATTGTTCCCCCCGTCTTTCCTGGACTGCACTAATTGAAGGCAATCTGAACATGTTCCTGGCAGACTCTTATCTCACCTCTCCCTCATCTTGAGCCTGCACCCACCAGCACACCTATTTATACGCACACACACGTACACACAGAGACAATACTTTAGGCTTCATTGTAACTATAAATAACAATATCAACATTTTATGGTATATATAGATATGAAAGTGTTTAAGTCACAGTACATTTGCATTTGAAGCTATATCAGTTTACCATGTTTAATATAAACATCATTGTCTGGGGCCTGATAATGGTTAGTTAGTACATTATAATAAAGGCACAATAGAGGTGTGATGTGATCACAAAGGGGTAACACTGTTAATCAGCAGTAAACCCAGCTTTGCATGAATAGTTGTGCAATTCAGTGATAATGAGTGATGTTTATAGATCTCTAAGAACTGGGTCAACTATACGAAAGTCACGCATAGTTTCCGTACACTTGTTAAAAACTGCACACGAACTGGTCTAACAAAACAAATACTAAATAACTTGGTACTCTAGCAACTATAAACACAGCATGAAGCATGCATACCTACAAACACAATCTTTTCTTCATAATCAAACAAAAGGGTTTTACAACCAAATACATGACAATAAAAAACTTAACAAAGGGCAGGGGATAAAGGCGACATCCATATAAATATTATAATATTAATTTCCCTTTAAGTTATAATAGTTGTAAAAATAGAAATAACCTGAATCTAGAGAAGTTTACACAACAGAGTTTGTTTATATGTTATGGAAGTACTAGTGCTGATGTAAAAATAGCTGTATATTTTCTGGCTTCATGGGAAACTCAACAAACTCTAAGAGAACCTGCTTCAAGTAAGGTCACTTTCTTAATACTAACAAATGTTTCAACGCAAGTTTGGGAATTTTAAGACAGAATAAACTTGGAAGTTTCGAGGAGTAGCTACAGAAGAGACATTCTTAACTGGTATAAGACACTCAAATCATCAGCTGAATGTCTCTGCTTGCGTTGCATTGTGGACAATAAAAGGACTTGCACACTAAGTTTGTATTCCTGCCACATATTCTGATATAACTAACTAAGCCAGTAGTTACAACTCCACATTGAAAAGAACAGCAGATACAATGTTTCTCATAACGAGCTACTGATTATATAACTTAAGAAAAGTCTGTTTTATCAAATAACTCATCTCTTTTCAATTTATAATTTAGAAAAAAAGAGACATACACAAAGAAATAGGTATGGAAATGCATAGGTTGTGTGTCTTAGTGCAATCAGAACACATTAAAATAACCACAGTGCTGAGATATTAATTAAACACACAGAGGCAAACACTTAAAACACACACACACAAACACACACTCACAGTGTACTGCTGAGTATAGATCGCCCTCTACTGACAGATCAGGAAAGGTCAGTGGTACACCTGCCTAATCAAGTCCTCCTCAAACCTTAAATTACAAGGCTAGATTGCACAGCTTAGCAACACAAAAGAAAGATTAAACTTAAGTGAAACCACAGTGACAAGAACATCTTTAATCTTATCCTTTATGTTTTCTGTTAAGATACTTGTCTGCTCCATCCATTAAACTATGATCTCATTTTTAAGCTCCAATATGACTGGCATGAAGTGGTTCTGTCTCCTCTGTTCACAGTCAAATAACCTCACTGTGGGACATGGCAGGGCTGGCCAAGTGGCAAAGAAGATTGCTAACTGTTGACTGTGAGAGTGAGACTGGCAGGATGGATGGATGCTCTTCCTGGACACGCTGCTGTGTCCTCTCACGCCTCCGTTTGTGATGACGAGGTGACATTATTACCACTCTGGCAGTAAAAGATACAGAGTGGGTTGGGAAAGTTGCCGGAACACATTGCTTCACAGTGAGCTGGGTCTCATGAGGAAAAAGCATATAGAGAAACTCAAGGGCACGATGTGTGGTTGAGAAACAGATCTCATGTGAAGCGCTACAAAGTGACACACAGGCCTTCAGTATTATGCCATATGCAAGCATGTGCAAGAGCACTACAGACTGTATGTTTTTGTTTTGTTTACACTTTCTGCTATGCTGGGGATAGGGTGTGTGTGTGTGTGTGTGTGTGTGTGTGTGTGTGTGTGTGTGTGTGTGTGTGTGTGTGTGTGTGTGTGTGTGTGTGTGTGGACATGCATGTGTGGTGTTTAAGCACGTTTGCATGTTCACATCGATATGAGGCGTCATCACAGGTTCTCTGTTCGTCTGAGAAAGTCGCACTTGCTCGTTTTCAACCCCTGCCAGGGACAGGACCCGCTGACAGCACTGCATTGTTATTTTTTTCATGTTTGTCAAATGCCACATCTCAATGCACACGCACTTAGCAACACACAGATGTTGTCAGCATGTCCCCATTTTTTCAGACACCTCTCACTCCCAAGTGAGACGGAGTTTGTCAACTCATTGCCGACAACATCCCTAGAATCTGCACACTCCATTTCACAGTCCCATCTCAAAACCATTGACTTTCTCTCCAATTAATTTCCCAAAACAACTCTTCATTCTGTTTATTAAAGAGAGAGGCTCTGCAACCAGCAATGGCAAGATGTCAAAATCAACAACCTTAATAGTACTTTGTATTACCACAGGAGCTATTTTTGCTGAAAAGCTTAAAAGAAAATGCACTATATATATATATTTATATATATATATACATACACACACACACACACACTCACTGGGCAGTGTAGTGTATTGTCAGTCCACCTGCATTCACACAGACTACCTCCTGTTCCTCCTGCCTGCAGCAGGCTGGCCCACCGCTTATGTCTCCGTCTGCAAGCAGCCCCCTTTTCCAGCTCAGCAGCTGAGAAAGTGCCAATCCCACAGTTTAAAGGCCCCACTGGCCCTGCCAGCATGATAGATAGTTTAGAAATGAGGACGTGTGTTTAAAAGAGAGGAGGAGAGGGGGAAGAGAGGGAGGGCGGGAGAAAAAAGGCAAGCAGCAGCAGCTGTCAGACAACACAAAACCCAAGCTTCCATGACCAGGCTCTTAACAGAGAGAGAAACAGAGAAAAAAGAAAACAAGGGGTCTTTGGAGAGGCAAAGCCCATTCTGACAGGTAGAGTAAGTGAGGACTCAAGAGAGAAGAAAAACACATGCAAATTCAAACAGTTAGATAAAGAGATTATATTACAGGAAATACATGACAGGGACGAGGCCCTAACAGTTCTCCAAAAACAACACCTTATAAGCACACATCAGACTTTCAGACCGAACTAAAGTGGCAGATCCCGAAATGCCTTTAGGGAACTATATGACATCACTGACATCAGTATTATTCAAAAATCTCATGGCATCCATTCACAAGAAAACGAACAATCTAGGCTTCTTTGTGGGATTATGCAAACTGTAGCTAATAAAATAAACATATTTACATAAAATCTCTAAATCAGAATAGTAAATTAATCAAGTTTACATAAAATCTGTGTGTACTGACGAAAGTGTTAATTCCATATGTGCAGTACAGGGATATTAGCAGGTTGTCTGAAATGTCACACTGATCTGATTAATCTAGATAGACTGTCAGGTTGACTCTTTATGTTCACAGCTCTGAAATATTCAGCTCCCTCCATCTCCACCGTGCAAACACACATGCAATTCAACAGGTGAGACCTCATTAAAATCTTGTCAGATGGCACACACTAGAGCCAGAATTACTGTCATTATGGATTGCTACTATATAATGGTTTTGGTTCATGTTTTTGTGTGTGAAATGTAAAAATATAAAAAATAAAAAACTTCAGAATCTCATGCAATGGCCCATAAACGTCTTGCTCTGTCTGTGATTCAAAAGACCAGAATAAAGAATCAGGTTTGATGTTAAACATGACAGACAACCAACAACTCCTGCCATCTAATTCAGTTTTTTATTTTTATTATTATATTAAAGACTTAATAAATAAATAACTTACTAAATTTGGTTTTATGGTAATTCATTTTTTAATATATGAAAACTTCTCTCTCTGTATCCTCTCTGTTCCTTCCACAGTGTAAATGCAGTCAAATGGCCAAACCCCAGTGAGTTAGGCTCTATTTGCAGATATGTTTAGATGCGTTCTCTTTCACCATTACCCTCACAGGGGCCCTGCCTAACACTTATTAAACAGATCTTAAGAACATCTCCATTCATCATTGCCACCTCACTTATGCATCAATGCTGCTGCATGTGTGTGTGTGTTTATATGTCGTGGATCTGTTAGTGTGTGTGGGGCCCCAAGAGGCTCACTGTCGCTTCAGAGAAGGGATGATGTAGGAAGATTAATATTGGTGTGACGGGAGAACCATGCCAGGGAGGAAGGGTCACTCATTACCCATCTGACCAACCATCTCCAATTTAAACACACAGAAGCAAGCACACACACACACACACACACACACAGGCACAGATGGTTACTGCAGTGAGAAGCTTCCCTAAACTCTTCATCACCATCTCTTAAACTCTTCATCTAAAATCTCCATTCACCAGTCCCTGTTCCTGCATTTGTTAAAGCTGTTCACACTCCCCTCTCCTCCTTTTCCAGTTTGTCTTTCATCTGCCTTTCAGATTTTATCAGGTCTGTTGAAATGTATCACATTAGTCTTGTTCAGTTTCAGGGGAAATGCCTGGCGTATAAAATGAATTGACTGCCTCAGACTCATCTTTATGGTTAGAGTGAGGAGGATGTATGGACAGAGAGGAGATGGGATGTGGTGGAGACAGGAGAGGGGTCAAATACTGCAATTACCACCCAATTGATTTCCATTGGTGTGATGGAGAGAATAAGTGTTACTCCGTCAATGTTCACTCAACCTGGCAGCAAGTCCTCCACTGAGGAGGAGAAGAGAGAATTCTTTCAGTCCATTCATTCAGTCTGTCATTAATTAGTATGCTCATTTAATTTCTTGCAAATGTTTATTCATTCACTGAAGCAGCTGATGATGTGCTGCAGCACACATTTAGATGGAAATAAATTTAACTGCATCTCTAAAATTCTAATCTGTCTTTGTAGCAGAGTGTTTCTAATCTCATCTGTAAATTTTCTGAGTCTAAAACTACTAAAGTATAATCTAAGATATAATTTAGTCCCATTCAAGATCTTTTTTAAACCCATATAAACGTCTTTCCCACATCGAGAATTTTTATAGTTTTTATGGAAATTTGCATAAATATCATGAATGTCAATGAAGAAAGTTTCACACAGATTGGACAACCACAATCTCCCTTCAGTGGTAATGGCAAAAGAGAAAAAAAGATACTGACATACAGTTGTCTCAGTCCCACAAATGCTGCTATGGCCAAGGCTCCTTGTGAAGTAGAAAAAGAAAAATGAACCACATGCACCCCGCCAGTTCTCTTCTCTCCCCTTGGCTTTACTTTGCTCCAATCATATATTCTCTTTTCCTCTTCTGTTTTTTTATAATTTTTTTTTCTTTTTATTCCCTCTTTTGTTTTGCTCTGTTCCGTTCACCCCCTTCTCCCCTCCAGTCGCCACTCTTTGGAGCCAAACTGCGGTCTATCGATAGAATCACTGGAAAACTGTTTGGAAACCCAAACCTCAGTTAAATGATTTGATTACAACCTCCCATTACTTGCTGGTTTGGATGTATTAAAAACTCGCTGAGAAGTAATGATTTCCATTTTGTGTTTGAGTTGTAAAACAATATTTGCTGTAGTTTCTATCCAAGGACAATGCTTGATCGTTTTAGTTATTTGAACCGTTTTAAATTGACATTATCAATAAGGGAAACATCTAACTGAATGAGATGAAGAAGAAAAGACAAGAAGAGGTGCTATTAAACAAAAATACTACTGTGAACCAAAATTAACATTTTCCCATCCTGTGGGAAAAGTACAAGTTAGTCTGCAGTAGTTGACTAATTAGCCAAAAGTCACAGAAACATGACCTTGCTGTAACGGGAGATAGACAAGGACTAATTAAGGATACCTTGTCTCTCACCAGCAATTAAAAAACAACAAAGCTTTGCAAAATTTTACCCCAAATCTCTCTGTCTCTTTGTCTTTTCCTCTCATGCTATCTTGACCTAATTTATCCTTTTCATTTATCTCCTGAAAAATGAGTTCCTTGAAATCACAGCTCCATGGCAGAAGAGTCTGGGATGTGAAAGAGTCATATAAAAAGGACTGCAGAGAGGAGGTTAAAGGAGGAGAGGATGAGAGGAGTTTGATGACGTAGTTCATCTTGTAACAAGGAGTTTACAAGAGGTTCTATTGGAACACATGCACATACAGTACCTTTGTGTCCACATTCAAACACATTTATATGTGTGTGTATGTGTGCATATGATTGTGTGTGATTGGGCTGTTTGGCAGGTAGAAGGCTGTGAGTGCAGCCTGTCACAGCCCAGCCCTGATTACTCTGCACCATTCATCAAAGTGTCACCTCTCTGACAGCCGCTAATAAATATACTGCCACAGACCCCCACTCGCACCTGGCAGCACACCACATCAACACACACAAGCACGTGCAGATCATCACACATACACATACACGCTCACTCTGCCACCCCCAGCAGCCCAGCGCAGCACCAAACACAGCTTGAACAGCAACACATCCTAGAGCTCATTTGCTAATTGCTGCATTTCCCATCAATTCCGTTTCCATCTTGTTCAATGTCAACAGGAGTGAAAAGATTGGAATAAATTAATAAATTACATAAATAACCAATGGATAAGCATGTTACATGACTTCCCTCTGTGTGCTTTTTGCCCTGTACCTTTTACCATCATGCTAAGATAGTAATCAGGGCATGATTGTAATACACTAATATTAAATACATCTCAGCTGTTCTAAATTAAGCTTAAAATTTTTTAAAAACTTTTTATCACTACATATTTTTCTTAGCAACCAAATGAATTGTCGTGCAAACATCTGAAACAATTCTCCAGCCTTTGGTAATGCAATGCTTCAAGAGGCCGCAAAAATACCAAAGACTGATACCTCAAAAATGTGCATTTACATGTAATTGCTGGTTTGCTTTTCTTTATTTTAATTCATTTATAGTCAGTGTGGAACACACACCCATGTGGTCATCTTTCTTCTGTTCGTCTATGATTAGGCACCATGATTGCTGCAATGATTTGCTCTCTTACTGTAAGTGTAATCTTTTTGACTGCTGTCTCGGTTTCGGCAGATGCTCCCCAACTCCCCCTGTTGGGAGACGGATGAAGCGTGTGACTCAACAGGGCTTTGTGAGTGACTGTGTGTGTGTGTGCATTACACAATGCGTGGGACTTTGGTGATCTGGTGGCGGAAGGGTGGATATTGGTGTATCCTGCACTGGAAAGTGTCCTTGCCAAGCTGAGCGTGTGTTTGTGAGCGTCTGTGGGCGAGTGTGTGTGGACATGAGGCAGTGGGCATGCTGAGCTGGCAGATGGCATTACTGCATTGCCGGGCCACCCTGGCTAACATGGGGGAGGACTGGGAGAAGGTGGGAAAGGGGGAGGAAAAAGGATGTGAGTCAAAGAAGGGTGAATGAGGATGGCTGTAAAAATGAAAACAGTTAAGGGGGCGTAAACAGCAGGGAGAGGAAACTTTGAGTTATGAGAAAGAAAAGGTTGATGAGGTGATGAATTAATATTTCATGATAATGAGCAGAGTACAAAGAGGCTTCCGTAAGGCAAAGCAGCACCAATTCCTCCCCACCATTCAACAATAAAAAAAACAAGACTTTAATCCAGTACAACGCTCTTCTTGTCGTACATTAATTTTACTCCATCAATTGCAATTCTGTGGTGGTCAGTTGCCAGCTACACTCTAGTTTTTACTGTGAGCATGTATGCATGTGTTGCAGAGCGCTGCATGCCTGCTGGGCAGCAAGGCTGGGCCAGGTGTGGAGTGGGAGTACTGGGAAGACTGGGAACAGTGGGCCTGTTAATTAGAGAGGGGTGATTAATGGGACGACAGAGAAGAAGCACAGTGTTAGGGAGGAGAGATGAAGGAAGGTGGAAAGAGTTGAGGGGAAAAGGCAGGTGGAGATGCAGAAGGAGGAGGTAAACTGTTTGAAAAATGGGGAATAAAAGAAACATTTCAAAAAGTACATATTAAACCAGGTGCTGCAATCAGTGCTGTAGCATGTCATATCTGTGATCTCATCAGTGTGTGTCTTTGGTGATGCCTGAATTGGGATTAGGTGTGTTATTGAGATGTAAGAAGTGGCGTTGTGACAAACACTCCTCAGGGGTTGTGGCATGTAAACACCAATCATTTGGCAGATGCGCCGTGAGCAAATTGGCAGTGTATTCCCTATGGCCAAGCCACACACCATTATCAGGATTGAGACTAATCGTGTGCCGTCTCCCATATGAAGCGCAATTAATTCACACTGAATCAAACTCCAAGAGAACAGAGCATAGGTTCAAAGAAGTAGAAGAGATTCAGCAATGATGAAGAGTGAAAGGAAGTGAACAAGAATAAGAAGTTGAAGTTAAAACTAAAAAAAAAGAACTCAGCAGGTAGTCTGATTCACATTAAGTTGGAACAAAAACCTGTAAAAAAAATTCATTCTGCCCTTAGTTGAACTTTCAGACTGAGTCTAGGAGCTCTTACACAGAATAAATGACTAATGAGTGACAGAAAGAGAAGTATTGTGAAATGGTTCTTCGCAGCAGCCCAGTATATGCATTTCCACTGAGATTTGGCAATACTATAGTTTTACAATATCTGTATTTGCAGAAAGATAAAACTTATGAGGAATCATTAATATGGGGGCGGCATGGCTCAGCAAGGTAGAGCGGTCATCTTGTAACCCAAGGGTTGCCGGTTCGATCCTCGGCCAAGTCGAGTTCATGTCGAGGTGTCCTTGGGCAAGACACTGAACCCCTAATTGCTCCTGATGGGTCGTGGTCGAGCGCCTTGCATGGCAGCTTCCGCCATCAATGTGTGAATGGGTGAATGTGATGTATAATGTAAAGCGCTTTGAGTATCATCCCAGGTACAGTAAAGCGCTATATAAATACGGACCATTTACCATTTATTTACCATGTGGTTTGCCCATTCTCACCTCAATCCAGCCCTGATGCATTGTATTCGAGAGTCAGCCCAATCAGACACCAAGCTATTATTTCCTGTTTGATTGCTCTGCGGCCAGCACGATTAAAGAGGAGACTAAAAGGTAATTTTTCACTATGATGGACAGAGGGAGACAGAAAAGTAGAGCTGGTCTTGGTTTAATCTCCTGCAGATGGGGGAGTTAAAGAGAGACAGCGGGGAGAGGAGGAAGGCCATCATATCCAGGCATACAGTACCTAAATTAATCATCCAGCCTGATGGCCTATTGGATTAGATAAGTCGCATTATAATAAGAAAGGCCATATTAAAAAAAAAAAAAGAGCAACCGCCGCTGATAAACCATGGGAAGCTATTCAAACCATCTCTCCTTCTCTTCTATACACACCCACACACGCTAAAGATCAGTTTTATTTTCCCACTGAAAATATTTTTATACCTTTACTGAACAGTCTGTCCTTTTTCAAGAACAAACTGGACAAATCAAGAGATAAAAACACGGAAAATTATAAGCAGCAAAAGGCTTCCTGCAGCCAGAGAAACAGGCGAGAGGCTGAGCAAAAGAGATGTTTTTTTAAGCCTCTGTAATTCATCACTTTGTCACAGGAGAGCCCTGTTGTGTACGTAATTCTAAGTGGTGATCACAACTTAAGAGGAGTTGTAAAGGGAGGCAAAATAACACTTCACACTGTGCAAGAAAAGTGAGTTTGTCAACTTTATGGAAAAATTTATTTAACATATAAACTGTGAGAGGATCTTTGCTTGAAGATGAAAAGAAAGATGTCAAGCAACTGTAGTCGGAAAGCAAACAGTCAAAAAACTCAAAAGTGGAAGATTATATCCTATAGTGTTCACAGACAACAACAAACACTATTGCTGTGTTTAAAACAACAGCTGCAGCTAGCAATCTGAGCTAGAGTATCAGAAAGAAATGAAACATGTCCATCATAATATATCACAACCTAAGGTGATGTGTTTATTTTACTTTGATTTTTTTTTTTGTTGTTTTTTGTTTTTTTTTTCCCTGAAGCTACATAAAGCCTCTGTTTTGGAAGCTGGAGCTGGTGAGTGTTGGGCATTTTTCATTCAATTAATTTTCTGTCAGTTAACTAATCAATAAAGCAACAATAGCATCTGCAGCACATACTTTTAACAGCACGCTTTGGGTTAAATATGTTTATCTTGTTTATGTTTGGACAGAATCTTTAAATCCTAAACAATCTTTATTTACTGGAGGCTAAAAAATGGTCAACTTCTAACTAGATTAAGACCAATCAATTGAGCCAGTTCTTTTACAGATGGATGTGTGATTGATTACAAGTCAAGCATCATTACATTGTCTGTTCAGCATTCTTATTACCAAATATGCTTGAAATCAACTCTGTTTTGCTAATTCATTAATATCTTTGATCACCAACGGACTGCAACACCTTTCGTCTCAGTGCTGTCCTGGCAACTTAACTGGAGAAAGAGGCTCATCAGCTTGTTATGTCAATCTCTCTACCCCCTGCTTTGATGCGTTTTTTTGGGTACCCCAAGCCCCCTCCCCATCCGTTGTGTTTGCGTGTGTGCATTTGTTTTGAGCACTTGTGCATATCAGCAAACTCTTGAATGGAGTGTGATGGCTCGCTTGCAGCCCCAGTTTCGCTCCCACCGAGTGATTGTGAGCGTGCGTTTCCTGCAGAGCAAACATGTTAGTTCGTCTGCTCTCACAGTGGGCAAACAGCGAAGGGGGGCTCATGAGCGGTGTTAATGGAGAGAAGAAGGTAAAGGGTAGCATGTGGAGGCAGAGCAGGAAGTGAGAGGGGGCTATAATTTAATGTGAAGTAAGACTAACGTCAGTACTTAATGCAAGTGGTTGGTGGTGTTTATGTGTATCATATACGTTGTGTGTGTGTGTGTGTGTGTGTGTGTGTGTGTGTGTGTGTGTGTGTGTGTGTGTGTGTGTGTGTGTGTGTGAGAAGGCCACAGGGCAACCTTAGAGAAACTCCACTAATTGCGACTACTGGGTTTTACCTGAGGGTCTTCTCTGGCTAATATCATTAGCTAATCTGCTGTGTGTTGTCCCCCTTGCCCTTTCCATCAGTGCACTCCTCTCCAGTAACCCAGCCAGCACCTCCCCACCCCCAAAACCCCACTTTACACCCAATGCCTGCTTCCCAGAGCCCATGTGCAGATTGCTGAGTCCAGAATTGCACTTCTGGAAAGGGCCCTGCATCTGGGCTCCACTGACAAAGAAGATTAATACCTCAGACACTCACAGACACACGAGCATGGGCACACTTGCACAGATTTCACACCCACGCAAGAGGTACCCTCATGGATCATCCTCAAATGCACAGAAACATGCACATTCCAACCTCAATCAAAATTTAAAACAGAGGCCATCCTACCGTTTCACCATCCATACTCGTCATTCATTGTGCTTGTGTTTCTCCTGGCCGTGGACAGCTCCAAGTTTATCTCCCAGTTTCCCCCTTCTTAACCCCACCACCCACAGATCCCACTTTACATAGGATCTCCAGGCCACAGAAAAACAACTTTCTGCTGATGCAACTACTCCTTCATCCTTACCATTTTACCCCTTTTCCTTCCAGTCGCATCACACACCTACAGTTACTGGGGCACAGCAGAATATGAGCCCTGAGCTCTGCTACACGTTACATTTGAGTGGGTTACAACATACTCCTGAGGCCTCCTGTGGGGCAAAGGTCCAGAAGGCAAATACGCTCTCACAAGATGTTTTCATCCACAATCAGCAGCATTCAGATTGTTCACTGATTGGAAATATTAATACAACCAGTTAATTCACCAGATACTGTGAGAATAAGTAAAACATAAATTTGTACTGATGAATAAATGAAAAAGCACAGGGGAGGCAGATAAGCTTTGGTAAGGAAACAGAGAAGAGTTTTTTTTCCAGATGTGAATTATTTCTATACCCAACCTCTGTGTTCAGAGTGGAAACTCCCTGGCATTCCCCTGCAGGCTGCCAAATGTGTGGTTTGGCCCACAGGAGAATTGAGAGAGGGGTGTCAAAGAGCCAAGAGGTGCTGACATAACTACCTCCTACCACATTCACCTGCATGACTCAAGCACCACACTTGTCAGTGGAGGCCAGGGGTGAGTGTAAATATGCACAACTTCAAGCTGAACAAAAAATTTACAGAAGATAAGGGGGAGAGAAAAAAAGAGAAAGATGAATGGAAAAATATCTGAAAGTAGCACCGGAGCACAGGATCAGATTAAAAGAGTAATCACTTAGACAGGGACGACTGCCACATCTCTGCATGCCAAAACATTTCCCCCGTGTCAGCACATTGGCTGCTCGTCTGAAAACAGAAAGAAAGGGACAGACAGACTAAGACACAATAACCCACCAACAGAGTGAGACTCTACATCTGGACTGTCACCAAAACTCTTTGGGATGCAAAGAAATGGGTTGAAATGGCTGATCTGATGAATTAACACTGCCACTGCTTAACCAGGTGAGAATAGAAAAAAAAAAAAAAAAGTTAAAACAATCTAGTAAACTCCAAAAAGAGGAGGACCAGATTGTTTATCTTGCTAAATATACACACATAGACAATTACACAATCACCTACTGTTGCCAAGATTTACTATATTCTGCTCACATTTTAATGAAATAATAGTAATGCTGCCAATTTTTATAAAAGGAGAGGACTCAGTCTGTCTTAATTTGTGTATTTTTTCATTTTTCATTTTATGATTCGTGCACCACAGAAAAGTGAAACAGAAGTAAAAATAAAAGTGGTTTCACTGATTCGATATCAGGCTTTATGGCTTCCGTGAAAATATATCACACTGTCTTTTAGACAGTAGGTATGAGGCTGGGATCGGTGAGAATATAACTAATATTATTTAAACGAAAATAATAAAACATTTTTTACCATGTAATTTTACCACGAGTCATATTTCAATATCAGAATATAAAGGGGAACATTTGTGAAGATTATAAAAATGAATAACTACAGAGGGAAGTGTCATGATCAAACTTGTAATGTTGTTTGGGGTATATTGTAGGTGTATTCCTCCTCTCTCTGCGCTCTACCAGACCAGTATCCCATGTCCTTATAAATAATTCATTTTTTAATCTGATTTCCCAGAGCGATTCTCAGTGTGTTAGTCATATATTCAATAATGGTGCACTGTGAATAATCTGGATCAGTGTTTCTGTGATCCCGCCCCCCCCCCCTCCCATTTTTTGTGGAGGTGCGGGTAGGTCTGACAGTAACAGTGGAGAAGACGTAGAGAAAGAAAAAGGAGGAGAGGAGACGAGAAAGAGTCATGTGCATCATTTGTCAACATGCGAACAAGAGGATGATGAACAATTTCATGTAGTTCTGGAGTCCCGGTATCAGTGCACATGCTCGCAAGCACACATCCATAGGGACAGGAATTGAATATTTTTAATAGCTGATCATTTTTCAACTGACAGTAAGCGGTAGGATATCATCAAGGTGTAGGAAAATTACCAAACAATGATGTGCAATAGTAAAAAACAATAGTCAGAATTTTTGATACACTTTCTTAATTATGTACATTGATATAAAGCTATTTATATTCATATATGTTGGTACTTTCTTCATTTTTATTTTTGTTTTGGTTCTGAAGTTAAAGAAAAAGAAAAAAACTGAATAAATGAAAGACTTGAGCTTCAAAAGTCTAAATGAAAAACACTAAGACATCTTATTCTCAATAGCCCAGGTCAGGGATTGTTTCCAGTGTTTCCTCACAAAACCAAACATGTGGAAAACATGACTAATGATTTATAGTGGAAAAAGATTTATGATAGAATTTGTCTTTAAAAATGCAACACAAAAATTCTTGGCAAAAAACAAGCTAAATAGCTTGTGGACTTTTTGTCTACCCCTCATAGTACCACAAACTTCGTTAGAGTGTGACACAAATAATCTGAGTGGTGAATGGATGGTACTTCTTCAAAATATCGTGCCACTGTCCTGTCCCCCCCACAGCGCCCGGGGTACTTTTTCTTCCAGCCACGCTGTCTGGCCACAAACACAAGCAAACACGCAACTGCACGCAACATTGCAGACACCGATTTCAATACGCTGCCAACTCGCAGCTCTGTTTCTTACAAAATATGTATTTAATTTACAATCATGCTAATTTAATTTTTTCTTCTTTTTTTAACCACAGGCAAACGAGTCCCACAACACCAGAGTTGGAGGTCACTGAAAGGGTTCATACTCTGTCAGTATAAAACAGCATGCATCACCATGCCACAATGATGGAAAATTCCACAAGAAACAGTTTGTCTAAACAGTCTGCCACAAAACAAAAAACAAGCACATAAATGTTAAAGAGCTAAATCACAGTGCAGTTCTGCTAAAGACTGCGTGATTAAATGACTGTAACCTAATCTTAATAACGAGACCAGTTAATATGTCTACAATCAGGTTTTTGCTCTTCTCTCAACTTCATAAATTAGTGAGTGTACATGTGTATCTGCACAAAGAGAAGGGAACAACTACAGTATATCATTAAAGACAGAATTAGTGCATCTTGTCAGTTTTGAAATCACCTAAACAAGACCAAAATAATATCTTTCAAACAACCAATTAGTTCATTCCCTCATGCCCACTCAGCAAGTTTTTTAATTTTCAACGGCATTAAGTAACTAAATATGAAGTGAAGGACTCAACTACTCAAAAACCTTCATCTATTAACTTTATTATCATGCAATACTTTGTAACTAAGAAACTTCACCTCTGACCGCTCAGTGCCATAAACACAGTCTCAAGTTAATGATAAAGATGTCTTGTGGCAGAAGAGGAAAGCTGACTCTTGGATCACTCTCTGGACAGCGAGTGGACAGGATGTACAACGCTTTCACATCTGCATGCACACACATGCACATAAATACGCATACATTGTACACCTGGAGGTGCAAGCAGCGATAAGCTTCAACTGCTGGTTGAACAAACCTGGAGCACCCCCTAGTGTTGTTTTTCTGCAATCTAATAGGCTTATTTAAGGAAAGGAGAACATTTTATATTAAACAAGCACATTCACACACAAGCTCATGTATCTAACATATGTGTAAATGTAACAAGAAGGGTATTATTTAATATGTAAATCAACTCTCAGTTAAGCTGAGAACACAGCTTTCTTCAAAGAGAAAAATGGAGTGCTTTAATCATGGAAGCATGACTTTCCCCAAACAATCATATTAACAAAAACCTGTTCTAAATTTTAAAGACTTCTAAACTTAGTGCTTGTATCTAGCATCACAAGACAAATGTTTCTTTTGTTTAATCCTGAGAGATTATATTCAGGTGATTGATTCTGCACTTCAGCACAGCACAACTTGTAGTTTACGAAATGTTTCCATTTTATTAATGTTAATTAATAATTAAAAAACCCCACATAAACTTTCTCTAAGGCTAGTCAGCACATCTCCCAGTTTTATTTGGAGGACTGAGATTTTGGAGCATTGAGTGTGATCCGAGGCCTTACTGTGCATGTAGGGCCAATTCTTGGCTGGAGCCCCCCCATCCAGGCTCCTGTAAATGTTTGTGTGTTTGTGATTAAAAAGAGAGATATGAGAGCCGAGGCGTTTCTGCAATCTTGCACATCCTAATTTGGTACTCGGGGAGTTAACACACCTGCCAGCTTCCTGCTGACGAGGGTGATTTCTTAACTGTTGTTGTTTGTGTGTCAATTTAAGGAGAGGTGAAGACAGTGAGACAGGGAGAAAAGTCTGTGGTGGGCAACACAGAGCAAACACACATACGCAGATCCCTGGCTGCTGCCAATAACAGGCAATCTGAACATGTGAAAATGTTGACTGCTCGATGATTGATGGTAGTTATTTGTGGCTTTCTAACCCTCCTCCCATGCCTCCATGTTTCCTTCTTCCCCCACTTTCTTCCTCTCATCTTTGCCCCCACCTCCAAGACAATATTAAGATGATTAACATTGTGTAATGTTGTCTAAGTAGCCCACTGTCCATCTTTCCTGCCTTGTATGACATTCGTCCAACTCAACACTCAGGACAAAAACCATATTTTAATTAAATAATTATGATTAAATAAAAAGTATAGGTTTAAAACAAATATATCTGATGCAGCTCACATTGTAAATATTTCATATGTGAAAGTAATTAACTTTAGTTTAAACTGAAGTATTTATTAGGGTAAAGTCTTAAGACTTAAGACATTTAACTATTTAGATGCTTATGTGAGGAAAGACAGTGTTGTTCTGGGTGTGTGCCATTACTGCCACACTGCCATCACCCCATCCATCACTTGTTAACACTGTGCATCCAAGTCTGTTTGTGGGTGTGTGTCTGGAGGAGGAAGAGGAGGATAAGGAGAGAGGAAGAGGAGAGGACATGAGAGGCCACAGTGCAAGTTCCTCATCCATCATCCTGTAAGACCAAACTTTAGAAGCAAAGGAAGGGGAGAGGGTAAAGGCAAAGAAGAAATGTTTTCTCAGAATGATTCTTTGCTTCCTTCCACTTTTCCTCAAGTAATCAATGAAGTAAAACCGTGCCCTCAATTGTTCAACAGCATGGCCAGGAATTCCTCAGATTCTCTGACTCACCGTCCTCAGCCAACAATTGTCCTCCTTTCTGCCCGACCCGTTCTTCTTCTTCTGGCTGGTCCACAGACAGACATGGGGGGAGGGTCAGTGAGAGAGCAGAAAGTGGGGAGACAAGACGGGACAGGGCCTTTAGTCTAGAGATCATTACCTTTACATTATTAATGTATGTCCAAACCACAAAGGACATTCACAGACAATGAGGAGGAGAACCACTGCTTCTCTGCTCTCTACGGCAGAACTTACAGAAAAAAAGTAGATTTCTGGGTGAAGTAAGTGGTGTGTTTTAAATTACTTAAAAATTACATAAAAAAAATTTAGGGAAAGCCAATCACTGAAAAAAGTTTGACACAAACCTCTGATATATAATATCAACACAGTTGTTTTGATAAAGGACTGAGTAATTCCCTTGAAAATAAATGTGCCTATGAAATCTACAGCGCACCATCAGCTGACCAAGATTTTCTATTAAAGATGTTTTACCAGATATATAAAATAATTTTCATCCAAATATTCCTACTTTTGCCAAGTGTGGCCCAGTTCTTGTCCTGCTATTTATATTTAGACAAAAGGTAAATATGTTTTTAAAATGTATTATTATTAATAACAACAACAATGGCTAAATCACATGACCAAATTAAAAGCCAAACATTAAAAAAGGTGAAAAAATTATTCAAAAATTTGAGCGTGTGTATCTGTATGTACAGTATATGCGAGGCATAAAGCAGATTTAGTGGACACTTTAGTGAAGCTGTGAGCATAATTAAATAGTGTGCTGTGTGTTTCATTAAATGCTCAATATATCTTGTGTTTTCTGGATCATTTAAGCCCCATTACAGAACAGTAGCGCTGCTTTAATTTCTAAAGTGCCTTTCAAAGGCATCACCTCAGGCGCTTATTTCTGCTTTCACATATACACTTATGCATACAAATAATCTGGAATATATACATCACATACACAGTTGCACACGTTTGTACTAGCATGCAAGAAAAGTGGCGTACTGGCATAACACCACAACATTAACAAACACTATATATATATATATATATATATATATATATATAAATTTGCTTTTGTTTTGTTTCTCTCTATATAGTACATTTGTTTTTGTCCTGATGTGTGCCTTACTGTGTAACAGATGACAGCAGCCTTGCAGTGGCTGAGGCCTCTGTCTTGGCTGCCAGAACTATTTTTCTTGCTAGCTTTGCCGGAGATTTAACCCCAGAACTAAATGATGCCAAGGTCAGATTCTCTCTAAGTGTGTGTTTGTGTGTACATAGGCACAGATTTGTCCATTTAGTTCAAGGAGTTAGCGCTGATGAAGTCTGCTTAGTTAGAGTACATCCAGTGTACTAAACCTAACAAGTAAAGTCTCCTGTGCATTTGCAAGTTTGATCTTGAGTGCTTGCAAGTGAAAGTACGCGAGAAGTGTCTGCTGAGCCAGCTGCAGATTGAGGGGAGATGGAGGTAAACGGATTGTTGTTCAGAGCAATTGATACATTGCCAATAGACTGAGCTTCCTGTCCGGGTTTTGTGGCGAAGGTGCTAAACGCTTCAGGAAACCAGATATACTTGCACATGCTCTAAAGAGATTGAGGGACAGGGAAATGTGGAGAGGGGGAGCATGAGGTATGAAGACAGCAAGAAAAAGAGGGAGGAAAAGTAAGACACTATTACTATTACTGTAGTATAAACTGTTTACAATACAGCAGCAGTGTTAGTGATATGAAGTAAAATAAGCTTCCATTTCTCAGAAAATGTTTGTCCTCTTTAATGAGATGGTATGTGGCTAAATTATCAGCTGAGAGGCAAAGCATCATTTACACAACAATCAAATGATCCTTTACAAAACACACTCAATATGCATTAGATGTCAGCTTTGTGTATATAGGATGGACTCCTTCTGTATTCAAATGAGGAATTGAGGAGACCGGAAAGGGGAGGGGGGTATTTGGACGTTGCACAGTGGTGAAAAATGCCAAACTAAAATCATCCATCACAATGCAATAAAAAGGCCTGCAGCGCAGAGTGGGTGAGAGGAGTGAGATGTTTGTATTGGCCCACTGGGTTTCCCCCGCATGTAGGGGGGAACGTGTAAATGAATGTGTAAATGTTAAAAAATGTTCTTTTTATTAAGAAGAATTGCATCATTAAATCACATTATAAAAACAAAAAATGCACCATTAATTTCCTTCCCAAACAGCCTTAAGTACATGTCTCTCTGTCCCTGTGCCCATCTCTGTGTAGCCCCATGGGGCGTCAAACTCAAAAAGCCATTTCATTCCATTACACAGATCAGTTTGGTTGGTGAAATCTATGAGCACATGTTTAGGAATGGAAGAATCAGATGCTCAAAAACAACTTCCTGCATGTGTTTAGGCTTGTTTTTTTTTTTTGTTTTTTTTGCTGGCCCAACAGACAAGCTAGAAAACAGGTAATGCCTCCTTTCCTCTCTTTGCCCTTCCTCCATCAGGACATGAAAGGTAGCATGAATAATAGATAAGGGAGGCGATGAGATCAATCAGAGGCTATCAGTCTGGGAGATAGGAGTGGACAGTGGGATGTAGATCTGCAGCAGACTGGACTAGAACAGCAGGCCTGCTGTCAGAGATAGCAGGAAGAGGTGGAGACAAGCAGTGATCTAAATGGCATGGGGATAGCTTGACTAGAGAGCCCAAATATGTGTAAAGCAGAAGAATGAGAAGCATCTCATCGTAAGTCTGCGTCCAAGACCATGCGTGCATGTATTGACCTCCCGCACTTCTTCATCTGACATCTGTGACAATGCCACAGCAGCATGACAAATGTAAACAAAAGGTTCTGCTATTCATCACTGTACATAGGAGGGTGAGGCTAATTATACATCTGTGAAAATCATGACATTCTGTTGTTTTTGTTTGTCCTCTAAAAGATTACAATGCTGAGCATGGGGGTGTAGAGGGAAAAAATAGCCTTACAGCTTCTCTGTGAGGAAAGTAGAGAGACACTTAAAAAAAAAAAAAAAGCACACATACACATTCAAACACAGTTTGCATCTCTACCACCTTTACCTCGTCTCAGCTTGCAGGCATGATTAATCCAATGCAGAGTGAGGGGATTTTGACCCTAAACAGAAAAGTACTGTTGAGGCTGCAAGAGGCACTGATTTATGTTGGTACCCCTCCGTCCACATTAATTATCCCCATGCAGGTGCAGGTCCAAATTCCTCATCCCCCCAGCTGTAGCCACACTCAGATATACATACACACATAGGAACACAACAACAAACAAAGCAGGCACATTCAGCCTGCCCCCATTGTCTTGCCAGGCTATACTTCTGGTATCTGGGTGGCACACACAACACTGGCCATCATGGCAGTGAACAATTGTGCACCCAGATTTAGCAGACACCCATATAACAAACCAAGTGCAAACAAAAATAGACACGTGCAAATATAGTTTGTCCTGAAACATTCTCTCACAACTCAGGTTTTTCCTTGATGCATCTCTTCTCCTTCTCTTCAACAGTAAATTTTTTACTATAGCAGCCGCATCACAATTAAATAAAGCTTGATTACAAATATAAGGAGTGCCTTTTAATAATAATCATTTTAGAGCAGTCAACTGTAAGAAGTAAACATACAAGTTAAAATATAAAGTTTGTCTATGTACTTGGAGGGCATCATTCTAAAGTTGTGGATGGTGAATGGAGTGTCTCAGTAAGGTCCAATAGTCTCCCCCATTCTTCATTATCTTAAGTTTTTAGATAAACTCTTCATCTGAAAAGTAAGCAGCATCAGCCAGTCGAATCATTAACAGAAATGATAACTACAGCTGCTGATTATGAAATTAGTTTGAGCAAACTTAGGTGATGCAAATAAGTCACCACTGATTTGTTGGACAGCAAGCTTTACTGGGTAAAGTCAGGGTTGGTGAGTTTGCCCCCACCTGCATTTGCGTTTTAGCTCTGACTTCCGAGTACAAATTGAACACACTCCATCTGCTTCCTAGCTTTACCTTACCTTTTAAAACTTATCTTTCACCTCATTCGCCTTTATTTCCTACTTCGTTGTTGGTCTTTTCATAAATTTATTGTCCCCAGATGACATCAGACACGAAGTTACACCTGTTTCTATCTTTCTGTGTGGTACATGCAGCTCTACAACTGTGCTTCCCTTAACAGAGCTACTGGTGTGTGATGTGTCACTGTGAGCTGCACTCATTATGGCCTACATTAGCACCCTGCCTTGCCCTGATTACTCCCCCGCTGAGCTGAAATCTACAGCACAAGTGTGCTTCTGCGTGTGGATAAGCAGGAGGAAAAGAGGGAGAGAGACAACGTTAGAGAATCAGATAGAGTGAAAATGAAAGGACAAAAAAAAAAAGAAAAAAAAAATATATATTTTTTTTTCCCTGCTCTTTGGGATGAACACTGTCTCTTCATTCCAGTGACAGCTTCCTCATTTCTTTAATACAAATGGCTGCCAGTGTTGGTCGGCATGCATCAGAAGCTTGGGAGCGGACCCCATCACCGCTCCTCTGTCGCTCTCATTTATTACCCAGTTTGTTTGCACTCTTATCCGCGGCCTTGCCCTGCCAACCCATCCATCAACTCACAGACACACCCAGAAACACACACACACACGTCTGCCTGCCAACTGTCAGCACCTTGTCTTCCTGGGCATGAGACACAAAGACACGTACATGCAGTTTTTGCATTTCCATTAGCCATCAATACGCCTAATATTAGACTTGCACACACTTGTATGTGCAGTCCAAGTGGTGAACTCTCCCTTACTTCTATTTCCTGTCGCGTTGCTTCATCTATGTTGTCTATTCTTTAGGTCCATTTCTTCTTCTGCTCCAAATTTCCTTTTAACGCCCCCTAAAATTTCAAATCCTCAAGGGAACAAGTGTTTTTAGGAGTGCAGTACTGGTCAAATCTTCACTCATCAATATCACTCAATTTTCTGGATTTAGCAATCAGTGCTTCAAGAATGCCCGATCACAGTCCATAATTTCTCTTAGGACATCTGTGCAAACTCCAACAATATAGAAAAGAAAAGGAAAAACATAAAGTGAAACAAGTTCATGAAAACACTTTTTCGAAACATAAGGACGAGAAAAGATGCAATAACTGATTTTGTGTTAAGTCAACATTTTGTCAGTGACCCATTTTATGGAAGGAAAGCGGCTTTAAAACACGTAAAGCTTTAAGCAATGTTATATCAGTTTAAACAACTAATAAATAATAAAACATGAATCTGCATGAGATAGCAGCTTTCTTTTCCTGTTCGTTTTAGAAATGTAAAAAAAAAGAAAGAAAAATTGTATAACATGGAAACTACAATTAATGCTCATTTTCTATTAATACACAAAATACATCACTGTCCTATATGAAAAATATATTTCTAGTGTAGCCTTCCTGAGTACACACATTATTTACAAAATATCTGCTATCCAGGTTCTGTGTCCAATAGTGAAGCAATGAGAAATAAATTTGAATAAAAAAAATATTGAACTGATTAGTCAATTCATCCAATTAATATCAACAAGATGAATAACTCCATTAAATTAAACCTATTTCTCTCACTCTGAAACAAATAAATCAGCCACCAGAGTACAAGCAACAGTGCTCACTGCCCTTCCACTGGTTCGTTTTACCACAGAAATGGAGGTACAGCGCAGCTGAGTCCTTCTTTTCTAAGTGCAACTCCAGAAACAGGAAATTGACTATACAGACAAGTACAAACAGAGGATGAGCTAGGCTTCTTTTACATCATCAAGTGTCTATGGCGGAGTAGATAAAGAAGGACTGGGTCACAGCCTGGCTCCTCAAAGGTCCGCAAGAGACACAAGGACAAACTCATGGTTTGCTCTGGGCTGTGGTGATTTTGGTATTTCTTCTGAGTTTCTAGGTGGTGTCGAGCAGGCTTCCAGTAGGCAAGGCAAAGTCTGGAGTGCTGATTGAACACACCTGCATCTTGTCTAGCTCTGCTACTTAAAGGCAAAATAAGTAGCATTGACACCTAGTGTTTCAAATCAGAAGTGCAGTCGAAAGAGAAAAACACGGAGAGTGTCCTCCCCCCCTTCACGTAGGTTGCCAGTTTGTGAGAGGACGGTTCTTTTGTACAGTCTATGAAGGACTGAGAACATAGCGCCAGCAAACATCATGATGAGGAGCGAAGATGATTCACACACACAGTAAGTTGCTATGTTTTGCAATGCTAACGCTAATTTCACGCGCTAATTTACGTTAGCATAAAAGAGTGTAAACAAAAGCTACATTTATCAACAAATGCCACGCAGCAGCTGTTTTCCCTTAGTCTCATTTAATAAATTAATTTGATAGTAAGTTCATAAGTTTATAAGGACAAACACAGTATTCACTAGGCCCAAACATTACATTTGTTGTTGTAAACTAACAGGCCACCAATTTACTCCACTAATACATCCATACAGTCACACAAATTAATTTAATGAGTGCAGAGAAATAAATTAGACTAAAATCTTTGTAAATCAAACTTTTCGGTTAATTTAAGCAAAATTCCAGTGCTTACCTGTCGAGGTGAAACTTTGCCAGCTCAGACTTCTCCACCTTTCAAAAGATTCTCCAATATTGATCCTTGTTTTTGGTCGTTTGCTTTTTTAGCAGGAAGCAGAGGCTTTTTAAGTTTTTCTGAAACTATTTCTGGTCCACTTCTTTTACTGGCTTCCATACCTGCACGCTGCTGCTCTTTTGCCGACATAAAATACCAAACACTGCCGTGTTGTTAGGCAACCGTGGGGAGTTGCATATGATTGGTTAAGGAACAAGGAAGTTGGAAAGAGCAACACAGTGCACCTAAATTATTCCGGCACGGAACTCTTATTTTGAAGGAGAAAAACTTGACAAAGACATTGTTGATGTAGGAGACCGATTGTTTATAGGTAAGCTTCCTTTTATCCCTCGCAGCAAATGAGAATATTTTAAATTTTTTTAAAGGAAAAAATCCCAATTATTCAGCCTTTAAGGACCTGTAGGAGCTCCAGTCTTTGCTAGATTGTTGCATTGTTTCCTTAGTGAATCAGGCTTCCACCACTGTTCTTGTGCTTCAATTAATTACCTTACCATATTCTCTTCTACACTCTACTGCAACCTTGTCACTCCAGGATTCCGTCAATTTCATCTCACCATCAGGACTTCCTCCACCAGCCATTCTTTCCATCAACTCTCAGTAACCTGCTTGCTCACCCTGCCAGCTTCTTGGACATTCTTCCCTAGCCGGAGACTCATTCTTGGACCTCCCTCTCCATTACAGGACTCCCTCTGGATCACAGTAAGCCACCCACAGCTAAACTATGATCCCCTGCCACTTTATCTTTTTTTGGATCCACACTAACCTTCTCCTCCTCCTAGAGTGAACCCACTGGACCGGATTCTAGCAGTTTCTTTAAATTGTCACTTCAGCAATAAACCGTTCCCTCATTCCTCAGTGTCAGTTTGCTTTTGGGTCCCACTTTGTGTGACAGCTCCAACAGCCGTGACACAAACAAAAGTTTCAAGAGGCTTTTTGTCAAATTACGTCATTGCAGGTTATTAAAGACAGCTACTATGACCTGTCATTTAACCAGCAAAAATCAATGCACTTGCTGAATATTTGTGTAATACATAAATAAAGGAGGATGACCTGGTTGATTGGACTGCTGTATAAAATACAGTCAAACAAAATCAAACAATTTCTGACTAGGCTGGAAACAAAAATGCATGTTTTTATAAATTATAAATTCCATAATCCATTTCCCAAAAAGTTTTCCTGAATCTGAAAGTTGCCATACCAACTCCCACCCATGTGGAGCAAAGTAATGGTGCTGGGTGCTGTCTCATTCGACTGCTGTTTTTCTGTAGCAGTATGTTTAATAGACTTGTTCAGAACTCTGGTTTTTAAAGGGAAACCTTTTAAAACTTGCAGGACAGTAGTTCTTGAGGATCAGAGCCAGAAATCTCCAAGTCCTTCTGATAGCAGCAGCTCTGTCACGAAAACTAACAGAACCACATATTTGTAATGTTATACCAAGGAGATAGCAGCTTGCAATCTGATGTCACACCAAAAAACTCAGTTTTCCAATCAAAATGTAAATGTTACAGCAAAAGTGAAAATCTTTACCCAGTGTGGTATTTTCCAAAACATTTGACTTATAGATGGTATTAAAAGGTTGGTGTGTACTAGGTCTTCAACAAGCACCTGAGTCAACACCTGTAGCTCTAATCGTAGGACGACTGATAATATGTAATTGACACTTGTTTAGTACACCTCTTGTACCAAACAACACTGAGTCGACAGCATAGATTTTGCATCTATCACATCCTTTTAAGATGATCACTTGAAGTCATTGCTTTGTTGTCACAGACACACCAGACACTTTGTTTTCTGGAGACTTGAGTTTACTTAGTAAAGTGTGGAATTTTTTTTAAAACACCTTTATATGTAATAAAACAATTTCCCAGTACTAAAACTAATAAAATATAAATCAATAAATCTCTATTTGTGTATATACTTTTATATGCAAATCAAGCAGAAGAACAAAAATGCTTATCTTCAAGACATTTCGAGATATTTTTGAACTATGACCAACCACTCTGTGGCTGCACATATACACTGACTCACATTGAGCATATTTTGGGGGCCAGCTGCCAGCAAATGAAGGATCTCCCTCCCAATTCACTTGTTATTGTGCTGTCTGGGTGACAAGTATACCTATAGAGTGAGTATTTATTTCCGGAATGTTTTGTTCCGTTTTCCTGCAATGATGAATGTTTCTTTTATAAATCCATCGCCAGGCCTTTTAAACCATAAACAATATTTCTCCAGCCCAGATTCCTTGTGCAGCAGTCTTGGGGAACCTTGAGATTTCCAGGCTCTGATTTAATGGCTCATAATTCTTGAAAGGCAATCCTTCTTCACCCTCCAACGCTCAGATGCACCATCGTGTGGGTAGCCCACACATACGGCCTCTGCACCTCTGCAGATCCCCAGGCCAGTCCAACACCAGTTAAAACTGTTCAGCTGGAAACAGCACCATGCACTCTTTGTCAGTGGTGCTGATTTACCTGCTGGGGGCCGACATGACAGGGCTTCTGTTAGTTTGTGTAAGTTTGTGTAAATGTTCCTTGCATTTTTATAGACAGATTTGCTCTAAAGTGTGTTCCTGGATTATTGGCAACCAGAATATGTTGGATTTTTTTGTTTTGTTTTGTTTTTTTACTATGGAACATGCAAGTATGTCCAGTTTGTAGTACTGACAAAAAGATTTCAATCAACTTCCTAATGATGAATGGACTTTATTTTCCTGTGAGCTAAGAGTGAAATAATATTAAGCTTTCAATCTGAAATATCATATCATAACTAAATAAGTAGATCCTCAATGAGCAGACTGAGAATGCCCTCAGACCTAACAGGAGACAGACTCGGCTCATCCCCAGGACTTCAATACTTATATGCACCAGCGAGTTCTAAAATTTAGTCAAAACTAAACTTTAACTTGCATGTCTTTCATTTCAGTGGCACACAGGAGAGGTTAAGGTGATTTAAAACCCCTGCAAGTCAACTAAGTACAAGGGAAAAACAACAGCAAGTTAAAAAAGCAATCATTAAGCTCGTATCTCTAATTGTGTTCCTTCCTCTCCTCATGTATAATCCCTGGTTCCTCGCTTTGCCTTCATTAACAATGGATGAATTAATTAGAAACCTTCATAGGATTTCTGCACAGTGAACCCAAGAGATAAAACACATCCTATTCCTCAGACCTGCTCTTTTCCTTCCATTTTCTTTTTTCTGCCCTCTCCTCTCTCTGCTCTTAATTGTATTGTTTGCTTGTTGCGTCGATAGCAGGATTAATTTCACTATAGATCAGGATTATTGACCTTCTCGTCAATGTTATTTCATTTCTGTAAAGTGCTAATTATAGGGAACAGGGGAAAGCAAATTGCACTGTAACTTGCCTCACTTGCTTTCCAATAAAACCAAAAGAAAACAACATTAATTTCCTCTTAGTTGCTCTCCTTAGTAAACTCATTCAAACACCATCAAGAAATGGTGTTTTGAATGAGTTTAAAGCACCAGCTTATGATCCATCTGTGACCTCTAGGAGGGTCATTGCTAGTGACTGCTGTTTTTGTTAACTTTACTTATATTCAAAGGACTGTAGCGCACTCTGACCCAAGTGGCCACCAAATGCCATTCCAGTCACACTGGCTGCTCTTTTCTTGGTTCTCTCACTTCATTTCAGAGAAGGGGAGGGCATCGTTCATAAACAATTAACTGGCTGGATAAGTGATACACTCAAACTCTAATAGACCTGAAAAAACAATGTTATAAATTCTAGTAATTGAAAGGAGGTAAGCAACAGGCCAACAAGCCTGAACTGACACTATCGCAAATTAGTTGTTAGAAATGGTTGGCACTTTTGTACCATTATCATCTTATAAAAACTTGAAAAAGTATTCAGGGGAGTTTGCAGACAACTGTAGAAATGAGTTTCCATTTTCAGTCAGAAAAAAAGAAACACACACACACACACACACATTCAAGAACTCGAGCAGGTTTGATCCATTACATCCGTTTTATGATTGCATCTACTTCCAAAAGGTTTAGCTATGTACAGTGAGCCCCTAAGACCCTCTTAGCCAACCTTTCTGCTTCTCTCCACCCCTCCTTTCTGCCACAGTCCTCTAATGAACTGAAAGGTCAGAGCACTAATAAAACTATTAGCAGAAATGAATCTCTCAGATGTGTTAATGCACTTTTAATTCCTGTTAGCAAATTTCATCCCCCAGCAGTTTGTGGCCCGCTAATGAGAAATAAAACGCTCCGCTCTAGGGAAGGGGGATGGGGGGAATGGGTCGATGCTCTGGCTACTCCATAGCATTCTCCATACACACACGCACACTCCCACAAGTAATATATACCAACACTGCACCTTGAACACACCCTGGATGTGCTGGATGTTATTCACGGACCGAGGCCTGTTTTCAGCCCTGTGATTCTGCAGGGTTAATTAAAGAGCACATCTCCATCTGTTCTCATTCAACCTCAGCTCAGTCGCTTCCTATCAAGCACACAAGACAGTCACACATATACGCCCACACACTAAATCACATTTTTACTACCAAGTCCCTCTTTATCATCAGAAGAAAAACACGATACTTGACACGACAACATTCGCAGGACACAGATAAACATGCTCCAACTAAAAGACATGATCTGGCCTCTCACCCAGCTTGTCTTCTGACCTGACTAATGAGGTACAGACAGAGCTTGACCTTGATGTCTAGAAGCCACTAGAGGATATTAAGCTATTGTAGGCAGGGTGTTGACTGTGTTCATGTACATGTGTCTTTCAGTGCCTTGTCACATGGATCCTTTAAAGAAAGTTAAAGGAAGTTCAAAGTTCAAAGTGTTTTCTGGTTAAGCCTTTTCCATTAACAGGGAATATTTTTTCGTTTAAAAAAAATCCTGCAACTCAGTTCATTAGTAAATAATTAATACATTAGTGTTCTTACAACTAGTAGTAAAAAATATGTTGTTTAGCAGACCAGAAAGCTGATGTACCTAAATATCAGAAGCAGCAAAGGTTTGGTTTTTTTTTTTTTTTGTTTGTTTTTTGTTTTTAGTTGTTTTATCTTTTTTCTTTTTTGTTTTTTGTTTTTTTTTAAAGTCTTCTACACTGGTTCCAATGAAGAACAAAAGGTTCAGTATATTTTCTCAATTAGAAAACATCTAAGTTTAGGGAGAAATAATTAGAAATGAGATCACACAATGATGAATGACTGATTTAATCACATATTCCTTTGCATTAAAGCAAGGACAAACAGATTTAAAAACAGTTTCTTTCCAAGAGCCATCACCATCCTGAACTCTCATATGTAACAGCCCCATCCAACAGTATAACATGCATGGGCAATATAAACATTACTGCCCCTGCTGCTGCCTTACTGATGCAATGTTGTTTTTAAATTATCTACTGGTACAATTCATCTTTCACTTTTTCTATTGTTGCAATTTACATTTTACTGGTGTAATACATTTTTAAATTTCACTTACATTTTTTAACATTTAAAAATATCTTTGTACTTTTGTATAGTTTTTTTTTCTGTTTTATGTAATTTCCTTTCAATTTTTAAATTATTTGACTGCACTGAAAAAGCAGATGCTTCCCAGTCTCGTAGTACAAGGTATAATGACAATAAATGGCATTCTGATTCTAAAATAACAGCTAATTACTGTGGGAATTTTGGCTGTTTTTGGTAAATGTACTGCTGTATCACCACCAGGAGGGATGTGGTATGTGAAGTAAGCAGCTGCTATAACCTTAGCTAATAAATGTGTAACACCACTAACTTAATTTTAGCTACACGTTATTTTTGGTCATACATGTATAGTAATGTAGATAAATCTGTTTGTTCATATAATATGTACTGTATGTATGTATTTGTCATCGCCAGAAGTCATCGGGCCTGGGGACAGGGGTACCTGCTATTAAATTGATTGTCTGATTAATTAATGAAAAAAATAAAAATTTGAGAATTATACAGTAGATGCAAGATGCCAGTTTACCATAAATATGGTGTCAATATTGCTGTAAAGTAAAAACAACACACTAACAACAACTTTACCTGATGTTATTCAAATACCATTGGAAAATTAAAAAGTCAAACTCAGACAGATAAGAGACTGTATAACCCTAAGAGGGGTTCCCAAACTTTCCATGCCGCAAACCCCCTGTGGAGGTATGTTTGGCTCAGCAGGACCCACCAAATATTTCATGTAATAAAATAAGTCATGTCATGACCATGTAAAGAGAAACACTTCCACAAACATACACTTCATATGGAGTTGTGAATAAAAACTTCACGCATCAGCATTTAACCAACAAGTATAAAAGTTGCAATCACAACATTTACAACCAGATAAACACACTGACAAACTGATTAGGTCAAAAAGTTCTCTCATCAGCGTTAAACCTGGGCTAATAAAATTAGAGTTTACAGCGGTTTCTGAGTTGGACAAGAACATGTGTGCTGACTAGTTTAGCTGAGCAGCCTTAGTATTAAAATATCCACCTGTAAGTTTAACACAGTACATAAAATCAACTAATATTTTATCTGTGATATCAGGAAATCCCATATCCTCATGTATATAGGCAAGGAAAGGCAAATTTATTTATTATGTATAGCACATTTCATGTACAAGATAATTCAAAGTGCTTTACATAAAACATTAAAAGCATTGCAGTTGGTGCAAAGAAAGCATTAAAAAGTAATAAAAGGCAGCAACAAATAGCAAAAAGTACTATAAAATCATAATAAAATCATAATTTAAATTGAAATGATAACAAGCAAGTTCAAAGTTACCATGCAGATTTAATGCATAGGCACTCAAGAAAAATGTTTTTAACCTGGATTTAAAAGTATCTACATTTGGTGAAAGTTTAATCCCCACAGACAGTTTGTTCCACTTAATAACAGCATAACAGCTAAATGCTGCTTCTCTATGTTTAGTCTGGACTCTGGCCTGGACTAGTTGACCAGAGTCTTTGGATCTAAGAGCTCTGCTAGGTTTATATTCTATGAACATATCACATATGTATTCTGGGCCTAAACCATACTGAAATTTGTAAATAAACAATCAGAAGGGTTTTAAAATCTATTCTGTAACTGACTGGAAGCCAGTCTAACAATTTTAAAACTGTTGAGATGTGTTTAGATCTCTTAAGATGTGTCCCAAATCAGAGTCTGCACACTCGAATTCTGCTTAACATTTGTGAAATGGGACAGCCTACCTAGTCAACAATAATTTCCCATAGCAACAACATAGGACATTGAATCAATTAAACCTCTGAAATGACTGTATGCATGGGGCATACCATGGGACACTTCAGCGAACGCTAACACCGACAGGGTAAAAATGTTTAAAAAAAAAAAAAAAAAAAAAAAAACAGTCTAATGCTTTGCTGTTTTCTAGTCAGTACACGTCTCATTAACCCCTTAAAAATCCACAAATATCAAATATAACAGAATTCTAATGTCACTATTTAACATATTTTTAATGTACTTGGTTTTGTAACGTTTCTACTAAAGTGTAGTTTAAAAAACAAAAAAAGAACATACTCTTCTTAGCTTGGTTGCTCATTCGCCACAGTCTTGTGCACAGTGAATTCTGGGAGAAAAGAGGCCATGAAGGACGCATCACCATCAGCCTTCGTTTGAGGCCAAACGAAGTGCGGATTTGTAGGGTGGATTCGGAGGCTCCTTCACATTCTCCGAATTGGGACAGTGCTTGGCGCACCACAATGACATATGTGGCGGACAAATCCACACTTCAAAGTGTGCAGACCCTGAATTGGGACACACCTCTAGTCCTGGTAAAAAGTCCGGCAGTAGCGTTCCGGATGAGCTGCAGATGTTTTATGCTCTTTTTGGGAAGTCCTGTTGAAGAACCAGTACAGTAATCCAGTCTACTGGAAATGAAAGCATGGATGAATTTCTCCTGGTCTATCAACACTATGAACTTGGTCGGTGATTTTAAGAGCCCGAGGCGTTCTCCAGGTGTTTACCAATGCTGACCCTCTTCTCTTTGCAACCAAAAAGAATAATCTCAGTTTTGTCCTCTTTTATTTTAGAAATTTTTCTCTTATCCAGGTGTTTATTTGCTCTTTTGGGCTGCAGTCACCTCGTGACAATGACACATAAAGTTGTGTATCGTCTGCATAACTGTAATAATTAATGTTAATGTTCAGGAATATTTGACCCAAAGGGAGCACATACAGTATCTCACAGAAGTGAGTACACCCCTTGCATTTTTGCAAATATTTCATATCTTTTCATGGGACAACACTATAGAAATGAAACTTTGATATACAGGACACCAAACTATAAAATCTAAACTAAACAGGTAGAAGGACTGACCCCTGGGGATCATGGCCACTCCCTCAAACTCATGGCTGCCGATTGTAACAAAATACTGTAACTCCAGCCTTCTAAATGTGAACCAATTAAGAACCTCTCCAGAAAGTCCAACCCAGTTTTCCAGTCTGTGCAACTGTGGATTCTATGATCTACAGTATCAACGCAGCACTGAGATCCAGCAGGACTAGAATCAATCAGAATACTTAAACAGAATCAGTATTCAACCTAATGTGATTCAACACTTTGACCAGAGATGTTTCAGTGCTGTGATGAGGTTGAAAACTGGACTGAAATTTTTTAAGACTTCCACTTTCATTTAAGAAGTCATTAAGCAGGTTAAATACAACTTTCACAATCATCTTGGATATACAAGGACATGTCTATAGTATTATAGAAGCATCTAGAGTCCTTTTCTTTCAGAGTGGCTTAATGGCAGCTATCTTTAGTGACTTGGGTATAATGCCTGATGCCAGCAAGCTGTTAACTATGAGTAAATGACTTTCTACTGAGGTAAAAACTGTAAAAGTCAGATGGTATCATGTCCAGAGTGCATGCTGTTGATTTCAGAAGCCAAACTATTTCTTGTATACAAGGCTGCAATAACCTGTAGCTTTTATGTGTCGGCTGATGGGAGACATTACAGTATAGTAACAAACCACAACAACATTTAAAAAAATGAAGTTTTGACAGCAGGTAATTCTAGGGTCACTGTTACAGCAACATAAAAAGAATAATGGAGAATCTTAAATCATTATGTTCAGATAAAAGTTTGCAGCTTGTAACACACCAGCCAACTCTCCTGTATCGGTCATTTATTAAACAATGAACTCAGGTGATGTCGCTGCTGACTGTTACAGATTAGAAAATAATTTAATTGTCCCCCTGATGTAATGCATCTCTGACAAGTAGGCCAGTCAGTTGGGCCACTTTCAGCCCGAGCCACCAGATATTGTCCCACTCCTTCTGTGGGCCAATCCATGTTACTGCCGCTGCTGGTGCTGTTGAAGCAGAACCTAATTCTGGTAGAGCATTTATGTCATCAACAAAGACACATAGATTACGGATAACTAACAGCTGACACATAATGCTTCTGTTGTGTTGTATATTGCGGTCTTATGAGGATGTGGTGCCCACCTGGGTGTGTCATTGCAAAGTTTCACAGCCCACTAGAGGCCTGACATGCACACTACATCGTTTCTGGTCCTCTTCACGTTTTCTCCTGCACTGACATAGTTTTTATTCCACTGTTGTGTAAATTCTTTTTTTTTTATCTTCCAAAACCTTAAATAGAAAATATTTGCATTTTGAGTGGAAACAGTGCCGTGTAAACAGGGCTTAAAACTTGCAGGACTGCGACCTTCGAGAGGTTCAGTTCGTTCATGTTGGGCTGGTGGTGGATAAAAGGTTTTTTGATGTGGCAAACTTAGATTTCATATTTCTGATTTACTTCAACATTAAAACTTGAATCATGTTTGTGGAAATAATTTCAGTAAAATAATCCTTTTTTATTTTAATCCACTGAAAAAAAAGACTGGACAAACAGAAAGTACAAGAAGGGAAAGAAAAAGAAGACCCAGAGGGGGCAGGAATGGACATTTTATTACCAAACTAAACCTTTTAATCAATAAAGAGATAAAATAAATTTTAATCAAAGACATATTTCCTTGTTTGTCTAATGCTTCTGCCGCCACCATGCACATAATCTTTAAATGCTGAAAAGGAGGCATAATGCTCTCCCAGAGAGCCACTCATCCATATAAACACAAAACAGGAGCAGTCAGCAGAAACACACACCAGCCAAGCGCTGCTCACAGACACTCCATAGACGCCAAATTACATTAGGATGGGCATATTAAGGGGAATTGCATCCTGTAAACTAGGATATTATTTCTGCATTGAAACACACTGTTGGTGCACACATACACAAATAATTTTTCAACATCATACTCCCCAGCCCTGCGCTCACAATTCAGTAACAGATATATATTGTTTTTGTGCACATGCATAAAAACACACAAACACACACACACGCAAACCATAAACACAAAGCTGGGCACTATTAGGGTGAGGGCAGGTTGTCGGACATGGAGGCATCCGCCGGCCATGGCTAAAGCATTCCAATGAGATTAGAGGGGTAACCGGAACCCTACCAGGCCAGCTGAACTGAGCTCACAGTGGGATAACAAGTCCAGAGGTGGTGAGCAGGCTGGATCAAGTTCCAGGAGCTAATGGGCAAAATACCAACTGACACTTAATTGAGTGATTAAGTGTGTCGATTTAGATGTGTGTGAGTGGGTAGGTGGATGAATTAGTAATTTTTCTGTAAGATAATACACCTTTACGTTCCGTTATGTTTCAGTTAGCTCTTTAAGACCCAAGGACTTCATTAAACATGATTTATCCATATGTTGCATCAGCTTTTAATGGTTTTTTTTTAAGTGTGTCTGTGTGTGTGGTCTAGACTGGTATCTGTGCATCAGAGTTTGCACTTCTACCTAACACCAGGGAACAAACAGCAGCTCCGGTAATAATGATTCATGCTTTCCGTCAGACCCCCTGACAGGCAGAGTTCGATCCCCTGTGCAGCACACTGTAGCGGCAGATACAGCAGCCAGGGCAGACGAAGGACCACGGACATCATCATAACAGCTGAGGGAGTGCAGGGCTGCTGACATATTGATCGTCTCTCAGTTAGAGGTTTGATAGATTGACCTCAGAGTCTTGACTTTAAACAGTAAAACGAGGAGAGAGAGTATGAAAGTCAGACAAAACAACTGAGACCTGTGAGGAAGGGTAAAAGTAAAACAAGTGACTGAGGCAGTAGCTCTGTCCAGTTCTGTCTAAAAAAATGACAATTAAAAACCATCTCAGTTTCCCAGGGTCCAAAATCTGACCAGTAGTTCCACAATCATGTATTCAAGGTACTGTTGTGAGCAGCAACTGCTCCAATTTTGACAA
The DNA here is from genome assembly GCF_017639745.1 of Melanotaenia boesemani. Lineage (NCBI taxonomy): Eukaryota > Metazoa > Chordata > Actinopteri > Atheriniformes > Melanotaeniidae > Melanotaenia > Melanotaenia boesemani. Next base: position 13,516,074 of record NC_055694.1, read on the forward strand.
ACCATAAAAATAAAACCCAATAAATCATTTTAAAATAAAGTTGCCATTATGTTACTATAATAGTAAACATATCTATATTTCATTCCTCAATGTGGTTATTTCATAATCACCTCCCAAGTTGTGTGCAACATTCTGTTTTTACACAAAAAGCCACAATTTAAATCCACTCTTATGACCAAAATAAAATTTGCATTTAAAACAAGTAAGAGGATACTGTATAATATGTATATAGGCTACAATTCTTCTTCCCTGCCCCCATACCAACTGTCCACAGCTACTCATCAGACGGTCATGCAGAGCCTAATCCCTTGCCTCCGTCAGGCCTTGTGGGGCTCTGAGGCCAGAAAGGGCCAGAGAGGGTACAAGCTCACGCTAACGATAAAGGAAACCATGTCCAGTCAGCTGGAGCTTGAGATGGAACAGAAAACCTTGCACCATTGTTCTGCCAACACACTGACAGCTAGTGATTTAGGACCAGGGCTGCCCAGGAGCGTTAGGGGAGGAACAGGAGCAAGGGAGGTCACAGAGAGGCTCCACAGGCGCCCTTCAACAATCCTACCTGAATCCCTCCATCCATGTGATGGCAAAATGAATCATGGCTGACCCAGTGCGAGGGCTGTGCCTGGCCTTTTACCACCACCCTATATGCCCACCATCTAGCCCCTCCTTTTTGTGGACAAACATGACAAATCTGGTGTTTATTTACTTAAGAAGACCTTGAGAAAGAGCAAAGGGGGGGCAGGTAAAAAACTGTGTAAAATCAATAGTTGGTAGTTCCTGCCCTGCTGCTGCTCTGTCTTGTTTGACCGGCAGAAGAAACATAAGCTCAGACCTAATAAGGACCCCAGGTGGAAAACCAATGCAGGTGTCTTCAGCAACCTCGACATAAATGGAAGGAAATGCAGAAAAAAGGCTGACCAGCAGAGAATGCAGAGGTGGTGCAAGATGAAAACTGTACTTTAATACATAGGTAATCAGTAATTAACAGCTGTTTTTAATAGTTTGTGGTAACTATCATCTCTGAATGAAACAGACATACTGAGGACTGAATGATGACATAAAACAGAAAAAAGCCAAAGTCCAAGCTGTGGATGATGTATGTGTATAGTCAGATACATGCGAGATGAAACTGGTCTCAAAGTTTGAGCCCAGACAGCAGAGCATTGAATGTATAGAGCCTCTGCACTCTCCACATGACAGGGACAAAACAGATATGGCTTGTTCTCAGGGAAGAGGGAGGGTGGCCATCAAGCCAACCCCCTAAAAAGAAATAGCAGTGGTGAGCTGTCAAGGTTTCTGTCATATCCTACATCACGTCAGCCGCCCATTTCATCCCATCTCTGGCAAACCATGCAGACTGCTACGGCCAAGGATGAAAGTGCTGGAAAATGGGAGTCACTGTAAACCATTTTCTGCCCCCACCACCACCATCCTCTCCATCTCCACCCCTCTTCTTCCCGACTGCTCTTGAAGACAAATGGGTGCAGGGCAATGACAGAGTGCCTGGTCCACAAATCACCAGCGGCCGGTCTGCTCGTCCACTGCTTCCTCTTCCCCCACTGCCCCCTCCCTGCGCCCAACCTCGCCCCTCCTCATTCCCGGCTGCTCCATTAGTCATGTGCACGCGGGCAGCAGCCAGCAGCCGTAATTAGACAAGGACAAATCGCCAGCTGTGGACACAGACGAGTCCGGCCACTAAACAAGGCCCTGTTTCCATACTGAAGGGTGGGCGGCAAGCAGGGCCAAGGAGAGGACTGGGCTGTCAGAGAAAAGAAGGGAGAGGTTGGTACTGTCCAAATCACCCTGCAATCCTCTTGGCCTGGTAACTTATTATCATCCTGCACATATCACCCATTAACCAACAAACTGAACCAGCTCCTAAACCACTGCTTGCCTAAAGTCCATTTCCAATGCAAACCCAATAAAAATTTTGTCCATAATAGTCTTCATTTTTCATTTTCTGACATTATAATTATATATAATAAAAGGGGGGGGGGGGGGGGGGGGGGGGGGCGGACTAAATAAACCTGAGTTAAAATTTTATACATCGGATATTGTTAAAGATATCAAATTAATCAATATACAACTTTTTTATTAACTTTTGACAGTGCAGAAAGTGTCGAATTCAACACAACATGCTGTTTCATACCAAGTCAGGATACAAATGTCCATCTTTCAGGACTAGTAAAGACAAAAAACTCAATGCAAGTTTCCATCACATTCCTGTGAATGCAACACCACTACGTCACTTGTTTTTGTGGTGGTCAAACCGACTCTAAACAAATAAATTAAGTAAATAATGCAAAGCTGGAACAATAGAGTGCAATAAGGAGGTTTCAACGTACATTAGGTGCAACATTAGAAGGATTAAATTACCAAAAATGAGAACTCACAGAATTAGATTACACACAGATAAAGAAACCACAGTCAACAAAATATAAATTACAGTCATATGAGGGTAAAGCAGATTGAATCCACAGAGGAGTATCAGTAACAATTGCTTTGGCCAGGTCAGAGCTGCAGCACATTCCCAGGGCATGAGAAGCTTGACAAAAAAAAGAAAAAAAAAAACAGATCACCACACACTCACGCAGACTCACATATGCACACACAAACAGCATGCTCCACTAGAGCAAACTTTATTGATCTGCCACCTAATTTCCTAATTAGTTTTTATTGGATTTCATAATCGTCATCAGGACACATCAAAAGAAACTCAAAACCCCAGCAAGATTTTCTGCTCTCCTCAACATAATTTTTTAAACTCTGAAAATGAAGCCATGTATTCAATTGCAAGTCCCCAGCTGTGAGAGCAACCCTGTTTTCTTTTTTCCCTTACATCTCCTCCAGAATCCCTTGGACAGCAAACACTGCACAAACACCATTTCTCCCATGTGCAGTAACTGATGTTTAGCATTGCACATTTTCTGCATGATCTCCTGCCATTTGTCACACTGCTTTCTCCTCAAACACCTCTCACTTGTAGCACGCTAAACATACTGCAGTACGAAGCACAGAAAAATGTGGAGATAAAAAAAAAAAAAACACTATTATTGATAAAGATTCTGGTCAGTGGCTGTTACTTTTTGCTTTGTCTTTTATAACTAAGCTCACTGTTCCAAGTGAAACATTTGTTTTACATTTTGATGTCCACTGTCATTGCCTCTGAGGTAAACTAACCAGTCAGCTTACATGTGCTGCACAGGAAATGTCTTTCAAATGCTGCAAGTTGCTCAGCTGCATGTGCATCAACATGCTGAAAGATTGCAAGTCCAGCAGCAAAAAGAGGTTTCCAAAGTCTATAGCAGCTGGCCAGCGGTTACTAAACATCTGATTTTTTTTATTTATTTATTTATTTTTTTTTGTAGTGTTACATATAAGACAATGGCAGATATACTCCAAACAAAAGGAAGACTTGAGGGGATTTAGAGACAGAAAAAAAAATCCAATGTCTTCATTCAATTTGGGAACATTTAGGTGTATCGGCATCTGTTTATAAAGACCCAAATCCACAAAAACAGTGAAGGAGATTTCCACATCAGTGGAATGAGCGTCCCCTTGGACCACAGGCTTCAGCTTCTCCGAGAGTACCTCCACTATCATATCTGTTCCACATGATCCTTGTTGCACCATCTGGTGTGCAATATATGAGAACGGGGGAAGAACTAGAAGGCAGAAAACAGTAGCCTGTACATAGACATCCTGTCAATTTAAACCACTGCTTTGATGCTTAAACAGAAGCAAGAAACTAGAAGAATAATACTAAAACCTTCTGTTTCCAAGCTTAGCTACTCTAATTAAATGCTCACTGCCAGATGTTAATCAAGTGATTTTCTGGCTTTTTCTCTTTGTTATGGACCATTTTGTGATTAAACCTCTGGCATGAACACACCAACACAGCAGCTTCTAAAAGGAGAGTGGATGAAGAAAATGATACATATTACAGGATTCTCATTGTTAATGACAGCAGAGTGCCAATAACAGCTGATGAAGCAAATCTAAAAGTAAGATACTTTGTGAAGCACTTCATCTCTTGTTTTGTATGCAAATCAAACTAAGACGACGTACTAATCCTTAAGAAAAAAAATCAAAATAGCATTTAATAGCTAGATGTAATAAATGTGAATTAAATGTTATTAATTAAACTGTTGCAGAAAAAAATTAAAAATAAAAGTCAAGCTTACCAGGATAGACATGAACTGTAGCTTCACCATCTCACTGACCTCACTAAACCACAGTACATGGAAGAAAAGCGATTGGATTGACAAGCTGTAGGCTTTGGCTTCTTTATTATTACTATTATTATTATTGACAAAGGATCTGGTTTAAAAAGTTTGGGTTTTCAGGTTCTTAAAATACCAGTTGTAAGTGAACGAAATGTTCAGGTGTTTAAAAAAAAAAAAAAACACTTGAGCAGACGCACTTCAACTTTTCTCTGTGTGGACGGACATTGTCTTAATTTTTTAATCATAATGGCTCTAAATGGTCAAAGCCTCAGGTACCTCCTATGGTCTTTGGGGAACTTCCTCGACGGGGTCCCGGCACCGGGGTCTACAGTACATAACATCAAAACAATATGACAATCTGGAAAAATCTCCATTGCGATCTTTGGGCCATCAGGCAGCATTGCATTAAAAGCAGTCACAAATCTGTAATGGAAATCATTGCATGGGGTCAGGAGCAATTCCAAAAATTCTCTGAACACAATTCACTGTGCCATCTATAAATGCAAGTCAAAGCTCAATCATGACCCAGAAACAGCACCTCGTTTTGTGGGCCAAAGTTTGCTTAAAATTGAGGCCAAAAAACTGAAAAATCAATCTGGGGTCATATAAATGGACATTTTTAATTTTTTTCCCCCCCAGGGAAGGCCTTGCATGTTCAGCAAATTATGGTGAAACATTCTGCATTTGTTACAACAGCATGACTTCATAGTAGCAGAGTCCGGATGCTGGACTGGCCCGCTTGCAGTGCAGACCTTTCTGTGACTGAAAACATTTGGTTCATCATGAAGTGCAAAGAAGAGAATAAATAAGAAAACTCAGGACTTTTGAGTGTCTAGAATCCTATATCAGACAAAGATGGGACAACATTCCTTTCCAAAAGCTCAAGCTGATGTTCTCAGTTCCCAGATGTTTACATACTTTTTTTTTTATATATATATATATATATATATATATATATATATATATATATATATATATATATATATATATATATATATATATATATATATATATATATATATATATATATATATAGACTGCCATCAAAAATATGAGCTAATATTTTCCAGGAAATTGTACGCTGCAAAATTTCATGTTCTGTTGTGAATATTTGTTTTCAGCTGCGTTTGTCTGTATGCCTGTCTGTTAGCAACATAACTCAAAGTTATGAACAGATTTTGATTCAATTTCAGGAAAAGTCAGAAATGGAATAACGAACGAGTCATTAGACTTTGTGGGCGATCCGGATCACTGCCTGGATTCAGGAATTTTTTAAAGGATTCTTTATAGGTGCAAACATACAGGAACATCTGTGAAGTTTGTCGTGTCCGGGTCTTTCGCTGGTAAAAACAGAAAGGTTGCTAAAGCGTAACACCATTGGATTTTCAACATAGATCCACTTAGATTTTTCTTTGATTTTCATAGTTTCCTTTAAACATGCTGACAAGCTGTGTTGTGGTTGGCTGTTATAAGACACAAACAAGTGATCATTCTTCAAACTACTGAAACGACACAAAAGCCCAGAAAGATGTGAAAACCGGTCAGCAGCTACTGAGCGTGTCAATGCTGAAGATACACCTTGAAGTCCTTTGAAATATTCAATAATTTGTTCAGATCATTTAGGACTCATGAGTAAAACATTATAGTACCATTTAAAACATACTTGTTTTTGTATAGCTGCCAAAAATACCATGAAGTGGGTGGTTGCAGTAACAATAACAATGTTGGTGGTTTTTGTGAAGTTCTTCTTGTTTCTTTTTAGCAGCTCCTTCACAGTGTGACTGTGGATAGACATAAGGGCATTCTTTCAGTCCTAATGCCACTAGCTTTGCCTCATCTTTTCTGGCCTTGACGCAGAGGTTATCAATATGATTGTATGACAATATGAAAAATTCTCTATGAAAAACTATCAAGAAAATGTAAAACAATGCAACCAAGTTGCAAACTTCAACATGGACACTGGTATGATGTAGGGTTTGTTTTCACTGGCAAGCTGTTCATGGCCATGTGACCACCTGGTTGTGTCATAGGTTTCTGCCTGCAAATGGGGAGATAGGCCATTAGAGCTTCCTACTCAGAAACTAATGCCCACAATCGTTGGCAAAAGAAAAAAAAATTCAATGGCTTGGTGGAAGTCTGAGCTCTGAGAACTCTCATTCTGCTTTTAATTTACATTTTACACACTGTCCCAATTGTTTTGGAAATGGGGTAATAAATTAACAGAAATATCCATCCAATGTGATTCTTTTCAGAGAAACTCATAGTGTGTGAAACCTTGGGAAATGCTGTAAAACACAGTATCAATATCCAGGAGTAGAACAGCAGTACAGCAACAATCAGTAAAGACCCACAGTTTGTACTACAGGTATATAAGGTTATGTACAGGAGATTTGCATTTCACTATGCTAGATAGATCATTCATATATATGAGAAATAACATTTCATTACAGAAAGTTTAAAGCATCTGGAAGATCAAAAAAAAGATTTTCTCTCCTTCATTCTTCTATCAAATTTTCTCAAGCTTTTATTCCAATCTTTCAAACAAACCTCAGATCAAAAAAAGAAAAGAAAAAAAACCCAGGTCAGTCCAGCCTGAAGGGCCTTTAAATGACCCCACATCTTGCATAACATCCACCTTTGTTCACACTGAGGTGTGTAACGGGGGTCCAGGAGAGCAGAACAAACTTAAATCCCAGTGAAGATGTTTTTGGCCTTGATCACCGTACCCATCGATCCCTGGCTGATTCCCACTCAGATACGTCTTATTTTATTAGTGGCTTCGGCCTTCTGCCGCCCCATTCCGCTGTGATCAATACTAGCATGGGGATGGCCCTTATTTTTCACTTTTAGTGCCTTAACGCTGTTTAACCGTGTCACCTGATAAACGACAGGCCCTCCCCAAACACTGATTTCCTATTGATTTCTCCCTCATTCAGCCATCCCTTCCTTCGTCACTCTCCCATTGTTTTTATCTCCAGTTATCTCCTCTCTTCTGGCTCTATAGCTTGACTCCACCCCCATCCCCCAAATAGAGCCAGGGTCATCTCTCTCTGTATGAAGAAAAAGAAAGAGAAAAACTCTACCAATTTACCTCTTTACATACAATGAGCGAAAGCAATACCGCCAGACAAAGAAGTTTGTGTTTCTCATTTTCCATAATTACCCACCAATCAGCCCAAACACAAACAGTGGTGAAGATCCGTTTATGTGCATGAAAAGATCGACCAAGCAGGATGCATTGAGCACCATGCAACAGATGTTATAACAACATGGAGGGAGACAGCTCCATCTATCATCCACTGAAGTCCTGATGATCGAAGCACGGTTTGGATTGTGGAGGAGAAACGTTCTGGGAGTTCCAGCCAGGCAATATACAATCCACTTAAATGTCTTTTTTTTTTTAGCTATAAATATATAAAACACATCTGTTATATGTACAGTAGATTGTGATCATATAGAAATAAAATTTTTGAGGAGATAATTAAATAAACTGCATCTAAATATTAGAAAAACACTCATCTTACAAAGAAGGCTTGCCATGCTTTCTGGCCGCACTGTTTTAGTCTGCATCGCTTACCTCAAAAAGTACATTATTTATGCAAAATTAAACCCACTCCTATTCCTGCTTAGTCTGGCTCATCCACTCAGTTACCTCCTTATTGATCTCTCTCAAGTACTTCTGTAAATCCAGTCATTCCTTCCAGCTTTACACCCACTAAATATGGGTCCCTTATCACTAGATACTTGAAGGGCGTCTGGCTGAGGTTATGATACTACCAAATTCACAGGATAACCATTACCATTAGGAATGGGAATTGATAAGATTTTATTGATATCAGTGCCATTATCAATTCTGGCTATCGATCCGTTTCTTTATCGATTCCCTTATCAATTCCTGACCCAGTTTATTTAAAGAAGAAACAAGTAACTATAACACAGATTTAAGGTGTCAAAAAATAGTCTATTTAAAATCTAAAAAGGGTAAACTCTGAGTTTATAATCTTTGTCAACGTCACACGAACAATGTAAAGAAAAATTACTCGGATCAATAAATATCTTAAATCTGCTCTGGATGAAAAAAACTACAGATCTGGTCTGAAAAGGTTAAATAATGCCTAACTTAATATAACAGTCCTGTAGATGTTCACATGGAGTCAACCAAGCATGCAATAAAACAAACACTGACAGCTGCACTGTGTATAGAATTTCTAGGATTCCCCCCAGTTCCTTACCATATTTATTCATCTAATCATCTCATTTTCCCAAATCAGACACTCAACCAGTGCACCTCACAGAAATGGTCACTTTTAACTTTACCTGCTGTTCAAATCTGTAGTGATGAATGTATCTTTGTGCTAAATCTTTATTTTGTAATCATTTAGTTAGGTATTAGTATTTGTTGTGTAGCTATTCTTTTCTAGAGATTTGGACCTGTGAAGAGACAGTGTGCAGGGTTGCTGTAAAAGAAGCAGCGCTGTGGAGTCCTAAGACCATGAACACCTCACAAACGAGTTAGCTGGTGGGTGGATCACCTCCTCCAATCTAGTAAATGAGCTTGAGCTGGTGAGGAGAAAAAGCCAGCTTCTGAGGAAAAGACGGATGGAATGCCACAAGTGTGGGAAATGGGTTTTTGGATTAAGATTAGTGCACTCTATGAGAAACCAGCACCCCTTTTTTGTGAACCCCACCTTTAAAAATAAAAACTGAACTGCAACCAAGCTGACCGGGCTCGCTGCCAAAGAGGCCTGGAACCGGACTGTCGAGCACTGTGGGACTGCTGCTGCCAGAGAACCACCAAGCAGGTTAACGACCACCTAAACTGCAGAATGATGAAACCAGTACCAGTCAACTTCCGCTTATTCTGTTGTCTTTAGTTGACCCCATAGTCTGAATGCTAGGTTTCCATGGTGGGCGTTGCTGTGTCGTAACGTTAGATGCATTTAACACAAGAATGGTCAAGACCGTCATTGACTGTTTTAAAACTTCATAAAAAATCATATTTGCTGGTCCCTGACTTTTCCTAATACTTTGTGAATAAATTAAACCTCTGTATGAACAGAGGAAATATGATTATTTCTACTACAGGTGGTCATTTTGACCATACAGGCTTTTCTATTTTTAGATTTCTGGCGTTCTGGATCAGATCATGTAGGAATATATTATAAAGGGTGGTATGCAGAGATGGATTCATGCTTGATTTTACATCATACTGGACTTTGCAGGACTAAATGTCCACATCATCAAGAAGTGTGCAGAAGTGTGCAGAAACACAACTCAAAAGGGTTCTTGCAGAGGAACGTCTAGCAAAGTTTCTGAAGGGAATCTTGCATTCTCTCCGCATCTGTCAACCACATGTACACTGAAAGAAGGCAATAATATTCACTATGAGGCTAAAACAACTATAAGTCCCATCCTGAGCAGACTAGACCTGCTGCATGGCTTTGCCTCACGTGTTGCCAGTGTCTGAGTTCTCTTTCCAGCTTTGTGCTGCAGCCCACTTCTAGACTTTATAGAATAAAACTAAATTTCTCCTTTGCTCTTCAGTGGCGGAGGGGCAGGGTGGCCAAATCCTGGCCACCCCAAGCACATCATCACAGCCATGACTACACCCCCTCTTATCCTCATGCCAAACCATTCCTGTGCAGCAACGGTGCTTCCAGTTGCTTCCCTGCCTACACATCCTGTATTCAGATAACTGGCGCGGTTAGAGATTCCCCTCAGAGTGGCAACTGTCAGACGCGACCAAACAACAAAAAATCAGAGGCACTGCTCGCCAACAGGCATGCCAGGCAAATGCTTGGGCCGCCAAGAGCCGGTCAACTTTGACTCTCTACAGAGCAGTGACAATGTGAAGAGTTTGCAATCACAGCGGTGAACTGAAGCAGGACCCCATAAATGGTCCTGATTTCACCCCTCGGTCTTGCTGCAAGTAAAACCTAAGGTCTTATGTAAACAGCAGAGAGCGAGTTTATTAAAATGGAGATGTTTTCTGTCTGTGACAAAAAAAAAAAACACATGCAGAGCAAAAAGAAAAGATCAAGACAGTGGTAAGTAGTGGAGATAATACATAAGCTAATTTAGTTCAGACCAGCTCAGTCTGTCCTCATGTGGAGTTTCTGGCTGAAAATAAAAACATATCTTGGACAATACAAGATATGTTTTTATCCTCTGTATGTCTTGTACATATTACAGAACTTTTCTCTGACTTGACAATTTAGTTATCAAATTAAAGTGATATACAATTAATTTTTCAAGATAATTATTTTAAGTTAGAATTTGTTGGCAAGAAATTTAGATAATGCACTTTAAAGTTTATAAATACAAGCTGTGTGTTGCCTACAGGTGTTTTTTATATATTTTCCATGTGTCCAGTCGCTTTATGTTTCTGAAAACTGCCTGTGTTTATTTATGTTCTGTGTGCTGTAAATCTAATCCTAAAGAGTCATAATACAGGCCTCAGCATAGAGTTTAATATTCTGTGTTTGCCCCCGTTTGATTAAATGAAAAATGAAAATAATAAAAGTAGAAAAATAGTGGAAGTTGCCAAAGAATATCCAAAAGTGAGGGTTGAGGAATTTAATATATTAACAACAAAGCCACATAGAATGAGCCCATAATGCTGCTGATTGCCATAAACTAAGTTGAGCATCTCCTCTCAGCAAAGTAGTAAAACTCAGTACAGTTGTCTGTAAAATATGCTACTGCTGTAAAATGTAAGCTTTTTTAAATTTATCTACACAAAAATGGAAAAAAAATCTAGAATACACAAAATATTATTTAATCTTTCACCATTTTGTGCTTTCCAAATATTGTAAAGGTGCAGGCTTAATCTTGTTGGAGCCTGAATATTTGCAGGCGTGGTATCCTTGCAGTTACAGAGGTGGTCTTGGGTCTGGGGTACTCTGGGTTCAAGTCTCTGGTGTGCCAACAGAGGTGAACCACCGTAAAGCCTTTAACTCCTCCCAACATTTCATGATTGTTTTCATATTGTTGCTGTTAAAGTCACACTATGTAATGGTTTGACCTTATTACTCAGCGTTCCTGACCCATTTGATGGAGCACTAACATTTATTATGCACATTTCTGGGCCATCAGAGCCCCCAATAGCTGTTTCACCACTTCAATCTCAGAATGAATCTAAATAATAATGTGCCCAACTACAACCTACTAAAGTCTCCATGAAGCACAAGAACACACCTGCAGCTACAGGTGAGCTAACTGCTAAAGTATCAAGCAGCTAACAGCTCCAGACAGAAAAACAGCAGGAATATTTTCACCAGTAGGAGGAAAACTCAAAGCTGGTGAGTGATGAACTCTCCGACATCCACAGAAAGCAGGAAGTTATTCCATTAATGTGACAACTGAACTGAATTAAAAGAATCTCCAGAGAGTACTCTACTCCACTCACGTAAGAAACACAGCAGAGTAGTGATTAGGCTACTCCTCTGCTCTACTCGGTCTCTCCCAGCATTTGTTTTTAATATTGGTCGTTTCTCTCTAATACAGACATTAGATCTTTTGCCATTGTCATGTTTGTTAATGAAATGTAGCCGTGATCTGGATCGCCTCTTCCGACAACAAACAGCATGTCTGTTTATTTGTAGTCAGTGAGCTGGTAAGCACCGATAGCGAGCATTGATGAACCCAGTGGCGATAAGTTACCATATCATTGTAATTCTCCTGTGTTTAGTATTAATGAGAATAGTAAATATGCTTGGAGACACCCCAAGAATGCATCCACCCAAGAGCTGCTGCCATACGCTTTGCTCTTGTTATGCCACTAAATTAATATCTTGCCTGTACTTTGCAAACGCATATGCATGTAAACACAACAAAATGTACTGAGCACTTAGAATTCTGCCATTTGCCTAAAAACAGCCTGGGAACTTGGGGTCATGTCACCCTCATGCAGTCTGAATAAGTAAACCAACATCATCTGTTAAGGAATCCACTTGTGTGACCTGGCAATTTTTTATTAGCGTGCCCCATCCACTCTTTAACAGTGGGTTAAGTGATAAATTGACATTTACAGCGTGGCCTGCCAAGTAACACGGAGCACAGAGCACACTGAGAAACTGGCCATGAAGTAATAAGTGAGTGGGCAAGAGGTTTTCTATTAACACAAGGGGAGAGGAGTGAGAGAGGTTGGGGCTACATGAAGACCATTTTCTCGAACAAAGCTGCTTTGCCTTTTACAGCTGCTGCCTGCAATACCCTTGTTGAAAGTAATCAGGCTGAAGCCATGGAGGAGCTTGAGCACCAACTAGTGGTGGTGGGGTTTCACTGTCAAGATAGTCCTTACCAAACACATTAATCATGACCAGGGGAGTGTAAAATTCAATCGGCTCCTTCCATCCATTTCATGTGAAGCAGACTGAAGGCCGGCCTTGTAGTGCCTGAGAAAGGAAGGATGAAAAAAGGGGTGAAAAAAGAAAAAGGAGCTCCCTACACTTCATCAGAACCCCTACTTCATAACAAATGGAGTGTCTCTCTGGCGGAGGAGTGCCATCAGAAACACGCGTTCTCTCTATCCATTTAATCCCGGCAGTGGAGGAAGGGTCAGGGAGGGAGCAGTGGGTGCGTGTTCTGCTCTCCGCTCGCCGCTTCTCCAGTCACACAGTAAACTACCTTTTAGGAATTGTTTCTCAATAAGAAATGATCAGTCCATTTATCTGCACCAGGCGGGCCTGTCTCCTCACCCAGACCTCCAATATTTTTCGTTTGACCTGATCAGGGCTATAAACTAGACCGAGACACTTTCAATTTGTCACCCTAGGAGGCCTCTGCAAGTCTCATGCTACTGATTGCATCCACCCTCCTAAATGTATATAAAAAAAATGCTTCAAATCTCTTTAAGTTAAATGTTGTTGGGTTTTTTTTTGTTTTGGTTTTTTTTTTTTCTCTCCATGTAAAAAAGATGGTTTTAGATAAAGCCCATTTCATGGTATAAGATATCTTAAGGGATTAACATATTACATCCAGAACATAATGATTTTTTGTATTTGTTTTTTTTTTTTAAGAAAATGTTGTCAGAAGGTCTTTCTTAAAGAATATTCAGGATTATGCTAAATCATTTTCTTCTGTCTCCCACTGAAAATGATATGAGCAAGTAGATACTCATAACAAACAAGTGGTAAAATATTTTTTCAAAAATGATATGGTAAATGCGCAAGAAAATTAACTGAGAATAACTGAAAATATAATTGGATAGCAAGAATATAATCTCTCAAAAATCCACAGATTTTATCACACATATACATAAGTGCATATAAAGTATGAATTACTTAATTGAAAATGAAGATCTAAAAACAAAAAAAAACACATATTACTGATTATTTACTGAGTAGAGAAATATTAACTACTTTGTTTTCTATCAAAACATGTATAAACTTTGTACAGGGGGTAATTACAATTCACACATGACTTGCTTTCCCATCAAGCCCTTTAAAGCAGTTAAACATTCTTTGAATTGAATGGAACATGTCAATGATTTTTGACAGCCCTGAAATATGAGGAGGGACGCTCAAGCACATACGCACAACCTGTTCAAACTGCTGCCTCGTCCGAGTCACATGCACGCAATTAATCACCGATACCTCCGGCTGTCACCTCACATTCATGTGGTTATACAACACTAATGGGCAACTGAGTGGAACTGAAAAACACATGTATTGATGTGGCCTTACTCGTTTTTGTTTTTTTTTTTTTTGTTTTTTTTTGTCCTACAAGAAGTCATCAGGTAGGGAAAACGTCTGATCAGATCACGCTGAGACACACAAATCACAACTTTACTCACCATACTTCAGTGGATCTCCTAAAATAAAAGGGATTGTTGCAGCAAAAAGAGTAATGGGACAGCTCAGAATTATGATGTGACAGCAGGTAGAAAAATAAACATGGCATTGCAGTACTTCTAACTTTATGCAAACTGTAAAAATATCTGTGCAAAAAAAGTCTAGTCCAGCATCTCTGGCTACAAGCAGCAATCAGTGCTTTTTGCTGTATGGGCATCCAAGCAAGTACAGAATAAATACCAACAGGCTCCATACTGATTCACTAATACAGAGAAACTTATCCACATTTACCAGCGGTAACAACTCTGTTTAGTCTTTTTTATTTTCTTAATGCTAATTATATCTGCATCTACAGGTTGGCATGGCAATAGAGAGCAACACCACACTGGTGAACATCTTCTCATGTTAACACTTACTTGATTAAATAAGTAAGTAAGCTTATTGTATATTGGGGAAGACAGTGTTAGCCATTACTGAATAGAGACCCAATACTTCAGGATAAGGTGTTTATCACAACATTTACTGCAGTTATAGGCAAAGACTTACAAAATTGCAACCACTAACCCTTATTACCTCTGGTAAGTGTCCTAATTGCATATTGGTGGCGTTAGCTAGGTTTAAATGTAAATTGCCAAGGCAATATCAATGGGAGAGAGTGTCAGAATCTATTATGTTCCCTCATCCTTCATTTTGCAGTTTTGGCTTTTGACTTCCAGTGCAGCTTAAAAGTAACAACCTGACTTCAAATGTACAAACATGCAGCAAGAGCTACTTTAAGACAAATATTTTAAATAAAACAATCATTTTAAATATGCAGAGAAAACTAACCAAAAGACACCTGCCCTATGAGCTAATTACTTCCATTTTGTTTTAGTGGATAACTCATTCCTGTATTATGCATAAAATGCCAGACAAGTGATTTTTTCCAGTTATGTGAGACAATAGTTTTGCTAAGCATTGAACTCTTGCAGTAAAGCTAACATTTAAACTTTGTTTTTTGCTTGCAAAATAATAAAATTCCCAAGAAAATGTTTAAAATGTCTCATGTATACAAGTACCATGAATGCAGAGCTAGTTACTAGGCTGACACGGGAAAAAGATAAACAAAAAAGTAAGCGTTCCAATAAAGTGTTCAGTAGCTGCTTTTTCTCTTTTTACCTAAACCAAGCTGCATGGTGGCAAGATGTTCGGAGCAATCACTACTGCATTTTAGTTAAGCAGGACTTTGAAGCACCCAAAAGTGGCTTATTGCTTACATTTTCATTTAGTCATTGTATAATTACAGTATCAGTTAATAAATTAATAATAATGAAATGTCACGTCACATACAGCTGTACAAAAGAAAATGAAGCCAAAATCTAGTATCAATGTGTGGCTCACCCTTTCTTCTTCCTGTAATTAAGATGAGAAGAAGCTCCCAGGTGCTGCCAATCAAATGCACTTGATTAATTGATCATCAGCAACTGTGACGTCCTCTTTAAAAATGGAAGTTTTAATAGGTTTGTAGGTCTGTCCTTAAAAGAATAAGAACTACTACGTGTAATAGAAGTAGTTATGACCTACACCATAAAATGAAAGAATTAAGGTTATACAACGGTCCAGTCAAAGTAACTCAACTTGACTGAAATGGGGTGGGCTCTCTGGAGTTGTGTTTCTCAGTAATAGTCCTCAGGACCCACTGCCCTGCTTGTTTTAGAGCATGGGTTATCCAAGTTCGGTCCTCGAGATCTACCCTCCTGCAACTTTTAGATGCAACCCGTCTCCAACACACCTGAATCAAATGTCGTCTTCATGTCATTCAGCTCTGCAGAGGCCTGGTAACGAGTCAGTCATTTGATTCAGGTGTGTTGGAGAAGGGTTGCATCTAAAAGTTGCAGGATGGTAGATCTCGAGGACCAGACCCCTGTTTTAGAGGTAACCCTACTTTAACACATCTGAATGAAATAAATGGCTCCTTAACAGCCTTACAAACAGCTTGATGAGGAAGTTAATTAATCTGAATCAGGTGTATTAGATTAGGAACACAGGTAAGTGAGTCCTGAAAACCTGGATTGAGAAACACTAGTATAGTCGTAGGTCTTAAGTTCTTGTGTAATGTGTTGGGAAGGCCCCAGGTGTTTTTCTTTTTGTGTTTTAATTCATTGTGTCCTCATCCAGTAGTTAAAAAAAGTTGTGTACTTTATATTTTTCACAATTGTATATCATCAGTGTTGTGGGACACCTGGTAGGACACCTGACAGGTGGGAGTACAAAACAATGGAGAATATTTAAGTGAATTTAATCAACATGGCAATTGATGGGGCTATTTTATATTATAAATTATATCCATAGATTTTTATTTTAAGCAAATGTCCAATGAAGTGTTAAAATTTTCCATATTCATGAACATAACTGCAGTTACAGTCTTACCATTCTGCATGTGTCAACAGCAGAAACCATTAGGATATATGCTTTTTAAAAAGACAAGAAATAGACACTGGTAAATGCTCTCACAATCAGTAATAATCATATTAACTTGACTACAGTATGTAGTACAACAGTGACACCCCCTGGCAAACATATACACTGCATGAGAAACCACACTAGTGTGTTACCAAAATAATTAAAAGCCGTAATTAGGTGTATGACAGTAAGGCTTTATTTACCAATGTCAGGAAGAAACAACACGCCAGTTTTCTCAGAGGTAAGCAGTTACACAGATCTACAGATCACTGCTTTAGCTGCATATACTTATATATATAGTATGGTATTTGCACAAATAAGGAAAGTCTTTCCATTTGCAATATGTTGAGATCTTAAGTGAGTGGGTCTACATCAGAGTACCATTTAGCATGCAAAGGTACTTCATTTGTAAATCTATTTGATTTGAGTGCATCTACCCATCTAGTGGTGTGTTTATCATTTAACTGAATTCACTGTTCTGATCTAAAGAACAAGTTATACCAAAAAAAAAGAAAAGTGCTGGCTGATGTCAACTTTGGTAGCTGTGATCTTAATGGTTTCAGAGTACATCCTAGCAGAGAACAAAGTACAACAAACCCGAGAATAACCTGTGCACTGATGCTTTCTGGGTATGAGTGAAAGTCATACAAGTATAAATGTGCAGTGGATGGAGATGTCAAAAGATTTAAATTGTTGATAGGAAACTGGTCTTTTTGCCAGATACTTGGTAGAAAATGCTGATGGGGGGAAAAGTAGAAAGGCGCTGAAAGTGAGAAACCATAAGCAGTTATGGCCACTAGTGATGGCTGAAATTAGAAAAATGCTGTTTCATTGAGGCTTTGGATGCAAGGCTTAATGTTTTTTTTCCTGTTATCACAGCAACAAATTGCACTTCATTCTTGGCTTCACAGCTTTTCATTTACAATATTTGGGTGTATTCACACATTTCATCTGAAAACGAAATGTGTAACAGACTGATAAAAAAAATTGGCACAAAGTGGTAACAAGGCCGCTTATATCTGGCTGTGCTGTAATAAAATGGGAATACAGAATGTAAAACAAGGATTTTAAAGCAATGCAGTTCATTCACAGTATCAATAATAGAGAATCTCAGGTTGGATGGAAAAACAATGTAGAGCAAATTTTTGAAAATATAAAACTACATTCTGCATAATCATACAGAAACAAATTTGAGGTTAAGGAAACAGATGAAAACACAAAAGGCACCCAGGTACAATGTGAGCAAATTAACTAAAAAAATAATTCCTCAAAAGGAAACATCCTCTCAGGCAATTGTCGTTCAAAATGATCTGCAACAGGAGATGATACAGATTTTAGAAATACAGGATGGTCCTGTGGCACATGAGCTGTTTCTGGACCTGAGCCTGCTCTCATTACAGTATACATACATACAAATGAACTACATGGTCATGCTTGAATAGACACCAGTCAGGCCCAGCCTGGTCTCTTCTCACATTCATTACCAGATATCAAATATAAACTACATCACAGCCAAAAAGCAAGATACAAGTGCTAACATCAACACTAAAAATATTCCACTTAGTCCTGTAGTAGCTTGGCCACAGTGTAGAGGGAGTTGTGCAGGTGGACATAAATATATACTACATCTTTATTTACAATGGAATAGATAGGGGGCACAGTGGCAAATTTGTCTTCCTGTCTTATTGTGGTGTAATGATGGTGGATTTAGAGGACTCTGGATCTCTTGCTGGCAAGCGAACCATGCTAAAAAACAAACAAACAAGACGGTGAGCCACAAGTATTCCTGAAGCAGCCAAGTATACAGAAGCTAAGAGTTTTGTTAACAAATAGCTTAACAAAATCAAGACACTGAAAATTAGTTTGGGTAAATGTTTGGGGGTGTGTTCCTTTCTCCTTTTTTTTGGATTACCTTAGCTTGCTTGTAAAAGTGAGGGGCCAACTCAACCAGCCAGGATGACTCAACAGCAGTCACATCGCGCATGTAGTATTGTGAAGTCTGCACCACTTCATTAAAGACAACCCTGTAAAGAATGCAAGCAATGTTTATTTTTCTGCATGTGTGATTATGTCATATACAACATACCACAGAAGCTACACTGTGGCTTATATTATGTACTGACCACTTTGGAGGTTTCTCTCCAAACAGCACAGAGCTGGGGTGGATGTGTAGCTCAAGATCATCTCGTAAAGTCCTGGGAATGCAAAAGAATAATTGAGCATGCTGCCTTAAACTAAATGTGAAAACAGAAATATACGATTGAAAGAAGTGCCAAATGCACTCTCACCGGTAGGAGCCAGAATGATGAATACGCGCAGCATTAGCAAAGAATCCAGACACAATGCACTTCAAGATCACATCTGGATCACCTGGGCAAAACATATATGAAAAAGGGTAAACCAGAGATGGCTCACCTGCTTTTGTGTTCAGTGTCACTTTCTGCACAATTGATACAAGCCTGCATGTTACTTTACATAATGATAACGTGGACATACCCTCGCTGGAAGTCCGTGGCACTTTGAATTTGTTCATGAGACGTCGAAGCTGCTCACGCACAGTCACAGCCCTGAGCAGACCCTTGTAATTGAGAAAATGTTCCTGACACCACTGAGAGCTCTTCTGGTGCTACAGGAAATACAGAAGAAAAAAAAAACATCACATAGCTTTGATTAGAGTCAACTTTATCCAAGTTATGTAAGTTCACAACAGCCCCAAGTGTTTGCTACCACTGACTAAGCTGACTGCACACACACACACGCACACACAATACCTTAATGAATGCTTCATACACATTTAGCATCGTGAGGTGGTCTCCTTCAGCAACAGCAAATTTCCTGTGCTCACGGGCCTGTAGGGTGAGAAGGGTGAGATAGCAAAAAGGAAGAGAGGAAAAAAAAACAATTGTTATGCTGATTAAGCCTTTCAGCTAAAAATACAGCATGCTCTGTTTTCACTTACAGCAACTTTCTTCTGATTGGGCGGCACAACAAATATGTTCTGAATCTGCATCATTGCTGCTATGGTAACAACCTCTTTGGAGCAGCCAAAGTTCCCTGACTCCAAGAGCATCTTAGCGAACATGGGGCTGAGAGGAAACTCAGCCATCCGCACACCCATGGGATCAGTCAAACGGCCGTAATGGTCGAGACCTGCCAAGAAACAAAAAAGGCATTAAAGACGCTGCATCCTATGCACGGAGAGCTTGGCTTATAGATGCTTGCCGACACAGAATTCTGACCATTAGTCTTATGCAGAGATTCCTTTTTTCCTTCATCACACTGCTGACCACCTTGTGTCTTACCTCCCAGAGCGTAAAGAAGTTCCAATGCCTGAACCATAGTCTGAGCTGGAGGAGGCTGTTAAAAATACAATAAAGGGAAATGCATTTTAACTACTATATTCACTCTGAAAAAACAGATGAATGTACAATCCAGCATACTTGAGAGGTCACTGCTGGTCTTCACAAACTCATACAATGGTTGTATGAGTATGTGGCAGTGTAGTAAGCTTTATGTATACATTTGTTTAAATAAGGGGCCATTTTTGCTACTTAGAATGTAAAACACAATTTCTTTCACAACCAGTATGTGGATAAAGAGTGAGTGACTCACAGAAAGGAAGTTGAACCGCAGCACATTATCGATGCCTAATGCTTTGAGCTGCAGGATGACAGGGGCCAAATTGGTGCGCTGCATCTCTGGCACAGTAGAGGCAGGTAGTTTCTCAAAGTCTTCCTCTGATTAAAGAACAGAAGCAGAAGGAGCATGAAAATATAATATGGGGAGTGATAAAAGTTTTTCTTAACATACAAATATTAATAGTAGACCATTCTTATTACAGATGCTAATCCTCAATGCTTGTCATCGTTTCCTGTAAACTCAGACATACCCGTGTACAGTCTAAAGCATTTCCCTGGTCGGTTTCGTCCGGCTCTCCCGGCTCTCTGACTGGCTGAGGCTTTGGAGATGGGAGTGACCACCAGGGACTCAATGGCAGTGCGAGCATTGTAAGCTCGCAGCTTTACGAATGCACAGTCAATGACAAATACAATTCCATTTATGGTGATTGAGGTTTCAGCAATGTTAGTGGCCACCACAACCTGGAAAGAAACATAAGATTTTTTTTTTTTTAAAGTATGAAAGCCTGGCTAAAGGTCAACTTTAAACCCATTTTTTTTTACTCTCAGGGAAGTCTCTTTATAGCAGTTACAGGGATTTTTTTAAAAGAGATGCCAAATATGCGCACTGTGATAAATGAATATCATAAAAACTTAATTTTCTGTTCTGGAAGTCAAAAAACACATTTACCTTTCGGACAGAGGGGGGAGCCCGGTCAAAGACCTTCATCTGCTCAGCATATGGTAAACCGGAATACATGGGCAAAATTCTCAGGTGTTTCTTCATGCCATACCGTGACAGAGATCTGGCCTGATCCTGCAGAAGAGACGCCACCTTCTCCACCTCCTCCTAAAAGGGGAAAATATATGGCGAAAATAAGTACAGTTACGTTTTACTAATGAGAAATCCAGTGCATATGATGCTGCCACATTCATAAACCTTCCTGGTTTATGAATTGGACATAAGCCAATTAAGAAGAGAGTCACTAACCTGGCCAGTGAGAAAAGCAAGAACGTCCCCATCCTCCTCTGTCTCATGGATCTTCATCACTGTCTCCACTGTGGCTTTCACATAATCTGGGACAGGACTGACAGCAAACCATTTTTGAATTTTGTTGCACTTTTGTTGCAGTGACTACAAAGTTCTGTTCAAAGAAATATGCAAGTTATACATCATATGGTCAGTTTGAAGTCTGTATGTGTATGGATTACCTGACAGTGTAGAAGATATCCACTGGGAATGTGCGGCCCTCCACAGTCAGAATTCCACATGTGTCCTTGTTTGGATCCCCAGACTCGTTCAGGTTGAAGAAGTCATGAAATTTCTTCAAATCAGAGCAATATCACAGTATTATAACAGATTTTTCTTTTATAAATATTATTATATTTTGCCCCAACACAGCAAAGAAAACATTTATGCTACCCTAAAAATCTGACATTTGAGAAACTCTACAGGTTATAAAAGTTATACAGTTAAAATCGTTTGCGTGTGCAGATGAAAGCTGCTTTAAAAGAGAAAGTACAGTAAGATGTCTGATATGGCATTTCAGCTGACTTGCTTAACACCGAGCACAGTCATGGCCTGATTGTGTCTATCTATCATCAGGGTATCGCAGATGTCAGTACAATGTGATCCCACCCGACGTCTGCGTTCCCCGTGTCTGCCTTTGTTGATCTTTTCTCCCTATTCAAGCATATCTGTTCATCTTAATGATGCAGTCACCTTGGCATCAAGCGTTGCAGAGGCCACAATAACCCTCAGGTCTCGCCGTTTCTTCTGAATCTGTTAGAGTCAAAGAAAAATATTAAAAGAAATGCACAATAATGTGAAACTTTATTGGAATATTTTAGCAAGTTATGTTGAATTAGCCCCAGTGATATAAACAGATGGCATTACCTTCTTAAGCAGGCCAATGGCTATGTCTGTATACAGGGTTCTCTCGTGAGCTTCATCTAACATCAGCACACTGAAGATGACAAAAGAAAAAGAAAATATTCCATGAAAAACCTGAACCAGGTTTTGATCATTACATAAGATTGTTTAGACATATTATGTATTTATAGTTGGGCATATTATGTCATAATAATAAACATGTTAAGGACATTTGACAGAATAACCATCGCGTACCTATATTTTTTCAGAAGAGGATCGGCCATCATCTCTCGCACCAACATGCCATCTGTTACAAACTGAAGCACACGGGCACAATTAATCACTGAATGAAACCAAACACATGATCAAAATAAACACTGAACACATCTGCCACTAGCTTACTTTGATCCTTGTGGCATGGGGATCAGAGCAGTCATCAAATCGGATGGTGTAGCCCACCTCATGTCCCAGCAGGGCCCCTCGTTCCTCTGCAACACGATTAGCCACCTATCAGCAGGAAAGAGGGGCAAAATACAGTATTTGAAGCAGGCACATGTCCTTCAACCTTAACTAAATTTGCCTGCAGCAAGATGACATTGAAGAAGAGTGAGCTGAGAAATAAAAGGACATCAGTGGAGCTCTTACAGAGATAGCAGCCACGCGGCGAGGCTGCGTCACTCCAATCACTTTCCCCTCTGCCGCCCAGCCAGCCTCCAGCAGGTACTGATGGAAGTCAGATGAAAGGGGAAGGCAAAGGAGAACAAAGCATGAATAACAGAATCTGCATAAATTAAGCTTTAGCTGATGTGGCCCAAGCCCTGCTAAGAAAGAGGCTACTAAGCATCAAGACAAGGTCATGTTAAACTAGCGTGGGGGGAGTTGGTCTGTATGAAGGGTTTTCGGAAACTGCAGCACTGGTGTGCATTTTTTCCACACAAGTTCACCTTCATTTTAAATCTTTACTGAAGCAAATTACACTAACCTGAGGTATTTGTGTCGTCTTCCCACATCCAGTCTCTCCAACTATGATTACAGTTTGGTAACTTTCAACCAAATATAAGATGTTGTTTCTGTGCTGCATCGGGAACAAATAAGAAGTAGTACATACTGAGTACATGCAACAAACACAGCCAACAAAACTCTTCTCATTTTCAGACGTGTCAAAGCAGTGTGAAACCTTAAAAACCGGGAGTTTCTGCCGCTGTTTCTCAATAGAGAGGGCGGTGTTGGGGTTGAAGATGATGGGGGAACCGGTGGTCTCTGAGTTGAGCTCCCTTTCCTCGGAGATCCCCGGTGCCTCGGAGCCTGGAGCAGAACAGATGGTGAAGAGGAGGATAAGATGTTTTATTTAAATGTAAGCAGGCTGAGGATTCAAGAGGATGACAGGCAGGGTTTGGTGCAACGCCCAAAGATCTATACAAGAACGCCTTTCAACAGTGCAAATTCCGCTGTATGCATTGTTGCGTTCTCCATAGTATTTTAATCTTGGCAGGTTAATACTTTGGTTCCGCACAGCTATCCCGAGCTGAACCCGTTCAGGCTGCAAACACCACGCAGCTGCGCTGAACGCGGCAACAAAACCGAGACCGGACAATACACAACAGCGCCTGCATAGCCGTGATTGTAAACCCATAGAAGTAACACCAAACGTCTTATTCGGTCATTTTTTTCGCACTTACCCGGCTTCCAAAATTTCATCGTGGAGTGGGGAGCCGCCATCTTGGATTCTACGTCACATATTCTTTTCCTCCACCTCCATAGATGACGTCATGATTTGGGCTTTCTTTAGAGATTTATGAATGATGCCGGAGCGTTTAACGACAATTGCCAATACAAGTTCAACTTGACAATTATGGCAGTTTTTTTTTTCGCTTTTTTAAAAATTGCTAACTTAAGTTATGCTACTAACGCTAATAAGTAAATGGCTGATGCAGTAAACCCTCGAAATGAAAGCTATGAAAGACAGCAGCTGATACAAGAAAGGTTAAAATTGAAATTAAAGTTCATACTTTAATCCAGTATCATATCACTGGAGCTGAAAAATAAGGAATTACACAAACCGAGGTGCTTTGTTAACTTTCTAAATATTATCAATCCTCAATGCAATATTTCTGAAACAGCAGTTTATATCATTCAAGTAAGCCTCAGGATTTTGATCTAATAGCTCAAGTAGTATAAATTAAAGCAATACTAGAGATATTTTTATGTAGTTTTAACAGCATTCCAGTTTGTATTGATTTGAATAATTAACATTTTATGCTAAATCAAAACAACACTCATTTACTTTATTGTCATATTGCATCTTTTCTGCAGTGTGACAGAAGCTACTATAGGCTATCAAAAGTTTGGAAAATATCAATTTAATTGTCAGCATTGTTCTTCCATCTTAACTCACTTACAAAACTAAAGGTATCCTTAACCATTTAAGATTAGTTTACCATAGTGGTTACCACTTTTTATTCTATCATGCCTCAACAACTTCAAGTCTTTATGAGGGAAAATTTCATCAATCTGACCCACAACAATACACCATCTGTGTTCAGATTTTTCTTAAATTAAAACCAGTAAGTGATGGATTTTAAATTATTTTCAAATTGTCTTGTTGGACTGCAGGTTGCATAGCTGAGTAGTACTGCCCTTATTTTATCTTCAGCATCCTCAGGTCTACAAACCCACTAATGTACATGCTACACACCAACTGTAAAACTAAAGTGGACAGAGAACTTGACTACATAGCAGTGAGACCCCACCATTAGTTTTTTTTTTTAAACAAGCAAATATAAACACACCTGAAAACAACCACTTCGCTGCACAACACAGCATTTCAGCAAAAGCTTTAGCTCAAAGAAACACCTAGTAAATACCTGAATAATCTAGAAGAAAAACTAAGATTTGTAAATACTTCAATAAAAATCAGGCACTCTCTCTGAAAATGGAGGCTAAATTAAGCCCATGTTTAATGATTCCCAAAAGATTTGATCAGAAAATACAATCCTTTCAAACACCAGCTGCATATTGAATATAACAGTATCATTACAACTTTGCAAGAACTGCTTTTAAAAGTTCACTATAAAATACTGAGAAATATGTTACATCAAAAAAGACATAACATAAATACAAATAAGTCTGTAATACAGGTGGACAAATGGGACATTGTACAGAATTTACGGAGAAGTTTAAATTAATTTCAAAACAACAGGCAACACTTTAATCTGGGAGCTACTTGTGAGAAAAATATTAATTATAAATAGTTTTTACCTTATTAAGGGCATTAATAAATGTCAGCTAGATACACTAAAAGCAAATCATGGCAGTGCACAGATCCAGTAAATCTTCAATTATGAACATTTGCATTGTTATACAACATGCATGCCTCCCTCCTCTTTGCTTGGAAATGATCTATTTCCTGGATGGCGCCAGAGCATAATGATTCTGTTGGCATCAGGACTGGGTATAATTCTATATATCTATTTAAAAACCAGCATATGATCTGTTGTTAGAAGTTAGATATCACCTGCAGTTAGTCACAAATTCCAAGTGTTAGAAATCATATGTATTCAAAATAATATAAAATAACAGTTTATGTTGATGGAGCAAAAAAAAAATCAAAAGAAGTTCCAAGACATTTTAAAATGTCATGAAACAAATTGCGCCAACCATAAACTGCTGACACACATCGTAGCTGTTACCCTTATTTCTTTAAATAGGCAAATTAATCATTTTTAGGAGAAACTGCAGAATCAATTCCTTACAGGTAGCTCTGTTCATCCAACATGGTGCATGTTGGATACAAGTTAAAAGATGAAATGTCACATTTGTGGACTGACTGAATCCTAGAGACTAAATGATGAAGCTTTGTCTTTATTGCTCTGCCCCTGCAACTTGACTGAACAGCTCATGAGCAAGAAAACAGGATGGGTATTCATACTGCTTGTTATCTTTATAGTGTAAAGTTTGCATTCATGTTTCTTTCTTTCTTTTCTTCTTTCTTTATGTATCTTTAGTGTTTCTATTCAGACGTCATGAACATGATGTGAAGAAGGACATAACATTAGATGAGTGAAATGGAAGATGTATTTAAAAAATGAAGCCTCAAATTAGAGAGATATACAGTATTTGAGCACATTTGTCTCTGTGTTCTTACTGGATCTTGTTTTACAAACTAGGATTCCCATGATGCACTGCACAATGAGAAGTCATACTGTATGTAGAGAGCACAGATACCCCCAAACCATTAAGTTTTTGCATCTTGTAAATTTGCTTCAACAAATGTTCATAGTGTCCTGTGGATTCCTCTCAGTCAAAATGAAGAGCTGTGTAAAAGATTATCCACACCACCTGGAAACAGAAAAACTAATTAGACACCAATGTATATGCTTTATGTATATATATATATATATATATATATATATATATATATATATATATATATATATATATATATATATATATAAAAGACATTTCAGATACAATAACAACAGTGGATGTTTTTGGCAATGTTTCTACCTGTGCAAAGAGATATATTTTGGTTATCATCTCAACCAAATACAGATGTGCAGTACTTTGCAAAGATGTAATACATTTGTAGAAGAATTAGTGTTCCCACCAGAAACAGAGCAAAAGATGTCATGAAGCCTTCTTTGGTGAGTTCCCACGTGCCCCCATACTCTTCTTCGTCAATCTGCTGAAAGCTGCTGAAGTATACGTACAGGACACCAGCATTGATGACGCAAAATCTAATGGGGTAAACAGTAGAAGATGCTTCCATCAGTACATTTTATTATAAGAGATCCAGTAAAGATGTCAGAATTAGAAAGACTGTACACCTACATGGCTATTCCCAGAAATCCTTTCAGTGGTGCAACACCCCATATCACACCAAGAATAACTGCAATAATTTGTCGGAGCCAGTAAATCACATCTAAAAACTCATCCTGTAAAAGAAAAACAGAAACATGATTATTATAATTGAGTAGATACTAAGAACTAGCATTAGAACAAAGTAACCCATACAGATTTTATACATGCCCATTATAATCTTTGATCTCATGTTGTTATGATGATGTTTCTCATGTATGAAATGTATTTAAGTGTTGTGTGTAATGGAGAAGTTTAGTCGCATCGGGTCCTGATCCAGTTCTATTCCCTACCTACACAACCTTGCAACCTTTGGAGCCTTTAGAGTTAACAGAACAACAAGTGGCATTTAATATTTTACAGCTGTGGAGTTAATTTCTATGGTTAAAAATGTAAAACAATATTCCAGCTTTTAAATGTGAAGAATGTGTGCTTCCATCAATGTATCAAAACTTAACTGGATTAACACCTTAAATATCAATCCAATCCAATAACACAGAATTGATACAAGGAATAACAGAACTGTAAACTAAAAACATTTGGATCTTGGACTCTTTGATTAGCAATTAAATAATTTGCTTGTCCTTGCTATGTTGTCCGTGTACAACATAGTCCAAAGTAACTTTCAAATCTTTCTATTTGACAGTCAGCTAACCCAGCCAAGTCAGATTAATCCTTAGCATGGCAGTTAGGTGCAGCTAGCCGTCTAAAGAAACAATTATGTGCATTCAGAACTTAGGGATGAATTAATTACAGAGACCCCAAAAAACCCAATGTGGCATAAAACCCCAAACAATTGACTGACCTTTTCTTCCCAAACAGCATTACTGCAGAAGGCTTTGCTCCATGTGGACTGTTTTACACCCCCATTCAGCAAATGACTTTCTTCTTTCCGCTTTAAACTGCTCGCCATTCTCAGCTTTCCTTCAGCAATAAACGTAAAAAAGTAATAAACCAAATATGATGACTGATTAAGTTAGTTTTAAATCTCCTTCGCTGACCAGAAGAAGAGCGTGCTGAGGAATATTTGAGGGTATTAGAGCAATCTACGCTGAGCTGAGCTGACAGATTTCAGTCGCTAACCGTCAAAGGAAATTTGCGCATGCGTACCATCATTTGACCCCAGTCTATACTAGCCAATCAGAGATTGCGACGTTTCTGCAAGCGAACGGCTACAAACTCCACACCACAGCGCCTCCTGTTGGTCAACAGACTAACTTCATTTAGTAAAGTGATAGTCATTTAGACATAAACAGAGAAAGGTGTCATTTCTATTTGTTATAACTATACAATCTTTGTCTTTGTCCAAAGACATGCATGATAGGTTAATTGGTTATTCTAAAGTCTCCCTAGGAGAAAGTGTGTGTGTGTGAATGGTTGTTTGTCTATCTGTGTTGGCCCTGCGACAGACTGGTGACCTGTCCAGGGTGTACCCTGCCTCTCACCTGTTAAAATGCTGGGATAGGCTCCAGCTCACCCGCGACCTGTAATGGAATAAGCGGTCAAGATAATGGATATACAATCTTTGATTATTATCAGATTATATCACAAGCCAAAAACATTTTCAGAACTATCACATTATAATAGGATAACTCACAATTAACCTGTTAATTTACTTATAAGAGCAAGGATGTATTTATCTGGTGTGCTTAATATCTCTTTTTGCAAACAATGGTCTAAAATTTCTTATTATTTCTTTAATAAATTAAACGTAAATCCAGAGTATACCAACAAATCTTAAAAAAAAAAAAAAAGAAGAAGAAGAAAAAGAAGGGGGAAATAGACCATGTACAAAAATTGAACAGAACATGTAATTGCCCGGGGGCCCAAGAAATCAGAGGGTCCCTGTTCCCATCATAGAGACACATGATTTAGGTCAACTGATTGAGTGGTCACCTCATATACAGAGGACATAGCTCCTCAACACAGTAGACCCTGGTTTCTTAATGCTAGCCTGGAACCTTTTACTGCATGTCACCCCAGCTCTTTCTGACCCCTTTTCTGTCTAGTAACTGCATAATAAAGTCCACCACAACCCAAAAAAATCCTTTTGAAGAGGAAAGTGTTTACAAATACAAGGAAGTCCCATTATGTTAAAATTCAATCACACCTCCACCATCATCAGGAAAGCGTAGGCATCGACTATACCTTCTGAAGAAACTGAAAAGAGGTGGACTACAACAAAAGATCCTGAAAAACTTCTATCAGAGTACAGAGAGCACTCTGCCATTGCAGCATGGTACGGCGGCTGTGACAAAAAGAACTAGAAGACACTGCAGAGGGAGATCAAGGTAGCACAAAAAGTCAGTGGGACTAGATCGCCTGCACTTGAGGACATATACAAAGCTTACTATTATGGTAGGCCCTTCAACACCATCCAAGACCCAGCACACCCTGCTCATTGTATCTTCAAACTCCTTTCATAGGTGATAGAACCCTACTTTCAAAAACCATGAAAGTGAAAAACCGCTTTTTCTCCAAAGTTGTGCACAAGCTACTTAAATCATGTTCAGGTGCTTACATGTGAGGCACAAACACTCAACTAATGACTCACTGTGCAATATAATTACAATGGTGCAATATTTCACTCTTAATGTGAAATTTTAACTAGTGCTATATTTATTATTTGCCAGATCCACTGGTCAAACCTCAGTCCTTATACTGCTGGACCTATCTGCTGCCTTTGACACGGTCAACCATCATACTCTCGGAGCTTGGCATCTCAGGATCTGTCCTCTCGTGGTTTAAGTCCTACCTCACAGAGAGATCATTCAAAGTATCTTGGCAAGGGGGAATGTCCAGCTCACATGGGCTGACAACAGGGGTGCCTCAGGGCTCGGTGCTGGGCCCTCTTCACTTTTCACTATACACCTCCTCACTCGGTGCAGTCATTAGCTCTCATGGTTTCTCCTACCACTGCTATGCAGATGACGCTCAGCTTTTCCTTTCTTTCCCACCTGACGACACAACAGTCTCAATGCGAATATCAGCATGCCTTGCTGATATCTCTGCATGGATGAAGGATCGCCACCTTCAGCTAAATCTGTCCAAGACTGAGCTTATTGTCTTTCCAGCCAATCCTTCTTTACCGCCACAGATAAGCGTGCAGCTTGACTCAATCACACTTGTGCCTACGTCTTCTACCAGGAATCTTGGTGTCATGGTAGACAACCAGCTGACCTTTAAGGACCATGTTGCCTCGGTTTCCGGGTCTTGCCGATTTGCTCTCTACAACATCAGGAGGATCAGACCCTACCTGACTGAACACACGACCCAGCTCCTGGTCCATACTCTGGTCATTTCACACATTGACTACTGCAGCTCCTTACTGGCTGGCCTGCCTGCATGCTCAGTTAAACCTCTGCAGATGATCCAGAACGCAGCAGCACGTCTGGTCTTCAACCAGCCCAAAAGAGCTCATGTCGCTGCTAATTGCTCTTCATTGGCTTCCAGTTGCAGCACGCATCAAATTCAAAGCTCTGCTTCTGGTTTACAAAACAATAATCCAAACGGCTCCAGTCTACCTTCACTCCTTAATCCAGAGCTACACTCCCTCTTGACAGTTACGCTCTGCCAGTGAAAGACGCCTAGTGCTCCCACCACAACGTGGCGCAAAATCAGTAGCTAGACTCTTCTCCTCTGTTGTTCCCCGGTGGTGGAACGTTCTACCAAACTCTGTCCAATCCGCAGAGTCCTTATCCACTTTTAAGAGCAAGCTAAAGACTCAGTTGTTTAAGGAGCATTTCCACACTTAGCTTAACTATTTTAAGCAACAGAATGAGTTAGAAAGATTTGTCCAGCTCTTTGGCTCAACCAAGTACTGAATAAGCTGTGTGCACTTATGCCCAAGTTGATATTGTGTGATGAAATCGTGATCTTGTATTTAAACAAAATGACTTAAAAAAAAAAATATATATATATATATATATATATATATATATATTCTCTCATTCCCTCATCCAACCTCCCATCTCCTTGGGTAGGCTGGGTGGCTGTCCATCTCAAGCTCAGGTCCTTTACCAGAGTCCTGGGAGCTTGAGCATCCTACACAGTATTTTAGCTGTTCATAGGACTGCGCTCTTCTGGATGGAGATGTCTGATGTTTCTCCAGGTGTCTGTTGGAGCCACTTCTCCAGCATGGTAGACACGGTCCCCAGTGCTCCGATGACCACTGGTACTACTGTTGCCTTCACCTTCCAGGCTTTCTCCAGTTCCTTCTTGAATCGTTGGTATTTCTTGAATTTCTCATGTTACTTTTTCCTGATATTTCCATCATTGGGGATGACTACATTGATCACTACGGCTTTCCTTTGCTGCTTATCCATGATCACAATGTGTGGTTGGTTGGCCACCACCATTTTGTCGGTCTGTATCTGGAAGTCCCACAGGATCTTAGCCCTCTCATTCTCCACCACCATGGGAGGTGTTTCCCATTGTGACCTAGGGTTCTCCAGTCCATATTCTACACAGATGTTTCTGTACACTATGCTGACACGTGCACCAGTTTAATCGGTGTACCAGAAACTGTACACTGACAAGTGTTCCACGTTGTTTGGAATTCAATCCTTGGTGCTTGTTTGCGCCTGCTTTACTTTGGGTTTCTTCAAATCAAACCAAATCTAATTAGATTTTATTTATAAAGCACTTTTCATATATAAGTAGCTTTACATAATAAAATGCACATAGAAACAATAACAATGTTTGCAAATTGAAAAGTATACAAGACAGCAATTAAATATCCACACCTATCTTTGTCATATAGGACGATATCTTGCGGATCCATCCACACCAGGAGCCATAATGACCACAGAGGCTGCCACCAGCCGCTCATGTGTTTGAAAAGTGGGAAAAATTTGCTTAACTCTGTCCACATGTGTAAAATATTCCCACTGGTCTCATCCATTTGTTTACAGAACCAGAGAAATAGAATTCACCATATTTAATTTACTCTCAGTGTGAATCAATTTACAAATTTCCTGCTATCACTAATTGGCTTGTTCTGAATAAACAGTGTGTTTGGCATGACTTTCTGAACGAACATTGATTAAACAAAACACTTATCCTTGACTTCCACATGAAAGTGCTGTAATTAGATAAATCAATACAATCTTCCATGTCGCTGATGTGATGCTGGCTGCAAGCATTTATTGATGCGCGTTTCCTTGGTTTAAAACAAAGCTATACGTAAAACTAATTGCTGATTTAAAGGTGTCTAATGGGAGAGGTTGAGCCTGGTTTGAGGAACTTCTCTAAGATATCAAAAGAAATAAAAATTGGAATATCAGCAGGAAAAACAAATGAGTTTAGCCTTCTACACTTTACTCAAATATCCGGTCGGTTTGCTCAGTGGGAATCGTTGAAATATCTGTTGTTCTCTTCTCTGTCCAGCAGAGGGAATCAGCAATGATTCACTCCATTTACTTGCACTTAGTGCCTGCCACTGTCACTCACTCATTAAGGTGCAAATAATCTACAAGAGGGGCTCACATATTACTGTAATATGGCCCCAGTTACAAAAATACATGTCTATGAGCAACAATGTGATCAACTTTTACGGATTCAGAACGGATGAAGAAGAGGACCACCTTCAGGTGTTTTTAATATGTCTATGAGAAGCATTGTTACTTCAAACCAAGCATACAAGGTAAACTTAAATCTGAAAATTAATCTAACATTAAAACAGTTATGGTTAAAAAAATTATGTGCTAAAAACAGAACAAACCTGAAAAAAATTATTATTTTTAATCTCTGCAAATGCTTACTAGTACTATTAGGTCTATAATTTATACAATAAGGTAAAATGTATTCGATACCTTTTCAAGCTGTCTAGTGAATGTGAGATGTGAGAGACAGTTGGGGAATTTCTGTTTCTCTTTCAAGTCTGTATGTTGACCCACTGACTCATTCTGGAGGATGTGGGGGATGTGTTAGTCTTGAATTTGGATCAACATGCATAATCATCACAGTGTCATGGAAAATGGGTAATTAGCAGAGAAAAGTTGCATGTGATGTGTGCTCAGCATCTTGCAAGTTTGAGTGACCCTACTACCATGTGGAAAACTCAATCTGCTATCATGTTACTGTACAAATCATATGAGAAGGGGTGGGAAGTAATCACATGGCCTCTAGCTATTTGCTGCAGAGCAGCTTGCCACAGTGGTGTGGAGTGCCACTGACTCGGGTGGTTTTTGGGGTCTTTTTTACTGTTGACGGATACAAGAGGTTTGAATCTGCAGTCGTTTCCAAGAACTATGAAATAGTCAGAAACTGCAGACTAAGGACAAAGAATTGCAATGAAGTAAGAGGTCATATTTTTTGGTCACTTCTATTTTAAGAAGGGGTTTAGTTGTTTCCTGTTGTGCTTAATGAAGATGGAGCCAGGTTTGTATTGAAAGGGATGAAGGTAGGATGCAATATGGGCCCCATTACAGTTTACACATAAACATATAAGTAATATTTTTTAAATAAAATCGTCTAACATGGAATTTGCACATTAAACATAATACAGATATTATGCCAATCATGTGCTCTACTACAGCTAATTTTGTCACCTTTATGTATGTCCTGTTATGCAGATGAAGTACTAAAACGCTAAAAATGATTATCTTTATCTGATGAATAAACATTTTTGACCTCATGGCAGTGACCTTCTCCAGGATCATGATACTCCAATCCAACAGGCCAACGGAGGTCACTGAGGTATGAAAATTGCGGAACTCCTTGAGCCATGACCTTCACAGACGAGAGATCTTAACTTGCTAAACACCTACAAGAGATTTTGGACTGAGTTTGACAGCACTCTCCTACGCGATCATCAAAACTCATAAGGGAATATCTTTTGCAAGAATCATCCCCTATGTCTTCTGCAGAGTTCCACTTTGTAGAATAAAGGTGGACTGGGGTTGTCCTTATAAGATCTTTCATGTTGTTTTTTTCCACCTTCTTAATTTGTTACTCATCTTTGAGTGCAAATCAACGGTTTGGTTATCAAAATGCAGCAAGTATTCACACCATGTAAAGATACTAATACCATACCGTAAAGGTACTAAAGTAAAAGCTCTGCAATAAGTATGCGTAAGAAAAAAATGTTTAAAGTGGTGAAAGTGGAACTACTTTATGCCAAAAATACCGATTATTAGATTTGGATATCATTTATAGTGCATTATTGAAAAAGCATTGTGTTTTTAATAATTGTTTTCTGTAGGCTATTGCTAAATCAGATTATTATTTCCTTCATTATTTGCAAATGGTTTTGTAACACCATCCCGAGTGCTTCAGTTCTCCAGTAGCTGTTCATTCTCTGTCATTGTACTAGATAATTAATCGTATAGTGTACTTGTATAAACGGTGGATAGTTTGATGTGTAACAAAACATAGTTCCAAAACTGAAGAACGTTGTCAGATGAAATGCTAAATTGGAGGTGCCTCTGGGATGTAGCACAGTATGAATAGAAAGACATGAAAAGACAATGTCTCCAGCACAAAATTCTATGATCTTCGTTTAAGAAGAACATGAGCAAGAGATCGCTGTCGGTGA
Organism: Melanotaenia boesemani; assembly: GCF_017639745.1. NCBI lineage: Eukaryota > Metazoa > Chordata > Actinopteri > Atheriniformes > Melanotaeniidae > Melanotaenia > Melanotaenia boesemani. The sequence goes on from NC_055694.1 coordinate 13,550,420, forward strand.
ACTTTGAAACTACAAACAGCATATGCATTTTTGCAGTATATTACTATATGCTTTCTCTGTTTATTGACAGCTTGGAGGTGACTTCAGGATAACTTTGGGGCGCTATCTCTTTAAGGGAGTTTACCTGAGAGATGGACAGGTGTGAGCTGCTGAAACATCACGTTTAAACTGGGACTGGTTTTATACCTCACTGCAATGCATACTGAAATGGTTCTCACCCTACCACCACTGTTGGGTCAACTTAGGGGCTGGTTGTCTGACTCATTTTGCTCTCCCTGCACAGCGGAGCTCGGGCCCTCACGCCAACTCAACCGTCAGTGACGTCTGCGTCACGTGTACGTCTCTTCCCTCGGTACGTCCGTCGTATTTTCCTCCCCTCTACTGCCTGCTTTAACACTGAGAGACACTCGAAATAAACAAGCGCAAAGAGAGGTTCGTTGTTGGGACCGGTCTGGCTCCGGTGGCACGTTTATCAGCAGCCGATGGACAGAGGGGTCGTGCACCTATAAGTTACCATCAGTGAAACCCAAACCTCCCGTCCGTTACTGGTTCCTCTGAGCCCGTTTTAATGTAAACTTTTTAATACCTGCGCTGCATTCACTGAGCTCCGACAAAAGCGAGGTGAGTCTGGTCTACAGATACGCATTAATACAACTGTTTTACCTTTCCTAAACTTATGCGAGCTGTTGTGAAGCCTCACCTTTGCGGGTTTTGGCTCAGCAGCTCTGGCCAGCTGTATGTCGCCTGCTTAAAATGGCGACAGCAAACGGGGGGGAGAGAGTGTGTAGTTTTTTGGGCTTGAGGCGAGGGGGGGGTCTTGCCTTTTTCTTCCACGGTGAATTGGTTACACCGTTCAAAACATATAACGTAGACAAGCCCATTAAGTTGGGGGCTCGCAGCGCTTAACTCGAGCGGAAGATGCATCATATACGGATATGTTTGACGCCGCTGCGCTCAGGGACGCAACCATACAGTACAGCCACTCAGAGACTGTGCTGTTTTATCCAGAAAAATACCGTTAATTGCTATAAATTATTCAAACTGCTGTTTTGAATAAGTAGCAGTCACATAGGGTCTCTTTTACATTAAAGTAAAATCTGTAAAGTAAAGCGGTAAATTCAGCCAATAATCAAGAATGTAGAAATCACTTAGACGCTCAAAGCACGTCTAACTAAAACTGCTGCCTTTTAAAATAAAACTTGAAGGTAATTTACTGTGAATAAGCCTTTATCGTATTTAATTAATTTATTTGTTGTATTAAGAGTCGCTAAGATGTTTGGCTTCATATACTTTGATTTCAAATCAAAGTTGACACACTTTATGCAAACCATGGGCAACAAAGACTGTCCCGTTGCATGCTGCTTAATAGTCACTTATGAGTTTGCAAACTGTTGCCATGGTCATTTATCATGTCAGTGTTGTCATGAGTGTGTGTCACTCTAGGGATTAGAGCAAAGCTTTCCCAGGCAGCTAACGTGTCTGATGTCCACGTGAGTCTCAGGTATAGACTCAAGGCTTAATCCAGCTATCTGTTTGTCACTTACACCTTCCTCTCCTACAACAGGCTAGTTTCCACATAAATGTTGATGATAACACTCAGAATAACAGTACTGTAAAAAAATTAAGAAAGAATGAGGAATTATTTAACCCAGATTAGAAGAAGTTCTGACCATTATCATGAATGTCATTATTGTGCCTCATCTTTCTGTACTTCCTTGTGTTGCTGTGGTGATAGCTTGAGCTAAATTGCTGCTCATACTGACTCGTCCACCCCTCCCTTTTCCATCATCTCCTTATTTTCTTTCTTTCAGGTTTGCAGTGAACACATATTGAGTTACTTTATGTAATTGGTACGAAATATCATATTTTAGCCTTTCTATTTTAATATTTTCACACCATGTAAATCTTTACATGTTGCATTTTTATTTTTTGTTTTAAACGTCTAACAACCTGGTGACTTTTGAGTGCATTAGGCCGACTTTACTGACTTTTCATCAGCGCCTTGCCTTTCTTTTTCTTATACAACCCATATAATGACGATTTCCTTCCAGATCTCTTACAAGTAGGACCAAATAAAACCAATGGTTTTGAACCTTTTCAGAGTCTTGGAGGACAGCAGCGCAATCCACTCTCGCGTCCAGATTGGGGACAGGTTTTGGTCAGCTTCGATTGCAGTCTCTTGCTCTGCTTGACTGATGAACAGCTTGTGATGTCAGCCATTTTAGGTTGGACAACACAGAGCATGGTGCTCCGCCATCTTTCTCTCCCTCCCCTCTCAGCAGCCCAGATTTAACACATGCACCAGCAGTGGCCACAGCAATGCAGCCGCTTGCAACCCACGCAGCCATCCGCTCACTGACCTAAGAGCAGCCCAGATGGAGATTCGGGCATCAGAGGGAATGACAGTGTAGGAACACTGTAATTGAAGTTTCCTTATTGTCGCCAGTACCGTGTAAGACTTGAGACGGCTCCTGAGAGAGGTTTAGATGCATATAAGATGTGTGTTTGTGTTTGCTGGCAGGGATATGAGTGAATGAAACCTTGGAGATGATTGACAGTAGGGGGTTAGCTGGAGTTGCATCTGTTTAAAGTGGGAGAAAGTAATTAACAAGCCGTTTTTGTTGACGCAAAAAAATGTTGCAAAAGATGCAAAATGATTGCTGTTGCGAAGGTGCAGATTTGATAATTAACATTAAGAGGTTGCTTTTAGTGTTTCCTTGAAAGGGATTGTACTTGGCAGACTTTTGGGCCTATTTATATTTCCATACCTGTGTTTCATACAGTGAATACAGGAGCTCTGTTTGACTGCTGCAGGCCAAACACAAGAGCCACAGAGTGTGCAGGGAATAGGGCAGCATGGCAGATGTCTGGACAGGGACTTAACAGGAAGAGACGCCATCGGCTTTGACCAATAGCATGCTTGGGAGACTGCAACCACACCTAGCAGAGAGACATGAGCACTGCGTGCAGGAGGCGCTGAAATAGGAGCAGGGCAGGGACTCTCCAAATACCACTCAGAGTTGTGTGGAACAAACAAGCCCCGCTTGGGCCAAGGACTGGATGGCATAGGAGATGTGTGTGTGTGTGTGTGTGTGTGTGCGCGCGCGTGTGTGTGTGCGCGCATGTTTAGCCATATGCGTGTGCTTTGGAAAAGTAAGCTGGTGGAAGAAAGATTGGGTAGGGGGTAGGAGGTGGTTGCCATGGGGACAGTAACACACCAGTGGCGCTGCCGACCTGTCTCCCTGGGCCAAACTTGTTCGGAGAGGGAGGAGACGAGGGAACAGTGGTAGGGAGGGAGTGGAAGGAGAGGGTTCGGAGATGTTGGAAAGGGAGGGGGAGTGAGAGTGAGGAGGGATGTGTGGGGAAGCAAAAAATGGAGCAAACATGGAAAAGCCTGCCTGTGTTGTTCACCTATGATGTGTCGTACCAAGACATTTACTTCACTCGCAGATATTATTGTTACACCTGTGTTCTCAGCTATGTGATGAGTTTTCTCAAGTGTATTTGAGTACTATTATTGTACCCTGCTCTGACCTAGGCAAGAGTCGGGCCAGGCTATGGAAGGAGGTCATGCTATGCTGTGCCACTGATGAAGCAAAGATAACACAGGATTTGAACCTAGAGGGCAAAAACATTACCTTTGTGTGTCACTGAGAGACCTGTGACTCTTGCACACAATTATAATGGCAGCGTCACTACCTTAGTAAGCAAGCTTCACACATAGGCATGCAGGCACCCACCCCCGCCCTGCACGCCACATACACACAAAAACACAAGCCCCCACCTACCCCACTCACCTCCCTTTTCTCTACTCTCGGTCTCACAGGAAACCCACACATGCAAATACAAACACGCATAACAGACATAAACCCAGCATCATCGCATGGTCAGTCAGTGTATGCATAACATTCAAGTTATCAGCCCGTGCACTCATGCCAGTGAGTCAACAGAACATGTCTGAACCTTACGTCCATGAGACATGAGCTGCCCATTTCCTCTTACAGATTATAGCTCACTGTTGTTTGAGGCATCACCTGTGTGAGGCCTATTCTTCTTTGTTAGTTGCTCCTAGTTTCCGATTTTTCACGTTAATGGCCACTGGAGCTCTGTGCTAACAGGTTGGAGATATGTGCATGTGTGTGTAAAGGATTGTCCACTCACTGGGACTTTGTGTGCACTTTTTTAAGCTCCAGTTTTGCCACTGAAACCTGTGTGTGGGTGTGTGTGCAGACAGACACTGAGGCTGAACTCCAGGTTACATCCATTGGCAGAACATTCCAGGCTTTGCAGTGCATTGAAGAGGGAGGGAAACACAGTGTGATTGCAGTTTTGAGCAAGAAGGGGGCTCGGAAGTGCGGGGGTAGGCTTGTTTTGAGGTGGGGGGGTTCAGGGAAGAAAATTCCTCAAAGAAACACCTCAGTGCTTCCTCCACGATAGTTAACACCCCTCCTCACCCCGAACAGCCCGCCCATCCCCCACAATCATCTCCCATTCGCTCTCCCTCTCCTCCTGTCTGCCACCCACACCCAGCAGAACCACGTGATGGATGGTTGTGACTGCCCACCCATAAGCCTTTGTGTTGGTCATGTGACCACCCTGCCTTGGCAAAGCGGTGCCCCCTGATGCAGAACTGAATGGCAGGGGAGTAGGAGGGGCGCACAGCGGCCCAAGCAAAGGGCAGTTACTCTCTGTTGGGGGGTGTGAGAGGCGAAAAGGGGCATCACGTTCCCTCACAGTAGCAAACCTCAATTGACTGTTAACCCCTCACACTCCTATCCGAAGAGAGGGATGCTCTGGTCTCACTCCAAAAAGAAAAAAGATGAGGAAAAAAATTCATCAGTGGACTTCAGACATGGAGTCTAAGATTTCATGTTACCACATTGTGTGTGTTTTTTTTTATATATATTCATTTTCTTTCTCTTTTTCAATCCAAATCCGGACTAAGGTCCCTTCTGGCCTCTGTGTGTGCAGCAAAGCGAACTCTTTGTACCTTCTGTCACTCCCTAGCCCTGTGGGGGTTAACTGGGCACTGAGCTAATGTACCATGACCTTTGTATAGCAAAAAAAGGAATTATGTGTGCATTTGTGAGTACAACCAAAAGACATCATTAGTCCCTGGACAAGTTATATTTGATAAGAGAAGAGTAAGCTGCTGCTCACCTTGGCAGAGATGTGGCGTTGGTACAACAGCCCTGTGCTCTAAAATGTTTTTTAGACATGTTTGATGTGTGCATTGAGCTGCTCTGTTAATGATAAGAGGAGTGGAAAGAGTTTATATTTGGACTGCTAACCATAAAGGCACATTTCATGTTTTATCCTTGGTAAATAATCTGTGTCTGGGGTTAGGCTAGACTTATTTATTGAGATTTGGGGATATTTTCTGTTGGACATAATTCAGCTGAACCTTGTTGAGTTTCTACTTTGTGCATGAGGTGTCATGTTGGGGCAGAGTGACTGGGAGAGTAATTGCCCTAGAGCTGTCCTTCAATACTGCATCACTGGCTCTGTGTTTGGGGAAAGGAGGGAGGAGCAAAGCCCTCCACAGGAGGCTTCGCCATTTTGTTGAAGACAAGGAGTCTGGAGGTGTAGTGAACATTTTAAGATGTGCATTCTTATGCAGGTATTTTTGTATCTGTACTATCTATGCCACTGTCGGCAGAAACACATCTTTCTAAGGAACATCTGTTGAACCACCCACTTGCACACTTGGCAAGTACGCTGTCTCTGAACAAGCACATTCACAAGTGGTTATTTCTTCTACAGTCATTATAAAGGTGTTTAGTGAGGCTATGGAGGCTGTAGATAAAAAAAAAAATACAGTGTGCCATCTCTGTGGGGGGTGTGTCTGAAAGAAGGGAAGTGAGGCAGAGTTATGTGGGGGAGGGGAAAGAAAGGGGGTAGGACAGGAGCTTTCCCAAAAAGCCTGTAGAGAAGCAGACTGAGCTTGTTTGAATGCCCTCATAAAAGAGATAGCCTTGAGTTTCATGAGGCAGGGAAGCTGAGGAGAAGACTTAAAAAATGCCTTTAGAATTGAATGTTTACGAGAAAGTCTGTAATTTTAAGGGCTTTTTCACAAGGTGTTAATATTACCTGTGAAGTTCACGTTTTACCTGGAATCACCCATCTGTGCAGGATTTTTATCCATCTGGGAGAAAACTGGCTTTTGCTCCATGTTAGTAAGAAAATGCCTTTGTTTACCCATCTTCTTGTTTGTCACTTAAAATTGTCAGCAGAAATTTACAGGTGTATGATGTCCGATGGTGACTGAACTTAAACATGTTCTGTTTGTTTGTTTTTTTAGGATTGCCTGTAAAACTGCAGAGAGAACTACTTGGACCTATGGAAACACTCCGCCATCCTCCCTCCCCCATGCCTGGTCTATAGCAAACAAATAACCCATCTTCTCTCTAACACCCTGCTCTCAGCCATTTGACCAGCCCTTCCCACCCTGTGGTCACACCATGGCCAGCAAGAGGAAGTCTTCTACGCCTTGCATGATCCCTAGCAAGATTATCTGCCCCATAGAAGAGGTTGAGCAGCACTCACCTGTTCTTCTACGTCAGTCCAGGATTTCTGGAAGTAACAGTCATAGCCCTCTAGACCCTGGTGAGTCTTCCAAACTGGAGGCGAGGGATGCTGACAAGGACGGTGCTGGCACTTATACCTGCAAGCCTTGTAATTATGAAACCCATGACCTTAACTTATTCTTGGATCATGTTTACTCTGGGCATCCAGACTTCCGTGCAGACCCCAGCTTTGTTTGCATGAGTTGTGCCGTTTCTGCGCCTAAGTTTGAAGGCCTGGCCCTGCACAATGCCAGGGTTCACCCCAGTACATTGAATACTACTCTGCAACTGAGGAAGAGGGACAGGAGGATGGTGGTAGAACAGAATCTGGTGAGTGGGGTAGAGACAGGCAAGGACAGTGAGATTTCCATCACAAAAACCCCAATAATGAGGATGCTAAAGGGCAAATCAGAGCCTAAACGGATTGTAGTGTCTCACCTGGTCTCTGAAGAACCATCCTCAGACCGACACTCTATCTCTGCATCAAGAGATACTGAAAGGAAAGAGACTGCTGCAGTGACAGTCACACACGTCCCTACAATTGTTCACAATGGAACAACCAAGGTCACGTTGCCCTCGGCTATCCAAATAGTCAACGGTTCTGCAGCATTACCGATGTTAAAGACGCCCATCACACAGGTATAGATGGTCTGTTTGTGTAGATGTCTTTAATCTGTTGTTATTTTAATTGGATTCACTCACATAATTTACATTTTAACATTTCTTTAGGTGGTTTCAGTAGCTCAAAACAGAAGCCTTTCCCATGCTGCACCAATCACAGCCTCCTCAACTGTTTCCTCAGCTTCCTCACATTCATCCTCAAAAAATCTCCCAAAGGTAGTTGTACATTTTGTGTCCCAGTATAAAGAAAGCCATAATCCAAAAACATGTTATAATCTCCACCAATCATTTTTAAACTCTCCTTTACTAGGTAATGATTCCTTTGAGCAGCATCCCCACCTACAGTGCCTCCATGGATGACTCCTCCTTCCTGAAGACCTCCTTCAGTAAGTTTCCATACCCTACAAAGGCTGAGCTCTGCTACCTGACTGTGGTCACGAAGTTCCCTGAAGAGCAGATCAAGATCTGGTTCACAGCTCAAAGACTAAAACAAGGCATCAGCTGGTCTCCAGAAGAGATAGAGGAGGCTCGGAGGAAGATGTTCAACACCATCATTCAGACAGCACCTGCCACCTCACAGAACCGCACTCAGAGTCACCACAGCCCTGCTCAACACACTATTACAGTTCTGCCTGCCTCACTTGGGCCCACAGGAATCCCCCAGTTTCTGCAGGGATCCCTTGTCAGCCAGGGAGGGGTGATCGTCACACAGCCTGTGGTGGCAAATGGTATTCAGGTCAGCAGTGCTCCGGTGGCCCTGGCTGTCACACCTAAGCCTCAGGCAGCGGCACGGCCAATGATGCAGGCCCGACCTGCTGCAGCTCTGGTGGCGGACAAAGGAATTAGCATGGTGGTGGGTACAGTGGGAAGCAGTAGTGCAGGAAGCAACATAATTAGCAGCAGTAATAGTAAAAGTGGGGGAGGGGGCACAAGCATTACTAGTAGTAGTCAGTCTGGTGCCATCAATCTCAGTCTTGGAAGCAACAGTCATAGCAATGCTAAGGTAAGCAGTGTCAATGGTAAGCACAGTAGTGCTAATGCTGACTCCAATGACAAGAGAAATGGTAATGATACCAGCCGAATAAGTACTAAGAACACTGTTATCAGCAAGGCAAACAGCACCAGCATTGTGCATAGGGACAACAAGGTGACCACGGACAGCAAAGCTGTTAACAGCAGCAAAACAAGCGGTGATGGACACAAGAGTAAACACTCTAATGATGGTTACAACATAAATGACACAAGTAGCACAAGCACGGATGATGTTGATCCCTCTGCCAGAGACTCTCCAATTATCAAAATGGAGGAAGCATCATCCCCTGCCTCCAAATCTTCCTCCCCATCTCCTTCAGCTCCCTGCAGTACAGCTGGCTCCCGGACACCTGTCAATTCATTCTTGGACCCCAACTTTTACAAGGGCAAGAAGTCTCAGGAGCAGCTCAATGCCCTGAAGGACAGCTTCCAGGTGAGCCAATTTCCTGACCAGGAAGAAGTAGACCGCCTCATTGCTTTGACTGGCCTCACTGTGCGAGAGGTCCGCAAGTGGTTCAGTGACCGGCGCTACCACTTTCGCAACCAAAAGGGCACACGTTCCAGCACAGGAAGTCAAAATAAGCCCAGCACTGTCTCTGGAGCAGGAAGTGGTCCAAGTACACCTGTGAGCTGCGCTGCCACCAGCAGTGCCACCCCTGTGGATCTGTCAGAAAGTCGCAGCAACTCTGTTGCTAAAACGCCTCAGCACAGCTCCCCTAATGCCCCTCTGAGCCCATCTGCAACACACACTCCCACTTCGCCCACCACACCTTCCCGCCGACTCCCCAGACCACCTTCACCAGATTTCACAGCCATCCGTTATAAGGAGAGAGACCCCCATCAGGTGAGCTTCATACCTATGTAAATGATTAGCCATTGGAATTAAATACTGAACCTGTTTTTAGATACACGTGTTGTAGTATTTATAAGGTTAAGTCACAGATCTTTCAGGAGAAACTGTTGCAAATTAATTTTTCTCATTGAGTTCACTTGTAATTCATTCATGCTTATTAATAATTGTATCCATGCATATATTATGTTTAGGTTAAGGCCCTTGAGGCTAGCTTTACTGAGAATGCTGATCCATCAGGAGAAGAGGTGGATAGGCTGCGATCTGAGACCAAGATGACCAGGAGAGAGATCCATGGCTGGTTCACTGACAGGAGGAAGAGAGTGGCTGCAGAGAAAAAGAAAGAGGAGGCAGATCGCGTCTTCAAAGATGATGAGGAGGACATTGAGGCTGATGGGGAAGAGAGACAGAAAGATGATGGTTTTGGAGAGCCAAAAGTCAACCCTATTAAAATAAATCTAAAGATGCTAAAGGTGACAGAGGCCAGTGGCAAAACAGAGGGAGAAGGGTTGGATAATTCAACTATTCCATCTCAATCCAGCAACTCACCTACTTCCTCCCTTGGCGCCAACTCCTCCTCCACCTCCAAACCATCTCAGTCCTCCACATCAACCCCAAAAGCATCTCACTCCCCAAAACCTACAACCATCCGAGGCAAGAAGACAGCGGAGCAGCTACACCTGCTCAAACAAGTCTATGCTCGGACCCAGTGGCCCAGCGCTGGTCAGTATGACGAGTTAATCTCAGGCACTGGGCTGGCCAGACCTGAGGTGGTGCGCTGGTTCGGGGATTGTCGTTATGTGCAGAAGAATGGGCAACTGAAGTGGCTGGAGGAGTACCAGAACATGGCTTTGGAGGAGGACCTGAAGCAGGAGAATACGGAGATCCTCCAGGCTCACCTTGACGTCCACGGCAGACTGGAAGAGTCACAGGTACTGATGAAAACAAGTGTTGACACCTTTTTCCTGAATTTTGACTTGAATTGACTGGAACTTTTTGTAGGAGAGATATACAAAGAAAGTATCTGTTCTAACTTTCACACAGCTTCTTTTAGGTGTTAAACTATTCATAGTCTGAGCTATTTTTTTCTGAGGCATAGAATATTTTGTGGGTTTAGATGCAAATGAATGGGAAAAAAAATGGCAGCAAAGTGCAGTCAGAGACAGCTGAGGAAATCATCCAACGTTAACTTAAATATTTTCATAAATTGTTCTCTTTAAATAAAGCACACTGCATGTTTTGTTTTTTTTTAATCCACAGCCTCTGTAGCCTCACTGAACACCTTTTTATAATGATTGTAGAAGAAATTTTACCTTTGCATGCATACGTGGCAACTATTGGAGGTTGGATTAGTGTCAATAAGTCATCAGAGCTCTTTGTAGTTCCTGGGAAACTGAAGTATTTATGTGTTTGGCAGAATTTATCAGCTTTTTAATAAATGTCAGGGCTTTTTACTCAGTCTGTTGTTTTAATAAAAGTAAATGACATTTAAAGAAAATTCTCTTACCCTGTGAGTGTTAGGCAAAGACACACTTCACTTTATTCTTTACATGAAACATCTATTGATGGTTATCAAATGCTCAAGGAGAAGCTTTGGGCCAGATGTACTGTACACATTACTACCCAAGCTAGTTTTAAATTGATCAGAAGCAGTGGATGTATGTGATATCTCTTCCTGATTTTTGTATCCGATTACCATCAATATTTCTCTCTGGGGCACTTTGGAAGTCAGTTTTAGATGATATGTCATAAAATATCCTGAAATTCGATTGAAAATTGTTCTGCATGTGCAGCTAAAAGATCTAAAAAGATGAAGACTTTACTACCTATACCCCTCACCTCCCCACCCACCCAGCTGCAGGAACTAGCTGATGTGAGCGGATTGAGTGCAGACCTGGTGCGACATTGGTTCTCTACCAAGACAGCTCAGCTCAAAACCAAACAAGCTGCTGCTCATACGACAGAAGCAAGCTCGGTTGTACCAGGCGTGGCAGGAGAGCCACAGACGACAGGACCCTCCCCTTTAGAGCCACAGCCAGGAGGCGGGACCGAGGAGAAAATGGAGCAGTCAGTGTGCGGCGTTGCAACAGAAGCAGAGGAGACCAACACTGACAAGAATGTAAATGCTAATAAAGGTAATCTTCCGTCCTGAGGTAGTAATTTTCCATTCAGCATAAAGTAGCATAGTCTACTCTGGGACTGACTGGAAAACGTGACCAAAAGAAGCTCTTAGATTGTTAGATGTATTTCATTTTAAGAAGGGAAAATATTTTGACATCCAGGTAAAATTTTAATACAGCCTTTTATGGGGATAATGACCCAAAATGCCACAATATTCGAAAGAGGAACTCACGAGTATGAAGTTTGAGACACTGGGTGTTAAATGATAAATACACCTGATAGAATCATAGAATCAACACCAGTGTGTGTATTTGTGAAGTGGCACGAAGGTGTGAAACAAGAACCTACAAACATAAAACTGTGTAATATAAGGCATGCTTGGAGAAAAATTTGTTTTAAACAGATCTGTGTCTGAGAACCAAATACTGTGTAAATGTTGAAATATTTTTGAGTGATGGATTTTTTTTCTTCTTCATTAGAAACTGATTGAAGAGGCCTTTGTGTTGGGAGGTGGATTTTACAACGCAGGTGGTCTTTGTTCTGGAGTCTGACTAAAAGCCAGCAGATGCGTTTTGTAACAGGATCACTGGATGGAAATGGATCTTGAATCTTTCCCCACCCACTCATCACTCACTTCCTCCCTCTCTCCCTCCGTTCTCCAAACTCCCACCCCCAGAGGTAGGCACGACCTCCTCTGCGACGTGAGATGGACACTAGTCACTAATCCCCACATCCACTCCCTCCTATTTTGTGTCGACCTCTTCTACACCAACATCCTCTCTAATATTCTGCCGTTTCCCTTTTCGAAGAAAGTAGAGACTGATGTGCAGGGGTGGGGATGGAGGTGGAGGGAGGTTAAGATGTCAGCGTGCTGCCATGTTTGCTCCTCCTGCCCTCTGTGATGGGACAAAGGACAGAGTAAAGTGTGACTGAGATTGAAGCCTGATTTTGGGGTGGATTGGGTTTAGACAGAAGAATACAAGAATCTGCAGTGTTGATATCATAATTTGTTTTGGGATGTGAAAAAACTGCACAAGTCATGCTACAGGGTGCCTGCCGAGGCCTTAGATGAACATTGTTGTTTTTTGTCTTCATATTCTTGCTTTTTATATTTGCAGCTTACTTTAAATGTGCGAGCCAAGCTGTGGACATCACATCTTTGATCTCTGTCATTTCTATCTTCATGCTCCACTTAAATTGGACTTCAAAGTGTTTGGTATGTGAAGACATTTGGAATTATTTTATTCAAAGAGGGCAAGCACCCTGTGGTGTCTACAACAGAAAAAAAACACAACATAGTAGGCAGTATGGAATATGGTTTGTGTGGTAGCATTAAGTGCTTCTTTACATCATCGAAATGTACGTACATTTGTTTCTATGGAACTTTCTTACTGAATAAATTTGACTGTAAAAGAACTGTGAACTTTAGGAAAAGTTCCATACTTAGGCTTGATGTACAATTTTTACAGATGTATTTGCAGAATAAACAGAATGTTATGTATTTGTGGCTTTGAGTCATTGCCCGAGTCAGGTGGCCAGTCAGTGTCATGTTGTGCAGCCACAGTGAGATGTCACCCAAATCTGCACCACCAACAGAAATATTGACTCCTTGAAAGCTTTTTTTTTTTTTTAATTATCAGAGCTTCATAGAATATAAATTGTTACCTTTACAAAGCACCACTTTTATACAACATAATCTCAAACTTCTAGTCAAAGCCTACATCCAATATCTGAGTCGTCTTTGTGGCACAAAATACTTCGGTCAACCTCTCAAGCAGCAGTTTACACATCTTTGACTGTAACTACAGTCATTTCCTGTGGTGCAGCATCTGAAGTTAAAAGAAAAAAAATGTAGCAGAAATATCTGTACCTCATTTTAATGCATGCAAAATGTAAGGAAAAGACAAGTTGTGTAAAGCAGTGAGTATTTTATTTACTTTCAGGCTTGAATATGTTTAATATGAAAGGCAAAATTAAAACAAATACTACTTTCCATAGTTTAGGCACATTACAGGAAGGCCAATGTAAATGAGGCTGTCACTAGCAAAGAAAAGATGGGAGAGGGGAGAGAAACAAATGACAATTAAGAGCTCTGCGCACCCATTCAGGTGTTTTAAAGTTTTTCTGGTTGATTAGACCTCATTACACATTAGTAGGAGCATAAATCCCCCTCTTGTGACAGAAACAAAGTAAGCAGTGGAGTCGGGGATGTCCCAGTCCAACATGGCTCTTTACATTCTCACACAATACTGAGATGCAGCCTCAATAAGGGATAACGCCTGTGTGGTTGCACCATGGCTGTGCATGTGGAAGATGTGGTTGTAATGTGATGTTGATGCAGATGGAGGCACATAGAGATTTACAGACAGGCCAGCTTTAAGAGCACTGGAGGGTGGCCTCTCCAAAGACCTTTTATCAACCACTGGAGGACAAATACATGGAACATGAGGAGCTTTGGGATAAAATTTTTAAACGCAACCAAGTACTCACTCCTGACCTTGCTTTTACCTTAAATCATACCTTATGGCTTAAATGTATCTCAGTCATCAAAACACTGAGAATATTAAACTTACATCATATAGTCTCCGTGTACAAGCAGGGAAAACAGTTTTAATTTCAAGACTATAAATATAACACTATGGCAGGGACAAGACAAACTTTTGCATGTTGAAGTGTCTAAAACTGACGATAAAGAAATACAAAACGTTGGGATATGCATTCTCACAAAGCTGTCTGCTAGTGTTTTATACAAAGTCTGCAACTTTTGCACATTTCTTGTCGGATCTGTTCAATGGCAATTTAATTGTTATGGCGTTATACCTCAAAATGTTCAAACATGTCTGGAAAGCAGCTTGTTACAGTGGCAAAACTCACCAAAACATAAGGGTCCCTTACTGTGTGGTGCACACTGTAATAGATTACTATGGCTTAAACTTACAATTCAAACTGACTGCTCTTCAGCAACACCGTTGGTTTTTTGTAATTACTGACAAAAATAAAAAAGAAACCAGCTGTAGTAAAATGGCTCAGCTAAGGACCTTTAGACCATGTCCACACTTCTGCTGACATTACATTTTCTAAAGTAGACTAACAACAGCGAAGTTTCTATTCACTGCCAGCCTACATCGGTGTAAATTTGGGAATAACTTTTGTGAACATATTAAAAACACTGCACAAAGTGGCATTGCGGGAAAGAGAGACATTTACAATGTTTCTTGAATTAAATGTGAAGATATAATGTATTCATGCTCTGCAAACCGATCTGTGGTTATAAGTAATGTTCAAACTGCTGAGCAGATTGCTGATAATTAATGCAGCCCTAAGCTGCGTGTGCACCAACCCCGTCAGTGACAAGACCGCAACGTGACCATGAGCATGTTGGTAGTTGATGCAATCAGACTACAACCTTTTCCGAGATCTAACATTAATCCCTGGTCCTGCATCATCATTGAGGGTTGGACTGGCTGATGTTTTTGTATCAGACTGACTTGTGAAGCAATGCAGGACAATGGAATGATGTGCACTTATTTGGAATGTAAATTAGAGATAAAAAGTCTGTATATGTGCAGATGCTGCTTGCTCTTACTGCTTTCAACACAAACACTTCTCCTTGCTTTTAAAGAAGGAAAAAAGAAATAAAAAGACAACTATGTAACATAATTCTAATTTTAAGGTACGAGTTAGACTGGAGGCACATAAAGTCCTCCTCAAAGCAGAGAAGAGAGATGTCAAAACTAGCTGTAGAGAGCCCTCATGTTTTACACAAACAACAGAAAAAAAAGGTCACATTATGAATGTTTAAAGGTTTAAATAATTACAATAATTAAAAACATGGAGAAGGGAGCTCTTTGAGAGCAGGTTGGCTGCTGCTGCTGTTCTCCGGCCAAACAGCACAGCAGGAATAAATATATAGGTTCATATAGGCCAAAAACAGAAGAGCAAAGAAACTTGACTGGAAACAGTTTCAAACTGATGCCTCCTCTAGCTCTTTCTTTCCCTCCTCTTGGTCTCCAAACGAAGCAGCCGTTGTGCACGAGGACACAAGAGATTACAATCTGCCCCATAAAACATGGGAACACGGTCCAGGGCTGGAACTCTCTCAGCCTTTGCTGTTTGTTCTGCTGTGAATGTCATTTCTTCCTGTCCGCCGCCGCCAGCTTCCTCTCAGTGACCCCCGCCCCTTTCAGTGTCCGAGTCCCTCCTTCTCGTCAGGCGGGCAGGCTGGGGGTTTCAAGAAAGGAGGGAGGGAGAGCTGCCTGAAATGTAGGCCAAAGCGGTGGTGGGTGTTTCCATGGAAACTGTGTTCACAGCAGTCAGTGACATCATCAGTACTGGATGGGGGAAGGATTTTTTTTGGGGGGGGGGGGTCTTGGACAAGAATGAATCCTGATTGGCTTGGACTTAGACACGGTTCTCCACTCTGGTCCTCCGCAACATCCTGCAGTCAAGACAAAGACAGAAGGATGTCTGGTCTCTGCTATACGCTCCAAAGTCACAGCATGAGCATGTACAACCCCTAAAACACACACACACTTACCGTCTGTTCTGTGGGTCCATGTGGTCCAATAGAGGCTCCTGGGAGACCCTGAAATCATCGATGGGTGACTGGTAGCGGGACTCAAAGGAGCCCTCCCTTCCCCTGTAGGCCATGGCCTGACCTGGTGACTGGGGAAGAGGAGACATGCTGGAGGAAGTTGAGGACACTGAGCTTAGTTCCCCAAAACGTTCCCGCCCTACTTGGGCTGATGTTGGCAATGACGTGGATCCGACCGCAAGGAACGGGCTCAGAACCTCACCATTTTCATCCTAGAAGGAAAAATGAGGAGACAGTCCATACACATAGTGTTGACCCCACAGGCTCTACTGCACATCTCCATGGTATTACAGAAAAACAAAGACACAAGACAATGCCTTCAAGACCTGCCAACATGCAGGATCTACTTAAATATTCTAAAATAAATGTCAGTTGTGAGAACACATATCACACTAACAACTGACTACTGTGTGGTATATGTGTGACTAGCAACTCCAGATAAGATTCTGTGAATACTGTCCAGAAACTCAAAAATAATTTGAGTTAAGAGAAGTGATACCACTCTATGTGCTCCAAGCACAACCATAGATTTGACTAGCTAAGCTTAAAGCATAAGAACAAAAGAGTAAGGGCATAGCTTATTAATACAGAATGGCGTGTATGTAATCTTACATTTAAAAAAAGAAAATGAAAAGGCACAAAAATGTCGGTTCATGAACTTGTAGTAACTACTGGTTTAAAAGACGTGATGTGCTGCAAATACAACATGAAAGACTGGACTGGGTTCCACTGAATCTTTTCTCAGTTTGTTGATCATACAGACAGCATGGAGCAGGTTTAGAACAAGGTCAGTACAGAACGAAGCTCACCCTGCCTCTGACGATATCCATGTGAACTAACAACGAAGTCAACTCTAGATCCTCATTGTAGCTGTTCTTCAGAGGCACAGACCGGTAACCTGGTTAAGTACAAAGAACAGAAGCAAAACACTTGTATTAGAGTGCTGGTTAGTTAAAAATAAAAAACAATGTAATAACAAATGGCACAAGGAATAAAAAAAAAATGTCTCTGAACACATACCAGTCTTGAGACTCTGAATGGGGAATGTGGCCTGAGCCAGGAAGTTTTGGTCATTGAACATGTCTATTTCATTAACCACAAATCGCAGGAAGGCAAAGGCAGAGTTGCACACTGGGAACTGGAAGGACTTTCTCGGCCATGTGGGGTTCAAACCGTTATCAACTGTATATGACAAAAACAAAAAAGATGGGACAAAAGAAAAACAAGAAAATTAACACCTTTCAATAGTGTTATTCCTATAGTTGCACAACTTACTACCAGCTACCAGCAATGCAAACACTTAAAAAAATCAAAAAGAACAAAAGCTCCCACTGAGGCTTTGTGTCTCAAGAATTCTTCCCTGTTTAATTTCTGAAGAACTGTTTTAATGTCTATTATGCAATTTTTCTCTCTGTATTCCCAGACATGGCTTACTTGTTTGTACAACAACTTGTTTTTCTTGGACCAAAAAGGAAATTATAAAATGGTAATGTATCCAGTAGCAGCTTATTTCTACAGTGCTGGTGTGGTATGGCTTTACTGCCAGAGAAACTTGTGGTTAAAACTGAAGCAGCACTCACCTGCCGATTCTGTTTTTTGCTTGGCACTATCGTACTCAGCCCCGCACACCTCAATCTCAATGAGAGGGGAAACAATGCCTCGTCCATGCTTAGGAAGGTGCCGAGCACCTAAGACCTTCAGAGAGGAAGAAGAGGAGGAATAATAATTCAGTACTTCACACTTCATTTATTTAATTGTAGCACACACACACACACAAACCATCATCCTTCATGTAGTGTTGCTGTAGAAAAAAAAAGTAATGACAGATGTATGTAATCTAAAAAATAAAGTCCTTTATAAAATATTACTGTGTTGATTCAGATAAACATGTTTGAGTTTACAAGGTGAACTTGAACCTAAAGTAATAGACTGAAATAACCTACTACACACTTTTCTACATTTGAAGTTGTGCAGCAGTGTCTGAATGTTTAGTAGGATTTTAAACATTTAAAAAAAAAAAACTAAAGAAAATAATCTGTTTCATAAAAAAACACTTATCACTATTATATATACGAGCAGTGATAAGTGTTTTGTATGAAATAACTGATTATTTTCTTTAAACTGCAAGCTGAAACAAAACGTGGTGTGGAGTGAAAAATGTATTAAATTTAATATGATTAATAAAAACGAATGTGAAAATGTAATAACAAATGGCTCAACAAATTAAGTATTCATATATTTAGGGGAAAAAAATATCAAAATGCACTCACGAAAATAAGCACCAGTGTTGGCCTTGTTTTTTTAAATGTGCTACAACAATCATGTCACTCTCAGTGCTGAAAGAAAATACCCCATGCAGTACCTGAAAGCCTGCTTTCATTATGATCATTAAGAAGTCCACTAAATAGTCCTCACTATACAATTCCTTAAGTAGTCAGTAGAGATTAGTGAGTGAGTGTGTGATTATGGACAGCATTACACTTTGCAAAGCAAGGGATATTTCAGTTTACCAGATGAATCTGATGTATATCATGCAGCTTCTCATTATAAAAGTCAATGATATGAGTTTCTTAGAGATTAAGAGACTAACTCAGTGTTTAAACGTGTAAATAAAAATACCACAACCACCCCTCTGAAGTGCAGATGGTGTAACAAAACCACAGGTTAAATGCACAAAATAAGCTCAAAAATATTGCAATGGCCAAAAACATCAACAGTCGCAAATAAATTTTTTAACAAATTTAACCCTTTTACTATGACTTTTGGAGTCATAGTAAACGGCAGATTTGTGAGATTTGTTAGGATGTGTTAAATATTTGTACGTGTTACTGATGAAAAGTAAATCAAGATGGAACATGGCACAAATAAAAAACTTTTCAGACATCTTAAAAAAAAACAAAACAAAAAACACTTTCATGATTATAAATATTCATTTGAAATGATGTAGCTGTAGCTCTAAATCTATCAAATCATCAAACAGTATGTGGACATCATTTCTGCAAAGGCTAACTATGATAACGTGTAGCTAAGCTAAGTATTATTATTACAGTCACTTAGCAGGCGCTTTTATCCAAAGTGACTTACAGTGGTTAGGCAGTAGTGTAAGGGTCTTGCCTAAAGACCCAACTGGATGGTGTTAATATTTATCCTCTGGGGGAAGGGAACTCTGGACTCCCGCATGGGAGATGAATGCTCTGCCAACTGAACTACAAGCAGAGGTTTTGGTGCAGACAGTTCAGGTGGAGTCTCTAAAATGATAATATTAGCACAGTTTGGCCATCTAATCTCAACTACCCCTAACTGTTGACATTAGGTTTTATCTTTGCAATATCTTTCCATGTCTCTCTCACCGTGCTCTCCACCCTTAAAAACGTTCCCAGTCTTTGCAATTAAGGCTTTCCCAGTAGCATGAAATCCACTGCATCATGCTATCACATCTGCTTGAACACAATCCAATTCTCTCCATACTGTACCTCTACCACTAGAGTGACTTGTTCAATGCCTCGTAGTGTATGTCTGTCAAAGGGATCAAAGCTGTCGTCCCTCATGATGGGTGGCTGAAGGACGTAGCCACTCCTTCCATTCAGCATGAACAGAGCCTGGTTCATCTGCATGGGTTTGTCTGCATTAGGACGCACAAGGAAGAGATAAGGAAAATTAAGAAAGGAATGAATGTAAAGAATGAAAAGATACCCTGCCTGTGCTGCTTTATGTGGAATAAGTTACATACCTGCTGTCTGGAAGTTAAGTGCGACCAGCTGGGACCCACAAAGCCACATAGGTAGCGGGTCATAGTTGGAGGAGTCTAATCGCTGGCCTCTGGGGTAGATCCTGGACAACTGGAGTCGGTTGTACTGCAAGAACTTTTTCCCCTTGATCTTGTTGACGTATTTCTCTGCCTTGGTCTCAGGGAAGGATGACATGTCACGGAAGCAGGCCCGCTCTGTGCCGATCTCTATATGAGGAGAAAACACAGCTAACACTCCTGCACAGCCATTTGGTGTATACCCCCATTTGTTTTGTGCCAACAGAATGAAATTTAATATTTATAGAACTCAAGTCAATGAGTGTATATAATACTTACTTTCTTCATCAAACGGCACAGGTCTACAGTATATGACCAGGTCTGATAATTCCAGTGCAATCTTCTTCCTCCTTTCCATCATCTTCCCCTCCTCAAGCTGGCCACATAGCAACACAAATGTAAACATGGCACCCTTCACGATAACACACATCACTTTATAAAATGAAGCCAGATATAAATACAAAGCTTTTTCAACAATCTCTGCTGTTAGTTATACACAAAAACAGAGACAGCCTCCAGGCACAATGTGTGACAAAAAAACTCCACAATGACAGTGCACACACTACTCTGTCACTGTTTCCTAAATACACTTCATGACTACTGTAAGACAAACAGTTTGGAACTTCAACTGAACACACGAAGCAGCATTAGAATAGAATAAGTGCATTTCCTGTCAGATACGAGATGTATGTATATTTACCTTGGCCTCTGAGGTCATGGTGACTTCACGGATCTTGACCAACCATTCCTTGAGTTCCTCAGAGCTGTTGGCAGCCACATCCAGCACTGGGCCCATGCGCACATTTGGCACCAGGGAGAAAACATGAGGTCTGCTGCCCTTCCCATCAGGGCGCACAACTGGAAAAAAAAAGATATATTAAAAAAAGAGCTGAATGAATTAAGGCAAACTAAGCTCTGACTGTACAAAATGGATGTACATGGAACTTAAACAGCTACCTATCTTAGTTCATCAGAAAGAAAAATGCTTACATATGTATTATTCTGGTAGTGGTCATGTGAAGAAAGTCTTGTAGCTCTTAAAGTTATACCCGTAATTAGAACTTTTCCCACACTGCCACTAGATGGGGTCACTGAGCCACCAAAAAGATCACTAACAGACTGATATTAACTCCACTTAGGGCAACAACAATACATGCCTGCGTGTGTCAATACTAATGTGTGTATTGACTGGACAATGTCAATAAAATACCAAATATAGAACTGTGAGAGAAGTAATGTAGTAATAAAATATTAATTGTAAAAAAAGGCTAATGATGGACAAAAATGGAGGTAGAGGAAGGGATTACCAAGTCACTTTGCAATTAAGAGATTGTGTGAGTGCATTTGACAGCGTGAAACCAAGCCCTCTAGCAAGGTGACTAGATGCTGTGCAGCCCTGCAGAAAATGTCGGACAGGAAGTGGAAGGGCTACTCACCGATCTGACAGGAAGACAAGTCCACGCTTCCCCTAAGCAGATCTCCCAGGGGGCTGTTTTCTGTCATTTCCTGATTTACAGAAAAAGTATTTTATTAAAATGAATTAGAGTGAAGTCATCACCCTTGCTCAGTGAGAGTGGATAACAGCAGACCGTGAAAAGGGAAGAGGGTGAACCTCCTAGTGGAGATAATAATAATAAATTAAATATTATTATTATTATTTTATTAAAGGTATTAAATATATATATATATATATATATATATATAGTAATAATAATAATAATAATAATAATAATATACAACACGCTTGTATATTTAAAGTCCACTGATTACTCAATCAATGGACTTTAAATATACAAGCGTGTTGTTGTACCCTCTATAATTTTCTGGGTTTGACCCTCACATTTCTGTCAGGCTCTGCTGCTGATGGACTAATCTCCTCCACATAGTTTGCAGGAAACCACATCTGCTTCTTCCCTCCACAGTCACCTTTCCACCTGAGAAAAAGGTGGAACAAAGCATGATTAGAAGATTCTTAGAAATCCAATGGTGTCACACCTATTTCATTCACTTGTAACATGCCCTGGCTCCCTGCATTTAGAATTAGATTAAATGGTTATCAATTATGATTTCCTGATTTCCTGATTTGCTGTACACTCACCATCCTCCTTCCTGTTTTTCCACATTAGAGATGACGGCATTCTTGGTAAAAGAGAGCTCATCATCTCTCTGGGCTTTGTACTCATACATTGCTTTCACTGTGCACTGAAAACACAAGATGCACATATTCACAGTTGAAACATGCAAGTTCATGTGACAGAGTACAGTTCAGCTTTATTTGAATTTCTCAACACTGCACACTCACCTTTAAGGTTGGCATTTGATTAGCCTCAACATAAAAGCCAGGATTCCTGCCCTCATACAGTGACCCATAGTCTGGCTCCTGTTGGAAAGCACACTGTGTTATTAGGTCTTTTCACCAGACTGCATTTCTGACTAAATTATCATTTATAAATTATCAAGAGATGTAATTTCATGTTCATTAATACCATGGTAACCATGATATGAACTGCACAGTGTAGTACTCACAGCAGTGCCAATCTTCTCCAGTGTGTCCTCATTGATGGGATAACGCAACTTCATTTTGCGATACAGAGGGTGCTTTTCATAGTAACTGATGAGATCTACAAGGCTGTCAAACTCTGAGGTGCCCAGCACCACAGTCTGACCCTCCTGCTGAACTCGACAATGTTTGATTTTACCCTCAGCCCTGTAAAGAAGTCACAGAGGCCCATGTTATGACCTTTAACTGGGTTGTACTATGTGACTCTGATACTGAGCCTACTCTACACAAACCCTGGTGAACTAAAACAGAAGGTTATTGAGATCAACAAGTATCAAGTAGGGTGGTAACATAAATGAGTTACCTAAATGAAATGGCAAAGGAGTTGGGCTCTGTCCTCTTCCTGACAAGAAAAGCCCCGTCACGAGGAACCCTCATCAGCATGTTTTCTGCATGACTCCTGGATAGGGTGGCATGGTACCACCTAAGATAAATAACAAAACAGAAAATAAATGACAGGGTAGAAATTTGTATTGTTTGTCTTTAATGGGACCTTGCACCATTGATTTATTGCAGAAAACATTAACGTTAAAGACAGCTCTGAAATGTAAACTAATAGTTGCTGGTGTTATTCAAAATTTAAACCCCCCACCAAAAAGTTAATCACTTAAGATTTCAGAACTTTTTCACTTAAATTCTCTACAATCAGCATAAATTCTTGCAGACTCACTCTTTGCTTTCGTGGGCATTAGTCTGAGGCACAGGCTCAGTCAGTTTCATTTCAAACTCGTTGCATCGAAGCGCCACCTGCTGGTAGTGGTTGATCAGAGCAAAGAGTGTCTCAAACACCAAGTTGTCTGTCAGGAAGAACTTGGTGCTGCCTGCTTCCTGGCGAGAGTGGATGCGACAATGCTGTACCCGGCCCGAACGCCTGTTGGAAACATGGGTTAAAAAGACAATAAACAATAAATAAGTAAATAAAAACATTGGAGAGACCATTTTGTTTCAGCAGATGATTCAAGTTTTCAAACTATGACAATAAACAGCTGAGGTTCAAATGAACTATCTGGAGGGTGAACATATATTTTGATTGCAAAAACCTACCAGAAGGACAATGTGTAGTCTCCAACAAAAGTTTCACTCTCCCGGACTAGAAAGGAGCCATCAGGAGCTCCAGTCTCAAGGCAGTACTCTGACAGCAGCCTCTCTGCAATCTGCCTCCCATCCCGGCCAGCACCAAGCTTTCCATGGAACCATTTCTCTGTCACATGCTGGTCCATACCATTGGACACCTGGGGATTTGAAAGAGAAAATGAGAGAAAAGTCAACTCTTCACTAAAACCTAAAAGTGTGTCCACATTCTGTAAAATAGATCAACTTTAATGAAATTCCACATTCTTCCCACCTCTTTAGACCTTTGTTTACCTTTTATCCTTTGAGCATCATGTAAACTCCTAACATTATAACTGAACTGCCGGCAAGCTACTTTACTTCTCCAGAATATAAAAGCCAGGTACAAGTCATCAAAAACATCTGCGCATTTGAAAAGCTGATGACACCTACTAACCTCTCTGTGCTCCTCCTCTTCATCGTTGCCCTGGTTACTGGAGGTCTCTTCTGAGTAGTAGATCTTATTGCTGGTCAGAACAAAGAAATGGGAGTTCCACTCCTGTGGGGTGAGAGAGAAAGATGAGATTATGAGTTGAGAAAAAGATGTGAGAAAGATGGCTTGTTTAAACCGTTAGAAATATTAACCATTTACAAATGCAGCACGTAAAATGGGCTTGGTAAATTAACTTAAATCTGTTGGCCACCCCAAGTTTTAATATTCTTTAATGAGGCATCAAATATTTTTCATACACACTAAACAAGCATACATGGTTGATAGGATCTTCCAGGTATAGGATGCCATTTTTGATGGAGTTGCTGATATCATTCTCTGAGTAGGGTGTAGAGGTAGACACCTCCTCATATGCACTGCCTTCTGCAAGCTTCTTATGCTGTAATATAGATAATATAAAAAGATGAGTAGAATGAAAACAGTGAAGGGAAAATACAGTAGGAAACATCAAATTGTCAAAACACTATACTCTGTATTGTATCATCCTTATTCAGTAAGAATACAAATGACTCTCAACCTTAATCAGAATCTTCCTCTTTAGCTGGTTGGGTGAAGGCAGGCCATCAGCTGCAATGTCCACCGTCTTGGTCAGCAGCATGTCTCCAAACACCTTCTTAAAGTAGGTGGCCATGTTCCTCTGCTGTACAATACTGCAGTGGTCCTCAATGGACAGGATGATGGGATAGCTGAATGAGTAGTACAGATTAGTACCTGTTGAGTTGCAACTGCTCAGAAATGTCGTCTTGTTTTGTGTTGTCACTCGATCAAGTACCTGTCTGTCAGGTTCAATGAGCGTTTTGCTATGGAATGCCAAATGCTATCAAAGTTTTTGCACATAAAAATCTACCCACAGGTATTAATAAAGTAACCTTGGACCTTGATGTCACAGCAGATTATAAACTTCGTTTCCTCTGACATTTTCATGTGATATCTTTGTCAGTTGTCAGCCTTTATCACTTCAATCACCACTTATGGCTATAAAAAGAAACAAAGAAGTCTGAAGTAATGGAAACTCACTCAGACGTGACGAAGGCATGTTCTTTGATGGTGTTTAAGACATCACTAAACTTGATTTTTGTTGTGAGGGTATGTCCGTGGTAGATGACTGGCATTGCATCTGGACCATCCCAGCAATCCACTGAAAGGAAACACACGCACACACACACCCACACCCACACCCACACACACACACACACACATACAAATGCATATTATCTTTTCTGACATACAACCTGAAGAATGAAATAAGCATACACAACAGAGTGACAATAGTGTTTTAATAGATTTCAGTTTGACTCACTAGTATCTTTACTTCTTTTACAGTTGAAGTTAATGCTATTCATAGAAACCTGCTTGACAAGGGTTTGGGATAAACGCTTTTCACATCACTGTTGTGTAAAGTAGCTGGATATTTGTGTGAGTGAGGGTGTGGCAGCTGCATTTAAAGTAGAACTGTGATGGATAATAAAGTTAATTATAAGGTTGAAACTCAAATGGGTATTCAGTCTATGTGGGTAAAACTATAGTGTGGGGATCTGTGTTTACTCACATTCAATACAGCGGCAGCCCATCCTCAGGCAACGAGCATACGCCTCCAAGGACGACTCACTGGAAAACTGGTCTCCAGTCAGGTAGCTAAAAATAAGCACATAGCATTAAAGTATGTACACATCTTGACTTAGTCTGAAAAGGATAGACATGTCAGGAGCTGCACTAAAAACACAAAGACACACAATGTTTCTGATAGTATTACAAACATATTAATACCATAATGTCACAAGGGTTTGTTACGCAGTCAGCGTGTCAATTCAAACCCAATAAACGAAACATGGGAAAATTTCATTTTAATGCTCCAATAGGCATTGTTTCACATCTAGTACAAAAAGGTTATCATTTGAACAGTCTTTTACACACTTTCAATGGGAGGAAAAATACATTTTCCTGCAAAATACCAGCCTGGATCTTGTTCTGGAACATATTTGGTAAATATTGCATTTTTATCTGATGAAATAAGTCAGTTCAAAAGCCTTGTTTTGGTAAAGATTTCAAGAAAAGATGCCAGGCTTGGGTTTTCCCAGGGCAAAAGTGCAACTGGCAAAGAAAAATGTGTGCATAAATGCCCTCCACCCCACTTTTCTTACGTATTATGTGAAGAGGAGATCCAGTAGTGGGACAGAGGGTTGTTCATGTTCTCGGGACACACTTGGTCCAGGGAGGAATCCCAGATGGTGTTCTCTTTGGAAAACAGGTATGTGAGGAACTACACAGGAAAGAGGAGGGTGACGCAAGTTAAATGCAGTAACAAAACACAGGCAGTCTTTCACACCTCTGCCTCATAAGAGTCAATTTAATATGCTTGACTCAAAAGACTGCAACTTATTTCTGGTAAAATACAGGATGTACCAATGCGAGCTATGCAGACCAGAGGGAATCTAAATGGATCATTGCATACTTTAGCTCTTCAATGGAGTGGAGCACACATTTCTGTGCATGGACAGGCTGAGGATAGAATGGCACAATGCCAAATTCTGACCCAGACTTAGATCACAAGGACCGCAGAGTCTCTGGTAGCACCAAAACTATTTACACTGAACAATTTGGCACAAAAAAAGGATCCAGACACTTAGTTTGCATCCATTATTGGAAACAGTGACACTAGTGTACCAGTGGGATTTCCAACTATGCCCTCCCAGTAAAGTTTTTTTTTTCTTTCAAATCGTCAATATGCAAAACAACATGGAAGAAGGGAATATGTGCATACGTGGGTACATGTTCGTCCATGTGTGAGGGAGCATGACAACACTGAATTGTCAAAAACTAAAGTCAACATGCAACATAGCACGTCAACATTTTTTCCCTGTTCCACCATGAGCACGTGGTTACCACAGGGTGTGTACTGAGCTCTTTACTGTTCACACTGGTGGCATAACATCTCTGCTAGTTTTAACTTCTTCTTGACAAAGTCCATTTTCAGAATAAAGATATGTGATACAGTGTCAGAGTAAATTCACCCAGAAGGCAGTAAAAACATTTAAATAGTTATCTGCTACAAAAAAAAAGTTACTTTCAATTAAAACCAGAGTATATCAGCCCAGTTCATCTAGGAATTACTAAAGTAATTTCTGATGAGGAACTGTGCAAAAGTCGAAGCTAAAAAAAATAAACATGAGCAGTTTCACAGATGTTTTAAGGTAGGCATTATGCAGGTAAGTATCTCATGAACCTATCAACCAATGTTGAAAATCGACCTCTAGCAATCATCAGTATCAGGAAAATCACAGGACAGCCCTCAATTTCCTCTTAGAAACACCTTAAGGATCCAGAAAGAAGTGAATGCCAAGATAGTATATCATAGGAAGAAAGAATACTTAACTATGAACCCCTCTTCATCTTCACGTAAACCTGTGGTTCCCAAATTTTTTGAGCCAATACCCCCAAGATAATATACATTGGTGTAAGGAGAACAAAATGGTTTTTAGTGGATACGATTCACAATAGTAACAAAGCACCTACATGCCCAAAATCACCTTCTCTCGTCAAGATTATTCAGGCATAAGTCATAACTTTGTTTTTTTATGCATTAATGCGTTAAAAAAATGGTAAACAGTAAACGGCATTTGGAGTTTTGATGAAGTAGCTTAAACCAATAGATAAAGCTATAAATATGGACTTTTGGTACACTATTCTGACAAGGTATGGCAAATCATCAGAACAGTACTGCTCCATTTTCTGTTAAGACAAGCATCCACAAGAGAAATGAAAATGGATCAAATTAGGCACATAAAGGATGCAGGAGGCAGAAGAAAGAGTCAGTATCTGTCTTTAGCAGAGAGCATAAAAGGGCCCTAACCCAGCTACCAATGAATAAATGCACTGCAATATGCATATACAA
This sequence comes from Melanotaenia boesemani, assembly GCF_017639745.1. NCBI lineage: Eukaryota > Metazoa > Chordata > Actinopteri > Atheriniformes > Melanotaeniidae > Melanotaenia > Melanotaenia boesemani. The sequence continues at coordinate 13,578,022 of NC_055694.1, forward strand.
ATTCTACCTGCACACATGCCAGCAGTACGGTGCTGCAGTGGTTAGCGCTTTTGTATCATACAAGAAGTTTCTGGTTTAAACCTCAACTGGGACTTTTGTGTGAGAACTTAATCAAGGTTTCACTGTGCTCCACTTCTCTCCTGCATTGCAAAGACATGCATGTCTGTCTCTGTGATAGTCCCCTGACAGATTTACAGTACTGTACTGCTTCCTCAATGTCAGCTGCGATTGGCTTAATGGCTTACTCTTCTGCCCAAGAAGTTATCAGAATCTAATTCAATCTGATATTGCATAAATTTAATTATTTATGTTTCTTACAATCTGCACTGAGAAAGTCATCTTTCCATCCAACTACATATGTACATCTGACTGCCTACGGTCAGCTCAAAGTTTATTTAAAGTAATGAAATAAGTGGTGGCACTAATTTCTAGTCTTTCTGCACACAAAACAAAGCCACCTCGTTCTACCTGGGTTGCAGCAGCTTTGTCTTCTTTTTTTTTTTTTTTTTTTTAAAAAAAACTCAACAGTGACATTAAATGCATCCCTCATCTTCTGCATAACTGTCACATGGAGTCAGAGTAAATAAGCTTTTCTAACTGTGTGGGAGACGGTGGTTTGGTTTTGTTGTTTTTTGAGACAAGACCATGCGTATGCCATGCCAATGAGTGAGTATCATCTACCCACACCAACAGCACAGGGGGGCATCGGAAAACATAACTTGCATATTTACTTGCATATAAACATTTTTAAAAAGGTTTCCATTGGTAAACACAAAAACTGGAAAAAGAATGTGTGACTGCTGGTGGTTGGGTGGGTGCATACCTCATCTTGCTGGAAATAAGGCTGCTCTACTTCTCTCAGGGGATCTTTCAGGTAGCCAAACATAAACTCCTGCACCTTGTTGTTGTCTGTGGCCCACAGTTCCTTAATTAACCAACGCACACAAATGCATTAGAAAATGTAGAAATGTAAATGAGAAAAATCAGCAGCATTTTCAGTGGCTAATGGATTACCATTTGAGATTCAAGGAGGAAACTCTTGAAGTCCTCTAGGGAGATCTTCTGTTCTGGTCTATCAGTGAACCTGGGAGAGAAAGTAGTGGTTCGCTTCAGTAGGTAACCACTCAATGCCAAAAAAAAAAACAGTTAATGTGTTTATTATATTATGTTAGGGGTGCACTCCACTTCCCCCAATGGCACCCTCCATCCACCCCTAGAAAGTCAAGATAATTTTATTTAAAGTCATTTTTTTATATTGTGCCACACAACAGATGTCATTGAAGGTTCACTTTTCTCTAGAACAAGTTTATACTTTGTCCTTTTATTAAAAAAAACTCAACAGTTTGATGTTATTTACTGTATTTACATGACAGAATGCCATAGCTGCCCTCTATAGCATACACAGCAGCGTTACCCCGATTATGCAGGTTATGGCCTATAAATTGATCTTTGTAGGTTTTATTAATGACAAACAGTTATGAGAAATCCAATCTTAAAGAATTTAGAACCACTGGATTAATTGTGCTCCTTTGCAATTAGCAAATTGCAAAAGAGTAAAATTAATCTTCATGTTCCATGTCGCATCCAGGCTTCTAACCTGCAGTATCCACAGTTTTAGAGTGTCCACACCTTCAATCGTAATTTCTTTCTTCTGGAGCAGTCATTTAAACACCACGTGACAGCTACACTCAGCTGTGAAATCACATCTTTAAACCTCATTGTGGACTGATTTTCCATAAATGGAAAAATAGACTGTACCTATATAGCACTTCTCTAGTCCCCACTCACAGCCCTTTAACAATGCAAGTCACAGTCAACCACAAACTCTCCGTAGATAATTCCTAAAACAGCACCTCTGAGGAATAATCTATGAAGTGTTTTTATATCACACACATTCACAGACCTATGAGCACATTGGAGGGAATGTGGCGTTCAGTGTCGTGCCCAAGGATACTTTGACATGTATTCCGAGGAAGCTGGGATCGAATCACCAACTTTCCAACTAACACACGACCACTCTTCTCCCTGAGCCACATGACTGAAGTCCTGTGACAAAAAACACTGAGGACAGAAAACAGTCCAACTTCTGGAATGTCCTGATGAGGTGATTAAAGATGATTTTACTGAGTGGAGTCACATATTATTGTTCGATTTTTAGGTGGCTGAAGCGACAAATTTTCTAAAATGCATGTTCTATCTGCTGGTTGCAGTGTGCTCACCTGCGTGTGCATGCATGTGTCTGTGTGTGTGCAATAAGGGGCAGAATTTTACTGGGTGTGATACAGTAAGCATGTTGAGAAAAATTACATCCTGTGGCAGAAATAACATCAGACTGTTTAGTTTTTAATACAAGGACAAACTATAAACCTGTTCTAAAGTAAATGTTACCTTCAGGGTTCAATTTTTTGGCCACAGGTTGCATCTTGCTGTTGGTAAGTGAAGCCGTTCATATAAACTTTGTGTCATTGGAATATAGAGAAGTTCATTATTTGATGCCATTTCATGTGGTAATCCTTCATCTCATGTAAAAAATATATATTTGTGAACACTGAGTGAAATTTAAACGCTTAAAATACAAACCAAATTGCAAATATTTGTCAGAAAAAAAATCGCAATTACTCTTTTTTTTCCAAAATCATTTGGGTCTACTGCTTATTAAGTGTCAACATAAAAAGTCAAGACTGATGAGTCCAAAACAGACCAATTAGGAGATTCTCCTACACAGTACTATCCATATTATTGCTAGAACACAGATTCAGCATACAGTTATTATATTATTACCATAATACTATGTATATTATACTGTATGTGCTAGCATTGGTGTCCATCAAACCCCTCTGTATTGTGTTGACTTACCTTTGTAGAAAAGGGATCTCCATCTGAAAAAGTGAACAAAATGAAAATTTCTGTTAATAAATTGAAGTGCTTTGAGACACACATAATTTTTACTGTGCAGTGTCAGACATGTAGATTTTGACAGACTTCCTGTAGATGGGAGGGAGAGCACTGAGGTCATCTATTTAATCCAACCCTAGCCTGGCTGTCTGCTCATCTGTATATGTGAGTGTGTCCTAATGGCCTCCACAAGTGAGGTTTGGTGGGTTTTACTGGTCCATATTGATCTTATAGCCATTTGAGAACACACAGATGGAGGGATGAAGTAGGCCTTGGCAGGGACGCAAATAGGGCAGTGTGGGTTTAAAGTGCTGAGACTATCTGTAGATACATAAAACCACTGCACTTACATTTTTCTGAGCGTCAAACATGAGGCTACGATACAGCTGGGCAAACTGGCTGAAGGGCACATCTCCATTCCTCAGCTCAGAGTCCTTTAAAACATGTAGAGAACGATAGACGAGGATAAATATATATTAATAATAATTCGTAAATCTTATAAAGCCTCTAACAACAACAAGGTTAAAGCGGAGTGAACAGGTACATGGAGCAGAAGTGGGTTCATGATAGGTAGGAGGAGTTTACCGGAAGTTTCTCTCGGAGGAACTTCATGTTGGGCACCCTGTAGTTGACCTGGCTCAGCATGTTCTTCAGATCCTTACAGGAAATCCTAAATACATACAAACATTTTGTGGAGAAGGTAAATCTAACATGGATATTCACGTACAATACATGCAAAGATTTGCAAAAATGGACACCGTTACATCAGCCAGAAATGCAGTTTCTTGTCTTCACCTTGTCAAGAAACATGCTTTTTCTGAGTCATTTTGGCTTCACTTGTATTACACAGCCAGAGATGGCTAGAGATGACAACACCCCAACAGCATAACAAAGGCAGGGATGTAACAGACAAACATTTCTGCACATCTCCTCTATTCTCTGCAGTCTGTTTCCTGCAGCAGGAAGAACGACTGGTGTTTGGCTGAGGTCAGTTCCTTCACTACACCACCAGTGAGCTCTCTCACAAACACCTACTAGCCGGATGGTGCAAGTCTACTTGCTCTCAGAAGTACAAAGGGAAAAGAGTACACAAATGGTGCATCACATTAAATTAAGTTTCTTTTGTATAATGGGTTTAAGTTCACCAAATGTATCTGCAGTAGCTTACCTGTCTTCTCTGTTGCGATCAAGTGCATAAAACTGCTTGCGTAACCATCTAAAAGATGAGGATTATGAGATTCAATGCATTAAAAAAAAAACAAAAGCAAATACCTAGATAATAAGGTTAGAAAGATTTTGCGTAATTGTAACCTCTCTATTTGAAGTGGTGTGGGAGACTGCAGTGTATCAGCCACAAGCCAATTCAACCCCTTCACCCACATGGTCAACTCCTCATCAGATGTTGCTGAGAAAAAACACAATTAAAATTACAACATAGGAGTAACTTATATTTTGATATTGTAATACAAGATATGTTATTCCAGAAAGAAGAATTACTATAAAAAATAAAAACATGACAAGCTACAAACAAATACATGGAAAACTGACAAAGCTTTGTCACACTAATCAAAAATATATATGGTCTCCTTTAACTGAGCATGCAAGTCTCTATTATGTACCTGCCAGGCTGAGGGATTTAAGGCGAAACTCTGTGCCATACAGAATGACAAAGCAGTGAGCCTGATCGAGCCGTGAAGCCGAGTCCTCCACATAGCGCTCAAAGTCCCGTGACTTCTGACCAGAACGGATCTCCTTGATCTCTCGAATGTCAACTGTAGAGTCAAACAAATATTTCACAGTAAACAGGGCTGCAATTACTTTCATACGTGTCCATATTATAGATGGGCAATGTAAATGAACACAACATCACCTTATAACCAATGTTTTAAAAATCCTACAGTTACAACATACAAACAGGACACAAGGTTAGAATGTCACACAGACCAATGTCTAGCGCAGCGCCAGATTCCGCCCTGCCCCTCCTTGACGCTATCTCAAGCATAAAATCTGAATATTTTAAGAAATGTCTTTATAAGCTTTATTGATGACTTGCAACCACTCAGTGTGGATCAACCCGTGCATCACTGATACATGCACACACACTGGAAGCTGATTCGCCAACTCCTCTCCACTCACAATGCACAAGGCCTATCAAAACAAAACCCGAAGCAGAGGGATGTTTGCCACAGAGAAGGCAGTTGACGACATCTGAAGTTTACCAAAAGTTAGTGTGATATACTGAGCTTGAACACACCTGCCAAAAAATTTATATAACCCAGAAAATGTAATGGTAGCCTTATGAACTAAACATTATTAATATTGAACATCCCACACCCCAAGTCAGCATATAACGTTGGTAAAGCAGCAAACAATGTGATTAAGATGAAATGCGGTTAGTTGAGATAGCCGACGGTAGGCTATATGCCTATTCAGGGGCATTGCGTCTATGGGGGATTTCATGGTGAGAGGATCCAACACCCACACTTTTTTCCCTTGTTTTTTGTTTGTTTCTTTATTAGTTTATTTTTTACTTTCTGCAGCTTTGTGCAGACGTTGCTGCTCTAGTCGCTGCCTCTGCGCTGCGTGTCTGTCCCACCATTGCTCCTTGAATCATGACATGACTGTTAGTGATCAGCTAATCGGCTTTTCTGCCTCAGGTAATGTCTCTCTCGTTGAGGAGGAGGAAACTACCAGGATGTTGACGCATAGTCTGTTGTAATTAGATTACTGTTTGCATTTATTTTATATTATTTTTAATATTAGCTGAGCTTTGCAGCAGCCACAGCTTTTAAATCTGCTGGTTATAATACAGCAAAAGGGATCGGGTTCAGATATCCAGTGAGAGTGAAACAGCAAGATGTAGCAAGGGTTGTCTTCTCTAAACCATTGGTTTATCTTTTAGGAGGCATGAATGTGGTGAAGGAAAATTATGAACAGTTTCTGAAATACAAATCAGAGCAGGACTTTTCTCCAACCAGGTGATGACAGGCAAAAGAAAGGGTTTATATGCAGGGGTGGGTCTAGAAGAGTTTACACTTAATATTTGTTAGTAATTCATTACCCCCAACCATGCCTTTCTGTGATGATAAAAAAAAAGGTATTTTACCTATTTTAGTAAAATACCTATTTTAAATGTGTGTTTGAATGTCGCCTGCCTCCACCAACCACTACAACACTCTATTCCCTCACCTGAGCCAGGGGAGCACCAACAATTTGCTACCTGCTCTGTGGGAAATGCTGATGTCTTAAATGTGTAAAATTAGTCTTTAACAACATACTTGCACATATTCTTATCTTAAGTAGAAATTTATAAATCAGACTGGAACCCTCCCAGGAGGTGTTTTCTAACTTAATCTCATAGATGGACTTTACAATCATCTGAACTTTACAGTATCTTTACATTCAACAGACCAACATGGTATACAAGTATGAAATCTGCTTGACTGGATAAAAATAGACAGAGGCCATGAATCAATCAACATAAGATTGTACTTCAAGTAAAGACACAACTGACAGATATGAATAGACAAGGATGATGTCATCAACCACTACATTACTTCAATTAGCTTTTTCCTACTTGCAGCTACTGAAAGAACCAAGTATGTGGCTAAGCAGGTCCATTTAGCTTAAATAGCATTTAAAAAAAAAAGAAAAAGAAATATGTTTTATAAGCAAGACAGATTCTTCAAGAATGACCAGTTAAAAAAAAAGATTTGGTTTGATTTGGTCTTGATGCCATGAATCAGTTGTCTTAAATTTTACAAATGCATTGGCTGTGATGTAGCTCAAAAGGTCTTCGTCAGTGTTAGATGATCAGCAGTTCAGAACCTAAAACAGGGGCTCAGGGGTTCTCGTACAAAAAACACACACACACACACACTTCTTTCAGCTCCTGCTCTTCTTCCTGCCCCTGAACCACACATCCTGTGCTTTTGTTGCCTGCATACCACATCTGCGCTTGCGTCTACGTTTGAAGGTGCATGTTCTTTTCTAAAGCACAAAAAAAGATGTCTTCACACACATTTTCACCAAGCTGAGCTTGCTAATCATACATAATATCTCAGTTTACTTTGCCAGCTAAACAAGTCAGCAGACTTGCTTAGAGCAAAGCAGCTTTGACAGGCTGATCTGTTAGCAATTTAACCCAAACTATTTGAAGGTTGCCTCAGAGAGATGCAGGAAATAATGATAGAGCCAGAGGTGTGACCTAAACAAAAAAGATATGAGGAGGTATCCTGCAACACGCTCTCCTCACTTCCCCTCCTTCCTCCTAAGCAACATTTTCTAGCACTGATGACCAGACAACACTATGGCCAATCAGACAAAAAATAAATAAATAAATCAAGTAGCAGAGTTTCTGAACAAAAGAAGTTTAAATACAGTTCTTTGAAAAATACTAAAGTTTTCAATTGGACTTCTTTTACAATTAACTTAACAAACAAATGTGTTAAAATGTTAAACATTATGTAGAGAAAAACAAGACATTCAGGAGTTTCAGTTGAGAAATACTGTCGTTCGAAACAAGTTATTTACTGAAGATTTTGCTACTTTACGCTTTTAATTTAAAGCATAAAATCAGACCATTTTAAATTTCATCTGGAAGTGAAGATTTGCTTTTTTAATCCACCATGAAGACAGAAAAATTCCTCTGGGTTTTGGTACTTTTCAACAAAAACTATGTGAATAAACCACCTGATTTTTTTTTTTTTTTTTTGCCGTTTGTCTTGTTTTAGTCAATACGACAGTTTGAAATTTTAGGGGGGGGCATTGGGATTAGAAAACAGTTGGTGCTTTTCAAACTATAATTTAAAAAAATTTCACTTTAAATGGGTGGCTGTTACAAACTAACGAGGAATTTGCAGCCCAGTTTTGGTAACTGTTTGGTACTTGACATTACAAACAAAGGTCAGATCAATAACCATAGCTATTCACTATGATCAGTTTACACAAATCATTGGTTCCCTCTGTGCAAAGGAAGAAAATGTATACCACACTCTAAGCAAGCTGCGAGCTGCAGTCATTTTGTAGACATTGTAATTGCGATATACATGTATTTCTTGGAATAATTGCTTACAATTCATACATAATTAAATTACTATTTAAATTATCTGCATGAGAGCGAATTTTAAACTAAACTTTATTTCACTTCAAATGGGCCATTGAGTAATTTGCCAGAAAATAACATGATGCTGTCAACATTTCAAATTCAGGCACAATTTAAAAACAGTTGTTGAAGATGTTGTTGTGTTAGTTTCTGCTCCGCAGATTTGTTGATATTTTTTCTTTAATAAACAAACTGCATAAAACAGAAACTGTGACATCTTAAAATTACAGCAGAGGTGAGGATGAATGTGCAAGTTCTTTACAGGGTGTATAGAAAATGCAGATCAGAATGATCATTGTTTCCACGGGCGTGTGCATTTAATTCTAGCCACGTTTACAAGACTGAAGAAAAAAAAAACAAAAAAACGGCAAAAACACTAACTTATTTTCCGTCATTTACCAAAATGATTTTCTAAGTCATCCCCAGTCAACTCATTAAATTTACAAACTATGTGGCCTCATCTAACAACATGAAGGCACACGAAACTAAAATATTATAATATATTGAAATATTAGCAAAACTCCTTATTCAAGTTTTCACAACAGGCAACTCACTGACAGCTATAAACCTGACCAAGCATCACATTACTGGGCTCTGTGTCCCATTCAAATGAGGCAAGCAACAAATAACTACTCTCTTTATACATTAACCCATCAATCATCTTCTTAATTAGTACACTAACTTTCAGGCACAGGTGCAAAGCATCCCAGGTAGGATTCCTCACATCTTAATTTATCCAAGAAAATCCTAAATATTTTTAGCATTTAACAATACTGACTAAAAATCAAATATGTGATATAAAATATTAGTACTTGTTTGATAATTAAAACTGCTAAACCAAATACTTAAAAAAAGAAAAAAAAACTGCTACTTATTTTTCTATTGATGGACTGATCCACACACCACTGATCTCAAATCAAAATCAAATAGCTGAAATTTTAAAACATGTGTACATATGTGGACTGTCCAGCTATGGTAGAAGCTCTGCAGTCCCAGCACACCATTATTACTTAAAGAAGCGTAAAAAATTACACATTTCATTACTGATTTAAGCAAAAGCTTACTGGCGAAGACAGACAGTAAACAGAAGATGATCTGCGATTACTCTTCTACATAAACACACATTCAAGAACATGATGTCTGAATTATTATGTGGACATGCATATCTGTTGCATTTAAGCAAACTGATGTGCTTGTCAGTTTAATTGCGATTGACTTGTCCTTTTAAAATATTTCTCAAGTGCCATCTAAACAAACAGCTTTGTTAGTTATGTTGCTTGGCAAATCACCAACTGGTTGCCCTTGTGGATAAAATTTTTATATCAGTTAAACGTAACAGTTGTATAAAATGATTTAAACTTTCTAAATAATATTAATTGATTCACTTGAATTGAAAAATAAATGTGCCAGTCCTCTCCTGTCCACTGGTTATAGGATGATTTCACTAGCATTCAACGCAAGTCTAAACATATGTCTATAAACTCAATTACTGCTGATTATTTCCCCAAAACCATAACATGTTTTACCAAGACAGACAGTATGTCATAGTAGACAATACTCCTCGGTTTTTGTGTTTGAAAAGCAAACACAAATTATGCAGGACCACAAAATGTGCACAATTCAAAGCAATGAAGGGAAAACCAGGTAACTTCCTAGTATTTTATATTTCGCAACAAACTGGGGTGCTGCTACTTTCCACAGTTAGTGGGCTTCATTCTTTTACTGCCAATACTAAAAGCATAAATATGCCCGGCCAGACTGAGTCTGAATGATGACACACTTCCAGCAAAAATCCTGGTATTCTATTTCTGTACATTAATGAACAGTAAAGCAATTTCACCTCTCCAGGAGTATCAAATGGCAGCTATGAGCTCATGATGTATGAAACCCTTCACTGCAGACAAGATGATACTGTGTGAAGAAAAAAAAAAACTAGCTTATCTTTTCCCCTCTTTTTTGTGTGTGCGTGTATGTGTTCTTTTTTGCTGCATCCGGAGCATAGTGCAGCTGTGCACAAGGCATCCTGCAACCCGAGAGAGACGACTTAACGACTCACTGTAGGGCTGTGTGTCCTCAGCTAAACACACTGTAAGCTACAGTAAATTCCTATTCCTGGAACAAAAGAGCAAAAGAACTTCTTTTCATCATTGACCCCGAGTATATTCATTATAAAAACAATATATATAGTATAATCATTATGTGATTTATTCCCCACAAAACAACAGTAACTGTACTCCTAATATTCACACCTGTTTTATAACACTACAAAAGACAAGTATTTGGAAAATAATTTGAAACCTACTTGAAAAAAGTTCAAAAACAATATCCTGAATGTTTAGTAAAAATATGACTACAGAAGATGGGAAAAGTTGAGAAATTAAAAAAAAAATAAAAAATACTTAGTACAAAACTGACGAGTTATTTATTCAGCAAACGACAGCATTGAACATTTGTTTAAAGTGTTTCAGGAAAAATACTCCCTAATGTGAAATTGCTAAACAGTAGTGAATTTCATATTATGTCATACATACTGTCAATAAAAGCTAAAGGTATCAGGGATTCTGGGAGGAAAAAATAAAGTAAGAGAAACCAACATTATATGGTTGTGACCTTCATCCCATCAGCTATGTTAAAAATGAATTAAATGCTGCAGTGGAAATCACTGCACAGGCTCAGGAGAACTTCTAAAAAATGAATGTATGTTCGCACTGACAAGTTAAAACTCTTCCATGCAAAAGGTAACAAGATCTAGAGCCACAGAGGTGAGGTAGAAAACTATGTGACACATGAAGATTATGTTATGGCTCCTGCTATAGAGGACTCTTAAGGTAGAGGATATTGCCCCCTCAGAACACCCCAAGGAAGATACTGTTGTAGATCCTAAGCTGAATCAGTTGAAGCCACTAGATTCAGTCCAAGGTGTGTTCAAAGGCAGAGCTCAAGGAGCCAACTGTTTTCACACAGCAGTCATACAATATTGCTGCAAAAAAGATGCCCAAGTAACACATACAGACCAGCGAAAGTTTACCACAAACTCTGATTACAATCTGAACACCATGCATAAGTTTTAGAATATGTACTTTTCAGAAACAATCTTGCTTTTTTCAGCAAAACAGCACCAAGATGTATTCTGCACACAGTACAACACAAACCCTTATTAAAAATGTCTTAAAAATGTTAAACCAGTCGTTAGTTCAGACCTGTCATACAATGAAAACATCTGATGAATTATGAAATTACAAATACAACAAAAAGGTATCGGATGATATGTTCTGGAAATGTCACACTTTCCATATGACAGCAATTGGTCTCCTTGGATCCAAAAGGCTGACAGTTTTGTAAAAGAGCTGATGCAACATGGTGTTAAACATGCCCTAGATTTAACTTTTTTTTATGTGCTGCTGACATCACTTTTAGAAAGCACAGAAATAAAGCATTTTTTAGTTTCAACATTTTGAAGATGTTTGCAGGTCATGTTACACACCACATGAACATTTTTTTAAAAGAGGGTTGTTCAAAACAACTACAAAGGGATATTCTAACAGACAAACAAGTAGAATATTTAGAGGTAAAATCATTGTGTAGCTTTGTTATTTGAAAAGGCTTCATAACATTAAGTTACTTTAACCTGTCTTGTCATTAAAGTAACTTAGCAATTTTTCTTGCTTGTAAAACCTATTTATGTTCATATCATCACCATTCATGTATATGCTTTGTAAAAATGTGTCAATTCTGTGATTCCCTTGTAATGTGCAATTTCTAAGATTAAAACAATATTTATTCAAGAGCTTAGCCATTGTTTTGTGAGCCCTCACAAGTTGTCATGTTTCTGTATGCCATCTAACCAGTTGTGGCACATTTATATTATACATTCCAACTGAAAACTCTAATAGACATCATTTCCCATGTATGTATGTGTGTGTGTGTGTGTGTGTGTGTGTGTGTGTGTGTGTGTGTGTGTGTGCGTGTGCGTGTGCATGCTTGCACTCTACTCACTCTCTCCTTCTATTTTATCTGTGCCCCGAGTCCAGATAATAGTCCTGGTCTCTAGCTTTACTTGAAAAGTCCTTCTCTCGGGCCGCTGGGATTTCTTAGAATAAAACAGAGTCAGTACTGTACCCAGCTCCAGGTCCCGGTACAGGTTGTTCATTTCTGTGTCGTTAACCATCCACAGAACAGGTCCATTGGAAAAGAAGCCAGAGGTCCCAGCCATGTTCACTTCCCCTGTTTGTTATCCGTTTCCTTTTAGAACAATCTGCTTAGTCCAGGCCTAGACGGGGTTACCTACAAGAGGAGGAGGAGAGGGGGGAGGGGTCCATGAAACAACAATTCCCTTAAGACTCCTAGTTACTCAGTGTTGTATACACATTACACCCCTACAAATAGACATTATTATCTAAAGACACATGCTTTAAATATTACTGGAGACTGTAAAATGCAGATAGTGGTGATGTTTATAAGCCAGGTTTCAAATGGAAAAATATAACTGCTTATTATCCAAAACTACTACCGTTTTCATAATAGATCATGTTAAAAATACTTTTGAACATCTAAAATATATTAAAAGAGAAGCGTTTTTTTTTTATAAAAGCCTGAAAATTTTCAAAATGGCCTTTAACCAAAATTTTGTGAACATTCATGTTATCATTTCTTCTGAAACAACAGAACTCACTACCTCACACCCATCGAGATAAAAAATAAATAAATAAACCATGTAATATTTCATATCGCTAATTTTATATGCTTATTGTATACGCACTCAAATTTGTAATTATTTTATTACTTATTGTTTTGCGCATGATGGTACAGTATGAAACATAATAATGGGCTATACTGTTATGACATTAAATGTACCAGTTACTGTTTCAGTACACTATGTGCTACTACAACAACATATACCTACTATATATCTATATTGAAATTAATACATTAATTTTAAAAGTGTACATAATAATGATAAAATAAGCTAAACATGCTAACAAACAAGGCACGGAGGACTTTTCATACTGTATTAGATTTTTTTTTTCATCTATTTTTTTAAATAAGTAAGGTCAATCTCTGCGCAAAGTACATCGGGAAAAGTATGGTGATTTATCATTTACAGTGGTGTAAATAAGTGACAGCTACAACCTAAATCCGTCTGGATAGAAGAAATCGTTTTGATTACGGTTATCACAGCGCATAACTTTTTATTCAACATCAGTTTACCTTTAATCTAGCAACATTGAGATTTAATCTGATTTAAACTAACCGTAAAACGACCAACAGGCCTGTAACCTGCTGCTGGAGAACAAAGTTTTCTCAGCATAAACCTTTCTTTCTTTCTTTTTTTCTTTTTAATGGAATATAACTGGTGGTACATGGCAGCAAAGTGTGATACCAGAGGAACATGGTCTGGCTATTTTCACAGCATGGAAACGGGGCTGGTTTGTGCTAGCATTTGGCCGGGCCGAAAGAAGAATATGGCTGGATTTACCCGTGAAAAAGAACAGGTAGCAGTAGCTACCTTTCCTTCTCTGCCTGTATGTGTGTGGGGAAATTAAGAGGAAAAACAACACGTCGCAGAAGCTGCTGTGCTGTTAACTACCTACCGCTACAATCTCGGCCCGACCGCACATCTCCAACTGCTACTCCTCTCTCCTCTCGCGCTCCCGTCGTCTCTCCTACTTCTTTTCCCCCCTTATCCCGGTTTTCCGTGATTTAAATCATTGTCAGGCCCTCGCGAGGCGCTGCGGTCCCGACGATAATAGTCCTAGTAGTTTCCTCCTCTCCCCTCCAGCCGTCCATAGAGATAGGTAGGCAGACAGCAAGAGCCGTGGCAAGACTACGCAAGTTTGTCTGCTCCCAGACCCAACCAGCACAGGCCCTCCCCCTCCCCCAAGCCTACCAGCGTCATCCGAGCCGGAGTCAAAAACCAAACTTCCGCTACAGCTTTTCACAATAGAAGAAATACAGAGGAAAAGTTTCCAATATAGATTCTTAATCTATTTCTGGTTTTTTTTTTTTTATAACATTTTGTTTCTCAATGTATCTTGCCCACATTTTGAATCACTTTTCGTATAATTTCTGTGATTTTTGTTGCATTTTCTTCATTATGTTTCTCAGTTTTTACCTCAGTGTGGTCATTCTGGGGGGGATTTATTTATTTATTTATTTATTTAATAGTTTGTTTATTTGTTTTCTTGCACCTCTGCTCATTTTGTATCACAGTTCAATTGTTATTATGGTTGTTTTGCATCTCTTTAAGGTTATAATTCCTAACTTTATGGTAATTTTGCATCTCTTTATAATTAAATTATGTTTTAAGTTATACAACCCCAATTCCAAAATGTAAGAATTCAGTGTAAAATGTAAATAAAATCAGATCTTTTGTAAGGCAAGGCAGTTTATTTGTATAGCACATTTCGTGTACAGGACAATTCAAAGTGCTTTACATAAAACAAAAGCATTACCGATATTAAGAACATTAACATTGACAACATATCATGTTGAAACTGAGACATTTTACCATGTCATACTCATTTTTAATTTGATGGCAATAGGGTGATGTTTGCCGTTGTGTAGCATCGACTCTTAACAAATGTCTGTAAATGTCTGAGAAATGAGGTGATTGTTGCAGTTGCAGGAGTTTGTTGAAGGCAGGCATGTGAAACACCAGACTCTTCTCCTGCAAAGTCATGCTGTTGTAATGGACGGAGTGTGTGGTTTGGTATTGTTTCATTGAAATATGCAAGGTCTTTGCTGTAAGAAATGTTGTCTGGATGGTAATATGTTGAGTCTATGTAATTTTCAGCAGTAATAATGCCTTCACAGATGTGTAAGCTGTCCACACTATATGTACTAATGTAACCATACTCTTTAGAGATTACTCCTGATTCCCTAAATCTTTTTATGATATTATATACTGTACATTGTGGTATTTTCAAAGTCTTCACAATTTTATGTTGGGAAACATGTTTCTGCATTTGTTTAATAACTTTTAAACGTTGTTTATCACAAATTGGTCAAGTTCTCGTCTTCATTACATCTGAATGGCTCTACCTCTCTGGAAAGCTTCTTTTATACCCAGTCATTTTCCTGGCCTGTTTCTTTTTAACCTAATTATTTGTCAAATGCTCCTCTGTTTTTTGTTGTGGTTTCTTTTTTCAAATATTTGTCCAGCCTTTTAAAAATGCATTGCTGCCGTCAAATTCAAAATGAGTTAATATTTCCATGAAGTGGTAAAATATCTCAGTTTCAGCATCTCAGCTGTCATGTATGGTGTATTGGGAATGAAATATGAGATAATGAGGTTGACATATCATTGCATTTTTGTTTTTATTTACATTTTCAGTGTCCCAATTTGTTTGGAATTGTCTTCTTCTTGTTTTTATTAAATTTTTGTTATGTGTCACATTTTTATACTTTGGAACTTCTTCATAGCTATTCACTGTCTTTTTAATCATTCATTGTCATTGTGACTGTTCTGTCTTTTTTAACCTTTCACCTCCTTTCATTTACACCTCTTTATTTGTATTTTCTGAAGATAATTTGTTTAGAGTCTCTTTCTGAGCTATAACATATTAAATAAGGAGATGCACAACTCCTTGGGTCCCTATGTCAACTCGACATAGTTCTCTTCAGTAATCATTCCATGCATCTTATCATAATACTGTAAAGTGACTTGATAGTTATTTGATGTTTGTCGACTACTAACTCTAGTCCTAAAACTGGGACCTTGAAATGTTCACATTCAGACATTATTCTTGGATCAAGTTTTTCCAAGTCTGACATTAACATCTGGACAATTTAAGATTGTGCACTTATTTTGGAGAAATTGACTATACTTCCTGCTGCTTATTGTCAGCTTTATGTCACTCACCCTCCAACGGGAGCGCCTACTGTCGGCCTCTGAAAGATGAAGACCTTTTTCTTTAACCTGACCACAACTTGAGTAACATGTAATTTTATTATTCACCCAAACTTCACTAACACTGTAGCTTCACAATGAAAATAAGCAGGGATAAATATATGCGAGAATTAAGAATAATACTGGTGATGATGATTGTTGGACCCTGACCCCTGATTGTAGCTGATTAACTCTCTTTGTTCACTCAGCGTATAATTGTTTACTCCTACTTCCATTTAACAAGAAGACAAACAGAACAAGGTTGATGTTTTATTCTTAAACATCAAAGCTCAAAACAGCAAACTTTCAACTCAGGATAAGATCGTGTCATAAATGATCCAATAGCAAGAAATTTTAATGACAAAAGTTTGAATATCCATTCACATTAGGAAATTTTTCAAAGACAGTTTCGGCTTTATTGTTGCAATACAAAAACAACACACTACAAGGATACATGATGTGATCTTTTTGGCAAAATCCACACTCCCTTGTCTGAGGGAACAGTTTCTCTTAGCTCTGGCACATTAAACATATGCTTCTGTTATTACAAGTAACTGCGATCAGTTTTATGCCCTGTTCATTGTAACTGAGGAAACAGACACAGAGGAGCTTGCATAAAAGCAAAAAAGAGCTATTTGTTGACAATGCTTACAGCACACTAAAAAAGGTAAAAACAACTGAGTTACAGTGACTGAAAAAAATGACAAAAATATATACATCCCTGAAATAAACAACAAACTTAAACTGTGTGGATAAAAGACGACATTCTCTGTGTTAATATGTACGGGCGTAGTGCTAGGGTTTAATTCTTCACCTTTTCCTCATTCTGTCAGGCTCATTTAATTGTACCCAGTCTTTCACTCTGAAACTACACTGATTACAATCCATTTTAATCTCTTTCACGTTATTTCTCGCAGTCTCCCACACAAACAATTCATTATTCTACGAGAATATAGATCTCAATAAATTTGAGGGCTTAAAACTTTCAGAACATTTCATCTGACACAGCTTAATACCAATGCATTAATAGTTTCTGGATTATGGTCAGATGGCTGCAGCTACATACACACTATTATAAAGTTTTTAAAAGAAATGCCTTTTTGGCAGCTTGGTGAACTGTTTGAAGATTTTTTTTCCTATACACAACCAATCAGTATTTACAGCAGAATAATTAACCTGTGATCACAGCTTCAGCATAGTCTTAGCATCCTCCGTCACTGGCCTGCAGTTACCACACAGTGGAATAATTTGACATCAACAAGAAACCATCCTTACAATCAAAGGCCTGGGTATAAAAGTTAAAACACTAAATGTGATTAAAACTCATAATCCTTCTCTGCCATGTCAATCGCCCAGGCAAACTTCTCTCTCTGGGTTTTATTGTAGATCTTCTCAATGGGAATGTCCCACTTCTTACACCTGGACAGGAGATAAAATAGAGAAGTTCAGGGGAGAAACAAAACACTCATGTTTATTTGACTTTTTACTTTTTGCATAACTCATCCTTATTTAAAAATGTTTCATTTAATGAGAGCAGATGGCAGCTTGCAGGAATGCACAGTGTTTATCTAAGAGCGTGACCACTGAACTGGCTGGCAGTTAGTGCTCCTGTGTCTTCATCTCTTTTGCCCATCTTCTCACGCATACTATGCCTCGTTCCCATGCACCAACCTACTTGAGGGATCCCCATTCTTTATGCCCAACAACTGGCCCAGCACATGGAGCGTTCCTGTTTCCATTGTGCTTGAGGACGAGGTTCTCATAATCAGCTGTGGAACATCAGTTAGTGAGGGCTGCTGCCTTTCTCTGTGGCATGGCCCTGCATTCAGCCACAGACAGCTCTTCACTGACTTCCATCATTGAACAAGTGCTGTTTGGGGACGCTCCCTAGCTTTCAGAAACAAACCCCATTGTTCCTCGCACTCACACGCTTTTCTTCCTCTTATTTTCCTTCTGCAGCCGTTAGCTTTTTTGCTTCTGCTGCTCCTTTTCCTACAATGCAAGACCATTTCCTGCCTTTCTGTCACCAAGGTAGATATGCACTCCGCACACCCTGCCACGCAGAGACAGCCAGCAACAAGTGGTTTACTTACATAATGTTACAACATTTTAAATCACAATTAACAACGGTCATTAGATTATAATAAACAGTCACCAAACACATTAAATAATATGTGCAATGCAACATAAATACCAAGCAACAGAGATGCGCGGATCCAAGTAGTTAAGCTTGGAAGTGCCAAGAGCAATCTGCTTGTTCTCCTCTCTGTCTGTGGCTTGAACCTGGAGCTTCATCAGCTGCTCTTCTATCCTCTGTACCCCTTTACGTTTGATCTCCACAGTCCTGCAGGTGAAAAGGAGAAACAAAACCAGAGAGAAAGAGGAATTAATATACAAAGTAAAAAAAGGTACAAAGAAACTCAAAGACAGATGGATTGAGGCAGGGAGAGATGACAAGGGATACTTTCATCTTATACTTATATTATAAACACTATTAATGCTTTGTTGAAGAGAAACAATTTAGTTTCCTTCCACCCCAACAGAGACGGTTAAGGAAGAAAGGAAAAATCAAACACTTGGATGGTGCTCGGGTGTTCTTACTTTTTGCTCTTTTCATCACGGGAAGCTTTGTGATCAGCCTTGGCAGCTTTCAGCTGCTTCCTGGCTTCAGATAGTTGGTTTTGTTTATCGTCGATCTGCAATCACAATAAACACATGCTAAGTAAAGAAAATAGTCCAGATGGCATAGAAAGGGAATATCTTCTTCTTTCACAATGACAGAGTAAATGTCCACAAATAAATAAATAAAAGTTCAAACTTAATATTTTGTGAAAACAAAACCAAAGGAAACTGTAGGATAATTGTTAACCTTGGTCTGAAGAGTCTGCATGGATTTCTCAAATGTTTTTGGTGGAGCTCTCTGGTGGTTACAAAGAATGGCCACTGCCCGGTTGGCTCGGTTGTATGACAAGATCTTAGCTGGGATGCTGTCGTCAGCTGTTGACCCGACAACACAGCAAGGTAAGAGAGGAAGTTTCAGACATCTGCTGTTTCAAACCAGACTCTGATACTGCAGAAACTAAGTATTTAAACATGCAATAACATTTATCATATGTAAGTATGTGCATATTAGTATGTGCACATAGATTATATATAAGATCAGAATATATTAATCCATTGTAAATGCTTCATTGCTAATGCTTACGGCAGGTAAGTTCCTTGAGCTGCTGTTGCAGGGTGATTGAGGCATTGTAGGTACGAAAAACCTTGGCTGTCAGTCCATCCATCAGTTCCTGTAAGTGCTTATTGAGAATGGAGGTCTGCAGGGAATACAAAAGAAAGAGAGACTATGGTTACAGATGGGCAGAACAGATGAGTTACAAAGACTTTTCCAAAAATGCTACAAATTTAACTGAAGACTGTTCACATTTCAGCTTTCAAAAGTGAAGCCCTGGAGGTAGATTTAAGAGTAAGAGTTTCTTACGTTCAGTCTGTCGAACAGATCGTCTTCAGATTGCTTGTTTTCCAGAAATAACTGGAGATTTTTAAAGACCTGGGGAGATATAAACAACAATCAGTGGTAATGAAACAATTTCCAGTTTACTCGTGTTCATAGATGCACCATCCCATTCCTACCAGAAGGATGTGTCATTTACTTCTGTTCATAATGGTTCATTGGTTTCCGGTTGATCTACTTTTTGTTAGTACTGTTACATCTAAAGTGGTAAAGCATGGAGTAAATGTTGTACTAAAGGAATTGTAATTGAAAACAGAACTTTCCATGCGTGTATATATATGCATAAGTGTGCGCATGTGGTTGAGTACACTGCAGTAATAGCAGAAAACAAACCATCCTCTGAGGCACAACTGATGGAAAGCATTCTGTATCTGATCACCTGACAGTGCAAACATCCTCCACAGAGTATAAACCTCTTATCTCATTAACACTGAACACTCTCAACAGCACCCTAATCACGGCAGAAATCCCAGTTTTACTATATAATATATCTGCCTCTCATCTCCCTTCATTGGCATGTTCCTGTCTTCTTAAATACTCTTTCTTACCCTTTTCTCCACTGGGATCTTGTTGTAGTAGCGGATGGAGTCTTTTCCCAAGAAGTCAAACTCCACCACATACTCTTGGTCATCCATCTTGGGGTACAGTTTGATGTGCTCCACCCGCAATGAGCAGCAGCCAACAGTGTCCGCAGTCTCACCTTCCTCCTTTTCATTACCCGCCCTCAGTGCCAGCTACAAGGGAAACACCACACATCATTTTCTTCATTACAAAGGATCTTATTCTATGAACTTAGTTTACAAGTTTGTCATTAATGTGTGGAGGGAGAGTAACTGTAAAATTCAGCAGTTCATTTTACATTAACCTGATGATGAACACCGGCTGCAATATCAGTCATTATAAGTGGATGTTTTTAAGGATTTTCCCACTTGTTATACACACCTTGTCTATAAAATACAGGGCCACAGCTCTCTGTCTGATCCGCATCTCTTTTGACTTCCAGTCATCTCTATACTGAGCTCGGATGCGATCTACACACTTCTTCAAACGCCGGGCAGTTTCATATTTCTGCCAGTCCTTCTCCCCCTGCACAATCATACACAAGCAGAATTAATCTATTTTTTCCCCTCAAGGAAGCACTGATAAAGTAAGCTACCGAAGGTTGCTGCAGCCTGGAGATATACGTAGACAGGTACCTTGATCCTTGAACTAGGATTTAACATAATGTACTTGATGGAGCCCTGGATGTTCTCTGTCCATGATGCTAACCAGGTCACCTTGTTGTCATGGCGAACCTCCTTCCATTTCGTACCTGGTGGAGGTTTAGGGTGCTTGGAGTCCCTGAGGGAAAAGAAGCAGATTTACTAAAAAACAGCTGTAAAACATGTCGACATGTTTACCCTTGTGTCTTTGAAGCACAGAGGAGTATTTCTTTGGGTGTGCAGATGTCTGACTCCATTGAGGTTACTACTACACTTACCAGCCAGATGTTACATTTTCCTCCTAATGGACCAGGATTTACCTCATGCTGGAAACACTGCAACATTGAGACAATACTGTAGAGAGCATGTCCAGTATGTGGGGATCAACACGTCCTCCCTGGGTTGTGTAATTGTTTGGGCAGATACAACATACTCTGACAGGAAGACTACCTTTGACACAGTGCCAGTGGTTTGTGTGTGCATGTGTGTGTTTAAGTGATAGATCTGCTATGCTCTACATGCCACAGACACTATTTTCCTTCTGTCTCTTTGATGGCAACCGACTGCTGCAAATTAGCCATCTCTCTCTCTACCTCTCTTTCTTTCACATGCATCCCTCAGGCATGGGATGAAAGAGATAAAAAGAACATTATTCTCACTGTCTATAAATAACTCCAGCAATCACAACAGTTAGAAGATAGAAGAGCAGATAAAGAGAGTAGGGGTTGAAAACAGAGACAGTGGTGGAGTCATTGAATGGGAGTGATGTTCCTAAATGTCACCTCCTGACAAACTGAAGGCTTCCCCACACGCTCACTCTCCTATTAGCCTTAATTAATAACTCCCAACAATGTCACCATTTCATTTGCTATAACTGTACCTACAGTAGGCTGACAGCGCCACCTTGTGGTACAACTCAGAATTAGACACAGTCACAAGATTAGAGTTCTTCCTACGTAGCAAAAAGTCAAGTGAAATAAGGATTTGTGGAAGTTATAGTGGTGATAATGGTGGTAAAAGATTCCCTACTTGCTACAGTTGATAATGATGTCTTGAGGTCTGATGCGTCGTTTCAGCATTCCCATTTTTGGATGATCACCTCTGCCTCTGAAAAGGCCCGGCGGCTCAATGCGGAAGTTTCCGATCCTCTCCTTGTGGTTGTCCATGATACAGAAACCATACTCCTGGAGGAGCCGCTCGTTTTCCTCTTTGATTTTCTACAAAGTGTGTGAAAATAAAAATGAGCCAAAGTTCTGAAGGCTGCTAGAGTTTCTGAGTGAATAAATACCTACCTGTTTCTCCTCCTTTGACATTTGTTTGCGAGCCTCTGATTGGGCCTTGAAGTATTCGTTCATTTTACTAAAGTTACACTTGTTCAGGTCAGTAATGACTGACTTCTCCTCTGATGTCATTTCCTACAATATAATAGACGGCATATAAAGCATTACAGTGTAAATAGTACTTGGAATTTCACACAGTTTTAGCTCATGATGTTAGAATACATTTTATATCTTATTCTCCTCACCTTTTTCCAGTCCTTAAAGAAATTCTTCCTAAAGATATCTTTAGTGGTGTACTCATGATCTAACATCTTGGCAAAAAATGTTGCTACCTCCTCAGCAGGAGCACTTAGTTTCATAGGCTTACCTAAAAAATACAGAAAATAACATTGCAATCTTGACCTAAAGAATAAAAAAATATGCATTAAACCTTCTTTTTCAGGGACAAACTCACCATCATAGTAAAATTTGACTTTGCTAGGCAAAGGCTCATATGGAGGAGCAAACACTGGACCCTTATGTTCAAGAAAGCGCCACTTTGAGCCGTCAGTATATCGCTCCTCCTCCCACCTAATAGCCACAAACAAGAACAAAACACAACCCATCAGAGAAAAAAAAATATATCTACTTCTCATTACAAATCATTTAATCATTTCTCAAAAAATGAACAATTTGAACCAATGATGATGTTACCATTTCCACTTCTCTTCTTCTTTTTTGGCTTTCTTCCCCTCAGCTGCTTTTTTGGCTTTTGTCTTCTTTTTGTATTTGACATCCTATAATGCAACGAAAACACAAAAATAAACTAATAAACAAAGTCAAGTCCAGCTTGGAAAATGCAGCAATGTAGTTACCACAACAACGAACTAAAGCTGAATGTACCTCATCTTCTTCATCCTCTTCATACTCATGTTTCCTCTTTTTAGCCTTTTTGTCATGCTCCACCTTGACTTTTTTGGGTTTGTATTCAAATCTGTAAACATTTAACCTGTAAAGTTACTGAAACCATAATTACAAACAACCTAACCTTATCTGTGACTGCTGGGATTTTGGTTACTTTTGAATGACACATACTCTTCGTCATCATACTCTCGTTTAGAGGTCTTGCTGTGCTGGGGAGACGGATAGAAGCAGTTGTCTTCTTCAGGCTCACTCTTAATTGCAGCAGGACTTGTCTCTCTGAGTCACACAGACATTGAACTGCATATTAGTAAAGCAACAGAACATTAATAACATCATATGTCAGAGTGATGCTGCTCGACACCTTTATTTTTCTTATTAGTTGCAAAGGTGTTTACCTTACATATCCATTTTCCTTATCCTTTTTAGGCTTGTCTGAATGGAATGATTGAATCTGTAATAAACAGGGAATATGTCATGACATAAAAATGTATTTCAACTGCTTTCTATCAACTGTCCTCTGTCTCTGTGTTGGCTCTATGATGGACTGGTGACCTGTCCAGGATGTACCCTGCCTCTAGCATCCCCCGCAACCAACCGGAATCGGATAAAACAAGTATGGAAAATAAATGGATGGAACTGCTTTCACATCTTTAAACTAAATAAATCTTAGCTTTCAGTCAGAGTTATTATGTTTTGTTTCCTAATAAGGTAAAGCTCTAAAAGTTATTGTAATCAAGCTGCAAAAACAAGATTCATTTTACTTCCAAGAGATTAAGAGTTTTGCAAAAAATCACACTGACATCCGATGAACAAACCTTGTTCTCTCTCCTCTTCTCCTTGTCTTTCTCCTTGTGTTTTTCTTTGTGTTTGTCTGAGCTGCCGTTGCTGTGCTTCAGCTTCTCTTTGTCTTTGTCTCTGTGTTTCTTCTCAGAGTACTCCTTATGTTCGCTGGAGCGCAGAGACCACAGAGGTCAGGGATCAAGTGCAAGAGGTCAGACGCAGTGCACAGACAAAGGATGTCATTAACAAAAGAACCAAGCATCAGCAACATCCACTTTATCACTTTTAACATACAGTATTGTCCAAACAGGCTGTACTAATGACCAAAGTTATGGATATGCAGTTATACTGCAGCCCACAACTATTTCTAATTCCTACTGGACAAAAGGAAAATAGCAAAAGCTCTACGAGGGTTCAAATTACCACTTCTCCACAGATATATATGAGTGGATTTGGTGTTATTTAGATGCATATTTACCAATTTCACACAGTAGTTTAGCTAGTTTCCATCTAATCACAATTTTCCCAAGCAAAATCTTTATACAAATTCATGAGCTTTGCGCTTATCCTTCTCTTTTAACGTTGTTATACAACAGCTGAAGGCACCAGTCAAGCACTACAAGGATACATAAAAGTTAAATGCTTAACTGGTCATGTAGGCAACTTTAGTAAATCAACATTGATTCAAGCAATATCCCATATGCTTCAGCTATGGACAAAAACATAAATTGTACCTGATGCTGTGCTTGAATTTCTCTCGTTCCTTGTCTTTTTTGTGATCTTTGTGTCTGTGTTCCTTGTCTTTGTGCTTGTCTTTATATTTGTGAGTGTCTGTAATAAAATGAAGAGATTAATTTGTGTAAGAGCACTGACAAAAAGTTCCCTTGTAGGACCGCATTTTATTTGGATGAGAACTCGGGATATAAAATCACTTTATTTATTTATTCTTTCCTAAATATGTGGCTCATAATTCAAAATCAAAGCACCAGTGTGCTTTTGAACTTTTTTTTAACATAATAAAAGAAAATTGTAAACTTTGCAAAGATGCATTGTTGAAGATGAATATCGATGAGCACACACACTTAAGACAAGTAACAGATGAGGCACACAGATAACATGAAGACATTTCCTTCCAAATAGAAAAAAGAGCAGAAAAAAAAGATAAAACAGCTTAAAAAATATAATAATAAAAAATTGTGCCATGCCAACCAAATATAATAATCACCTGAGGTAAAGCCCATCTATGGAGCTTTGTTACTGGATCATTACATCTGACAAATCAATGTCAGATGTAATTATACAGAATTTTATTCTTATTAATATTAAAAGTGGAGCTAGAGCTAACTTTTCATTTTGGGGAATATAAGAGTACAGTGTATTTAAGCAGCTTGTCTTATCTTTTAAGAATACTTATCTGCCATGAAAATAACTGCTACATAGGCCAAATTAATTAGGTGGAGTGGAACATAAAATATTTCCTCTCAGTAGTTTGCTAAAGTGGAAGAACTTCTATTTTATCGAGAAGGAAAAGCAACTCAGATGCATCTTTTTAATGTTAAACACAAAACATGTAGCATGGCTGAGTGCAGGATTATTGGAAGCTGTACTGTGAAGGGTTCACTTCACAGTGTAGCTAACCAGCCAAACACCATGAGTTTAATTTACCATGAATTTAATGTATCCTATATCATAGCCTCAAATTATTACTTTGACATCCTTACCTTGCAATAATATTACAAGGTAGTGTCATCCTTATGTACAGCTGTTTGAACTTTACACAAGGATTTTTTTTTTTTTTTAAGAAAAACAAGTTGTATTCACTTATACTGCCCCTGAAATGCATCCTAAAATGTTTCCAGCCAAGGGAAATCTCTCCCGAGGTAAACCACTTGTTCATCACTTTTAGACTGTTTTCATGTAACGCTATTATCTGCTATTTTAATGCAGAACATCCCAAATATAGACCAAAATCAGTACCCACTTAGTGCTCTGCCTTTCCTCAAATTAAGCAGCAAATCATGCCAACTGGAGAAAAGGTGTTCTCAACTTTCTAAGTTTCATGGACGCTCTTGTGGAGGCTGTAATAATAAAAAATAACAGCACATGCGCTCAATAATGTAGTGCAACTTTCCTTAGTGTGGTGTAAAGTTTTAAACTTCATGTGCATTCCCAGATTGCAGTGCATATTTTTGTCATTAAACAGAGGTGGAGACAAGAGTCCAGCTGGTGTTAAGATACGGGTACGAAGAGGCGATAAGCACCCAGCTCGAGCCTCCATATCACGGCGGACAGTTGGCTTACTGAGCGGCGCCCTGGATGCTACACAGAAAAAGAAAATGGCGCAGAGACTAAGTCCTCAGCCCCAATTCGGCCACTTTCGGCTCCAAAATTCTTTGTAATTGCACGTTCATATTATAAAATTAAAACATGCAAAATTAAGTCGAAGCCAGGCTCTTTCAGAATATCCCATTAACTGTAAAAACAGAGGGTGATAAGTGTGGATTTCAGACCCTCTTTTTGAACAATAGCCGCAAGAGAGTGGAGGAGAAGGGACTTAGTCTCTGGGACGCCATTTCTGTCCTTTAAAAACTAACAGTAGACAGGTAGACACGATTACGGTTAAAATCAGTAAATATAGGTAAATATTATTTTTAAAGGACCTACCGCTTCCTTTAGATCCACAGTTGACCTGAAAATTATAAGAAAAAATGTTTTTAATATTTCAATTTTTTAAATGCCGGTAGCTGGAGTGTTCAAGTTTCAATTGACATACAACTGCACCCTACAAAGACGATATTTGCCAAAAATTAAAATAAATAAAAAAATAAATAAATAAAACAACACGCCACATAATTAGAGTTCCTCCTGCAGCTACAAACAGCGTAACTTCCAATGTTACCTGATGTTTCTTCAGTTATTTCTTATCATAAAGGTTATTACTCCTGTTATGTCAGTTGTTGCGGATTAATATAAACTATCATAAAAACAATGGCTATTGGCTAAGAGCTACCTGAGAGTCTCCGCGTCCATGATCTCCACTCATGGCCAGGTAGTTTCTGTTTGTAAATCGGGGAAAGTTATCAATAGAAGACTGATTCAGGATGCGATTGCACAGGATGCGAGGT
Organism: Melanotaenia boesemani; assembly: GCF_017639745.1. Taxonomy (NCBI): domain Eukaryota; kingdom Metazoa; phylum Chordata; class Actinopteri; order Atheriniformes; family Melanotaeniidae; genus Melanotaenia; species Melanotaenia boesemani. Next base: position 13,604,716 of record NC_055694.1, read on the forward strand.
TCAGGGAACCCTCACTGACAGCCTGGAATGGAGTCCTAACGTTTACAGACTGCGCATGCTCCGCCAGGGAACGCTGTGCGTAGTTCCCATATGAACCAGCATCAAAATACTATTTGAGGTCTATCTGTCCTTTGCAATTAAACTAGCTGCTTTTGTACATGATATTTATTGTTTTTAGAGAGCTATGGCAGTTAAAATACATCATTCTTAAAAAAGCAGGTGTTATTAGCTTTGGTAATAATAACTGAATTAAAAATGGCAAGCTTTACAAAAGAATAAACACGTTTTTCACAGAACAAAAACAGTAGAAAATTTAATTCAATTTTACAAGATAATTATACAGTCATGATAAGCTTCATTATAAGTCTTCACAGGATTAATCCAGCATCGAATATAAAAAGCACATTCACACAAACTCTATGCACACATTCTAACTAGAATCTGACATATTAGCACAGACAAAAGAGTAGCTTCATTCTTTTTAAAACAATCTGTACATGGTTTCTTCATCCAATGAAAATTCAGTATTGGCCAAGAGAAGCCTATATCAAGTCATTTACACAAGGGAAACAAAAACATTTACAGTATGGTTCACAGGTAATCAAAACTAAGCTTGTGTCTATTTAGACTTCCTTCGTTTGGCTTGGGTGGGACTTGCTCCAGTTTCTGTAAAAGATTATACAAGTCAATCAGGTAAAAGAAAAACTTTGGAAAATTCTGTTAATTGTGTAAATACAATTTTCATTTAGCATCAACAAACGTGCACACTAGAAAATTTTATTATAGGGCTGAACTGAAGAGGGAAAAAAATAATCACAGAGTACTTTGCTGGAGCTCCTCTTGCTTTAATTACAGCTTGAATTCATTCAAGAACAAACTTAACTAGTGCAAAACAATATATAATCAATAAAGTGCTACACACGAATTTGTACAGCACTTGTATATTCAAGTGTTACTTTGTGCTCAAGCCAATCATTGACATCTCTGGTCTACCTCTATATTGCTTTCTGCAACCTACCCATTTTGCATTTACATTAAATTTAGACACAGCTAACTGGGAACAAACTGAGTTAAATTATATTCTTGAAGGAATTTAAAACTCCTTTTACCTCGCCACCCCTAGCTCTCTTGTGACCATGTTGTCTGCCAATCATCCAGGTGCAACATCTCTATAAGCTCAGCAAGTACTATCTTAACTCATTTGTATCCAAAATGATTTCATACTTTTTTCCTCTACTACATCTAGGAAAAAAACAAACTGCAAAAAAGCTTTTTAGTAGTTATGTTTTAAAATGTCACAATGTTCAGCTATTTTAAAAAAAGGTTGCTATACCTATGTTTGTTTATTTCCCCTAAATAAAAAAGCTGAATAAACAATTTCCAAGTGTTTCAACTTACACATTTTGACAGGGACTTTAAACATCAAGGAAAAGAGTCCATCTTTTAAAGTCACCTGACTTACCTTTTACAGCAGTACTGGTTGCAGGCCTGGCTGATCTCTTCCTGATGCCGCTGTCGGCTACCGGCTCCTCCTCCACCTCTTTCTCAGCTCGGGAGCTGCGTCTGCTTGGCCCCTTGGGCTTCTCCACGGCAGTGCTGGGAGAACCAGAAAGAACAACAACAAGCGACAAGGAAGGAAGGACAAAACATGCACACGTTACTAGACAAGCAAGGGCGTTAATTAACTCTGCTCTAATCAGAGAAAGACAAGATACCAATCAGGACTCTGCTGTTTTTCCTCGTCTACCACAGATACTGTCCGTCTTCATCCCGACAGCATCCACTATGTCGACATGATCACTGCTTGTGTCTTTTCAGCACAAACTTGTTAAAATACATACCTTGGGACTAAGTTGATGGGCGTCTTTCTTTTCTTTGCCCATCTGTGATAGAAGTGGAAAAACAGCGGTAAACTATAAACTGTGCTGAACAAACATAGCTTCACTCCCCCCACCATATTATGACAATCCCCAGGAAAAGCGATAAAGCCACGAAGAATAGTGAGAGGTTATGTGTCTTTGGTAAATCAACTTTTTAAAGGGTTTTTTATTTTAGACATGCATTAGTATATTTATATAACAACATGGCAAGCATACATACCAAGTGCTGAAGCCTTCATTCACCATGAACACCCACGGCCAACCAAATTAATTCCCTGAGTTTCAGTGGTGCTACAAATGTCTAAGCATTTCTTCTTCAAAAGCATCAATTTTAAGATTGGATCAGCTTTTTAAAGATCAGCAGTAAAGAACACCTCTAAAACAATAGTCCCCATCCATCAAATGGCTTAACAGTACAGCAACAACATAAATTTTATAAAGTGGAAGAAATCTTACCCTTGCTCAGAACCAGTTGGGACCTCTTCTCCTGAACACACACAAAAAGAATAATTTCTGTCATCCACACAAAAGCAGAATTCCATCCAAATGCTTCTTTATGTAAAAGAGGATGTTTTAAACAATTGTAAAAGGAGGATTGCTACACTTACCAGTTTTCTCTGTGACGGCTTCCTGTGAAGCTTCTTGTTGAACAGGTGCTGGAGGATGAAATGACCAAAAAGTTTGACTAAGAATAGTTCCAAACTTCTACAGTAAAACATGAAATGCATCACCGACTGCTCAGTTTAAACCATACTACTTTATATAACTGTAGCAGTGACACAAGGTCATGTCACAATTGGTCATGAGCTTGGCTTAACTAAGGACCGTGCCCAGTATACAGCCACAGATACGTTTACAATCTGTGTCCGTCAGATTGTTTACCTGGAGCAGTCTGTGTGGATTCAGCAGGTGCTGCAGCTGGTGGCACAGCAGGCTTTGCACCTGGAGCATCAGATTGACCTGGTGGAACTACGCTGGGGTTAGCAACTGGAGAGGCTGTGTTGTGGGCAACGTCAACAGGTCCAGGTGCAGCAACAATAGGAACAATAGACGGTACAGGACTTTGTACAGGAGTGACTGAAGAGAGCAAAGTAGTGGAGGGGACCCCAGTGGTAGTGCTAAAAGTCACAACAGGGGCTTGAGAATTTACAGCTTGTGCTGAGCTTGAGATTGAAGCTGGCAGAACAACTGGAGCCTGAACAACAATCTGAGTAGGACCAGTAACTTGACTAGGAGCTGGGGCTGGAGAAGGAACTACAGACAGAGTGATGTTTGAACCAACAGCAGTAGTACGAGGAGCCTGCGCTTCCGTCTGAATGGCCGGAGCAGTAGAAGGAACAAAGACCTGTGGTGGGGCAGCCCCTGTATGCCCCTGTGGAGGCCTTTCTATAGTGCTTTGCTGGGAGTCACCTGTGCCAGAAATAGATACTGCAGCTGGTGCAGGCTTATTTTTTACTTGAGCAGTGGGAGATGGAGACACTGGGCTCTTTCGAATGGTGTTAATAGTAGCAGGACTAGAGCAGGGAGGCGGAGAAGCCAGAGGGGGCTGAAAGGGAGCTGATGGGTTTGGATGGGGAGATGGCTGCTGGACCGGGACAGCAGATTTTTGAAAGGAATTTGTGTCACTCACACTTTCTGTTTTGATGGTTCCTGAGTTAATTTGCTGAGGAGCCAAGAGAGTACCAACAGGGGCTGATGAGGGCATGCTAGTGGTTATCTGTATTTGTCCAACAGCCCCTCTAGTGGGCTGGGCACTGGTCATATTAGTTCCTGTGGCCTGTGTGAAGCTTGGGGCAGCAGAAAGCTGAAAGTTTGCAGCAGACACCTGGATAGACCCCACCATGGTGACAGACTGTGATACCACTGATGTGTTGGGCGCCACAGACGAACCTGGAACCTGGAAAACTGGGTTGATAAATACAGGGGCGGTGGTGATAAACTGAGGCCGAGGTCCAGGACTCTGTTGCCGGATGTCCTGGGGTCTGGCATTCTTGTTAGGGACAGCTACCATGGTGGAGACCATAGATGTGGGTGGCTGTGGAGTGGGGGCAGAAGTGATGGGGTTTGAGGTGACAAACACTGTGATCTGGTTGGGGGAAATGGTGGTTGAAGATGCAGGAATCTGAATGACTGAGTGCACACTTGTCACAGGTTTAGGGCTGGGGCTTGGCTTAACAGTTGAAGTGGCTGAATTAACAGCAGGGCTGGAGCCAGAAATGGCAGAAACAGCTGAGGCAGAACTGTTCTGGCTGGAAGTGACTGTATTGGCACTTACAGTTGAAGGGGCATTAGTGTTAGTACTGACTGAGCTGCAATGTGTAGAAGTTAAATTTATATTTGGACTGGGATTGACACCGCTACAGGTGAGGTTTTGGTTAAGATTAACCGTAGTACTGGAGTTTACATTACTGGAAGGGTGTGAGCAGGGAAGTGAAATAGACTGCGAGGTGGGACTGCTAGCAGAGACTGGAGTAGAAATCTTGGGTTTAGCCTCTGTTTCAGTTACAGTAGTAGTAGTGACACCAGACACTGATCTATCTGTAGGCAGGGAATTGCTGTTAAGTGATCTGTCTGGATCTAAGGCAGACTTTGGGCTGTCTTTTCCCATGACAACATTATTACTCTGCGTGGGCCGAAGCGGCATGTTTGAAACACCTGTGTTATCCAGTAATTGATTGAGGGAGGTTGGAGCTCCTCTGAGAGCTGGTGAGACTTCTGAGTCCTGCATAGATGCTGGGTGTGTTGGTTGCCTATCGACTGTGCCAGCCTGTGTTTCCAAATCAGATTTAGGATACTGAGGTGCAGGAAGGCGAGGACTTGCCATCCTGGGGGCTGTTAATTCCCTCAAAGGTTGTCCCTGTGGTTGAGACTGGGGTATTTGTCGCTGCTCTCCAGTAACGATTCCCTGATTTTCCCTGACTCCATCAGCTGAGTTACCATGAATCCCATGGAGGGAACTCTGGGTCTGTTGAGTCTCTGTGCATCCACTCACTTGTGAAGGCAGAGATACTGGACTCTGAGGTACTGAGGAAGGACTTAGCATCATTGTTTGTCCTTGGGGATTTACTAACTGCTGTTGGTGAGGAGGGCAGGAGATAGTCATTTTTGCCCCCTTCTGTCTTCCTGGACTTGGAGTGGCTGACTTGCGACTAGAGGCTGGACTTGACCTTCGACTATTGCTAGGGCTTGCTCTCTTACTTTGCCCTCCAGGCTGTTTGTCCTGTTTAGCACCCGAAGCCCCTACACCAGCACCAGAAGAGAAAGGCTGTTGACTGTTATTAGTGTTATTTCCACCTGTATTGCCATTGTTGCCTGTTAGAGTAAGGCTAGGGGGGGCCTGCCCAATGGCTTTCAGAGTTGTTGGGTTCAGACCTTGCTGATCAAACCCCCTATTAAGGTTCGGCTGTCTTGGAGGCAGAGGAATGTTAATTTTGGGAGGAAACAGGCCTGCAATAGAGGCATTTAGCCTCTCAGGTGAAAGGTTAATTTCAGAGGGCTCAGTACTAGGAGGACGATTAGTTGGGGTGAGGGGATGGTGATATGGCCTGGGGCTGGCTCTGTTGGGGGTTTTAGGCCTCGAGCTCTGTGAAGTTGTAGGGACATTAGGAAAATGGAGACCAGACATGTGGCCTCCTTGTTGAGGCTGAGTTGGTAACTGTTGCTGGGGGCTGGCTCCAGTATGTTGGGGAATTTGAGCTGGAGATGGGCCTTGTTTCATCATGTGAGTATTTGAGGCTTGACTGGTCACAATCTGTTGGGTCCCATTTCCAGGCTGCACCCCAGTTTCTGTGCTACCAGGCCTTTCTTGCTTTGGGTGTGCACCTGCAGGGGCCTCCTCAGTCCCAGTTCCTTGGGGACCCTGCGCCACATCAGGATGAGACATTCTCCGGGCAGCCCCTGCAATCTAGTAAAAGGGAAAAATAAAATTAGTGTGCAATTTATCCATAAGAAAATAAATGACATTCACAAGTTCAAATTTGAACATACTGTTCAAATTTGCCTCAATATTTGGCCCTAACCTGTGGGTTGACCATCAGGGGTATCCCTCTGGATTTGTCAGGTGATGGTGGAACACCTCCATGTCCTTGAAGGCTGATCATTACTGGCATGTTGCTTTGCTGTGAGACAGGATGTCTCTGAACCTCTGCTGGATTGCTTATACCCCGAGGAGGGAGCTGCCCTCCTGGGGGAATGGGCATGCGATTCTTTGTCTGTTCCTGCTGCATCTTAAGCATCATCATCATCTGCTGCTGTTGCAAGAATGTAAAATGGAGATCAACAGTAGTATGATTACCAATACCAAATGCTGTTATTAATGTACACAGTGACAATACCTGTTGTTGCAGGTGTGGCTGTTGAGCTTGCTGCTGCTGCTGCAGCTGGTGAGGATGCATCTGGGGTTGGCCTTGACTTGAAGCAGGTTGCGGTGCCAGCCCCTGTTGCCCCTGAGCATTCTGGAGACCCTGCATCTGCATCATCTGTTGCTGTTGTTGTATTTGTTGTTGTTGTAACTGTTGTTGCTGCTGCTGTTGCTGCATTTGTTGTTGTTGCATTTGATGTTGCATTTGCTGCTGATGCTGCATTTGCTGTTGTTGTATTTGCTGCTGTTGCATGTGCTGCATTTGTTGTTGTTGCTGCTGCTGCTGCTGCTGTTGCTGCTGCTGCATAAACTGCATGGGTACCTGTTGAAGTACTCTCTGCTCTCCAGGTTGACCAGGAAAGCCTAGGCAAATGCAAATGCATTAAAAAAACACACTAACAAAAAAATAAGACATGCATTTAATGAAAAGATTGCTTGAATTTTCATATAAATGATGAATTAATTATTGAAAAAGGGGCAAATTAATGGGGATAATATAACAATCACTTACCTGCAGGTCTGTTAGCAAAATCAGGGAGTTTTTGGCCTGTACTGTCCAAGCCCAAACCTTGCTCTCCACCCAGATTTGGCAATTCAGAATCCTCTATGCCAGCAGCCACATCAAGACCACTAAGAAGAGAAGTTCACTGATTACCAGATAAATTATCTAATAGTACTAAAGCTGAAGCACTGATATCAACTAAAACAATACTATAAACAAATACAAATTGTTACCCAAGTCCCTCTGCTTGCTGTTGTCCATCTCCCTCTTTTGGTTTCTTCTTTCGTGCTGGTTTCTTTTTCTTAGGCTTAGCCGGATTTCCTCCACCTGCACCCTGTTTTCCTCCTGGCCCAAACTGGCTGGCTGAGATATCACTCTGTAGCAGATTGACCAGCAGTGGGCTAGTCAGTGTAACATCTTTGCTAACAGGAAAGCCACCTGGCTGTCCACAGGGTCCTCCAATTGGCATCTGACCTGGAAACTGAGAGTTGAAGTTCATGCCATGACCTGCAAAGTGTCCATTTCCCATCTGCATGTGCTGGGGGCCTCCCATCATGCCTTGTTGCTGCTGTGCCTGCATATCAGGGACCATTTGCTGGACTCCTAAGTCTCCCGTCCCACTGTTCGGATCTCCTATGGCATGTGGGTGCTGCTGAGCTGCCTGTTGCTGCTGTTGTTGTAACATGGCTTGTTGTTGTTGTTGTTTCTGCTGTTGCTGCTGCAACTGCTGTTGCTGTAGCTGTTGATGGATGAGAGGATGGCCAGCAGGAAGTCTCATCTGCTGCCCATGCATGCCCATAGCTTGATTAGGATTACCAGTAACTGGAACCTGCTGGGGTTGTTGTTGGTTCATCTGCTGGTGTTGTTGCTGCTGCTGCTGTTGTTGTTGTAATTGTTGTTGCTGCAACTGATGCTGCTGCTGTTGTTGTAACTGTTGTTGCTGAAGTTGAGCCATTTGCTGTTGCTGTTGTGGAGTCATCTGCTGTGGTGTCATCTGCTGTGGGCCAACCTGGCCTTGGAACTGAGCCATATTACCTGGAACATTTGGCGAAGGACCACGCATCATCTGGCCAGGCATAACCCCTGCTGGAATCTTGCCTCCAAATGGTTGCTTGTTTCCCTGCATCTGGTTGGCAACCATTTGCTCCATCATTGAGCTTTGTTGCTGCTGCTGCTGCAGGAGCATGGCCTGGTGCCCTTGGCCTCCAACCATCTGACCCTGCCCATGCATCACCCCCTGGCCTTGCTGTGGAATCATCTGCTTAGGCGGGGTCATCCCTCCTCTCTGCCCATGATTGATGGGCCTTGAAAGGACAGTCTGACCTCCACCCTGGCCTTGAATCATCTGGCTGGGGGAGGAGGACACAGGCTGGGCCTGATGCTGGAGGCCCATCATCTGGGTCTGGAGGCCAGGCTGCTGCTGGCCCATACTAGGTCCAGCTGTTGTACCAGGGGGTGGACCTGCCATGCTACTTTGCACACCCATAACGTTGGGCTGAGCATGGGGCGGTCCTTGCATTGAGTTTGGTGTAGGTGCTGATGGCTGGGCTCCTGATGCAAAATAGAAAAGGGAAGATTAAGAAAATACTTTAAAGTCCTTTTCACAACAGCTGTGAACAAAGGTGCCCACCACTTATAATAAAATAAACTCACATCAACGAAAGCAATTAAATCAAGTTTTAAAGTGGAAAGAAAACACCCACAACATAGAGGCTGGTCTAAATGCATTCAATTCAAAGGATTTCAATTTTAAATTAGTTAATTGATGCAACCATATACAATGTTTTCTTTCCCACTCCATCAAAGAAAAAAAAAACATCATAACCCATGGATATTAAAATAATTTTCTTCTTTTGTTAATTTGTTAAAAATAATTCTGCCATGCCTGAAGTGTCTCAAATTCAAATCTACACCAATGTCCATTTCATTATGCACATCCCTCTGCATGCAAATTAGCTCCATCTCAGACTAGCTGCAGCAACTCATAAACTCCAAACACTTTTAGCTCTTCTGCTAACTCAGTTGTATTCATGTTAGATGCACGTGTTTCCTGATCATCAGCCCTAACAACTTCCACATTGTAATTTGACAGGATTTACTTCTTGTTGCATATGAGAACCTAGCCATTTCCTTCTGTGTATTCAAGACTGTCATTGATACATTATAGTTCCAAGATGAAAATGCTCAACCATTACACAGACTCAGTGAAGATTTTTAATTCAGAAACAAACCAATCAACATCACCCCTCCAGTCCCAAAATGATATATATAATGTATAATGATTCTGTCATGTTGGTGTGTTGGGTTATAACACTTCGATGGCAGTGTTTAAGTTTGCTCAAGAAATGCAAACTAAATGTGACAGAGATTGTGCAAGAAAGAAAATAATGTGAAGAATATCTTAAATGTAAACACAATCAATTAGTGATAAAAGGATCAACAGAGCTTTTTTGTCCATAAGGACAGTTTGTAATACATTCAGTCTATTTTGGGAGGCTGGGACATGACGATGTTGTGACTGGTGTTACAAATACAAGCAAACACTTCTGTCTGCACACCGTGCCTTGTAGCCCATTTCGTCGCACCTCTTCTCTTGTTCCTTTTTTCAAAATTCAAGAAAAATAGGAATGGGAATCAAAATCACATGTTTCAATAGGCAGAACTGTGATATTTACCCCTGGCATATAAAATAATTGAATGTTATCAATAAGTCTCTTTTTAAATAATATGTGCATTCCCCCTTAATAATCTCATATCAGCCAATCAAGTAAACGAAGGGATAACCGAGATGATCCAAACAAAACAGTAACTGTAAAAGTAAGAGTAACAGGAAAGGTCCAACTCTAAGCACATTAACATAATGTCTGACTAAACCATCTGAATATGTCACTTACAAATACAGGCACTTTGATGTGAAAGACTGCCTGTATTACAGCCCTCCCTGTTTAAAAGATGGTGGTGACTGTGTTCTTGTTGGAAAAACAAGTTCTGTGTGTCCATCTTTAAGTTTACAACCAAACATAAGGCGAAAAAAAAGAAACTATCTCTAAAAATCACAGAACATTCATTAAGGGATCTGGAAAATGTAATGTAATGAGAACAATATGTTTCTTCTAAGACATAGCCTCAAGTATACTCTAGTGTGATATTTTACCTGTGTGACCCATTGCTTGGTTGCTCTGTAACTGCTGCGGTGGTCCTCCACCGGGAGTTCCTGGAGTGCTGGCACTCACCTGACCTTGAACAAAGTTTGGGGTTGGAAAGCCCATGGGACGCTTTGCCATGCCTGCAATCAGAGTTGCTCATTTTGTTATTTTGGACATCATACTTGGGGCAATTCAGTCTAACAGTTACTTGCCTGGGTGAACTTGGGTCCCAGGTTGTCCATGCTGGGGCATTCCCATGAATCCCTGTTGCATGTTACCCTGTTGGCTGAGGGCTGCTCTTCCTGGAGAACCAACGCCTTGGGGGAATCCTTGTGGAGTAGTAGGTCTCTGAGCCATCATGGGAGGTGTTCCTGGTGAACCCTGCTGAAATGGAGATGAGGATGACCCAGGAGACTTGGCAGTGAGGTTGCCCTGTGGTCCAGAGGTTGGTGGTAGGGGTGGTGGGGGCCTTGGTGGTCCTGTGACACCACCAGGGCCAGCCTGTTGACTTTTAGGCTGGGGAGCAGCAAACTGACCCATTCCTGCCTGCTGCTGCAACTGTCCTTGCCCCATGGCATTGAATACCTGCCCAGCCTGCTGGCTGCCGAATGGATATGGGGGTGGAGGATGATTGGGAGTCTGAACTGTAGCTAGAGAGGGTGGGCGCTGAACCATCTGGGCTTGGAGTGGAGGTTTTCTCCAGGCAGGGCCTCCTTGGGGTGTCTGTGGCTGTAGGACGCCAGAAGATAACTGATTCCAGCCAGGAGGCACAGCCATCTGGCCAGAAGGGTTGAATGGAGGTCTAGGTCCAAGTTGAAGCTGAGCTTGCTGCTGGGCCTGCTGCTGTTGGTGATGCTGTTGTTGGAGCTGCTGCAGAGCTGCCTGGTTGGTTGGCCTCCCAGCCTGCAGAGCCTGCATATGATGGGCAGCTTGAGGAAGCATGGGGCCTGAGCCGTGGGAACCAGCTTGTTGGTGTTGAAGTTGCTGCTGTTGCTGCTGAATGGACATCCCCGGCATCATTGGATCCATCACATCTACAAATAAAGAAGTCTACCATTACCATTTTGTCTAAACTAATAATATTTTCAAAATCCCGAAACAATTTATTTGAAAACTGTTCTGTGATTTAATGAATGAATGAAAATAAAGAACCCAACCTGTTTGTGAAGGTGGTCTCTGAACACGAGGATGGACCTGTCCACTGCTGCCTGGTAATATAGTCTGACCTACCATACCAGGGCCAGGGGGAACCATCGGCGGATTTGCCATTCTTACCCCTCCTTGTGGAAATAAATATATATCAAGTCACTACAAATACGTATAATGTACATGTTAATATATGTCCAATAACTAATAAAAATAAATAAAAAACATCTGTAATCAATAGCAGTGAATGCTAAAAATACCAAAGAGAAAACTGTATATTTTCTGGGCTTCATTTACAACTGACTGACAACAACTGACATCCAAAATAACTCCATGAACCAATACCTGGACCAGGCTGACCTGGAAAGCCACCATCCATCCTCATCTGACCAGGTGCACCAATTGGTCCATTAACTCTAACTTCTTGTCCTCTATTTGGTCCAACAGCCACATTAATGGCTCCTTCCCCTTAAGATAAAAAAAAGGAAAATAGGTCATTGTTAGTACAAAAAAAGTCTGCTAAAATTCTGCTTTGAAGTAGGGCTGCACGATTATGACCAAAATAATAATCACGATTATTTTGATCAATATTGTAATCACGATTATTAATCGCGATTATTCACTGTGTTTGGAAAAACATGTATTTTTATTGCACCAATTATAAACAAACTACTTTGCAACAATTTTTTGTGAAAAAGTAAACTTTAAATTAGAATAGATGATAAATAATGCAATAAATACATTTACCATTCATTTTTGAGAAGTTAATGTAAATTTTGGGGCTACAAAAGATGCTAAATCAAGAGCCGTTTAGGTGCCAAAAGAACCGGTTCTCTGAAAAGAGCCGAACATCCATCACTAGTAATGGATGCTAGTGTGGGAGGGATGTTGTGAGAAAGGCAAACATTGAAGAAAAGACAACATAAAAATGTTTAGAACAGTAAAGAAATAATAAAAATTTAATTCTTCAGTCAATATTTTCTTTGTTTTTTAAGTTTAATTTTATTAAGTGTAATGTTTTTTTTAATTAGGAGTCTGCAACATGTCACAACACTTTTTAAATGTTAATGTCGACACTCTTCATTAATAAACATTAATATCTGACGGTAAGCCAGCGCGGGACCAGCCAGCAGCAGTTATGTACGTTTCATTTTCAGCCTGGTCATGAAACAGATCTTCTCCTGCTCTGAGTCCAGCTGCTGCGTGAGGACCAAGCCTCTTCTGAGTGCTTCTGGACGGGGGAGGGGTCGGAGCACCCCCCCTGTTGAAGAGTGAACTATACGCTCTTTCACGTCAGTCTCCAAAAGTCTCCAATATCACCAGAAAAAGTCGTTAGATTAGTCGCTAGTCGTTTTTTGAAAATAAGTCGCTAGAGGTGCGTGAAAACTAGCAACACTGAGTACAACTAGTGTGCCTCTAGAGGCACACTAAGTACAACTAGCTGCCGACTGTAAAAGGTGCACGCCCTTGTTCTTTAGGCAGCTTAATGAAGCTTTGGCCTCGCGTTCGCCCCCTGGTGGTTGGCCGACTGCAGGTTGAGAATGTGTGTGATCAGAGAAGCAGCAGAGCTGCGTTTTTAATGTAAATATCGTTGACGATCAGGTTCATTTAATTGTGGCCACCAAAATCGTGATCACAATCAAAATCCGATTAATTGTGCAGCCCTACTTTGAAGTCCAGCAAATGTAATATGAAGACTACATTGTTACCTTCTATCTGAACAGAAAGTATTCCCAGATCTCTAAGCTGCTGCTGATTGTTCTGGGCCAACAGTCTGAGTCGCTCAGCCGCATCCCGAGGAATGTTGAATGTAACACGTACACTGTTCCATGGCTCCACACGCTGGGGATGCAGTCTCTCAAAACCTTAAAGAAGAATATTTAATGTTTACCACCAGCAGTGTACTTAAAACACACACAACTTTTTTTCTACTATGCTGTCTCTATAGTGAGATTCCATCCTGCAAACAGACTCCAACATCATGAACTGCAGCAGGTGTATTCTGCTCAACAGAATCAAAGAACTTAGTACTGTGGCACAAATAACCAGTTCTACTGCAACAGGTTCTGGTGATGTCTCCAAGAGCAAAATAAGGACAACAATAACGATTACTCTAGACATGTGCAATTGAACTGCAGGATGAGAGGCTCACTGCAGAGACAGCTGAATCATAACAAGGGCTGACAACATATTTCCAAACAGCATACTGGTTGGAAAATGCAAAACAGGCAGGCAGGTGCAAGGTTTATAACAGCTACCATGGATAAACAAATATATGAGAAGAACAGAAGTACTACCCTGATTATCTAGTGAATGCAAGTATTAGCAGCATCAAGATACCACATCCTATATAATTGGTCAGTCTAATTAGAAGTAGAAATTAAGGATTTCACTGTTGTGAACAATAAAAAAAATGGAATATTTTGGTGGATCAATATAGAACAATTGTGCTCAGTAGGCAAATACACTGGGATTCCCCCCCTTACATAAATAGGAAAAAACCCTTACATTTATTTTCTTATAAGATAAAATTTTAAAGACATAAGAACCAACCCATATCAAGCATGTTAGGTATGCCACTGAGGACAGTCTCAAGTTTATGTGCGAAGTCCTCATCATCTATATTCCCTTGGAAAGCAATGAAGACTGTAGAATCTTCCTCCTGATCAAAACCAACTTGCTCCTTGACTTCATACTCTTTTGTTTCACTGTTTTTATGGCAGCTGTCAGCATCCTCTCCTGCATCCTCTCCAACACCGGAGTCCCTGTCCGATTCATTATCAGGCTCCATGTACTCTGTCTTCTGGGCCATCTCAGGTAGGGTATGTCGGTGTGCCATCCTCCACTCGTGCTAGGAGTGGCGTCTGAACCGTTTTACGCTGCAAACGCATATTACAAAAACACAGATTACACCATCATCTTCTAACAGCTAGCTACCATGAAACTACAATAATAAAGTGGAAAGCCATAACTGACTGACACAGCGCAGATACTGTATAATTGAATTTTATATTAAAAACAAGATTAAAATGAGACCATCTAAAACTTAACATTACAATTTTTTTTCTTCGTAAAACTGCTTCAATCAACAAATGACATGACAGGTAAATACAGTTAACACATCAGCGTGTGACACTACAAGCCGGTGGTCGTCAGTCTTTCAATGGATTACAAAGTTTTCTATTAGTTTTCTATCATAGAAAGGTTAGTTTGACATCTACTAACGCTAGTTAAGAGTAACGAGAGTATAAATCCCGAGCCAAACACGGTGGTCAGCTTGGTTAAAATGATCGGCCCAAGGAAGACCACGGGCCTCCACGCAAATTTAAGCTAACATACAGCGAACAAAATCTGCAAAGTGAACTTTCATATCCCAGTTTCCTATAGTATTATGCATATTCAGTGTAAATACATGTGCAAACAAAGTTTAAATGTGAGAATTAGTCGTTAGTGACACCACAATGAAAGAGGATAAAAGGAACACCAAAGCGGTTCCTGTTTGCTTATATGAAAGCTCCTGTTAGCAAATGTTAGCTACGTTAGCCAAACAGCACAGCACGTAATTAATCACGAATGCATTCAAGCACTGCCTCTTAGCTTACTCGATAGTTTACTTTAACTTCATTCATATTATTAGCGAACAATGCATATGAAAAGAAAAAGTCTTACCACATATAATCATCAGAAAATAATTTGAACCAGTCGAAATCTGCTCGCTAGACTGGCTAACAAAACATGAATCTCATCAACAGTTCAGCAGGACGAAACGCAACTTCCGGTAGTGGTTTTCAGAAGAAAGGTGAGGAGGGTGCAGCTCTGACATCAAAAGTAACTCAATTAAAATATCCATCACTTTATAACAATGCTTCTTGGCAATTATTCTTATACCGTTGGAAAGTCTGTTTATTTCCTTTTTCAAATGTGTCACATTTATAAGCATTTGCGGTTTGAGCAGCAGAATTTGAGTCTCTGGGTGGCACCCATGAGTTACCAAACCTTGTCTGCCAATGTCAAACGGCTTTTTCTGCATTGGACTCATGTTTTGAGCTTTTGGTACCCCAAATGCTGACAATCCACTACCTGAGTAGCAGCACCTGTGACTTGCAACAGTGGTCAGTTGGATTTAAGGTCAAAGTGTAGAGAAGAATACCATGCTGATTGCAGTAATAGGCTAAGTTTTTGGTGGAGGTAGTGTGATGGTGTGGGTGCTATCTCCCTCACTGGAAAAACATGGTCTGTCATCATTTTAGGAAATCTCAATGCAGAGGGATATCAAGACGAGATTGTGCAAACAGTGGCAACCCTATTAACTTTACAGATGACAATACTCTGGGAGTTAATCAGAGACTACCTCCAGAATTTGAGAGTGGAGAGGATGGCATGGCCTGCCTGCAGTCCTCACCTCAACCTCACTGAACACCTGTGGATCAGCATCAAGTGTGCTGTTTGTGCCAGAGTGAGGATGGAATAATCTTCACTCCGGCACACAACCACAATGGCTCACTTGTGACTGCTAATATTGTTCAGAGGAGGGCGCAGAAAACTCTGAGGATGAGGTGGAGGTCCCAGGCTGTTGTAGCTGTGTATGGATCCTCCACCACAAATTTCCTCATCCAGCAGTTGTTAAAGTCAACCAATGTGGTTTTGTTTGTTGCTCTAGTACAAATAGCATGCCCACACTAATTCCAGAAATGTTCAATGAGGTTGAGGTCTGGACAACAGGCCTTTCCATCCTCTTTCCAGAATCTCTTTCCAATATGTTTGTCAGTTAGGTGCCAGTCATATCCTGTAAATGGTACACACCTGGCAGCACTATTCTAAAAACAAGAGTGAATACCAACCACTAAACACACATTTAGCTGTGTTGTTTCTTCCACAAGTTCACAATCCTTAGAAGTTATATTTCATTGTAAAGGTGACAGATCAGGCTTTTCAACAATGTATAATACAACACCAGATGGCATTACTAAAAGGGAGAAGTAATCAACCAAATAAAACGTTCCTTACTTAAGTTTACATTAGCTTAACTTTTGAAGTGCAATTAACACACAGCAGGTATGGAAAACAATCAGAGAAACATTTATCTTTGTATATGTGCAAATAATTTATTTACTAGGTTTGAGTAATTATGATTTTTTTTTATGAAAATCAGATACAAATGCACAATGGGATCAAACATCAGATGTGCAAACGTTTGCCTTAAGGCATGGTACTCTAAAGGTACAGAGGATAAGCATCAACAGTCATATTGCAATGGTTACCAACAACAGACGATAAGGTAAAGAAGCTATTTGATCAGTCTAAATTGGCATTTTTAAGTGAGTGCAAAGTTCTACACAAGCTGTTTGCTTTTATTTTAAATATACAATATAACAAAATTTCATAAGTGCACAAAAATAAACACAGCATCGGTTTCTTAAAAGTGATGACTGAATTTACTAACAGCACGAATAATATATGCAGCCAAACATGTTCATACTAAAATAGACATTACATTCAATCCAATTTGATGAAATCCAGTTATTTCCATTATTATAACAAGTATAACCTGCTCTAAAAAAAAGAAAAGAAAAAAATACTTCATTCAATGCTGAGAACAAAATCATGCAGCGACTTATATTTCCAAAATATTTTTCTAATTAATTGTTATGTGTATTTAAATATAATACACATTAAATCATGCTTCTGGAAAAATTATATTAAGATGTGAAGGTCTTATCGCATTTCCATTTATCATGTTTGGTGTCAGTAAGATGTTAGTGATAATGTGGTCCCAAGGAGTCACTGACTGTAATACTTAAAGCTCCAGCAGTTTTACCAAACATCTAATCACAGCGACACAACATGACAAGCAGAGCAGAGGAGATGTGTTCAGTTTAGGACAGTCGTGTTCAGGTAGCATGATGCAAGACTTAATTCCCGGTCTAAATATTTAAAGGAGATCTTAGGTGTTATTTAGTGTAATGGTGAAATGCAGTGAAAGTTTAAAAGGTGGTTCAGATACACTGCACACTATCCATGTTGGACTTCCTGGTCTGGGATCCTTTTTGTTTTTTTTCATGACAACCCATTCTTGCAAAGAATGCATTTAGTTTCCAGTAATTCATCTCAGGATTCCTGACTTTACACTCACAAATAGTTGTAATTAGCTGCTGCTCACAATAATGTGAAAACAGCTTTTCTTCACATCAACCAAGTAAAACCATGCTCAGAGAGGCCTCACTTTTCTTCTGTGCCCTCCTCTGAAACTAGCAGCAGACTTTAAAGCGCTTCATGGACGTACACTTTAAATGTTTTATACACTGACCGGACGGTTCTTGAGACGGTGAATGAGGGTACTGCATACTTGGCATGTAAAGTGATGCGACTTTTAAGTATTTAGTGTGAGTAAATGAATAATCTAAGAGGATTCCCATCAGATTCCTGCTCAGAGAACGTTCCATGTCTTTTAAAAGTTTTTTTCCCTCTCAAACAGCACTTTGGCTGTTAGATTTAGATGAATGTATTAGCTTGGTGCATTAGTTGATCAGTAGCTTCATTTTTTCCCTTCTTGACAACCTGTTAGTCTTACCCCTTCAATCTTATGTGAGTATTAGAAGGAGGGCTGTGCTAAGGCATGTTAGACATAGTAAGGGCGGAAGCATCAGCACTCCGGGGGTCCTTCACACCAATGATGAGGTCGTTAGTTCTCCGTGTACCTTCCACCAATGAAAGAATATCCATCTTCTCAACTTTGTGCCCTTTGGCTTGCAGCAGCGCCACATCGTCCTCTAAAAACTCAGCTATTGAAGAGACAGAAGAAGAGAGAGGATATTGTGAAGTGAGAAGATGAAATTGGGGATGAAAACACATGTGAAACTGAATAGAATATTTTTTTTTTTACCCGCCATTCAAATGCAACACCTTCTTCTATTTTTCAAAGCAGGTGCAGCCATCACAGTATGTTTTGATGAAGATTTAGTAATTCAGACATTAAAAAAACATTCTGAATAGAGGTTGATTTCGTTCTTCAGAGCTGCAAACATTTCAACCTCTGTACTGTGCAGACTATTCTCCTCGCTGCAGAGGAATACTGTATCAACCAAGATATTTTACTGTGGTAACTGTACACCTGACACCTGTGTTTTTGTTTTCCAGGCTTACTGCCTACTCTGTTTTACATGGATCCTTCTTTATCTGTGAGGTTAATACAAAATGTTTACAACAGGAAACGGGAACTGGGCGAGTCAGAACGAGTGTAGGGAACATTTTGTTTCTCAACTTATGATATATGCTAGAAAACAACTACTGAAAACATGTGAAGAGACCGCCAACAATATAGTATTTAATACTGCAGAGACCCAAAGCTATATACTTGGCAAAGCTAATTTTTCTATGATGTGACAAAACTCAATAATTTAGTTACAGCTTTGCAGACATTAAAAATTAAATGTCTCTTTTAAGTTTGGACTAATCTGCATAATAAAGAACAAGAAGGGGGAACTCACAGTCCACCAGCAGGGTGTTGGGCTGCAGCTGTGGGTGGAGTCTCCCATATGCCAAACTGTCACTCATGTTTTTACGTGAAGACAGGACATTCATCAGTACCTGTGCAGGATCATAATAAAACAGCACAAATAAATTAACGTTCAGGAAGACAAATAAAAAATTTTCACTGTATGAGACCAAAATTAAAAATGAAAAAAACCTGTGTGATGCCACTGAGAGCTCTCTCCCCATTGGAAGATCCAACAGCCACATAAGTGCCACATAACCCCATAGCTGGCCTTACTGCTGTGGGCATAAGGAAAGACATGGGTCTCTTCCCAGGATGGAGACTGTTATGCTACAGCAAAATGGAAAGAAAGATGAGAACCAAGGGCAGCTACAAAAATCCGTTAATAAGAGAGCATCTGATAACGAATTAAAGATGAAGGTAGAAATTACAGGGTTAGGTGATGAGCTCAGTGTTTTATTTGGCCATGAGAAGTCCAGAATCTGGCTGTTCAAAAGGATTCCTGAAGGAGTCACTATGCCACTGCCGAATGGTTTGTTCAGGGAGCTAAAAAAAACGTTTCAATTTTCAATTATATCAATCAACACTTTTTTTTGATACACAACTTGTCATTCATTTAAAACATCAGATACCTCATGACTGACACGATGTGGTCATCTGGACCCATGACCGTGACCTGGGCAGCTGTAGCACCATCCTCCAGGGTAAAGGATAAAGTGTAATGGCTGACAGGGAATGCCTGAGAATCATTGATCATCTGGCGGAGTAGAGAGGCCTGTGATTTACTAGGAGATGAAAATACCAAAGTTCAATGACATTATCTTATTAAACTGGAAATGAATTTATGCATTAAACAAGTAATTGTGTTAGTTCTTAGAGGAGTGATTTCTACCTTAACATCTTGGCGACAATCTCTAAAACAGAGGTGTCATACATGGGGTCTCCAAGCCCACTAGCCAGACCCAGAGCAATCTTCACAGCCTGGGAGATTATTGAAAAATTAACATATGAACAAACAAAAAACAAAACAAAAAACTTTGCAGACTGTAAAAGGAATCTTTCTTATGTGATGCAGTCAGTTTCTTACTACAGACTGTGGTCAAAGTGCTTTCAGTTTGGAGGAGAGAGGACTTGTGACAGGGGAGTTTAACAAACAGCTACTCTGAACAAGGACACCAGAAGAGCCAGTTTGTCACCATCTCATACAACTCAAACTTTAATAAGTTCAAGTTCAGCGAATGCTGCACATTATGAATTTTACAATGCATTAATTTAGCATCAATTAATTAGTTTATCCCTATTTTCTTGACCAAAGAATATCCAGGTGTTTCTGCATCATTGCATGAACAGTAGCTAAGCAACGTGTTCTACTACTGATCAGCACTGACTGACAATTCTGCTGCTGTGTACTGTTTTCATCTTTGTGCCTTTTAAGGCGTCACTTTTCCTAAATGATGCCCAAACGAAGCCGGTACTGCAGTTTTAAAGAGGTTTCAGAGGTTTCACACCTCACACACACCGTTTTTTGTTCATTCTGAGACACCACAGTAAAAATGGTGGCACAAATATGGCAGCCGCCATGTTTGTAGATCCATGGCAAATAGATATAAATGGCTCATTCTAAGAGAGTAAAAGCATAACAGTTTAGTAAAGTGATTAGATACCAATAAAAACACAGTTTTTAATTATATATAATTTAATTCTGTCATTGACTTTTGATTTTGTTACAAGCACATCTTTAAGTTGTTTTAGATGGAGAAAATTCACTCTTTTTTTTGGCCCAGTTATGAATAGCCTTTCTTTTAATACCCCTGTCAGAATTCCCCACTTTCAATTCTCAAAACCAAGAATGCACTGACTGATGTCTGTGGCAGGTTGCACACAGTAAATATCCCTTTAAAATCATACAGTGGTGAAACAGTTGTTGTACTACCTCCGCAATCCAGTGGTAGGTGCTGCTTCTGGGCAACTGGCTTGTAATGTTGTAGCCTTCAAGGATGTTAAGTGCAGTGATCAAGGCCACACCTGCATGTGGGGCTGGGGCTGCCATCACATGATGACCTTTAGAAACACCAACAGGTCATAAGATGAAAGAAAGAATTGTTTCTATCTTTTTTCTTTCTTTTTTTTAAATGCTGTGTATTAAGTATTTCTGTAAGCTCACCAACAGTGCTAAGAGTATAGAAAGTTTACAATAGTACAATACAGATAGAATATAAAACAATCCACAGAACATGACAAAGTCAATATGATATGAAAAGAAACTTTAAAAAGTAAGAACTTCAGTAACAGGTGGATCAATAAAACAATGTAAGGAATGAAAACATAAAGCATTTATGTTATATTTATTGTCATTGTATCGTTGGAGCAATACAGCTAAATTATATTGGCAGTGGTCAGTCAAGCAGCAGAGAAACAGTAGACTTTTTAATCTCTGCTGCTTGACTGCCAACATAATTTGGTTGCATACAATGACAATAAAAGCTTCTTCCTCTTCTATATAACTACTATAAACAATATGAGTTATCATCTGTTTCCACCTTTCCACTTTTGATACCATTAAGTACAAAATGAAGGCACAGAGGAATACTGGACAAGTGATCCAGGACAGGCCAAGTCTTGCTGACCTTACCCTGATAAGTGGTTTCTGCTGGCTTTTGTATTACTGTGCTGTAGTTTCCAATGTCATCCTCTGTGAGCACACCAGCTCTTGCTTGGACCTATCAATGACAAAGGTACAAGAAATGTTTATATTGTGCTTTTAGTTGTTTATTTATATTTTGTTTTCCCCTGATAGTTTTTCTGGAAGGTGTTACCTTTTGTGAAACAAGCAGTCAACCCCATGTCTGAGCATTTCCATCTTAGAATTGCAGTTCAATAAGAGTCTACAGATCATGAGTTGAACTATCAGGGTTTCATATATAACAAACTAATAAACCCAGTCCTGTCTGGACGAGGCTGGGTGGGGCTAACTTTACAGGACAGGAAAAGGTTTTTCCATTGTTTGTATTTAGCTATGTACTAACAAAAGACCTACTCAGCGGTCATGCTGTTTTGACACAAAGAACTAACCAAAACAGGTGTGGCTTAGTAACATATAGGTATTAAATTTTTCTAAACAGCGAACAAGCATGGTGACTTAATAAATCACAAAACCTTAAAAGCTGAAATGTTAGTAAAAACAGACTTGAGTGTTTTTGGGGTTAAAGTGATCTGCAGTGGAGGTCATGCAGAATTCATGAATGCTTATATAAGATTCTTTCTTACTGCAGCTGCCATTTCCTGCGCCACATTCCCAGTGTAGAACTCTGAGATCCCTTTAACCGCAACAGCATCCAAAACGGTTGCCAAATCAAGCCGTCGAGTAAACAGTCCAGGAAGAGGAGCCTGGCCATTAGGGAGGAATAAATCCCGAAATGCACCTGACATGTTTTGGTCCTTAATTTTAGAAAGAGCTTCAGCTGTGGAGAAAGAAACGAGAGCTAAAAAATTAGCATCACTTCACCTCATGTTGTTTGTGAACATAGAGGCTGTGTAATAAAGTTGTTAATATCTGCAGGAAAAGTGACAATACAAACAGCAACTTCCCCCAGTAATTTCACAAGACAGTACTCTATATTTACCTAAGTCATGAGTCACATTAAATCCATTTCTGGCCACATCTGCTGCCATGGTAACCACATTCTTCCATGACATCCTGATGAAATCAAAGATTATGTAAGTCAATTTCAGTTGAAACACTAATAATCCATTAATATTTTATAATGACTGTAATTGAATTGATCAACAACGATATTTATAGAGCTGTTGTGATGCCTCTTAACAACTGAAAAACATGATAATAACCCAGCATTTCAGTAATTATAGCGGAACAAGAAACACCACCTCTTCCAGAGACAACGCTTGTTGTACTTTAACTATGCAGTCTCACAACTTAAGATCTGAAAACTAAGGCTCAAAATATCAGCACTGTTTTTTCTTACTTAAAAAGCAGAAACCATTAAATAAACTCTTATACTCAGTTTAATCTATTGGAAAAACTGAAGTAAGGGAATGTGACAGTGAATTCTAACAACATAAGAGAAGAAAAGAATGTAGAAGGTGCAGAACTGCAAACTATTAATAGCACATGAAAAAGAGAGTCGTATATAATGACTGTTACACTACCTGCCATAGAGCTGATGTGCCTGATGCATCCCACTGAGCATGCCTGGAACTCCTACAAGCAGGCCAACCTGAAAAGCAAAAAAATAACAATGTGCATGTTAAACGCAGTACAAACTCTCCTGTAGTTTCTCACAGGTAAAAGAAAATGGAAAATTCCTTACTTTCAGATTGAGATTTGTCAGCAGCATGTTTTCATGGATGGCAGATGGAGCGGTCTCTCTGAAGTCAATGACCCTTGTCTCATTCTTCCTGATGTCATGCACCAACATAACACCACCTCTAAACATCAACAGAGCACAAAGATGGCTTCTTTATCTACATTTAAGAAAGTCAGTGCACTTGAGTGGAAAATCGGTTTAGCTTAAGTCATTTTTTTAAAACTCACCCTCCTATACCAGAGGTGTGAGGATGGACAATTCCCAGACAGAGGGCAGAAGCAATGGCAGCGTCAACACTGGACCCCTGCTTCCCCAAAATGTCAAACCCAAGAGATGTGCACTGAGCAACATCTGTAACCACTGCTCCTTGGTTGAAGACCTTATTAGAAAAAAACAAAACAGAAAATAAAACAAAAACAAACAATGAAAACAAAAGAACAAGCAGAAGAAAGATTTAGTACTTAAAACAGAAGAAGAGGTTTATGTGCGAAGACAAAAGCAAATCTTATAATGACTCATTAGAGAGAAGCAAACTATTGCAACATGTTTAAGTAATGCTACAACAGCAGAAAACAAACATCCACCCTTACTTGTGGATCTCCAAAATAGATCTGCATGATGAGAGCCACAGTAACCCCTGTAGCAAAGGTAAGACAGGCTGTGATGATGACGGTCAGTCCATCTCGTTGACAGGCGCAGCCCTCATTAAAGGGGTCTGTGCTGGTCTCCCGAAGTGATGCAATGTCATGGCTGGCCAAGTCTGACGCTGAGGAGGGAAGACGCTGGAGGCGAGCTGACTTCAGAAACAGATCTGGATCTGAGATGTGTGAAGTGCAAAACAAAACTTAGACTTAATTGAGGAAAACAGAGCACCAACAATTAAAAAAAGAAAACTCAATATTTTAGTTTAGTTTATTCAGAGAAAAAGTCCAATTCTGAGTTCTGTATGACTGACTGTGACCTATTCTACCTATGGAAGACTGTAATCAACCAGGTTAATTCCTCTGGAATCTATAGCCACAGCACAGTGTTTGAGAAAGGACTGACCTGTATCCTGCTCACTCAGGACATTGTCATCTTCCTTGCGGGATTTCAGTGTGTTTTCCCCAGATGTCACATCATCCTCTGGCAGCCTGGGGAAGCTGGTAATACTCATGTAGTCCACCGGAGAGTAGGCACTCCCCAAAGTTGTCTCTGGATTTGCATCTTTGTCCACCACACCTCCACTCGGGAATGCTGCTACAACTTCTGGAGCAGGATTGTGCATGACTACTGTTAATACTGCAGTCACACAGTTATCTAAATCGGTGCGATGTGATACGAGTTAGCCCAGGATATCCATGTTTCCAAGAATGAGTTTCTGACACGGTTAGCCACTTTATAGCTAATGTTAATCAGAAAAAGAAAAGGAGAAAATATGTACCATCCCTTTATGTACCACCAGTATTGCTGTGGCAATGGAACATTACCGCGTCTCCTACAGAAGATCCCTTAATGTCCCATTATATCGCAATACTCCTGCAGGGATTTGTAGTTTTCATGTGTGATAAATGCATCCTCAATATCACTGCACTTAGTTTCTTTTTTTTAAAGAAAACTGATGACCGACCATGCCATGGGTTTGTAGCTCCGATGATGGTGCATTTTCTGCCACCTGCAGAAGATAAACAATGCAGATTAACTAGTTTTACAACAGGAATGCCCTTGCCAAAGCCATTAGCTTATCTCGTAAAAGAAAGCAACCTAAATAAAAACATCGACAAGCTTTACAGTGACAGCTTGCGTCCACCTATAAGCAACTATCTATTTGTTTATTTTTGTCAATATAATCAACGACAGTATTATTACTGGTTAGAATGAAAACGGAGCCAGCCTCCGAGAAGCTTCTTTGCGTCTCAGCTCTGCTACAAGCTAACGAGTCTCTCTCAATTTCGGCTTCAGATTTAGATTAAAACTGCAATAATTTTACTTACCGTTGTCGTAAAATACATACAGTCAAATAAAAATAGTATTCTTGGCGGCGTTATCGGGGTTTTTAAAAGGAGCAGGCGAGGAGGGGACGGATCTCTGTCATTAGAGCTAATGAATCACTTACGACACCGCAGAGTAGAGAAGCTAGCTTCCTGTTGCATCTCAGACCAACCGGTAAGACTGGTCAGAAACAGCTGATATTTAAACACAGTTTCTAGTACAGATTTTACTGTGACCTCAAAGGGACTTAGTGTGATTTTTATGGAATATAAATATCGTTAAATCCCACGCGAGCTCATCATCATTTTACATGGCCATGTAATAACCATTATAAAACTTACTTCAATCCAAATCGGCGGGGCCTTGAAGGTCGACTAAATTTTGTGAAGTCTTTAGTTTCAGGTCATCCACTCTATTTATTGTCTGAATGGAAACTCCCCCTCAGACTCAAGTTGCGCTCATCTCCCCCCTGGGAGAACATTGGAGTGGATAAACAGGTCATAGCAGGTGCACTAAAACCTGCTTAACTTAAAACCCTCTGTCCCTCCCAAAAAGTCTTATTGTATTCTTGTTCAGCCACCAGAAAGCTGGGAGAAGATTAAAACAATCTCAAGAGACAATGTACAAATGATCTCTAACTGAAAAATTATTTTGCTTGCTTTTTTCTACAAGAAAGGTTAGAGATCAGTTCAGGGACCATAAAATCTTGGGTTTTCTGCTTCAAACATGCTAAAAGCCAAGACAGACTGTTTTTGTACTCAGTAATTTTGTAAACTCCTGCACATAGCAGCAACTTGCCCAGATACAGTCCACAAACAATATCACTTTGTTGCCACACCTGTCTGTCCATGCCACGTTGCTTTTTTTTTTTTTTTTTTTTTTTTTTTTACTCACTGCCTAAGTAAACCTGCTAATACCTTTATCTCCAACTACAATGGTGGAAAGTAATAAAATGTATTGTGGTACTGAACAGTAGATCCTTGTGCTTTAATTGAATACTTTTCATGTAACCCCACTCATATTTATTTGTTAGAAATCCTTCTTTAACCTGTGTTTAAGATTTTCTGAGTTAGAAATGGACTTCCTGGATCCTACAAACTGTATCAAAGAATAATAAATACCTGAACGTATGCATCAGTCTGACTGTGACCTGTTTTAGATAGAGTACTTGAGGAGTTGTGTGTTACATTTTATCCCAGAGTCGGAAACTAATACCCTTGATAGGATCTTCTTCATGTTCAGTCTGAATATAAGAGACTCTGAAAACTCCTGGCCCATAAAATGTTTTTTTTTTTAAAGATTTACCAACTGACCTGTAAGTAATGTCATAAGATTTGGCCCCTCTTCATAAGGAATATTGTTGAAGTGCTGCTTTATCAAATAAGCATTATCAATACAGTTGAATATAAATAAACAAAACAATTCTTAAGTTTATTTTGTTGCATAAGTTTCTGAGTCTATTTATCCTTTGATGAAGACTTTCCGCCATGTTTATTGCAATCCCAAATGCAAATAATGACACAAGATTCAGGTGTTAACCTGAGTATTTATTGTTGATGTTATTGTTCAGCTGTTTTTCTTTTTTTTCTTTTTCTTTTTTTTTCTTTGTTTTTTGGTGGGTACCTGTGTTTTCTGAATGGATGCTGGAAAAACCCATCCGTTGATTTTTGCATAGGTTTTGCCTGTCAGTGGCCGACTGTCCACTTTGGGGATGGAAAAATCAGTACATCACAAAAACCATGCAGAAATAGCAAAAGGCACAATCACCATAGATATCAGATACACCAAATTTTATACGCTTTATATATTTCATTTTATAGGGGAGGTGTGTATTAATCAAGATGTAACATAGGTAAAAACCCAAGTTTTTAAGCTGCCATCATTTCAGGGCACAACATAAAACATAGGAAACTCCCCAGACATTCAATGCCTATTGTTTAAAATATCCTACTGTTGAACAATTCTTCTAATAGCTATATTGGAAAATACAAGCATTTCTATTGTATGTTTTATAATACATCTCATTTCTTTTTATATATAAAACTATTTGTCTCCTGCCTCATTTTGTCCCTCGTCCCTCACATCACACTAGGTGACCAGTCCATCTCCTCAGATTTGGATGGCATCCACTCTCAACACGAAATCTTTCACTAATATTATACAACATACTGAAAATATGTTACAACTTAGCATGATGGTGAGAAAGGAAAGGGGGAAAAAGACGAGAACAGAACAGGTTTTCAGCAGTAGAGGTACCTGGTGATTTTGCACGCACACACATACATCCAATTTTAAGCTTTAATTTTTTTAAAATCCTATTTTTACTTTTTACACACCTTTTTGTCCCAACAGACAATCAAAAATTTACCTCTGAGGTACAATCACTTTGATTAATAAGCTCCGGAAGAGTGTTGATGCGTAAACAGACACCACTACATGTTTCTGTGTATGCATGCTAGATATATCACCTCAGATACACACTCCTGCATCTGAGAATACAGCAGGATAAATCATAAGCCATCTTTCAAACAAAACACACAAAATAATATTCATAATTCTATCATAAATTAACATATTTTTGAATAAAGTATTTTCATTTATAGGTTTACTGGCAGAATAGAAAAGTGAATCATGTATAATTTAAGGGAAATTAATTAATCTCACTCATTCAGATGATTGAAACAGTCCAAAAGGAAAAGACAATCTGAAATTAATTCAGAGAAAATCTGTCTATTGAACACACGGACAGTGATGCATTTGTTATCGTACTATAACTTCACCTGCACTGAAGCAGCAGGTGCTGTGCAAAATGGACCCTCTGGAGGGCAGTGTTGCCTATGGCACATCAACTCTGGGTTTAGTGCTGTTTTTATGCTGCATCTCATCATTATGAGACAGAAGTTGGAGTAAAGTCACATCTTTTGGCCATTGAAATGCCCTCCTGGTTTGTAAATGAGCACAGAGGTGAGGCAGAGAGTGGATTCTCATCAGTCCATTTGGACGCAATGATGTGGACTCATGACCTGAGAGGCTGTTGACATCTAACGGAGCATTATGGATTGTTATGGAATATTTACAGGAGAAATAAATGACCAACATTGATGCTTGTTTTTTTTTTAACAGAGATTCTAGCATTTAACACGTCAGTGCTCATCACACACAATCAGGATCAAGACAAAAAGAAAAAAACATCACAAAAGAAAAAAGAAAAACAAGCTCACAGCACACTGCTAAAACTTTGACTCACAAAATATATGACAGTGCAAACTTACATCCATGTCTCAAATAATTTACAAACATTAGTATACACTTCAGCACCATTGTTTACTATTGTCGTTGAATACATATCAGTAAGCTAGAGCTTTTAAATAGGCTCTGTTACAGCTAGGTGTACTAACCATAAAGAGACAGTCACAAAGTAGATGTTAGCAATGTGTTGCACGTCCATGAGCAAGATGATAAGATGTTGAACTGGGGGAAGATGCTTGCTATGAGGTGTCGAGGAGATACGTTCTCTCCTTTCTCCTAAGAGTTGTTTCCTCTTAGGTTTTCAATTAAATGAATAGTATGTATCATATAAATCTGGTTTTCACATGGATTACATAAAATCACAGCACACACTTTGAATAAACTTGACAGATGTGTGCTGGGCATGTGACAGACCACACTATGAATGGTCGTCATTTTGCTTAGAATTCACAGGGAGTGGGTTTGTTGCCTTTAGGAGCCAAATCTCTTCCTCTGACCAGGAAAAGTTTAGTTTCTTTTCTCTTGGTGGAACTATGCAAAAAAGAGACTGTAAACAAGACTACATTTTACAAGACAAAGTAAGCAGAAAACAAAACAACAAAACAAAATAAAGAGTTGCCATCAGTACTGATATTCACTTACCATAAGCTACCACACCCTGTAACCCAAAGGCAAACCCTGCGTCCTCTCACAGCGCTCTTAATCCTTCCTTGTAGGTTTTAAAGATACCCACACAGTTGAGAGCTGCTCAGGGGGCTACATCACAATTTCCAATGACCATTTCTTGTTACCCATGCTGCTCTAACTACTGTTGTGTCCTAATTTGCACCATTTCTTTTACTCTTTAATCTGTTTTGCACATTCTCTCGCCATCTTCAACTTCCTCTATTCCTTCACAATACAGAGGAGAGAAATCTCACAACATTTTGGCTGCTCTGCTAAAACAAGCTGCTTCACATTTCTTCTTTCTTTAATGATGGTACACCAAACTCCAGAGAAACAAATGTCCAGTGATTTTTCTCTCATTCTTGCCATACACAATATACTTTACCACCTATTCTGAATAAAAATAATTCTGATAAAATCCCCATCAATGTAAAGCTTTGAAGACATGATAAATATTTTTTGCTGTAAAATAACTCAAAGGCTTAACTTGTTTCTGTTTTGCATTGTTTCCACCAAAACTCTCTAGTCAGAGTAAAATTTAGACATCTGTCTATGCAAGTTTTGCTTAAACATCTCCAAATTGTTAGCTTTATTGGTTAAATGA
This sequence comes from Melanotaenia boesemani, assembly GCF_017639745.1. Taxonomy (NCBI): domain Eukaryota; kingdom Metazoa; phylum Chordata; class Actinopteri; order Atheriniformes; family Melanotaeniidae; genus Melanotaenia; species Melanotaenia boesemani. Next base: position 13,634,060 of record NC_055694.1, read on the forward strand.
ACTTAAATATTACATGACTTAAGGAAGAGCAAAATGAAATTAATATGTCTTTCTTTTTTTGTTTGTGTTTTTCAACTTCTTTTTTGGCATTATCCCTTAATGTCTAACATGAAAAACTATTATGTAGCTTTTTTTTTTTCCTTTTTTGTCTGTTTTTGGATAATGCAGTGGACAATAAGGAGGCTATAATAAAGATCTACACTGATTTACTGAGAGCAACTAGCTCATAACGGCAGAATGGTCAAAAACAACCAGATGGCGTCAGCTTGTGTTGAAACAAAAAGACCTGCTGAAGTCTTGCTGAAACCTAATATAATATGCAGAAATTAAAGCAAAAATGCTGTTGGTGAATGTGTTTAACCATGTGTGTCTTGAGCTGACAATGCAAACTAATGCCCTCAAAGTAAACAAAGCCCCCTGGTTGCTTGGGAGTTTAGTGGCAGAAGTTGCGCTTGCTGGGCTGGTGAAGGAAGGTGTTTCTGGCATGCACTGCATGGCGAGGGATCTGATCCCTTGTGCGGTTTTGGCGTTGGATGTGGTTGCGACTCAGATGGCGCCTCTCCATACGCGCTTTGCAGCGCTGGACCCTGGCCACTTGGGTGACCTTGGCCAGAGCTCCAGCTTGGGCAGCAGCTCCATGGCTCACCCTGGTGGACGTAGTGCTGCGGGTAGCAGGGACAGCAGGCTGTTCAGCCACTCTGCTGCAGAAGATGAGAAAATAAAATGGTAGGGTTCTTTATGGGTAAGGTGAAACAGGTGAAGGTTCAGTGCAGTATGCATAAATATTTCTCACCTCACACTGCTCGCCAAACTTGCAATGCTTTCCTCTCCTACCATGGACAGGTTGCTGTTGGAGATCATGGACAGGTTGCTCGGTGAGACGTACACAGACATGCTGGGGTGCTCTATCAGCAGGTCTTCCATCGGGCTGGCCTCTGCTGTAGCTCCCTCTGCAGTGAAACAGGGGGGAGGGGTGACAAACCAGCTCTCATCCATGCAGCCTCTCTCTGAGCCTGACCTACTGGCACCCCCACGGCCCCCACACTCACTCCCAGAGCCTGGGGACATTGACGGGGTGGAGGAGGGCGTGGACAGTCTGGCCCGTCTTGGCAGGCTCACGGGTGTGGTGGCACCCATGTGTGATGGACTAGTGCTTGGGCAAGATAGGAGGTCTGATGGTGCTGCTGCACCCCGTGCCCGATTTTTATGTGTCCTACGACGCTTGTGAGGCAGGTGGGGTATGGGGGCCACACACTCAGTTCTTATGTGTGTATTTTGGTTATCTGACAGGTTACTGTCTGGGAATGATTGTGTCATCAGTGATTGTGTCTCATCCTCCACCTGCATCATACCGTCAGATTCTTTTGAGCGCATGGCAGGGATGAGATCATGAAGGGGAAGACCAATAAAAACATATTTTAGATGGGTGGGGGTGTTGCAAAAATTTTTTTGCAAACGTGGCAGATTTTTCAAGAAGCCATGCAGGATGAAGAGGATCATTTTTAAGGGATCACATACGCACGCGCACACATACCAGTAAGGGGAGTGTAAGGGTATTTTTAAAAAATTGGAAGGGAAGAAAAAGGGGAAAACACAAAACATAAAAGAGTCACATCATTAGTTTGTGCTGACCCTCTGAGGTTGCGATTATGTCAGTGACATAATGTTTGTCTTGATTCTGCCGAGAGGAACGTTTACGTTCTGATGTCTAATTGGCTCCCGAACAGGCACCAAAGCAAATTTTCACACTCAGTAAGTGTCTTTGTCATGATTACATCATAAACAAAGTGAAAGGAGATGAATGTTCACACATATTTTTGTGCTTCCATCATTTGACGGACAGCACCTTTGGCATGGCAAACGTATGGATGAGCACCAGTGTAGCTGTACCACACACAGACTGATTCGTCACTCCACTCCATCATCCCCATCCTTACCTCTACCACTCAAATGTTAGTCAGAATTATACACATGCATGGGAAAATGCTGCTGTTTCTGAACTATTTTCCACAATGGTGTAAATTTAAAACGACAAATTGATCCCTCTAATTTAGTCTTCTGCTCTCTGACTCACCAGGCAAGTTGACGAGCATCCATCCCTCCTCGTCGGCCTCCGTCACACATGGATTGGGTCCCTTCAGTTCAGCTGCTACCTCCTCTACTTCCCCAAACAGCAGGTTGCTAAGACGCTGAAACATTGCTGCTTGTATTGTTTGATGTGTTGATGACTGTGGTGCTTTTAGTTGTACACACAAAAAAGCTATAGCTGCCTTTTGATCTTTTCTTCAATATATCAGTTGAATATTTAAGCTGTTTGTTGCCTGATTTTCTTTAGTTTCTTGTTTCCACTTGGAGCCTCTTTCTTGTTCTTGGGTTTTACAAACAGAACTGAGTGGGCTTCTGTAGTGCAATTGTAAGGTTTCACTTGGTTTGGAACAAAGGCCTGCAGAGAAGAAGAGAAAAAAATAAGGCGATAAGTTGTAATGAAAAGATAACTAACGTATACTTCTAAAAAAAACATAAAAAGCAGAAGTTAATTTGCAATAACTTAAAAGAGTGTAGGTAAAAAGTGTGAGCAATGTCTGTGGTAAAAGCTTTCTTAAGACACATTTCATCAGCTTAAAATTTTCTGGCTGAACTCAAACTTGTCCGTAGTGAAAATGTGACATGTTGGCACATTGAAGTGCTGAAAACAGAAGCTCGAGATGAGGTAACTTACAAATCAATCTTTCTGGGAGTCTTATGATGAGCTTGGATGAGTTACTTAACTCTATAAATAGATAGGCATATAATGTAGATTAGAACAAAGGACATAATTTTAGTATTTGGGACTTTTTGTTTCTGATTGTATTCCATCAATCCTTGTAATTCCTTGTAATGCATTCTCTTCAGTGGTAGTATGGAAAACAAAAGAGGTGGAAGACACAGTTCATGATATAATCCTGATATCATAACCTCTGGACTGACTTGGCTTCTTATTGGATTTGTAATAAATATCTAGAATTAGATAATTAGTGTGGTCAAATTTCTGCTCACTGGGAAAAAGAAAAATGCGTCCCACTCAACACATCAAGTTAAATGTTTTTATGCCTTCAGACTCCAAATGTTATTCATTTTAGCAGCTAAGTCTTTTCAGCATATGTATTTTTAGTTACAAAAAGTTTAATTGTGATATTTTAGTCGCATATACACCGGCAATCAGATAGTGATGACCTACACTGGTAGAAGAACACTGAGAATGTCATAATAATAAATGAGACTATGAAGGAAGAGTGATTTATGACAAAAGAAATTAGTCAGCAAGCAAAGAGCTGGTGGAAAATGATAACTCCCCCTTCCCCCTTTAGATCTGAATAACCAATCAGCACCGTCCCAGGACAGATGGAAAGGCCAGAGAGGAGGAAGGGGAGGAGGTGACAGCACACAATGCAAAGAGTCAGACTTTTGCAGCATCAAGCGCAGTGACTCTGCACATGCTAAAATGCAGAGAAAGCAAGAGACACTGTGGCAGCAGCTGCTGGAAAGTGTCTGACCTACATATGAACATGATGTCATTTTAAACAGATATTTGATCAGTCACAGCAAACTAGACAAGTCTCTACGTGTTCAAAGGCCAGGTTTTATGCACTTAAACTTTGTAACTACATGAGAAGGGATTACTTATATCAGATTTTTAGCTAAATAGGCCTCCCACCCCCAGATGTCTTTCAGTGCACTAGTTTCAGAGTTGCTGATGATTTAACATTGAAATGGTAGTCCTTGACCTACTTGATCTACAGCCTAATTATGGATCAAGTATTAAATCACTAAATAAAGAGGGTATCAAAAATGACAAAATAAATGTCAATGAATGTACATGGAATGATGTAACAGTGTGTGTAAAATTATTTCTATATGATGCAAAATATATGTTTGGATTGAGGAAGACACATCTTAAAAGTAATCATATAGTTGCTGTAGAATTTCTTACTAAAGAATATGTGCATGGGTGTATGCTTGTGATAACAAAAGAAGGAATATCAATGTAGTCTGAAGTGGCAATGTGAACTGATGTGCTGCAGTCCACTCTCAACACTGAAATCTGTCTGATTTCCTGAGCTCACAAAAATTGTAGTCATGAGACCTTGATAAAACATTTCAGCTAAACAACCTTTTCTTGGCTACTTTGGACAAGTTTAAACCAATCACACAACACACACATGCACACATTAAATAAAGAGCAAGTACAGTGCTTCTCTGATAAACTGCTAATTCAGAGCTATCTGACAGATGGAAATAGAGCTATTTATACTGGAATGAGACAACAGATAAGAAAACACTTAGATGTCTGTATATGGATTGTTACAGGACATCATAGAAAGTCACAAAAGATTCATTCATTATAAAGTAAACATTGCTTGATGTCCAGTATCTTGCATAGAACATATAAATATACAAATAGTGAGTTTATCTGAAAAGTGATGATCTGGTAGTCAAGATTATATTTGTGTGATTATATCAGGCCATTTTGTTTGGTCATCTGTAGTCCCTTCTTCACACAGTCCCTCACCAATGTATTTCTTTGGTTCAAAGGGGATTTGAACTTCAAATGACCACATAATGAGTTCTGCTGTGATGTCAGGATAATTGTCTTGTTATAAAGCTCTTGGCTTTTTCTTTCTTTCTTTCTTTCTTTCTCTGTAATCGCTACACATGATAGGTATCTTTATTATGTAACAAGTTGCCAATAAACATATCTGTTTATTTTATTTAAAGATGTCTTTTTAACATCAGGTCAGATAACAGGGAAATTTTAATTTAGGGAAATAAGTCTTGAAATGCAAGGATGAGGCACACGCGCGCGCACACACACACACACACACTCACACACACTGCAGCAGAAGATAACCCTTATTCATCAAAAGCTATTTAGGGTGCATAAAGGCTTTATTTGCGCTTTAATTTAAATACCACCTTTTATATAAAATAAGGTAAATAAAGATTATATAATGTAAAATGTAGGCCGGTGAAATTTTTCAATTGAGAGTTCTTTCTTTGGGCGGTGATGTGTTTGAGAAGTAGGAGGAGGAGGAGGAGAGAGAGAGAGAGAGAGAGAGAAAAAAACATGGTAGGCGGGGTTCCGCGAAATAAAAACAAGACGACTGTGACGTAGCGTCACGGACGCTGACGGAGAGGCTCGAGCCTATTTTGCGAGCGGAGGGGGAAAGAAAAAAAAAAAGATAAGGTCTACACATCCAACATAGCAAGGCAGAAAATACGACCGTGTATCTGGAACCTACATGGTTCTTGTTTCATTCTAGTCTGCATTTTCTTACGCTCATGACATTATGATTGTTGCAAGTGTTTCTCTGTGAACTACCCATTTGAAACAATTAAGCTGCCAACAGCACTATTTACATTTCAAATAATAGGCAAAAACCTCACATTAGACCTCAGATTGTTGGCGGCCGGGAGAGAGACGACTATCTGTGTGTGTTATCCAGGTTAAACATGAATTATCCGTATAAGCTCTACAGCTGAAGGGTCAAAGCAATGACAGTTGGCTCAGCGACACCGCACGAAAGACATCGACTGAATATCCCCATAGTAATAACAATGTAACCGCGATTACACAGTGTGATTTAAGTATTTGCAAAGAAAACAAAAGTCTCCTTAAAGGTTCAGCAGCCACACAAAACACTAACATCCGCCATCGACTCCACATCAGCATTTGGTGCAATTTGCAAAACAACGGCTGTTGGCGTATGCAGGCCGGTGTCATGTTTAGGAATATACGACGTCGAATCCGCCTACTTAAGCCTGTTTTATTTGGACTGCGATACTTATTTCAGAACTATTCGTGTCCTAATAATAGAACATCACCAGTCGGTATAAAACACAGCAGCCAGAGACAGCCTACAATATGTAATGGGTCACCGGCAGACAAAGCAGTGTAATTCTGTTAAAGGTATATATCCTTTGGCTTTAAGATAGGGTGATTAATGGTTAAATGGCTGATATTTTCTGTGGATAAACATTTGAGGAAAGCAGGGGGTTCGGTGACAAAGATGTAGTTTGATGTCTTTGTATAGTGCAGTTTGACAGAGAGAAAAGAGAAATAGATTTATAGAAAAAATAAAGAACAACTTACCTGCCTTTGAAGTAGAATTCAAGTTGTAAACGAGATCTTACACACAGTAGAAACGACAACTCTTAAAGCATAGCTTTAGATAGCCTTTAGGTGAGGTAGTTAAAACACTATTATACAAAAATAAAAGGCTTTCTTCTTAGAAGAAGGGCTTCGTGTAAAAATGTTACACTGATGTTTTCAGATCATAACATCTGCAGTTTTTTTTCTCCTCTTCTCTATTTTCTCCGCTGCAGATTTTCTTGTGTTTATTGCTGCCTCCAGCTGATCCTCGGATCAGAATGTAGAACGTACAAAACAGCTGATTGTGAGATCACAACATTCCCAACTCCACCCTTCAACCCGCCCACCCCACATAAACCAACCAATGGAAATATTACACCCTGCCACGGGCCGGTCCTCTAGGTAACAGGGTGGGGGCTGGGCAGGATGAGCTGTCAACCTGCGCACAGAAGGAAATGGTGACTGATCCCCGATCGGCTTCCACGTTCAACAGCTTTGTTTAAAGAGCAGGGCTTGGGGATTGGTAAACGGACCCAGAGTCTGCCTACATTGCTCCATCTACAACCAACAGATGAAGAACTGTTGATAGCAAAGTGATTAACTTGCCAGCATGATGCATGAATACTGTAAATTTATTCAGGTTGAGAATGAAGAGCAGAAGCTGTTTCATTACATATACAGCAAGCTGAAGACCATAGACAGAATATAAACACATCAATAATATTTTAACATGCATATGTTCATATATGTGAAACCATTGGATTCCAGCACTTTAATTATAGTATTCTTATTGAGTGCTGAACGCTGGGACAACCAGATGTAACACTGGGCTAAGTAATATACTTTGCATACTTTCCTCTTATTACTTATTACAGCAGAGAGATCATTTACAAGAAGTACCAGTCTTACATATTCAAAACAGTCAATGAGCATCCATAAAGAGTATAAGTTCCCCTTGTCCAGTGATGTGTGTGATGTCACTTTAAATTTTGTATGTAAATAGATTTTACTCCCCCCTCCCTTTGACATCATCAATTTCATTCCGCCTTGATGGGGTGGACCAAAATGTGCCTTTCAACCCATACCAGCCAATCATATTTGTACTATCTGAATGCAGCATTTGAGTAGCCAATGAGCCCTGTGGAGGTACTAAAACCCCTGGCGGTCACTTCTGATCCCTGCAGTCAGTAAAGCTTTGAGAGTTTCCGCTGCTTTTTATTGTTGCAGATTATGCAAACTGGTGACTGCTCACATAACCAAGCATGAGCTTATGCACTTGCATGTTTTTCAAGGTGACTTATTATTATTATTTAATTCCTTTAGAAAATCAACATATTATGATGCATGATCTGCAAGAATGTTCACAGCTTGCTTGTGTTGGCATCATATCTGTTAATGTCCACACATATGTGCACCTGCATGCTGCCAGAGAATAAAATGGAGAGTGAAATCTTTAATAAAGTAGTTACACAGTGCATTTTATATCACACAGGTTGTGTAGATTATTGCTCTGTACCGTACAAGGGTATTTTTTTATTCCTTGTCAAATGAAATTGGGTTCAGCAGGCACTATCATGATTACATCAATCTTTTATGAGCTATACACCTGGAATCATAAAGAGTGGTCTAATTATTGGCCTTCTTAAAAAAAGGTGTGTATATAGATTGCATATTGCACTTGATCCAGAGTCCATCTACTTTGCTTGACACACCTTAGTATTTGATGGTAAACCTGAAATGCCTTTTCATATACAAAAAACAATGTGGTGTAGCTATGTTTTGGGACATGAAAGGAAATTTCCACTGTAAACAAATTCACAACATCTCTGTATGCATTTTTTTCCAATATAGACTTTGACATTGTTATTATCAAAACTGGCAGGAGTCGATAGCAAGAGTTCACTATGAGCTTTCTAAAGTCAGAATGATAAGGTTTCAGCCTATACAGTTACCAGGTGCTAGGCAACTCAATACACGAGTGCACACATTCACCCTGCAGTGATGATGACACTCAAACCTGAAAGATACACTAAACACAAACATTTAGCAAGAACAGCATGTGCATGTGTGCTTCTGTTAATGTTTGTGCTCTCAGGCTAATCAGGAGAAGAAACAGGCCTGGTGGAACTTGTTCTGTCATGTCCTTGTACTGTGTGCAGTCATGCCAGTAGGTACTTAATATTATAAAAGAAACACATCAGAATATTTGTAGCAATTATCCTTCAATGAGCATTACTGCATCAACATGCTTTACAAATAACCAGGGTCTGACAACTTGAAAAAAAGACCCAAAAACAGAATAGATTATTGTTTTCTACCATCTTCTTTTTCTTTATTCCTTTATTCGTGCGGCAGCATTTACTGAAATTGTCTGGCTTCCAAGGATTCCCACAGTTTCTTAAGCTGGTGGGAGACCTAGGTGAAAGGTTAAAGCAGGGTTTCCTTTTCCTGTGACTATGTATTATAGGTTTGACATGCAACTATTGTTGAATCTTTCGTTGCGTGGCAGACACAGCCAAGTCATGCGAGTAACTGAAGCCAATTAAACCTGCAGCTGTAAAATCAATTATTTTGTTTGCAGATAAAGACAAGCTGATAATTCAGTTCTTACTTTTTAAATGTCAATCTATAAATCAGACAGAACAGATGGCATAATGTCGCTTGCGGTGTTTGAAAAGAATACTTTGAAACATGACAGGAAAACACAAGTGCTTCAGGAAGACACGTCTAGCCAAGTAATTACTCTGGATCGTCCCAGGATCTCTCCACTAAGATCCAGGATCTGTCATGTAAGTGATATAAAACAAGGCCTGCATTCTTTCACATACGCTATATTGCTAAACTTAAGAACATGTCTCAGTGCAGTGCACGAAAAGTAGTCCATTCATTTATTACTTCAAGATGAGATAATCCGTACTGTTGAGCTGTTCCAACAATTCCCCAAAAAGCCTTCAGGAGATCCAAACGGATGCAGCAAGACTTCTGATAAGAATTGGAGAAATTATGTTTCTTTAAGTTTAGCTTCTCTTCACTGAGTAGCTGTATTTAGGATTGTTTTCCTCGCTAATATATTAAAGCTCTTAATTTGCAAGCTCCACCATATTTTAGAGATCTCATAGTTTCATACAAAAGAGTGCTTTGCTCCCGGACTTCAGATGTACTTGTGCTTTCCCTTTTCTAAAAGCAAAATGAGAGGGAGAGCCTCCAGTTATCTGCTCCAACTTTGTCTTCAGGGGACAGACACCCTTTTTTTTAAGATTAGGCTTAAAACATTCCCTTTTTGATAAAGTTTATAATTAGGGCTAGCTTGAGTGACCCTGAGCCATCTCTTTAGTGATACTGCAAAAGATCTCTAGGTTGTTGGGGGACCTCCCCCAACTGGTTGAGTCAGCTGGCAGACCTTCCTGAATCTGGTTCTGCTGGAGGTCTTTTTCTGTGTTTCCGTCACCATGTGTATGCTCAGATCTGAGAATTAAATCAAAGTGAAGTTGTGATGCAATTATTTGGTTTTCTTATTCAGACAACTTTTTAAAAAAATGTACTGGCATAATATGAATTCACTTAGTGTCAGTTAAACTGAATTGTAAAGGGTTTAACTGGACTGTGTCCAACTGGGCTGTATTGCATTTGTTTTCTTTTTTCTTTTAAGTGCCTTGAGATGGTTTTTATTTATTTTCATTTATTTATTGCAAATTGTATTATATAAATTAAGTTAACTTAAGCTTAATTTAATGGAAAAGAATAGAAATACAGATGATATTTTGTTCAAATATAATAAATAAACCTAAATTCCCCAAAGATGATGCTCAGAATTCTGCTAAATTACTATACTTATAATAAACTTCCAAGATTTAAATGTTCCAACTCCTCTCTCTGTGTTGTATTTTTTCTCTCAGGCCTCTCTTCTCATCCATTGCTGGCTGTTGGGTGATGATAAGACAGCAGCCTCTGAAGATATGAGGTGCATCTTGTGTTAGAGCTGCCCCATGCTACCAGTGAAAACGTAAGACATACCTTATAAGGAATGGGCTGTCTATTTGAGGGAACAGATTCAGGGGGGAATGTGACTTATTTCCCTTTTATTTTAACCAAGTTAAATGAAAGGATGAAAATTTCCATCATAGTCTTTATGCTTTTTTTTTGCCTATCAGAGTGGAGTGGCAAATGGGAAATAACAAAATCATAAAAAAATATTATCAAACTTCAAATCTAAATACAGAAATATTTTAAACTCCATGGTCCGCTTTACCATTTGGACGTCTGAGACATTAGATAAGGAATTCCCATGTCTCATATTGCATGCAGCTTGTCTGTGCATGTAACACTTCCAACATAACTCCCACCATCATGTAACACTCTAGTGTTCCTTATTACTCAGCAAAGACTGGGTGATGGCTGTCTGTCACCAAAACCCACACAGCAAGAGCTGATATCAGCATGTCTCACTCCCATGTGTTAGGTACTACAGACACCCTTGGTCTTCCTTTCTTCAGCTCTCCTAAAACCCTCATGCCATGTGTGCATCCCATGGGTCTGTCCCTACAAGGCCAGAGCAAACAGGGTCTAGAAGCAGTGTCCTTGGCAAGGGTGCATGCACTGATAAACACAGCTCAAGTGAGGACGGGCTGTACTCTCCAGTGAGGATGATAGACCCTCATTTGTGCTCCCCTGGAGGATATTAAGTGAACTTTACAAGAGGGGCTATTTTAAATTCCTTAAAGGATTAGGGTCCCTTGGATGAGTTGAAATAAGTTTCAGGCTCAAGGTATCAAAGCAATGTATTAAAGTTTTCTGTCTGTCTTTTGCATTCCCACCAATTTAGTTATTTACTTTCTAGTGGGAGGAGGAGGAGGAGCCCCTTGCTCAGACAGATGTGTCCACTGCTTGAAAGCAAAACATGACCTGCAGGCTAAAAATAGCACCAAGAAGAAATGTGATCAAAACAAATAAAACTGATCCACTTATGCAACCTTTCATTTTCCATTCATACCGACACAAGTTTAGTTCTTTGGTTAAAAATCGTGGAACCTTTTTTTTATTTGAAAAATGTATCTTAGGAAAAAAAGAACAGCTAATGGAGCTGGGGCAGAATGTGGAAAACAGGTAACGTTCGTGATCTGATATATTACATAACTTGGGCTTAAGTCAGAACAAAAATAACTCGCTCAACCTCATGCCCTTGTAAAGACAGAGACCTTTGAAAAGACAGAAACCGATTGCGAGGATCTTGTTATAAGAGTATACTTCCTCTGTTCCTTTCACAAGGGGATGTAGCTCAGTGGTAGAGCGCATGCTTTGCATGTATGAGGCCCCGGGTTCAATCCCCGGCATCTCCATATCTTTTCTTTTTTTTGTCAATACGTCTTTATTTCACGTAGACCAGTATTTTAGATTGGTTAATTATTATTATTATTATTTTTTTTTTTACAAGGGCCACTTTTAAAGCTAATGTTCTAATATTTGTTAGATAAGATGACAACCGGGACAAACAGGCTACGCGGTGGCTGATTTATTTGTCAGTTTCAGTATGGTTGATTGTCAAGGTAACACAAAATTTACCAGTTCATATAATCAGAGGTAAGAGGTAGGGACCCCGAAGGCATAAATTATTTTTATTTACAGTATTAACTTTGTAAATACACGACATAAATCCTTGTCCTTTGCGCTGCCCTTTCTGTTCTCCCTGCAGCCTCACTTCCGCATTCGTCAGCTCTTGACATGATTCCCTTTAGAGTAGAGGCCGAAAGAATTCAATAAAGAATTTAAAAAAAAAAAAAAAAAAAAAAAAAAAAAATTAAAAAAAAAAAAAAAAAAAAAAAAAAAAAAAAAAAAAAAAAGAGTAGAGGCCAAATTTCACATCCATAAATGCAAGTAAATCAAGATCAAACCCTCAAGTGTTTATTTGATAGAAAAGTAAAGCTTTATATTTTCACTCTGTCTTATTCCAACAATAAAAAAAGCCACAACACAGTGTCTGTAGGCTCCAAATTATATATATATATATATATATATATTTATTTTATTTTTATTTTTTTATAATTCTTGCTTCTCAGTGTAATTATTTTCTCATGTGTAAAAACCCTGGCCATAGATAATGATTTGTTCTGTTAATAATAATAATAATAATAATAATAATCTTCTTCTCATTATTATTGTTACAGTCTGTCCTGCCACTCCTCCAGCACTCCCCTGTCCTGTCACTCCTCACCTCCCTCATCCTCCACACCTGTTCCTCATCCGCTCATCAGTGATCTAGTCAACCTGCCACACCTGTCTTCCTTTGTTCCCCAGTCCTTTATATACACCAGCACCACAGTCATTCCCTGTCGGACCGTAACCTACACCTACACACGTCATGGACTCACCCCTTCTCCATTCCATGGTTCCTGTCCCTCCTATTGACGCCTTCAGTTCAGTATCCGTAAGACCTCTTCCTGATATCCTGTCTTGTAAATAAAGAATGTTTAACCTGCCCTTGTCTCCGAGGAGTCCTGTGTGACAATTATTAGTCTGCCATCAGACTAATGCCTGACACTGAAATATTCAATAAATGGCTCCCAGATTCTATAAAATTTTCTTTCTTGATTTTTCAATTGAAATTTAGTGTTCTTGCAGCTCCAGTTGTTTTATAACATCTGTCATAAGATTTGAATAAGTTTGTTTCCAGTTGAGTAGAATCAATCTTCTATATGCTGAGAAATGAACCTGCTCTATTATCCATGGTGTCTTTCGTTATACTTGAGTTGACAGTTCCTAGATCAGCAACTAATGGGTCTGCTTTAATGGGTCTGTGTAGAATATTTGATAGTCTGAAAGATATTGCCCCAGTAATTGATTTTAGAGTTTTAGAGACTAGAAAATCTTTATACAGTACTAAAGGATTTCAAAATAAGGTATACACACATGGACAAAGTTGTTGGTATCCTTTGGTTGATGAAAGAAAAACTCACAGACAGAATTTGAGCTTTCTTGTTGAGAAAAAATGTTTGAAGCGTTATTAATTTACAGTTTTGAAAATCAATTTATGCAGAAATCCATTAACACCAGACATGCACAGTGACCAGAGTTCTGCCCTCATATACATTAACTTATACTTTAATCATGGAGGGTGAAATGTCCTTGATGAAACAAACAACAGTAGCTGTTTTCTACTAAAGCATTGCATTAAGAACTGACAGTCAGTTAACCATACATTTGTATTACACCTTTGCTGTATATCTGAGATTTTTACAACTTTGATGTAGTGTTTAATCCATCCAACAAATGTTCAGGGAGCCCAAAACCTTGATATCAGAGTGATTGACATTTTTCTTACAGAGATCTGTCTGTAACAAGGCAAGGCAAGTTTATCTGTACCGTGTAGCACAAGTCACTGTCAAGGTGTGTTATAGAAAATAAGAAACATAATTTAAAACAAAAGAGAAAGGAAACAACAACCTGGTAATACTCTACAAGGCATTCAGTGCTTTTTCTTCTGTGGATATTTATGACTGAATTAACACAATAATTATGTATTTAATACTAAGATTTAACACTTTACATTTTACACGAATGCTGTAAAGATGTTTGGTGTTTGCTGTCAAAAAAGAAGGAATGAGAAGACTGACAGAAAACCTGGAGCCAGCAGTAGTTTTGAAATTAGGTAAAAATGTTATGAGGAGCAGCACGCAAGCACACACACACACACACACACACGCACACACACACACACACACACAAATGCACACACACGCACGCTAAAAAGCCAAATAAATACCAACACCAGAACAAACAAGGCTGATGTGGATTAATGTCATCTGCTTTTAGTAACTAAGTTTAGTTGAATTTTCCAGCAGGACATGCTGCTGTTAATATCTGTAGCTTTTTTCCTTTTGTTTTGTTTGTTTTTGTGTTTGTTTTTTAATACAACAACAAAACAAACAAACAAAACAAGAAAAATTAAAAGCTATTTCCTGTATGTGAAAATGCCTTTTAACAGCAACTATCATATTAATTTCTCAGTCTTGGGGTGACACTACTGCAAGAAAACAGACAAACATTCATCAGTTAGCTGCATTGCATAATACATGGCTACATATTAGTGCAAAATGAGTCCTTATATTTATTTTAAGGCATAACAAGACTCTAAACTCAGCTTAACAAGAGTTTTAAGGAACAAACTAAAAATGAATAAATAAATAAAAATAAAATAATAATAATAAAAAAAAATAATAAAATAATAAAATAATAATAATAATAATAAAATAATAATAATAATAATAATAATAAATCCTATTTATGTTCTGGCTGATTGTCTGCAGTCTGTACTGAAAGGGCCGGAAAGATTAAATGTCAGAGATCACAGCTGTCACAGTAAAGAGTTTGGCTAAATTTACTTGGTTTGCCAAGAAAGGCTTGGCAGCAGAAGTACAAACAAATATGATTTCCCAGAATTACACAAAAAGGTAAATAAATAAATAAATAAATAAAGTGGGGGAGGGGGATAAACAAAAAAGTAAACTGTTGTTCTGTAATTCTCCTAAAATCCACTGTATCAGTGTTGAGTGTCTTTCATTTTTCCATGTTTGCAAGAATGTTTGTTCATCTTCCTATTACTCAACTTAACGGACTTAAATCAAATCAACATTGTGCTAATAAAACTCTGCAGGTTTCCTGGTGCGTGATGTATGTTTCCCACCATGTACCAGGATCTAATGGCTGCACTTCATTACAGTTTTTCTCTATTGCCAAAACACAAAACCCAGTACTCTAAACCAAATGACCAGTTGCCTAAACACATTTAGTAAAACTCCCCCCCTTTTGCCACAACCACAAACACAATTCACCTGTAGACACTGTTCACAAAACCCATCCCCTTTTTCTCAAAACTCAAAACAAAAATTGCCGTGCTAAAACACATTTTGCATATAACTCTGCTCCAATATGCATTGTGAAGCTCATGTGATGCAAAATGCTACCCACAATCAGCAAAACTTGAACACAATGAACATACCTGGTGCCAATCAGTAAACACAACGACTCATAATTGAAAACACCTATTGCAAATGATGTGACCACACCTATATAAGTCAGTGCAGTTTGCTGAAAGTTCAAAAACAAAAATGGATGATGAAGACAGAAGAAGAGGAGTTTGTGTCAGAGGAGGGAGAGGAGTTTGTGTCAGAGGAGGGAGAGGAGTTTGTGTCAGAGGAGGGAGAGGAGTTTGTGTCAGAGGAGGCAGAGGAGTTCGTGTCAGAGGAGGCAGAGGAGCGGGCCGAGGAGGGAGAGGAGCAGGTCAAGGAGGGAGAGGAGCGGGCCGAGGAGTGGGCCAAGGAGGGCGAGAAGCAGTCCAAAGAGGAACAGGCCAAGGAGCGAGAGGAGAAGGAGGGCAAGCAAGACAACGCATTTTCATTACAGATGAAATGAGAGCAACAGTCATTGACCACGTCATTGTCCACGGCATGACAATGACCGAAGCGGGACAACGAGTCCAACCAAACCTCAGCAGATTCTCAGTGGGCACCATTATTCGGGCCTTCAGAGAACACAACAGGTACTGTATGTAGTAGTTTTTTAGTCACTACACTAGATATTCACAGTATACAGTAGTATAGTGGAGTGCACCTACATACAGACAAGTGCAATCATGGTTACAGTAAAAGTGTGTACTGCAAGGACCATTTCTGACCAAATGACTATGTTTGTTTCTCTAGAGTTGAAAGATTGCCATTTGCAGGTGGGAGGGCTTCCAGATTCACACCAGCCCAAGAGGTCCTCATTGTGGATATGGTTCGGGAGAACAATGTGATCAGACTACGGGAGATACGGGAGAGGATCATTGGTGACAATTTGAACTTTCCGACCATTGACAATGTCAGCCTGACAACCATAGACAGAGTCCTCAAGCGCCAGAGAGTAAGAATGAAGCAGGCCTATAGGGTACCCTTTGAGCGCAACTCTGGAAGAATAAAACACCTCCGTCACCAGTATGTGCAAGTAAGTACAGTACAATCCATGGCCTACAGTACTTTACATACAATACTATACTGTCGTACTGTAATGTGCTCTATTGACTGTCTTTCTGAACACCTGAAAACGCTATTTGTTTCCACAGAGGATGTTCCAGTTGGAGTCCATGGCCAGACCCCATGAATTTATATTTGTGGATGAGGCTGGCTTCAACCTCACAAAAAGGAGGAGGAGAGGCCGTAACATCATAGGACAGAGAGCTATCGTTGATGTGCCCGGCCAACGTGGAGGAAACATCACTCTCTGCGCTGCCATGAGTTCTAGAGGGCTTCTCCACCGGCATGCTGAACTTGGTACCTACAACACTGAGCGTCTCCTCACCTTCCTAGGAGAGCTCAGAGATGTTTTGCATGACAATGACCACCTGAATGCTCGGCCAGCAGATCACCACGACCAGCAGATTCCTGGGCCAGCTGATCTTCCCATATACGTCATCCTCTGGGACAATGTTAGCTTCCATCGTAGCATCCAGGTCAGAGAGTGGTTTAACATCAATCAGCAATTCATTAATGTGTGTCTGCCACCCTACTCTCCGTTCCTAAACCCAATAGAGGAGTTCTTCTCAGCATGGCGGTGGAAGGTCTATGACCGCCAACCTTACACTAGAGAGAACCTTCTCAGGGCTATGGACCTGGCCTGTGATGATGTGGCTGTGGAGGCGTTCCAAGGCTGGGTGCGGCATGCCAGGGCATTCTTCCCACGTTGTTTGGCTATGGACAATATTGCCTGTGACGTTGATGAGGTCCTGTGGCCCGACCCAGCCCGACGACGTGATGCCTCTCCATGATTTCGGTGTCAGCATACAACATACTGTGTCAATTTTCAACGTACTGTAATAAAAGAAATCGCACCCTGAACATTGTGTTCTCAATTGTTACTGTACAGTATCTATTGTGTGTAATGGATCCTCCATGGAGTTTAGTACTCATTTTTGCATTGAGTTGTGATATTACTGCATTTTCTGCATTATGTAACTATTCCCATGAAATGCACAAATCTATAGAAAATGCCCAAAACATATTTGAGAATAAATAAGGGTTGCTCAAATGCATCCTGGCAGTTGTGAAACTGTAAAAAGAACAGTCTCACACTGTGAAAATTGTGCTTTCAATTTTTTTGGTAATGTGGTTAATGATGCTCAGTAGTGTTTACATTTTTGCAGGCCTTGAGTGGTATTTTGGTGTCAGAGTTTGCTTTTGAGCATATGAGCAACTGTTTTGGTGTGATGGGTTTGCTTTTGAGCATATGAGCAACTGTTTTGGTGTGATGGGTTGGTTTTGAAAAGAAACTGAGGTTTAGTGTACGTAGCTTTAGAAAAGTGTTTTGTGTTTAGAGTTTTGTGAAAAGTGAGGGCAGTATCGTGAAATGTGTTTAAGCAATAGAGAAAAACTGTAACAAGAGGTACTTAAACCATGTAAAAAAAAACCGGTCTTATTTTCATTGTAATCACATTTTTGTCTGCTTTTGAGTTGCATGACAACCTGCCCGGTATCCTCATTTTCTCTGTAAATACTGTGTTATGTGAAATGCTGTGTCATGTGTATAAGTAGCTTTACCTTTTAACTGTTTTCCAAACTTATGAACTTTTTATCAATGTCTGTATTTTACACCTTGCCCTGGGACAACAGTTGAAAATGAGCTCTTTAGCTAACACTGACACATTGACAGTAATGTTCATCAATATGTACTTTCCCTGTCAAATAAACTAATAAATAAATAAGCAATTGTTGCTCTTTGCACATTTTCCCTAAATGCTCCCGTGCATTTTAATTTATATTCCTTTGTTTTCAGTAAAGTCCCAATCAATGTATGTGATTGTGTGTGTTAAGGTGTTTAAATGAAGTTGTTTTGACTACTTATTTTGCAAAAAAGTTATTATTAGTTATGGTATTAGACAGAAATTAGACTTGAAATTCATTGCATTAATAACTTTTTTGTGTATCAGGATTGCTCAGTGCAATGCAGTGAATGCATTGTTTGTATTTATTTATTTATTTATTTATTTATTAATTAATTTATTTTTATTTAACTTGATGTAAACTGTCATTTTAACACTGACTGAACCAAAGAACCGTTACTGGTCTTTGGTCGCCCCCTACTGGTTAATCTGAGTATGTTCAGCAGATCCGTTCATAACGTGAACAGTAGGTGGCGCTATTTCCCAGTTTGTTCCTCTCCGTTGAGTCGATGACACAAAGCTGAGGTCTGCTTAGGACAGCAGATTGTTGAGGAGGTTTGGAAATTATTAAAAAAAATGTTGATTACCCAAATTTAAATTCTTTGACTGGCCAGTTAGTAGAAAAATCACAGGATTTAAACACGCAGAGACAATGAGATAATAAAGTTTTAGACAGCCATATATTTAACCCATATTAACATAAAATCCTGAGGTATCTTGTCATATTAATTAAACACTTTATTTACTGGATCTATTTTTTCTTATAACCCAGTATATTAGGCAGTTCTGTTACAGAGTTTTAAATTTTCAGCTAAATGTATTTCATTATTTAAATACATGTGGCTGTTCATGTGCATGTGCACATTTGACATGTGGCTGGTGGTGCTGCTGCTGCTACACAAAGTTTGGTCGAAAGATGACCTGATCATGGCTATACGATTGGATTGGGGTGTCTGCCCGTTGTCCAGATAAGGTTGGAGCACCCACACAAACACACACTTGCACACATCTGGATAAACTCCAACTCTGTGTAGCAAGTCATGTGTGTACTGTATCTGTGATGTAAGAATTTATTAATTAAGCTGGAAGGTTAGCTAATTAAAAAGTGCATAAACACACTGTCTTTCTCAGATTTCCAAACTGGGTTGTGAGCCAGTCAACGGTGACTTTTGCCACCTGGCATAAAAAATAGAAAATGTTTCCGTCTGTGTAAACTATAAGTGTGTTTGTTCAGTACTCGGTAGGTTATATTGCCAAATGTTTGTTTAGCCCATTCGGCAACATTACAACTGAACACGTTTAATAATGAGTGCTCTTAATTGTCACTTGCCGATAGATCTGTAGAAACCACATGTACATTTGGTCAGTTGCTCATACATCCTCTCATTCTTTGACAGTGAAAGAAAAGAAAATGTGAACTAACATTTGCTGTTGTTTCAGCTGCTACGATGTGAATAATAGATCATTAAAAAATATAAAGACTTGAACTGAAACTAAATTGAATAACCTGAAATTGTAACAAAATTGTCAGTTAATGAGATTCAGTTTCTAGTCAATGACAGAGGGATTAAATGGTCTATGTCAAGGCAGACAACATTAGTACACAACAACAAAGTTTGAAAAACTGAATAACTGGTTTTATTATTAGGACATTTTGTACTATTATTATTTTGTCATATATCATATAAATGCTAAATTACTGTGACACTTGTGTGAATTCTTACATTGCAGATCATTAAAGATGTACATTTACTTATTATTTTTAAAAAACACATATCCTCCTTATTTATGAAGTTTGTGATAACTGTCAAGCTTTACATTTAGAATCATTTTAATTGGGTGTCCAGAAACAAAGTTATTGCTGGTGCCATTATAAAAACCTGAATTTGTTATTATCCCAGCAAGAGCAGCTGATTCTGAGCATGTAAGTGCCCTGTCACCAACTTTTGTATCGATATTATTGATTTTTAGATCAATTCGCCCACCACTAGCCTGTACTAAAGTTTATTAAGTGAGCAGACCAGAGTTTGCCTCTTTGGTCTGCACCAGAGTCCAAATGTGCATTCACATTGTTCCAAACAAACCGAACTATCCATGGAAGCCGGCTAAATAGTGCCTATCCCAGAACCTGGACAGACCGCCAGTCCATTGCAGGGTCAATATAAAGAGACAAATACCACTCACTCACTCCTAGGAGGAAGAGTGACCAATTAACCTAACATGCATGTTAGCTGGAGTTGGAGAGAAACCACACAAATATACAGGAGATCATACAGACTCCACACAGAAACATGAACATCTCCCTCTAGCTGAGGCTTGAACCAAGAACCTGCTTGCTGTGTGTGAGCCAACAGTGCTAACCACCAGACCACCATGTAGCCAAAACAAAGCTGCTTTGTGTAAATTAAAGCACCTCAATATAGAAAAGTAAAGGACAAAGTCCTGAATTTGAAAAAGTACTATACTGAAAAAAATAACAAACAAACAAACAAAAAAAAAAAAAAACAAGGAATTGAAGTAAGACCTTAAGGTTAGGTTCAGGTATGTTGGTGTCTTCTTGGAGTGTCGCTAAGAACACTTCTGGAGTCAGAATGCAGTTTGCATTGAGATGGCTGCAGATTTATTCCAGGATTCATTCACATCAAACATCCAGAACTGGGCCATGCAGGTAGATGGATATGTATAAACATATGTATACATCGGCATGTATAGGTGAGAGTCCCTGAGTTAACCAAACGAACTGTAATTAGCAGACTGTTGCTGCAGCTTCTCATGCAGGCACCACATGAGTGCTCTCTCTACTCATCTAACAAGCATGCAGCAGAGCCGTGTGCGGATGCAGATTCCTCCGCCCAGGTATATAGATCCGTTTGTTTGGATTATTGGTCTTTCTAACAAACACATCAATAAATCTCTCACCAGAAGGCATTTCAAATGATAAGTTACCAATGTTGGCCACATATGGATAGCTGTACGATTTTAATACAAGTACCATAATTTGCTTATTTTATTTATGAAGTTGTCTTTAAAAAAAAATTGCTGTTGAATAAATATGGGAAAGGTCAAATCTATCTATCTATCTATCTATCTATCTATCTATCTATCTATCTATCTATCTATCTATCTATCTATCTATCTATCTATCTATCTATCTATCTATCTATCTATCTATCTATCTATCTATCTATCTATCTATCAGGTTGTCCAGATTTGTCCTGTCTTGGATTTACTGTTGTTACATTTTAACTGGTTCTTCTCTCTGGCCTGTTGACTTTTATTCCAGCAACTTCTTGCTTTTAGAATATTTAAATTTTCTAGATTAAATAAACTGCACTTAATATTTGTTTCAGCATTGCAAGAAACAGGTTGTGGTGTAATTGACTCTGCAGAATATGCTATTAACACAAATATCCATTTGACTTTTTGAGCCTTCACCCTGCCGGACATGTTGGCTGCCTCTTTCATCAAAGCATGCTTGAACACACCAAAACATGCGTGTTTGTGAAATGGAGGGGCTTGAACAGAGAATCTGTTCAGACAACAGAGCATGTGTAGGAGTGTTTGTCCAAATGACCATCTCTGCATTCCTCTGGGATAATCTTATCTTCCTCCTGATGGACCAATGGACCTCTGAACCGGTATTCAATGCTCACGCACACCTCAGTCTGCATGTATAAACAAGTAAACATCCATGCAGTGGTGAAAATGCATGTAAAAAACTGGTGTGCTATATTGAATAACCTTCTTAAAACTTGTTTTTAGTTGAGTTGAATATACTATAACAGTAAGACAATGAGCTGATGGGTTAGGGGTTAAATACATATACTAACTTTGCACTTACTCTTTGGAGGGAGCAGATCCATTAGAGGCTACTAATCCCCAACTTCTCCTCTGAGAACTTTTCCCCCAACAGATCAACACTTTGGGATATCTGCTATAACCTTCGAGTCGTCACAAATACAAAGAGGACTTGAATACTTGGTGCTGAAAAGACCTGCATAAACTCTACATGTAAATGCACCCAAGTGGCCATTACCACTATGTGAATAGAGTGAATAATAACAATGCACCTGACTGATCAAAGGCTATCAGGGGCTTTTTAAAATGTAAAACTCATCCTCATTTGAGCAAAAACATGTGTACTGTCACTGATAAGGTGAAGCTGCTTCTGATCAAATAAACTGCCAGGGAGTTAAAAACATCCACTCAGACCTTATATATTATGGTTGTGAAATTTAGACTTAAAATAACAGATCATATGACTCTTTAGATTTTCATCTAGTCAATAGTTTTGTCATTTGTCATACATTAAATACTTTAGGAATAAATCCATTTAAGGAAATTTCTATGATTATGTGCAGCTTTCTCTGGAGCTACAAAAGCTTGACATGACTTCTTTCGTGCAGCTGTAATTGGCCATGGCTGTCAACATTACCATTCGATTTTCCATGATCATTTTTTGTTCTGTGGGCAAAACATTTACAGTACCTGGATTTAGAAAAAATAAAAATACTGAGGTAGTTTCAGGACATTTCATAAATAAATTTTAAAAGGGGCTGGACACTAAAATAAGCAGTCATGGCTTCAGAAAAGAGAGCAGTAAGCCCACAATGCTCTAAAGTTGTTTGCGGTGTGATGTGGTCACACTGTGGTACCTGATCAAAGGGTTCTCTGACACAAACTAAAAATGACAGGAAACAATATTGTATGGATGAAATCTGGTTAAAACCTTGTTTTCATGTCAGCTCTAACTTACCTCAAATCTATATCTTTGTCTAGCTAATAATGCACAAAGATGCTCTTTGATATACAAGTACACATATGTGGTGATGAATGGTTTGCCCAGTGTTATGGTCTAAGTAGAAAGATACCACAAAAAGTAATTATCACTTGCAATAACATAATTTTAATAATAATTATATCTTAGATGAAGTATCTAATACACAACAAATGAGTCAAACTTTCAGTAATGGTGAAAATCCTGAGGCACATTCACAATTCAACATAGTTTTAGAAAAAAAAAAAAAATAAAGATAACTTATAGGAACATTTTATTCAGCTCAGCTCAATAATTCAAGAAGTTTAGATGAAGTCCAAATCATTCAAATACACCTGAGTCCCCCAAACCAACTTTGATTATGCATAGCTCCCCAGAATAAATAAAACTAAACAGAACACAATTTAAAGTTAACAGGTCGGGGTTATGAATTTTGTAAGCTTTAACTCGTGGTATTTAGATCACATAAATACAGTTTCAAGCATCAATGGTCTCAGGGTTTACTAAAGAGTGGGTCGTTTTGACTGATTTCAGCACTACTGGGTCAGAAAGAGAAAGATCATAGAAGATGAAATTAATCAGATGTTCACCTGAACACAGTGCAAGTGAAAATAAGAAGTTGAAAACAAATAACCAGACAAGTGAACATTTTGACAAATTTCCATAAAACTAATCATGTATACTGTTATTTATATGATTTCTCATTCAGTGAAACAAAATCTGATTCAAAAGAGCGAACCCCAAAACAGTCACAGTCACTGGAGCTGAAAATCACTGCAGGTGCATTTTTATTCTGTTTCCTTTGAAACCTCTGCATCTGTTTTCAGAAGATTTGACAGCTGTTTGCTCAAAGTAAGCATATTGATCTAAGGCTTGAGTTATGATGTGTTCAAATCCTGGAAAATATATTTGTAATGCGGCGCTGCATCGTAACCTGAAAGATATCTTTATGCAACTTTTTTTTATTTGACTCACAGTTCACAGTGATATTGAAAGTTATTGTAAATAATATCAGTTTACCTTCTAACAAAATTCAGTTTATACAGATGCAGTACACTTCTACTACTGTCCTAATTTAGCAAAGGAACTGGATTCCACTACAAAACTCCATAGTTTAGATATTAAATCTGTAATAGAGAGGTCTTTATCTGTCCTTTGTGACATTCAAACTTATAGGTGTTTATAAAAAACAGAAACAGCAAGTTTTAGATGTTTCCCTGTTTCAACACACCTGATTCAAATGAATCAGTCACACAACCGAACTTAGATTCATTTAATTTGTATCAGGTGTGTTGGAGCAGGGAAACATGACACCTGCAGAGCTCCAGCTCTAAAAAAACTAATTTGGCTAGGCTTGAGACATAATTTCTGGCATCCCTGGTCAGTCCCACATATAGAAGTATTCTTAGGAATAAACTGAACCCAACATTACTCTGCTGTATGTGTTTGTGCATGTTACTTTTTTCTGTGTGTGCCTTTGTGGTTTCTGTTGTTTATAAGTGACTATGCAATTTCACAGATTCACAGTTTTTCCTTGGTGGCTGAGTTTTTTTTTTTTTTTTTACCTAAAATCCACACAATTGTTCAAACGAAGACTGTATGACCTGCTCCAAAGATTTATACATAATTCTGATTTGTTGCCAGTATCAGTTTATATTCACCAGTTGTTACACAGCATCCCCCAGTGGCAGTATGTTAGGACATTTTGAGGTGCTTTCGGTGGACAATGTGGGCCTCTGTGAGAACAACGCTTGGTTACCTGAGGCCACAGAGAACATCTGTTCCTAGCAGAAAATTCTTCATATCTTCAGGTCCTCAGTGTGTCACGAGGTCACTCCAACCTGTTGTAACACAAATTGTCTGCAGTATGTCCTACAGACAAACTACTCTCCCCTGTAGAGCAAATTCAGTAGTGTGTAATCAGCTGTTTTCACTCTTACAGACTGACAGCGGTCAGGTGGATCATTATTTCTGCAGTATGTCGATATATTAATGGTGGTGAAATAAAATTAGAGTTGGAGAAAGAAACACACGAGGAGATTGCAAACAATTTTCCTCTCAAACAAAAAATGGTTAAAACTCAAAGTCAGAATCATCCTCAGGAGCAGAGGCAGTTTACTTTCACATGTGTCTTCATTATTTGCTTTTTGTTTTTACTGCCTTGCCCTCATGACCCCCAGTCTACGTGGCGTCAGCGCCAACAAGCCCTCTAACGATGTGTGAACTTTTGAGCATGCCGTGACAATGGCGCCTTTAGACAGGTGCATATAGCCCCATCACCCATCTGCATTCACAGTGAAGAGCATCTGACTCTCTTTGCAATGCTAAACAGCACCACTGCAGACTGAGACATTCCTGTCTGATGGCACCTGATGTTCACAGGATCTGTGCACCATCATAATCAATTTAGCAAGTAAAAAAGTACAGTTCGTAATTGGTGCTAAATTAAATATTGCCCTAACGGAATAGTTTAGTATTTTTTACAAACAAATTAGCCTATGAAGTTATCAGATTTGATTTTTGGTGGCGCGACTATAGCCTAAGCTGCAGTTCTTATTGATCAGACAAAAGGACAAGACATTATGTCACGCTCATTTCCTCTCGGAGTAGCTGCGTTTCATGTCACCTGGAGGCTTTTACATCATCATATTGTTCCTGTCGGCTCATTTAATTTGACCTCATTTCATGCTGCGAGGAAGCTGGAGAACAGTGCCACTTTTATTCAGTCTGACTTCTTCCCCGCAGAGAGAGGAGAGATGCTTTCAGGATGAACCGAGAATTTTGTTTTCAAGGGGCTGAACAGGACATTTGTCTCCTCACAAAATCCCACTCATTCACATCAGGGTCTGTTAAAGCCCGACCGACCGGGAGAGTCACGGGACATTACAGGCATCGTAAAATATTACTTACGCCTATTTGTATTGCGTGGGGGAAAAAAAACAAAAATGCTCTTGACAGAAAGCACAATGCGAGATATTAATCTGACTTAAGTAATGCGTTGTGTAAGAGAAAAAGTTCTTGATCAAACTTCTTCTCTTAATGCAATCCTCTGCCACGGTCACAATTACGCATAAATGTTTGGACATATGTTAGATCACACCACCTATCAGATTATTTGCAGCATGAGCCAGCAGAGGACGCCCCGTCTTATTTGGGGACTTTTGTAAAAGGTCGTACAGTTTCATAAAGTTTTGCCAATTCATTTAGTTCATTAAACTATGTGGAAAATCCGTTTTGCTGCTACATATTTATATACTTATCCTTTGCTAAACTTAGAAAAAATATGATGAAATAAATTTTACCACTTTGGATTTAAGACAAAGCGTGTGGTTTTAGAAAAGAGGCAGATAAGAGCCGTGAAATGCACAATTAGATCTCCGCTTTGCAGCAGCTTTTGGGACATTTGGCACCTGTGGTGAGAGGGATGGTGGCGCCTTGAAGCGCGGGGTGTGTCTTTGGGCGGAGATCTGCCCACCCACCCCGCTGCTTCTTCGTGCTATATGAGGAGACAACTTTATCAAGATCGTTCAATAACGTAGGCTGTTGTCTTGTGTTTTAAAGTGTCTCGTGTTCATCCGATTGGAGCTCGCAGTTATCTCAGGCGCTTTTGGATCAGAGCGTAGGCTACTCGGTCTTGGAAATAAGCGTCTTTTTGTTGTTTTCAATTAGCAGCAGAAACTTGAACTCATCATGCCGAGATCATTTCTTGTCAAGAAGTATTTTTCCAACAAGAAACCTTATTACAGGGAGAGTCAGCTTGAGAGTCAAACTGGTAAGTTTTTATTTTAATTTCACCTTTAAAAAAATCTGATTTTAATTTACATGCAGAGTGAAACACAGTCAGGATTGCTTAATCAACTTACCTGCACACACGTTGCAGATCCATGCGGCAGATGTGACAGACACTTTTCTTTCAAATTGCCTCCAGGTTTATAAAAAGTGTGTTTAGTCACCTGGAAAATGTGTTGATGAGAAAGTTTGATGGCCAGGCTTGTGATTGAATACGGGCTGTAACGTGATACCAAGAATGAAAACAAATTTACTTCTTTATTAGATTATCTGTTCACTTGACTGAAAAGCCACCTGACTTCATTTCCTCTGTATTGCCAGCTTTTGTCCCTGAAAGCTTTCCACGGGCTGAACTTCCAACACAAAACAACAGCTCTGCACTGACTTGCCACCCCACCGCCCCATTCTTCACCAATGTTGACACCCTGCCTGCACCACTTTCCCCAGTCACCCCAGGGTCTCTGCCACCTTCACCACTGGGCCCTCTGGACCTCAGCAGCTCTCCCTCAAGCAGCAGCGGTGAGGAAGAGGAGGATGGAGGGCGTACCTCAGATCCCCCAAGCCCGGATGCAATCCAGCACATCTACCATTGTCTGCACTGCAGTAAGCGCTACACAAACCTCTCAGCTCTCTCCCACCATCAGCTGTCCCACCACCAGATTACCCCTCATGTACCAGTGCAGCAGACACCCTCCCTGCCCACGGAGGTCTCTGCTCGTCCAGCGTTTCACTGTAAACACTGCCCCAAGGAGTACACCAGTTTGGGAGCCCTCAAGATGCATATTCGCTCACACACTTTGCCATGTGTGTGCCCCACCTGCGGCAAGGCTTTCTCCAGACCGTGGCTCCTCAGAGGACACATTCGCACACACACAGGTAAATCTTTACAGTCTTATGTCAGACTATTGATTTCCACACTGTTGGCTCGTTAATGTAACAGCTGGTTGCACCTTGTGCTCATTGATATTCATTGATGTAAAAACAAATGTTATTGCTTAGCAGGGCACAATCTAATCTCAGCCTCACAGTTGGTCTGCATGAAAAAAGGCTGCCTGCAAGTTAGGGTGTTCCTGCCCTTTTGTTGCTTATCTGTAGATCATTTAAAAAACAATGACCAGAAGACAAACATTTTGGCCTCCTTTATATGTTAAGTGGTTTGCTGGTGTTGACAGTCTTTTTTTCTCAACAAGGTGAACGCCCCTTTGCTTGTCAACACTGTAACCGGGCCTTTGCTGATCGCTCCAACCTGCGAGCCCACCTGCAGACTCACTCAGAGGTGAAGAAGTACCAGTGTGGCTCATGCTCACGGACCTTCAGTCGCATGTCCCTGCTTCACAAACATGCTGCCTCAGCATGCTGTCCTGCTTCATAGACTCACATTCCCTGGACTCCTGCTTGTGGTCTAGTTGAAGCTGCTTGTTTCTTCTATCACCTATGATAAGAGATGACACACACAAAGGACTTTTGGGAGAGGATGACACCAAATTTGCAGAATGCAGCTCTGCCTTAATTCTTAATTCAATTTGTTAAAAAATTATGGTCACATTGGTATTTTCAGCTACTTCCTCTAAACTGCATGTGTGTGATTTGATGGCAGCTGGACATGCAGCTAATTCCCAGGAAACTCCCATCGGTGCCGGCCGGTCCGGGACTCTGGCCATTTTGCAGCTGCTTGGGTGTGTATGTGGGGATGTCATTCCTCGCTATACTATACATACATGATGTGTGGGTGTTGAGACAGCTGTCTGTGCATGGTGCACCGTGGAGGCAGGGCGCTGAGAGATGTGTTAGCTGTGACCTCGACAACAGGTGACACACACAGCCCTGCTGTGGTTGCTCGTCCTCATGCCACAGACACTCGTGTGTTCTAGGACATGAAACGTCCACTTGAGCTTGACCAAAGAACACATATTATTGCCTTCACTGACATTTGTATTTTTAGTCTAAACTGCATTTAGACATGTTTTTGTAAAAGTTGCATCTGCTGTTTTTATGAAACATTTTGTTTAACATGCTTTCTAATTGATGTACTGTATTCTTCCTGCCATTTGTAAATAAAAGCATTGTTTAAAAAAAAAAGAGCTTGTTTTCATGTCCTTTCAACATTGAGTTGTCTTTCAACAGGCATTGTATTGATGTACAAAGTTCATTAGGACAGCCATGACAGTTTTTGAATGGGAAGATAGAGCTGTGCACTGTTGTATGAGTTGATGTGTGTTAGAGGGAGTGGGGATAGGTTTGTATGATGTTGAGTGATCAGGGGAGCACCTGCACACACCTGCCAGGGTGTCGGGACACATGGATAATACATGCCAAAGAGGAGTGGGAGGGAGGAAACACAGGATGAGTGCAGGTGGGGGTAACTAAGGCAGGAAACCAGAAAGAAAAGCTAGATGCTGACCAAGAAAAAGCCCAAATGGGGCAAGTTTAGCAGAGGAAAGTGAGTGTGAAATTAGCTGAGTGTGGGAATCCCAATGACCCACTTCCTGCTGTAGGAGTGGCCCCAGATGGAAGCAGGAAACCAGGCCGAACACCAACAAATAACACAGACCACAGATCCACCCAGCCTGTGCAGCAATCTGTCCTGTAACAGTCAAACTCCACTTGCCTTGTATGACCTTTTGAAGGAAGTTTTGGAATTTACATGCAACTGAGACTGAACATCTAGGGGTGAACATATGGTAGCAATGTGTCCAATTCCCACTGCCCCCCTGACCCACACTTACACACTGACGCCAGCATGTCTTAGTGAGGTAACATAGTGTTTCCTCCAATAGCTCTCAGTGTTGAGAGGTTATTGCGTGCACGTGTGTGTGTGAGTGAGGCGTGGGGGGGTGTTGAGGAGGCACTCTAAAATTTGAGATCAGATTGCATGACTTAGCTTGCCCAATGTAAACAGCACCCCACAGGGTACACACATGCAAACACACATCTCCTGAATAAAGAAGCTGACTTTGATCAGGAGGGGTCTGTGTGTGTGTTTGGAGGGGGGAGATTTTTAATTTTTCTGCCTACTTCTCGAGGCTCTTGTTAAATGAGAGGTAAGAGTCATTTTAGCTGCTGCACACCTTCATAGCCAATGAGTCATGAGGCCTCAACTCCCCTTGAACGGCTGTCAGTGACACATTCGGTGGACACAAAGGCATGAAACATGTCAAATAATGTTATGAAGATAATTTATATCCAGTTTTTTTCCCCCTTGGGATATTTAAGCTCTGCCTTCACACATTTGCCACTAAACAGTGTGATTTTTTAGAAGCTTTGGCCATATTGAAATTCAACTCTGACATCTAGCTGAGGGGACATTTTTCTGGTTTACAGTGTGTAGGAGGCAGTCTATCACTCTATAGCTGTGAGGCAATGAGATCACTGGGCCTGTCACCTTTCTTTTCAATTTGTGTTGGTATCATATTGGTCCCCTCAAAGTAATTTAATGTTCACAGCGTCACGCATGCAGTCCCTGACTAATTTGACATTCCTGAGCCATTAGTGACAGACATACAATACCGGCATCTAACAGAGAGGGGGCTGTTCTGTCTGCTGTGCTTGCAGTTTACTGTTGAATTAATGCAATAATTATGCAAGTTGAACCTGCAGTTCCCTCCTTCTGCTGCTGTGATTTAATGCATGTATTTGTGTAATGTTTAAGACACAGGAAGCAGCCTGTCAAGGTTGTACAAACACAACCCGTCCAAACAGGCACTGATACAAAGCATCTGGGTGCAGCTACAATTTTTTTTTGTATAGACTGCTGTATGAGTGTGTTTGTGGGTTAAGAGTTGCTATCGCTCTACTGGGGTTCACAGTGATCCAAACTGAGGAGGGGAGAGTGTGTTGCTGAAATCAAAACTGTCAGGGCTTTCAGAGCTGATTCACTGGAGGATCAGATTCAAGCCAGGAGGGTTAAGTCATTGGGTTAAAGTTTCAAACCCTCTTACAAGCTGCAGAGCTCTTACACAATTGCCCAAAGCCTCAGTGCCAACATCCTCCAGTGGAGCTGTCTCAAAGGAATCTCCTCCAGCTTTGTCCTGGAGAGAGAGAAAAGTTTCAAAATCACTCTAACCTCCACTGCCTTCCAGTAAAAAATTAGAAAGCTTATATGGACAAACCAGTGGACTGAGGTTTGGTGGAGAGGGTGAACTGGGGATAATGGGAGGAGGAAAGAAACAGGAGAGAATAGACTGGACATTGGAGGAAGAAGTGGGTGGATGTCTTGGTGGGTGTCTGCAGAAGAATGAGTGTTTCTGTTTGCAGGCCATTAATCAAATCAGTAGGGAGTTGAATTTACTGAGGAATGCCACATGTTGCAATGCAGACTTGATCAATGACATGTGCTGTGAGGGCAGTGAGATATGCTCACTGTAGATGTTTCTCTAACAGACAATCAATGTGCAAAACATGCACATCTTCCTTATCGAGGCACTGTCAAGAAAAAGAAGATACTGTCTGTTAAAACAGCAGCTTGCAACACTGCTGACTGCTCTACATATCATAGGAATGTACATTACTATGTGGCACATGCTCACAAAGTGCTCAGATCTATGCACAAGTAAAGCAGTTATACCTAAAGACAGGATATGGCCTCCAGGAGGGGGTACACGCCATTTCCTGGCCCCCTCCGCACCCCTGCTGTCCCCTTCAATAGTGTGTCACTGTGACTGTGTTATGTGACTGGTGCTTTCCTCCTAAACACAGAGCCTCTGTCCCACAGGGTCAGAGGGTAGAGGATGAGCCATGAAGGGACAGGAGAGTAAACAAATGAGGTACTTTGTAGCAGATGTTTTCAACTTTGTGTCTGATAAAGAAGCAAAAAGGTGCATGTTTCCATTAGAAAGGAAGAGTTGAGGAACAATCACAGGGATCCTATGTACTGTAGCATGCACTGGGTAAGAGAAAGGAGCGATGAGGAGGTCTGTTCGGCTTTCTTATAAGAAAGAACATGACTAAAAAAAGAACAAGAGTTTATTCATAGTAAGCAGATTAGAGGGAAATGTCTACTCCAGTTTTATCCAGTTAATCTGTTAATAAAATAGTTTAAGTTTAAGAGGAGAGTTAATGTAAAAAAATCTGGACAAGTGTTGATATTCACTGTGATGTTGAGAATCCTCCCATGTATCATAAACAGGGCCATATTTGAACAGAAATGCAACCTTGAAAGAGGATCAGATATTCATTCATTCATTCATTATCTGTACCGCTTAGTCCATTACAGGTCGTGGGTAAGCTGGAGTCTATCCCAGCATTTTAACAGGTGAGAGGCAGGTACACCCTGGACAGCTCACCAGTCCATTGCAGGGCCAAGAGGATTAGATATTTGTTTTAAATTTACATGTAGATTCAGATATTACTTTTGTTTTTGATGTTTGGCAGTTGTTGCTGAAGATACCTTTGAGAAAGAGTATACACTGAAAAATCCCTGATTTGTACTCTCACTCTTTCACTAATTTACAATATCAACACACTGAAAATAACAAATTAAAAGATTTGCACTTATCTCTTTAGTAAAAATGTATAAAGCTAACAAACATATATTTACTAGTTATCTTTTCACACTGGAATAAAAACAAAAGACAGAAAACAACCCAATATAATAAGGTGAAAGGTTTATTGCTGTGAAGAGCTTTGTGGGCAAATAGATGAGAATTGTATCGTAAAAATTTATGTGGAAATACTGTAATCCACTCAAACTGAGCACAGTTCATTTCTCCATCTTCAATTCAACTTTTAACTTCAATGTGTTTTATTTCATGTTGAAATTTTGTTTCAGTACTGTTAAAACAAACAAACAAACAAACAAAAAAACAACCCCCCCCCCACCAAACTCTAAGTTAAAGTCCTACCATGCAGGTTTGATGTGAGGAGGTCATACAAACTCTGTGCCTGTTGTCCTGTTTCTCTTCACTGTTGAAAACAGGACAGTTAATCCAATGAAAAAGAAAAAATAAAAAAAATAAAAAGCTATAATGCAAAGAAAACAAGACTTTATCCAGAATACCCAGAAAGGATGTGTTACCTTCTGTGGGTCTGAGTTATGTTAAAATTGCCCGGCATGAAACAACAGAAGAAAAATAAAGGTTGCAAAAAAAAAAAAAAAAAAAAAAAAATCTAACTAACTGCACATTATGTTTAGTTTTTTTCTACAGTGAACTGTTTTGGAGACACAGATTCACAGGTGCTCTGTGTGACCTCTGTGTTGATCAGCACTCATCTTAGATTGTTGTTGCAGCGTCCTACCATCTACAATTACACTTTATTCAATTAAAATTATACAATGCACCTATTTTCTTGTGCTGAAACATTCTGGAAATGTGGTTTATGTCATAACCAGTAAAGTTATTTTATCAGCACAAAACATGAACAGAAGTATTTCTGTGTCAATGCTCCTAGCTGTGTGATTTTATTTTTATTTGAGATGGAGGCTAAAAATGTCTAAAAATAGGTTTAAGATAATATCCCTACTTCCCATGTTTCATGTTTATTCATGCACAGATGAGCAAATGCTGTAGCACCTTTATTACTGCAGCTGTATCTTCTAGATCCTTGTTTCAGTGGTGTGCCCTCAGCCTTCCAGAGCAAAGTGGTTGTAACTTTAATCAGCAGTAATGCAAGTGTAACTTTACACACTTGCATTTCTACTGATTATCACACCTCCCTTCACCCACACAGGATAGAGGTCGCTGAAGTACAGGGATTGCTCAGAAGGAAACCTGCATAACTTTATCTTAATGCTGATCAGTTAGATTAGTGCTGTCTTGCACATGCTGTTAAAAAGAATAGTCAAGGGAATCATTATATATTTCAGGTGTGAACCAACCAGGAATAAATCTGGTGCAAAACAGGGAGAGTCATGGTTGACTGTGTATAAACCATTCACAAGCAAAGCAAGGCAGAGGCCAGCAAGTCTTGACAAGAGAAAATAAGAAAGTATGACAGAAAGTTGAGGATGGAGAAGACATTCAGTCTTACCCCTAAAATGGTAGATGAGGTAAGACTGGAGCATTATGGTAAATAATCAGAAAATGAGGGAAAGGGGATTTTGTGTTTTGCTTGGACCACTCTATGAGTCTATATTACACTTGGCAGCAGCTGAGAGCAGTCTCCTGAGCTTTCCTCTATCATTTGTTCCTCTCTTCTCTCACCTCATGTTGTGTCACTCTTTCTAACCCCTCTTTTTTTTTTACCACAGGTATTCAGGTATTTGCCTCTAGGGTGCTGCTGGTACTGCTGAGAGGTGCAAGGTGCACTTTTGTCCTCTTGTTGGGGCCTGTGTGGGCCCAGGGGGAGCAGCAACCAAAGGACCAGGACAGTCCTATTGTCCTGAAGCATTCCACCCAACATACGGTTAAGGAGTGAGGGAGGAGTTGCAGAGTGGGTGGCGGGGGCGAAGAACAGCCTCTAAGCAGGGATCTAGAGTTTGTGTTTTAAGAGCACAGATTGCCTCCCCTCTCCTCCTCCACCTCCTCCCACCATCTTGACCCATCCTATCCTGTCCCTTGAGAAGGAGCAGGGCAAGCAAATGCACCTGCCTGAAATCCACACCCCAGGGCCAGACGCATATCTCCCCCATCACTGCGGTTTTACAGAAACACTGGATGTGCCACACACACTGGTATCTACTTACACTCCTCACAGGGGGATATTCAGTTATGTATGTATTTTTTTAAAGAGATCATTCAAAATGTATTCAAATCATTTAAAGCCTTTACCTTGAAGTAAAACAAGTTTTTTGGGACATCTACAATAAAATATATGTAAAGGTTTTCCTGGCTCAAGAGAAAAAAAAAAAGCGTGAAAAAAATCTGAAAAAAATAGCTGAAGATGTGGAGACCTCTGTAGCATGGTCATCTCTGCTGGAAGCTAAATTAGCTGTTAGTGGTACTCAGGATTAAGAGAATAAGAAGAAAGCATTTCTGGATCTGCTGCCGTAATAAATGAACTGTTGCCTTGTGTAATTATTGGAGGCAGAAAGACAGACTTTGTCCTCAGCATATAAAAAGTCCTGCTGAGTTTATTAGTTTTTATTTATTTTTAAAAAAAAAAAAAAAAAAAAAAAAAAGAGAAAACAGCAACAAAAGCAAGACAGCAAATTGTGCAGGTGAAACTAAATTAACACCAGGATGTACTGTATGAGGAATCTTGCCTCTTTATTGGTTACAAGCAAATAAACAAGTTGCTTTCTTCACTTTAATGGAAAACAAAAAAGAATCCATGTTTTGGTAACTTGCCGAACCTTTAGGAATAATTTTTTAAAGTTATCAGACGCTCACACTGATGTGGAGGAATTTTGGTCCACTCTTTGCTTCAGTTCCCAAAAGGCTTGACCACAGCATTTCATTCAAGTTCAGGTCTGAACTGCGACTGGACTGTTCTAACACTCTGATTCTTTTCTCTTTCAGCCATTCTTTTATAGATAGATGCATGACCCAATTTCGGCCAAGCTGCAGTTTTCAGACAGATGCCCTCACAGTTAACGCTTGAATACTTTAGTGTACAGAGGAGTTCATGGTAAAATGCAGGTCCATTAGATGCAAAAAGCCCAAATCATTAACCATCCACCACTGTGCTTGACAATCTGTATGAGGTGTTTGTGCTGACATGTTGTGTTTAAATGTGTTGAATCTTTGGAGTAACATGATTTACTATGACAAAAGATTGCACTTCAGCTCTGCATATTTGAATATAGTAATGGTTTGATAATTTAATTAAACAATCTGTTGACGTTATTAAATTGACTTATTGTTTATTAAAATTAAAACTCTAAAAAGTAAAACCACTCAAGAATTCTGATACTATATTCTTATACCAAGTTGGGTCTTCAAGATCTGCTATCATGCAACTTTTAGATGTAACCCTTCTCCAACAGACCTGAGTCAAATGAAGGGCTGGTTACCAGGCCTCTGCAGAGCTGAATCACAGGTGGATAAGAGGATTCAGCCATTTGATTCAGGTTTGTTGTCTAAAAGTTGCAGGATAGTAGATCTCGATGACCAGACTTGGGCACCGCTTCTATATAGGAATAGGGCTTATCTTCTATGAAAGAACATCAAATGTATACAGAGATATTTTCTACTACTTGACCTCCTTCCATTCTGTAAGACATGCTTTTTCATGGTAATTAAATCTCATCATAAAGCCTTGTGCTGCGTGTCTGTTGTTCAGTTTATGTGCCCTCTCATCGCTCATGCTGTGATCACCTTACTCTGCGACAGAGCTGAGCTCTCTGTTTTCTTTGGCGTACTGAGAATCATTCTTGGCTTGTTTTGACTTCCAGAGTCATGGAGCATGAGAGGGTAGATGGTCTAATGTTGCATGTAAGAACACATGGCCAGACTGATGTGCAAGACTGTGTGTAAGTGTGTAACTGGACCCTCTTGTGCAACCAGGGACAGGTGTGTCACCACCTGACCACACCCCCAGGCCACACGGCACCTCCTGTCCTTAACACCTGTCCCCCCCGTCTGTGAAAAGACCCGTGCACCTCTCCTCTTTCTTCACTCTAACAGACAGGCTGAAGTTTGTCTGGGAAGAGGGCAGGTTGCTGGGCTGTGACTGTGTGCATGTATGTGTGTGTGTCAGTTTGTCTTGAGAATCGATGCAGCTGTCCCTCTGAAACTAGAACTCCATCGAAGGATCCAGCTCTGCCCGCTCAATGACATTGCGGCAAGCTGTCGGAAAGCTGCTCCAGACCTTTATGTCTCTGGAAACAACAGATGGGAGTGAATCAAAACACATCTTCTGTCTATCTTCTGTCGAGCAAACAGCGAAAACATTTAGTTTTAAAGCTTTGATAATCATAATTAATTATGATTTAATTTAACTAAAGATGCTAAGATATGAGGATGCAGTGACATCACTACAGTCCAAAATGTTTATCCATATATCACAGAAAACATCCCCAAACAAACAAACAAAAAAAGGTCACAGTGTGAATTTTGTTGGAGCATCTTTAGCTTTGCTAACAACAGCATTCACTGTGGCATTGTTTCGATAAGCTTCTGCAATGTCACAAGATTTATTTCCATCCAGTGTTGCATTCATTTTTCACTAACTTCTTGTATTGATGATGGGAGGGTCTCCAACACATCCCAAAGATTCTCAGTGGGGTTCAGGTCTGGACTCTGGTGGCCAATCCATGTGTGAAAATGATGTTTCATGCTCCCTGAACCACTCTTTCACAAATGTAACACAAAGAATCCTGGTATTGTCATTTTGGAAAATACCAGTGCCACTAAGGAAGAAAAAAAATCCATTGATGGAATAACCTGGTAATTCAGTATATTCAGGTAGCAGCTGACCTCCTTCTTTGGGCGCATAATGTTGCTGAACCAAGACCTGACCACCTGCAGCAACCCCAGATCATAGCACTGCCCCCACATGCTTGCACAGTAGATACTAGGTATGATGGCTGCATCACCTCATCTGCCCCTTTTCTTAACCTGATGTACCCATCAATCTGGAACAGAGTAAATCTGGACTCATCGGACCACATGACCTTCTTCTATTGCGCCAGAGTCCAATATTTATACTCCCTATCATATTAAAGCCTTTTTCTCTGGTTAGCCTCACTGATTAGTGGTTATCTTGTGGCTACACAGCTGTCCAGTCCCAATCGCTTGAGTTCCCTTTGCACTGTGCCTCTGGCAATGTTCTTATGTTCACTATTAAACATAGCCCTGAGTATTACTGTTTTTATTTCTTTTCTTCTATTTAATTTAATGTTTTAATGCTTAAGTGACTGCTGATTACCATCATTTAGTAATTTTTCCTACCACATTTCTTCCTGGAAGATGATGGTTGTACACAATCCTTGCAGTTGTTTATAATGGGTTGGACTGGTCTTAACACAGTTTTAGTAGTTTCTGTAATCTCATTAGATGTTTTCTCTGACTGATGCCTGCCAATTATTTGACTCTTCTTAAAAAGACTAACATCTTTTCCATGACCACGGGACATGTCTTTCCACCTGGATGTTTAAGAAATGAGAAGCTACTCATTACACGAGTTGGGGTTAAATAACTTGATGCCAGCTGAAAGATAATCGCTCATGCAGTAATTATCCAATAAGAGGCTTGTACCTATTTGCTTAGTTAAACCCAGGTGGTAAATTTGTTTGGTCAGGCAGTATATCTTAACTTGTGACTTGTACTCAGTGATAATTACTTCATCTTAGATTTAGTGAAACAAAAACATAACTGCTAAGAATAATGACCGGTTATGTTAAATAGGACCCAAATTATCAGAAATTAATTTTCCTTTTAGTGTAAGTGCGTGTGTTTATCTATGTACAAGAGAGAGTCAGAAAAAAGGGGAGGGAGAGGTCAAAGCAGCCTGAAGGCCATTGTAAATTCCTTGCTGGCTAAACCAAAGACATTCTTCTCTGCTGTTTTTCTTTCTAATCTCTATGCTCAGATTACCAGCTAGAGGGCCTGAACAGATGAGAGGAGAACAGAGAGGCGTGCATGCACACACATGTGCCAAAACATGCACCAACACACACGTAAGCCACATTTACAGTCAAATGACAAGTCACATCACTGGCTGCTGCACACTAATGAAAGCTATCAGAAAAATCTGCAGAATAAAGCTGAATTTGTCAAACAAAATAAAATAAAAACTCACCGACACATTGAAACCATTACCCAAGATCTTGTGTTTTTGAAACCCAAAGAAAACATCACCCCTGTGGAGAATGCTGAGAGGATTCCCACATGACAGCCCCCTAGTGCCACCCAAAAACACACAAAATGCAGTATTTAGAACTAAAAACTTTCCATAAAGCCTTTCCAGATGTGCCAAAAACCAATGGCAACAGAATTAAGCTACTTCTAGGATTATCTGTAATCAGTTGATCACAAATTTATTCTACAAACTTTTTTAATCCTAGACACAATTTGCTGCAACAGAGCACAATATAATTTTGTTTTACATTAGATTATAAATATTTTAGAACTTGGGAAATTAGATTAATTTTATGATTTTATATTCTGAAAGGGAATCTTTGAAAAGCACTGAGCATTATGTTTGCATCAGGGCTTATCGAAATATTTAATATTAACTTCAACTTGAGAACCCAAATGTGTTTGCAGTTTTATGGGAAAAAGAAGCATTGCAATTAAACCTATGTTTGTATGTTTAATATAATTATAAAGAAATAACCTTTTATTTTGGTTTGAATAAACTCATGTAACTTGTCATGGAATGAGTTAATGATTTAATAGGGGCTTTGCCCATCTATGGGCACTACGAACAATTAAGTTACTTCATTATTTTTTTCTAGATGTTGGTCAGCTGTGGTAAGCTCCTAGAGAGGTTTTGTGGTATTTGAGTTTCATAGATAGGGCGATGTAAAAAAAAAAAAAAACGTAACCATGACGTAAACCCAGTTATTTTAAGACAGGCTGGGTTTACGGTTGAATAGTGGCTGAAATTACAACTCGTCCTGCCAAAAATCCAGGTATATAGAAAAAAGTCATAGTGGTGTGAATTATAATAAATGTATGTGCATTTCATTCAGCTTTTTAAATGGTATTCAATAAGCATAAATGGTGGTGCCATAACTGTGTCATACTTTCTTGTTATACAGGTGAACCAATCAATGTCTCTTTCGGTGGACATGAACAGATGAACAAATAGAGGTTTTGTGACAACCCAATGCATTTTAGTTTGATCAATGTCTCACACTGTGACTGAATATAATTGATTTTCAAACACAAATCGATGTGGAAATCCAGATTGGTGTGATAGCTCCCAGTATACTGTGATGCTCATCTGTAAAGCCAATAATATAATTTCTCTCTCTCTCTCTCTCTCTCTCTCTCTCTCTCTCAACAAACAGGCACACACAGACACACACACGCACACACACACACACACACACACACACACACACACACACACACACACACACACACACACACACACACACACACACACACACACATGCACAGATCCCTAACAGCTGGGTAAATCTTGACCCTCTATTGTGGGAACAGACAGGGGGGTTTGGGGCTTACTGCTGGCCCAGTAAGGTGCTCCACCAGGGGGCAGAGACCATCAGACCCCTCTGGAGTCTTCAAGCAGACATGAATCAGATCACTGGAGATTTTAGGGTCATTTTAGTTAGTAAGAAACCTGCATCAGTCAGTTCTGAGCAGATGACACAGATGTAATGTAACTGGTTGTTTTCTATGCAGTATTTCTGCAAGAATAACATTTTAACTTACTTAAAAGGGAGTTTTTTTTTTTTTTTTCGCACTCTAACAAACTGTGCTCTGCTTCCTCTCCATGTTTGGTCTGACCTGATAAAAGGCACACAACTAATCAACCCAGAGGTAACACCTGATATTCAGGGAAGTAGAGGGGTGTGGGAGCAAAGCAGATAAACATACAAGTTAAGTATCTTCAAATCAGACCCCCAAGGTTCAGGCAGAGCTCAGGCTTGGCTGAGCTGCTCTGATGAGCCAGCATGAGTCCTCGCACATCAACAGGTGTGAGGAGAAGGAAAAAAAAAACAGAAAGAGAGTCAATGATGAAAAGAAAGAAAGAAAACTCAAGCACCTGTTTCAGCCTTCCTTGCAGGCTGGGACTTGCTCTGCCCTCCCCTAAACAACACATTCACATCTTAGCGCCTTCTCAGCTTTTTGAAGAAGTGCAGGGGTTACTCAGACACACAAATGGGAAAATAACTGAAAAAGACCAATAGTTATTGTCAGAAATTCTTAAGAAGCATAACTGACTGTAGGTAATTTGCTTCATCATTAATCATTTAATTATTTTACAACTTTTTTCATGCACCATGAAAAATGCAACTTATTGACATAAAAAACTTCAAAGTTGTGCTAACAGTATCATTTTTCATTAGTGCTTTATGAGCATGAATGAACAAATTCACCATAAGGAGCAGGTGCTGGTTGAAGTGTTTCATAGTTCTGTACAACCAAACATGCACAGTTGGGTTATCCGATCCAGCCAACACAAGGGGACAACAGTAAGGCATATCAGAGCTCTGCAGGGTTCTGCCACCTCAAATCTTACTGTGCAACACATATAATGCCAGCATGTATTCAGAGCTCACAGGAGACTCATTAACCTCCTGGTGGGGGGTGTGGGAGGGTCAGGGGCATCAAAGTGGCTGGATCACTGCAGACTCACCCACCAATCCTACCATGGGGGTCTGGAGCCGCAGCGTCTCACCCCCTAATGAGAGGCCATGACATGCACACATCCACACACAGTTTGACCCCTCAGGACCAGCTGGAAAAGAGAGTCTGACATGCCTTGCCCTACCCTCCCTCCTCGTCATCTGCACCTCCTCCATTCCTCTTCCAAACTCTACACATTCCAGCTACAGTGCAGGATCTGACAGTCGACACTGGCCTTCCTATGAAGAGAAAGATGTAGGAATACACTAAAGAATTCAGTACAGATGTGAAATGCTATAACTACTGAGCTGTGTGCCAACTTAAAAAATAATCACTCTGTTTGATCTCCACAACAGCAGGTTTGTATGACCATAGGTGTAAATGAGATTTAAATACAGCCCATCTATAAATGAATGCATGCATTGTTTAGGTCTTTGAGTCTCATAGCATATTTTGGGTTCAGGATGTGGTAGCTGAAGAAAAGCAGGGGGCTGAAATTCTCATGACTCATGACATTAAAATGGTTACACTTTAGATATCAACAAGAGTGGACTAGAAAAACACACCAATTCATCAATCAGCACAACTGACTGCAAACATACTAAGAGGCCTGTGGGAGTCGGATGGGTCTGAGTCAGGACAGAGAAAGGCAAGGGAGGGAAAGCGGGCTTTGGATTAGCTTTCTGACAGAGAGGCAAGTGCACCAGCAGCAGCAGCAGGGTGAAGGAGGGGTGCAGGGTCTAAGGAAAAGGCACCTTGCAACAGCTGGTCTCAATTATCCATGGAGGCACTGCTGAGTGTACAGGAGCATGTGTGTATTGGGAGGTGGGAGGGGGGGTTCTGAGACCACTGGCGCCAGGAGGGGCACAACAGGTCAGGGAGGATGAAGATTATAAAAATACTAGCAGGCAGTTGGCCTTGGTCCTGTTGGTGCACAGTGCAAGTGTGTGGTGGACATGGCTTGTCTGCTGCAGGGCCACAGGATGTGGAAATGTGTGTGTGTGTGTGTGTGTGTGTGTGTGTGTGTGTGTGTGTGTGTGTGTGTGTGTGTGTGTGTGTTCCCACCACCAACCATGGGCCTGGGCAGCGTCTTTCTTCACACATCACGTGAGGTTGCATTTTTGGTGAATATTTGGGGCATTCATTACTAGTCTGGTAATTAAGCTTGTTGGTAGATATTGTTTTTATTTTTTTAATAAAAACAATATCTACCAATATCTACTTATTTTTTTAAGTACTTAATGGTCATTAAGTACTTTGCTAACCCAAGTTACACTTGTTCAAGTACTCACAAAGATAAAAAGATAACAATTTCCCTTTCATTTCTACAGTACCTCAGCAAGAGGACACAGATTTGACACATAAGTCTATGATGCCCTCTGGTGTTAAATAAAAACAATGACAGGGTATAACCCGGAGAAGTGTAAATTAGGATACAGTGTATTCTGAAAGAGGAAAACTAGGAATGCGGGTGTGTCAGTTACTACTCAGACTACTAAAACTGTCTTAGAGCTGACAGCCAAAGTAAGTTGTATTAACTTCCTGTTTGAAGTGATCATCACTCACATCATAACAGTAGCTATTTTGCAAATGCCACAGTTTGTAGTTAACATGGCTTTTCAATAACTAGACAAGGTAAAGCTTGTGAGATGTTATTCCATAGATTCATAATTCTCTACAGAGGATGAAGTCAGGTGATGGTGGGGGCCAAGTCAGTGCTCTGTTTTCTTTGATGTCTTTCCTGGTAACCAAGATTTACCAAGATGAAATATTTTGACATTTCAGTCTTTACGTCCTCGCCACTTTTATACAAAAAGATACACTCAGCCAAAGCATTTAAACCAACTATAATACTGATAAGTTATTTGGTTGAACAATATTTGAACCATACACTTAAGTGCTATAGATAAACAGATTATTGTCCCACCTATGTTTGAATTCAATCACGATGTACAGTCTTTGGTTCTCTTATCATTCAAATAGTAATTTGGAAATTCAAAACACTTTATTTGAATGTTCATGTATGAAAAGTAATAAATGTGGTCACAGATGCATTACAGCTGTAAGTTTGTTATGTTGCATCTATGTATTAATCGTCCTCCTTTACAATGTATTGAAAGCACACAACCTATA
Organism: Melanotaenia boesemani; assembly: GCF_017639745.1. Classification (NCBI taxonomy): domain Eukaryota; kingdom Metazoa; phylum Chordata; class Actinopteri; order Atheriniformes; family Melanotaeniidae; genus Melanotaenia; species Melanotaenia boesemani. Next base: position 13,676,716 of record NC_055694.1, read on the forward strand.
TAGTTCAATTTTTTTCAAATTCTGCATGAAATATCAAATGTGTTGAAATTACGTTGTCATGTGAAACACATTACAGACTTGAGTGAAATATAAATTAGAAAAAGTGTCTTCATATTAACCAATATCATCTCCTCAACTCACACAGGACAAAGAAACTGTGTGTGTTTGCAAGTTTGCGTCTTTAAACATTTTTAGTGACTGGGAAGTTGTTGGAAAAATCACCATTTTTCAACCAAATAATGTTAAAATCTTAATTGGTTTTCTTTGGGATATTAGACAACTGTTTTTTTCTGTATTAACAGATGTTTGTGTAACATATAAATTAAGAACCAAGCAGCTTGGGCTAAATGTGGTCCTGATTTAGTGGGACACAGATATTCATGCATGAATGAGGGTTACAGTGAGTTAATTCATCTTATATTGAGGATTACAACTAGACTTTCTATTTTACAAAATGCGGTTGCACTGATTTTATGTATGTGTTTGGTTACTAGAAATAAGAAGTGAAAACTAAATAGAATAATAATGGAGCTGCAGCCAGCTTCCATCAACCCCCTTTCATATGCTGTTCCCCAATCTCCTGATGTAGTGTTATTGTTATCTGTACTCTGTAACAAAGCTAGCCCCATCCTCCACCCCAGCCCAGCATCAAGTCTACCTCACAGTCGATCAGGTGAGAAGCCAGCTCAAGAGGACGAAGGCCAGGAAAGCAACAGGTTCGGACGGAATCTACTCCAGGCTGCTCAGACCAGCTCTGTCAGGTGGTTTTGCATATCTTTAACCTGAGCCTGAGTCCTGAGAGGGTTCCTGAACTGTGGAAGACTTCCTGTGTGGTTCCAGTGCCAAAGGTTGCACACCCAAGGTAGCCCAACCACTAAGTACCGGCTCGGCATCGGAGTGGACAACGCTGTTGTCTACCTGCTGCACCGATCCCTCTCTTACTTGGAGCAGGTGGGGAACACTGTGATGGTCATGTTTTTATTTTTTTCCCAGTACTTTCATTTACAACTGCAAAATCTTTATGACTTAATATTGAGCCCATAGGACCATCGACTACCTTATCAATAGACCATGTGAGGCTCCAAGACTGTGTGTTTGATCTGGTAGTCTGCAGCACGGGGGAGCCAAAGGGCACAGATCTCTCACCCTTCTTGTTTAGCCTGAACACTTCAAGACTTCAGGCACAACAAGGACAATTGCCACCTACAAAAGTTCTCAGATGAGCCAGCAAGAAAAACAAGATGGTCATAGACTTCAGGAAGAAGTGTCCCCCTACCACATTGGTGAACATCCAGGGAAAAGTCATCAAGACAGTGGACTCTGACAAGTACCTGGGTGTTCACCTCAACAATAAGCTGGACTAAACCACAAACACAGATGTCCTGTATAAGAAGGGCCAGAGTGGGCTGCATCTGCTAAGAAGACTGAGGTACTCTGTTAAAGACATTTCACGATTCTGTCGTAGCATCTGCCCTCTTCTATGGAGTGGTCTATGGGGGGTGTGGTTGCATCCACAGGGACAGGAGCAGGATTGACAAACTGATATGGAGGTCAAGCTCTGTGCTGGGATGTCCTCTGGAGCCTGTGGTGGTGGTGGGGACAACTACCATCACCCTCTGCATGAGACCATGGGTATACTGAGCAGCTCCTTCAGTCAGAAACTAAAACATCCTCACTGCAGAAAGGAACGTTTTTGTAGATCATTCATCCTGACAGCAGTCAGATTTTATAACACATCATGATGTTATGATTCACTCAGACACTTTACCTCCAATGTCACCACTTCATGTACATATAATGCACCTCGTATGTGTGTAGACAGTTACAGTGTGTACATGTGTGCATTTATGTAAAAATATATACATGTATAAGTGTATGAATACACACAATATGTATGTGTTTGGGTGTTATGTGTATATGTATATGTGTGTATGTATGTCCATACATATACAGATCTTACCTAATTGCATATTTCCATAACCCTACCTCCATAATGCACACTGTGTATGCTTGTACATACATCAGTTACTGTAGTAGTTTATATTCTATTGTATTGCATTTAATATTTTTATGTTATATTTTGTTAATCTGCTTTTCTTACTCTGTTTTTCTGTAGCTGAGCTGTAGTAACACACTAATTTCCTCGTTGTGGGATTAATAAAAGGAGTAGGAGGCAAGGAGGGTGAAGTGTCTTGCCCAAGGACATGTCAGATTAATTGGGGGAGCAGGATTCGAACCTCCAATCTTTCAGTTATTGGACAACCTAAATATCAAAAAGACTCCTATTCATCATCCTTTAAAATAAGTCAAATTCCTCCGGTAGTGACTTTTAAAACATGACTATGTTGTAGGCTTGTGTTGTATAGACCTGTGTCTGCAAATGAAAGTTGTGCGAAATATCAATGGTTCTGGCCGCCTGGCCAAGGAAGTAAGTCTTTTTGACAAATGTGGTAAAATGTACATTAACTAAATAAATAAATAAATAAACACGTGGATTCTGTGGCTGTCAACACACGTCGCTTATTATTTTTTCAATATCAACAATGAAAATGAAAAAAAAAACGCTACAACAAAAAAAAGAAGCAATAAATGGAGAAATATGGATTTGCACTCATTTTAAGGCGATAGAACAAACTGAGTCTATAGCTGTGTCGCAATTCAGGGTCTGCACACTACGGAGTATGCAGACCCTGAAGTGGGACACAGCTTTAAATTGATTTACGATTGTTGTTGCAGTGGACAGACAAAACCAGAAGAGGGCGGTAGCGCTACTTAATGCAGAAAGCCGTAAAAGAAGAACACAGAGAAATCGATCTAGGACGCTCAATCGCATCCGCACAGATGTCAATAAACATGGCTTTAAGACGACCGTTGCACTTTGTTTTCAAAGTTGGTGACCGGGCCAAAACAGCCACGTTTTACCGTGATGTTCTAGGCATGAAGGTACTTATAGCTGTATTTAATGGGCGAGCTTATGTTACCGATGCTGCTGTTTATAAGGCTAATTTATGATAACACTGAAATAAATATCAGCCTACGTTTATTTTCAGCATCTATATATGTGATACTTCGATTTATTTACAAAGACATTGTTATAGTGAGCGATATTTTCTCGTCTTTTGTCATTTATTTCAGGTTTTACGACACGAGGAGTTCGAGGAAGGTTGCAAGGCTACTTGCAATGGGTGGATAATGATTCCAGACACAATATATCTGAACTTAAACTCAGTGTATAACACAGAACTGCTAAAGTACTAATACTTACTCTTCTTTTATGTTGTATTCTTTCAGTCCTTACGATGGGAAGTGGAGCAAGACAATGGTTGGCTATGGTCCAGAGGATGACCATTTTGTTGCTGAACTGACATACAATTATGGGGTGGGAGAGTATCAACTTGGCAATGACTTCTTGGTGAGTGACAGTTAATCTGGACACTGCAAAAAGGGAAAACCATATACATAGGTCCAATTATGCTGTGTACAGTTGTAGTAAAAAGGATATTTGTTTCTGTGTTTTTCTGTTAGGGTCTCACCCTGCAGTCTAGCCAAGCTGTGAGCAATGCCAAACGACTTGGGTGGCCTCTAACTGAGGTAGAGGAGGCTCTGTATCTGACACAGGCTCCAGGAGGATATCCTTATTATCTTGTGGACAAAGAACAACCTCCTCATGGTGAGTATTTTATGGCAGTTTGCCCAGTTTACAGTTTATCAAGTCAAAATGGGAAATATGAATTACTTTAAACTTTACTGATGTAAAATACACTGCTAAAAAATAAAATAAATAAATAAAAATAAATAAATAGAGGGAACATTTAAACCGTGTATGAGATCTTAACGAATGAAATATCCCAGTTGAAAATATTCAGGACATAATGGAATGTGTTGAACAAAACACAAGAATGATCAATTGAAATTAAACTCATTAACCCCTGGAATCATACTCAAAATAAAAGTGGAAAGATCAGATCACAGGTTGACCCAACTTCTGTGGAAATTCTTCATGCTGGAGGATGTTGCAGGCAGCAGAACGTTCTCCACGGTGTCTCCAGACTCGCTCACATCTGTCACATGTGCTTAATGTGAATCTGCTCTCATCTGTGAAGAGCACAGGGCGTCAGTGATGAATCTGCCAATCCTGGCATTCTCTGGCAAACACCAGTTGGGCTGCATGGTGTTGGACTTGAGCACAGGCTTCACTTGTGGATGTCGGGCCATCATACCACCCTCATGGGGTGATGGTGATATGATGTTCGTAGGACTGAACTGAGTAACCCTGGTTTGAGCAGAAACATGCACATTAATGGCCTGCTGGAGGTAATTTTGTAGGTCTCTTGTAGGGTTTCTCTGGTTTCTCCTTGCCCAGTGGAGCAGTTCTGCTGCTCAGTTGTTGTCCTCCCATGGCCCTCTCCATGTCTCCTGCTGTACTTGTCTGTCTCATATCTCCTCCATGCTCTCGACACTGTGCTGGAAGACGCAGCAAACCTTTTTGCCACAACGCGCTTTGCCATCCTGGATGAGCTACACTACCTGAGCAACTTCTTTGCAGACACTACCTCATGTTACCTCTACTGGTGCAGGTGCTGGCAAAATGCAAACATGACCAAACAATCAGCAAGAAAAGATGAAGACAAGGAAATGGTCTGTGGGCACCACCTGCAGGACCATTGCTTTATAGAAGTGTATCGCTATCCAGGTCCGCAGGACTATATGTTTTATATGTGTTTCTGCTCCAGTAAACCTGATTCAGATTAATGAACAGCCTCATCCAGATCTTTGCAAGCCTGTCAAGGAGCCATTAATTTCACTCAGGTGTGTTAAAGAAGGGTTACCTCTGAAACATGCAGGGTAGAGGGTCTGTGAAATTGATTCACAATCAGTGTTACTTCCTAACTGGACAGATTGATAAGTGTTGATAAGTGATAAGTGACCTTGAGTATAATAAAACAGTAAACGAAGGAAAGATGGCAAACAGGAGAGATGGGAAGTACAGGGAGGACCAGGAGCGTGGAGACGATAATATCACAACTCATGTTTGGACTCATGTTAAAAAGCATGTTAGGCATAAAAGGTAATAGGAAGCATCCAACCGGGAGATGTGACAACTGTGAGGCACTTGAGACAGCAGAACGTGTTCTGTTGTACTTTAAAACATGTGAAGGAGAAGGAAGACACTGGTTCAAAAACTTGAAAGAAAGAAAATGAAGCTGGATCTCGTGAATCTGCTACAACAGAACAATAAAAGTGAAAGTATTAAGGAATTATTTACGTTTCTAGGACAGACTCATTTGCTTGAGAGGATAAGTTTCTTTTTCATTGCTTGTTTGGTTTAGTGTGAGCGATATTTCGGTCCACACTCCTGACTAGTTGCAGTTGGTGGCAGTTTATTTTGTTTTTGAGCAGTCTAATAGTTTCACAGACTTGCATACTTATTACCTACCCCAAGGCGGAGGCGTTGGTTGGTCTGTCTGTTTATTAGCAACAAAACTCAAAAAGTAATAGATGGATTTGGACTAAAGCTCAGAAATGGAATAAGGAACAAGTGATTAGATTTTGTGTGATCTGGTGTTCTAACATTTCATCCTACCCATCGAGATGTCCTACTGATGCCTTCTAAGCATGCGCATATCACAAAAACGTTATTAAATGTGTAGTAAGGATGCACTTAAATCCACGCTACCTTCAAGTCTGCGTCTAACAGCTGTACCTCCGTGTGAAATTTTTGTCAGTTGTTTGTCAGCATTCTGCTGTTTTTACCTATAATGACCTTCCTGTAAGCTGTGGTTATTTATTCACCAGACCCTGTGCAGAAAGTTCGCCTTGGGGTGTCAGACCTCCAGAAGTCAATCCAGTACTGGACAACGCTCTTGGGAATGAGGGTGATGGAGAAAAATGAGGAAAAGAAGACAGTGCTGTTGGGATTTGTGGACTCTCAAGTTAGTCAAATCTGATATATATATATTTTTTTGTTTAAAGTAGTAAATTGTGTGTCATGTTTCATTGTGGTGCATTAATGATGTATTCTGCATTTGTACAAAACATTAAGTTCTTGTTTCTGTGTAGTGTAAACTAGAGCTTCAGGATACTGGCGCGCCGGTCGACCATGGAACAGCGTTTGGGAGAATTGCATTCTCATGCCCACGAGAGCAAGTAAATGATTTTTTCTTGGCTAAGTCTCTCATAATTATTTTTTAGATAAAGAAATATTAATTTCAACATGAATATAAATAATTCACATTTCTTAGTTGCCAAACCTCGAAGCCTTAATGAAGAAGGAAAATCAGAAAATTCTCACTCCATTAGTCAGCCTGGACACGCCTGGAAAAGCCACAGTTGAAGTGGTTATTTTAGCTGATCCAGTAAGTGTATTATTGAAATGATGTTGCAGTTGTATGAAAACAAACCCAGCTGGAACTATTAACAGTAAAATGTTGGTTTTAGGACAGCCATGAGATCTGTTTTGTGGGAGATGAGGCTTTCAGACAGTTATCCACCGTGGACCCCAAAGGAAGCGAACTGCTTGATAAGGTTTTATTTCTTCAACGTTTCATCCTTTTTGATAAACATACATCATGTGTTGCTTATTCATTTTCCTTGTGTTCTTTATGCTTTTTACCTGGTTTTAGGCAATGGCTGAAGATAAAAGTGATGAGTGGTTTGCCAGGCACAACAAACAGAAAGCTGTTGCCTGAATTAAAGAATTTCCTGGAGAACTGTCCATCGCACACGACTCCTCAGCTCACAGATGAGATGCTGAAAGACACGTGTAGCATAAATGTAAAAGCATTCCATGAAGCACTGCGATGGACCCTTCCCACGATTTGATGAATATTTTTTTCACAATCAATGATACTCCTTAAAAAACACAAGACAGGTTTGGGAGAAAATCTTAAAGCAACCTGTTTCTTCAAATTAGAATCATTACTATGAGCAGGAGACTAATTTTACTGTTGGATCTTTAGTACTTTAGTACTCTATGTACCTGGTCTAACACTACCTGTGGATGTACTTTGTGTTTCTAAATTGTAGTATTATGCTAAAAAACTACATAAAAAACATGCCATACAAATGAAATAAAAGGTTATAGATCAACATTTCAGCACTCAACCCCAGTGTAAAATTATCATGCAGAATCTTTCCTGTAGTATGTGATTTACTAGTGCAGTTTTTATGAATTTCTAAAAAATTAAGACTTCCTGATGTAAAAGTAAAGGCACTGCAGCTTGAAGTAGTCAAAAGAAATCAAAAGCAGCTGTAACAATAGCTTCCCAAGCACCGATGATGCCCTAACTACATGACTTATAGCCCTGCATCACAGCTGATCCAAAATCATGCAATAGTAAAATGTCTCAAGTTTAATATTTGATTTGTTTTATTTGTTGCACATAATTCAGTGACTTGCATCAGAAACATGTTTTTACATAAAAAAACTAAACATTTTGAGTGTTTCAACATTTGCCTGACTGGCACCACATTTTGGCCACACGTATGAAAACGTCAAAATTTCACTGGCAACTCGTTTTAATTGAGAGCTCGTCAAGTTAGTTGACATGGACATGCCTGTCTTCTTTCTTTTATAACTAAATCAAATGCAGTAAAAAAAAAAAAACACAATTTCAAAGCAAGAACTCAACTCCATTTTCATAGTAACACTAAATTCCTACACCCACCCCAATACATGAATGACTTCCATGACTTGTTGCCCTCCTCAATTATCACAGGGACAATTTTGATCAATGAATCCATGTGTAACACAGTAAATGCTTATTTTTAACCCCACCTTCAGCATCTTGTTATCTCAAGAAAATCTTGTCTTGTGAGAATGATATAAATGGTCCCGTTATCTGTTATTACGAAAACAGACAGACTGACAAACAGACAGACACACGCACACACACACACACACCGCTGGGATAATGAGCCGGCCAAAGGAGGAAGCTCAGACCACAGATGTTAAAACACAGAAACTGTTCACCATGCATGGAGGGGTCCATCTCAAATGCAGTGCCCAGAGGCTTTACACTAAGCGCAACAAGGGAGGCCGGGGACTAGTGGGCACTAGTGACATAAGGGTCACTATCCAAGCTGAAACATCCAAGCTCCATGAATATATTGGGAAGATGGCCCCAAGGTATGAAGAACTGAGTGAATGCCTCAGAGGATCCCTTTTCCATGCAGCATGATGCATTCACAAGTGATCATCTGTAACGCTGCCTGCAAAATGATGAATAAAATTGCAACCTTGGACATGTCCAGCCTGCTCTTTCTGTCTTGATCCTATGGGAGAGTTTTGTTTATGAGCAGTAGTCTGTTGGAGAATTCTTTTCACAAAAACAACCAAAATTTATAAAGAAAGACAACTTGTATTGCAGATAAAGGCACATATGTCCTTCTAGCATCTTCAAACCTCAATTGCTTGCAGACCTGGGTTGGAATTAGGAATTTTCCTAATTTAGCATATTTTGCTTTAAGATTAGGATGACCAAAAAAAAAGAAATCATGATGGGATGTTTTCAAAAGTTTTAATAAATCCACATTCACATGTCATGCTCTCAAATATATATTTTTCTGAAGACATACTGGGCAAGGATTTGATGAGGCTACACAATATTTTGGTAACAAAACATTTTAAAAAAGGTATCAAATACCCTTCTAAATGTTATACACACCTGCGAGGTGAAGACAGTAATGAACACGGAGAGTTACTGGATGAACAATAAATAAAAGCACTTCAAAAACAAAATCAGCCAAAAGACCAAAAGGAAATACAAAAGCAGATGAGTCCAACCTCAAAATAATCCCATAAATTAAATACTTTGAATGTGATTAACTTTTAAAATGCAACAGAGCAAAAATGTTCTGAAAGCCAGACAGTAATTTACTATCTTTAAAGCTGAATAAAAACAGACCTGAAATACATCAGCTTCATGTGTTTAAAAACACACCACCCTGAAATTTCTGATTTCTGAGGCATTTTATATTCTTTTGAACATAATAATGTTTTGACCTGCATAATTAAACTAAAAATGGTTTAAAATAAAATGTCATTTAAAGAATACTGTGTATAATGTTGACGAAAGCCTTATTTCTGGAAAACCTTTTCCAAAGAAGGATCACTGTACCCTTACTGCACTCAGCACACTTAGAAAAATAGAGGTTTTCTATTAGCAGTCATCTTTTCTGTCTTTGTGTGGTTTGAACTGTTCTCTCTCTCTCTCATTTGAACAGCTGAGTTTTGGCCTTACTGTGTCCATTCACAGGAGCACAGTTTGTTTCTTTGGAGCCGTTATCTTCGCCATCCTCTCCATCATTGTTGTTGCGCCAGCTGGGTTTCAGAGGTGTCAGCTCAGGTGCTATTATGTCTCCATCCTACATGTGGGAAAAAAACAAAAAAAAACAACAGATGCTGGTATCAAGATAAATGGTGCAGTGTGTACACCAAGGCAAAGACATCTTTGCTGACAGAGGCCATTACACTGCAGAAACAGTTCTTAACTCAGCAAGTTCTGCTGGAGCTCTTTGATAGTTCCTCAAAGTCCAATGCAGTAATTAACATGTATTGCCTAAACACGAGGTACAGTAACTAAACTCTTCAAAAATAGTTAGACTGAGTCTTGAGACTGAATGTACATGTTCCATTTCCTCTTTTTCCCTAAACTCTCACAGCTTTTAATGTTAGGATACTTGTGATTTTCTGCAGTCATTTGCCTTAAATACTCAAAGTAGAATATTTTATTTAATGATAAACTTCTATAATTACTTTTCTCCACACTAAGATCATTGTGGAATTAATTTAATTACAGCAATGCAATGCATTTAAAAACTAATCCCCAGTTACAAATCCTTTTAATTCATTTTGTGTCCTTGGTTATCAGCAGGAACCAGCTGTAAATTCAGCACCGACAAACTTCATGTTAACACAACCTTCTTGTTAGTGACATAGTTTATTCAAACACCTTGTTATGGTGCAACATAATTGTGTTAAAATAACAACAATAGTCTTTAATGTAAGTTAGTGTATTTTGATGTTGGCGGGTGAATTCCTCTTTCACATCGGCACTTTATTGTTGATGTGAAAGGGGGTTAATTATGATTAACACATGAATCACAGCTGCTTTTAACTGACTAATGACTAACTTAGTGACCTGTGCAGTCTGCAGAGATGCTACAGATGTGCTGCTGCCATTCTTAAAAAAACAAAAAACAAAAAAAGAGGGCTCTTTAACAGATGTAGGAGCAACATCCAATTGCTACTGCATCCATGTGCTATTCTTTACATAGTAGCACATAAACGTACCTGAGGTTTTGAGAAGTTCTTGTTCATGCACCACTGAACAAAGTGCTTCTTGGCAGCCTCGAGACTCCTTTCATCTGTCTTTTTGCAGTAGACCCTAATCAGCTGCTCAGCAAAGTGCTCTGGAAGAAGTTTAGACACCTGACGAGAACAACAACATAAAATGTAGGTCAAAGATAGCTAAGTGTGCAAAGTCTTCACGTTCAAAGGAATGGTAGAATTTAACGTGTAGTTTCAGCATATTATTAAAAAGGTGATTTTAACCAGGATTACAAAATCTTTACACCAATTCTAGCAAAACATTTAGAAACAATATTTCCAGATATTATACAGTTAGATAAAACAGGCTTTATCCCATCTACTTCCCCTACAGAATTGCTCATAACCCTAATGGAATATGAATCATTTTCAGGATATAAACTTGACACCAATGAATCCCAACTTTTAACATTGAATTGTTTTCCAAGCCAATCCATTTTTTTGTGACCAAAAGGACCAAACAAAGAAAGAGAGACACCATCCAAAGAAATCATGCTTTGGATGTTACTGAAAATAACTGTCTCAGCTCGATTTAGAACAAATACAAAGGATTAATTCTCCAGGGGAGGACAGGATACTTTGGCTAGATCTAAATCGTTGGTCTGGATATGAGAGGTTTGAAACAATTAAGGAATGGCTCTGAAGAAACCTCTAACCACAAATCTTCATTGGAGTAATTAACGATCATGTGAACTCAAACTAACTTGCATCTTTATTCCCTAGAGATTATAAACCCTTGTGATTTATTGGGGTTATACTCAAACAGGAAGAAGGACACTCTGAGACCCCCACCCTTCAAACTCAAAAGACAACATAGTTCTTATTTCAGATAGTCTTCCCCCACAGGGAAGGACAGTGATGTATGCCAGAACACTTTTATTCAGGCATTCCAGACCTTCTGACAAACGCTGTCTTTACCTTTTCTAAAACGCTGAGAAAGGTGTTTTATATTCTTATAAAAGTGAGTAAATGTTAATATCTAGAATCAGACATTTCTTTTTATACAATTCATTAAGTTTTCAGATCAAAAATAATATTAGAAAATTTGATAATTTCCCCCTAAATTTACATTCTTGTCTATTCATGAGACCTGATGAAATGTGCAGATAAGACTTCAAATCATCAAGATTTGTAATATGTTGATTTATTATTTATTCCTTCTCCTTCTTATCCTATTTTATAGCTTGGCTTCAGGAGATGGTTGACAACAGACCCCCCTACAGTCAAGGATTAGATCAAAGTAGTTCAAGATATTTTTGAAATGGAGAAGCTAACAATCATTCTTAGGCTTGATCGAGCTTGAAAGTTTGTGGATGATGTGGACAAACTACTTGGCAACATATAGACAAGATACTGAGTAAAATGATAAAAACTAGTTTAGACTGCACTCAGACTTTTTCTTTTTTGTTCTAGTATACTATTGTCACTCAGATATCTACATGTATGCACAAAGTATCTCTTATTTATGTTACTACTATCATCAATGTTTAGCTTCTCTGACGTTTTTGCCATTTTTATTAGTATCAACTCGTTTTAAGGTACAGAGGACAGACGGGAAAGTGACCTTGGATGAGGAAAACTGTATATTGCAGCGTTGTTTCTTCACTAATATTTACTTTCATGCCCATTTTTTTTCCCATTTAGTTATTTACTTTATTATAAACTATATTTTATCCATCATCGCTCATTTTCTGATAATGCCTACTGAGTAGATGTTGGCATCATAATTCGTGGCAGAGATTGTTGCAAGAAAAGTGAAAACATGTGTAACCTGTTTTTATTCAAATAAAAAGTTTAAAAAAATGTGATTTCCATTATCTTTGCTTAACTTCTCACCTGGTTTTTCCGGATCTGGATGGCTTTGGTTAGGTCATTCTTGCAGTAGAAACGCACGTTGTTTATGGGGTTCTTTTCCTTCATCCCGTAGTCAATAACAATGACCTGAAAGAGAAAAAGTTAAAAGATTTAAAAGTAAAGAAGGCCACAAATTTACAAGGCAAAACTTTATGAATCAAATAAGATACACAAATATATATCTCTTTTGTAACTTTTAACAGATGTTTAAAAGATAAAGAGGAAATACATAAAAAATAAAATATAAATAAAAAAACTCACAGTGACAACAAAGTCTTCTGGCTGCAGACTGACATCCTGATGGCCACTCTGAGGGATGGCTTGAGCCAAATCTGCCTCCCAGCTGTGAATAGTCTCCTGTCAGACAACAAGAAGTAGCAAAGTCACATCCAAGCAACAAACTGGCTTATCAAAGCAGAAGATACACCACAACAAAAACAGACAACCTAACTTTGAGCTGACAACATTTTTGATAATTGCTTAATTATTTAAGCAATAAAATGAGAAATGTGCTCCATGTGAAGACCTATTAACTTATTACAAACCCATACATTACAACCCCAAACACTCACATAGAAATAAAGAACAATAATCTGAGTTTAACATAACTCTACATTAACTAATCATGTGTTGCTCAAAGATGTCTAGTCTGGAAGACTCGTCCTCCTTTTCTTTTTTATATCCAATTTTTTTTAAAGAAATCCCAAATTAAACTCACTCTAATTATTCACCAGCTACTAAGGGTGTGTTACACAGCAGCTTTACACAAACACACATACTTGGGTGACATTCACAGCTTTGTCTGGCTGAGTTTGCCCCAGACACTTGTAGAGGTTTCTACAGACGATGTTGTGCAGAATTTGCCTCGCTTCAGCGAGCTCTGAAGAGGAGGAGTTCAGTATCTGTTCGAACACGTGATCTAAAGGGAGAACAGAGACAAATGTAGTAAGGTAGTCGTAAACTTTTTTATCTATTTTAAGGAGCTCAAAGGTATGTTCAGGCTGTTAGGAGTCAGTCTTAAATTAAGGGGGTGGGAGGGAGAAAAATCAAACTCATGGTATTTAACCAATGAAAGGTTTGTCATTTTTTTATAGTGTGTATCTGACCAGAGTTTTATCCCTAGATGGCAGTGTGGCTCCATGGCAAATATTGTCCAGTATATAATGAGGTTTGGGTTTTTCTTACATCAGAAATTTGAGAATAATTTAAAAATGCTCTCAATAATCACAAGAACACCATGGGCTAATTTGCATAAAGAAAAGACTCATCTTCCTATATTTTCAGAGATTACAGCAAAGCTGACATCGATTCAAACATTAGCTGGAACGTGAAGCTGCGTTATGGGAGGAGCATGCAGTCTCTCACTGGGCTCGAGTCAGAATTATGGTTGATCAGCTCCATCGTAACCTGGTTTAGCTGTTTTCTCATCCTTGTCCTTTGGTTAAAAGGGTTAGGGTTTTGGTGGGAGGTGTCCTGTGTTGTGATTTATTTGTTGAAAATTCTTTTTTTTACGACTTGGTCAATGTTTTCTTATCTGTGATTGTGACCATCAATCTTTTTGAATGATTTCTGGTTTCAAGTCAAATGTGTCTGTTCCTCATTTGGTGTGACGCTTTGATAGAAAACAAACGGAAAAAAAAAGAAAAAAAAAAAACCCCTTAGAATTAACTTTATATTTTCTGTGACCTCTTCTACAGCTGCACTTCAACGACCTGCCCACTATGGTGAATTACCAAAGGCGAACAGCGGCAGCTAAATACGTCTGACTTTTGTTTGATCTTTTGGACTGATATGATACAACCGCATTGTGAAAAAGGCTATAGCAAAGTCAGATGCTCAGAAAGACCCAACAATCCCTCTTTGAGCCACAGCAGAGGAAAAGAGATCGAATGAAAGCCGTGAAAGAAAAGGTCAACCTTACTGAGACTTAAAAATCAAACTGACAGGATCAGAAACATGTTTTCATATTTCCGATTTCACAAGACTGACTCCAATAATACTTTATACATTCATAGGCAAATTAATATATTAAAAGACTGAGCTTAATATAAGCAGATTATTCACATATTAAAGAGCTGGATGACATTTCTCTCAAAGCTGTCTTTTCAGAAAGAAGTTTGTAAATGTGCTGCTTTTAGTCAAAGAAAATCTGTTTTAATTACATTTTTTAATAACATCTTTTAAGTTGTAATGTGTATTTTAAATTTATGGATACTTTTTTTTCTTGATATTTTTCTGCACATCTCTTTTTTTTTAACTTGGCAGCTAAAGTGATTCACTTGTCATAAAATCAGCAGTGATTTACAGAAGAAAACTTGACATACACACTAATCTGATTACTGCAACATGACTAAATGTCATACAAGTGAATAGATGTTCAAAATTTCATGAATGGCAGTAAAAAAATGATTAGGGGAAAAATTAGTGAAGACGTGTATTTAAAGATGGAGAAAAAAAAAAGGTGAATATCTCTGCATCTCTCAGTCTTAATGTTATGCAGACAAGAGGTCAAAGTTCAGAGTGCGGATTGACTGACCTGTCAGCTTGGTGTAGGCCACCATGTCATCTATGGCTGTGGAGAGAGTGAGGACCTTTCCTCCAGAGCCCTGGATCTGGATGTGTGGATCTGCTTTTAAAAAGGCCTCTGTAATCCTGGAGAAACATGTCTGACTTATAGTTTCTAAGAACATCAGCATGCAACACAACAACCATCACACTCCAGAAGAGTGATGAGCTACTTACATAGTTTCTATGATGTTTCCCACTTTGTGCTGGTAGGCTCTTCTGTGCAGACAGTTCCTTGTGTGGAACATATCATACAGATTCCCCACCTCCTGTTTAATGTAGTAAACTAATTTCAGTCACTAGTTTTCAGATAAACAGAAAGTTGCTTAAGAATGGATTTAAAGAGAATAAATGTATTTAAACTAAACTGGCACCTTGTCTCGTGTGCAAATGTGCTTCTGCCCATCCACCTCACACACTCTAGCAAATTTTAGGAAACGGTGGTAGTCAAAGTTGTTCTGAATGCCCAAGTGGTAACAATCCCTGAGATAACACAGACAGGACAAACGTGTGAAAATATGGGTGATTAAATTTAATAGAAAATATATATTGAGTAGAAAAAAATCATGCAAAATAAATCTCCACCTTGCGAAGTAGTCCCACTTATCCACATCAATGCCGTTCTTTTTGTTGGCCACAATTTCATAGAGGAAGGATTTGTCTTCAGGGCGGCCCTTGTATGGCCACTGTAGAAAAAAAAAAAAAATCAGTGTAGAAAATTTTACACATGCCAGGTTATTATACTTTATCTTTCCAACAGCTCTCAGTGTTTCCGCATGAGTATGAAGGTACATATTGACAAAGCTAGTTTGCTGACGTTCCACTTTTACTTTATTGTACTTTCATGATTCCACTGTAAAAAATCGTGTAACCTGAAAAAGATGCAAGAAGAACGTTGCTTCTATTCTATTTCAAGAAGGTGATTTCATCATAATATTCTGGTAGCTCACTTATCCAAACATTGAGGCTTTTACTTTATCTTGATTTGTCATAAATGATAATGTACACACAGATACTATTTGAAACATACAGTTAGAATTAACTTAGATATTATAGTACCAACGCCCATAGTACCATCTTTCCTCCAGCTGAGAATGGACAGCTTGACTCATAGTCATCATAACAAGGAGGGGACAATGAAGGCTGCAAAGGTTTTTAATCAAACTGTTAGCAGTCTGTTGCTCTCACTTCACTTGGCCTTTTGAATGGTGGTGTATTTCATATGAAAACATTATACCTGTGACACAAAGGTCCAGAATTAATGGGGTTAAATCAGGAGGTTAAGACTGCCTCCTTCCAACATGAAAAGGTAACGTAATTTATCATATATGCAAAGAGACTGCAAAGAAACAAGTGCTGTGTAATTTTTGTACCACTATTGTTGTGGCCCAACATTTGCAGGAAAAGCTAGCTTCCCAACTTTACCGCTCACTTTAAATTAAAGGTATTTGCAAAGTTCAACAGCATGACACAAACTGTTCAGAAACTGGCTGCTGTACTGCAGCATTATTACTGTCAGCAGCATTTTAAAGGCACAAATAAAATTATCTACCAACAGGAGGCTAAAATGGCTACAAAATTGAGTAAAATCAACTATATTATTTGAGGAAATGCTGCTGTTCGCTTCATTTAATTATACTTAAAGTGAAAAATCTGGAACTACAACATATCCAGCTCATTAGAAGTGACACAACTCAGATACACATTGTAATGCTATATGCATTTTCAGCTTATTTTTATTATAATTTCTGTTATAGGTGAACACAAGTTGCACATTTGTTTGGACTATATTGTGTTCACCTAGAACATAAATTAATCTCATCTTGTACAATTTTAACAACATTGCTAATATATATTTTGGTTAGAAATGATTTAACCTGGAAAAATACAAGGTACTCTTTTCTTTTTCACATTATCTTAAAACCTAAGTTTGGTCCTTTCTGTAACATGCCTGTGTATCAAATAATTAATCATTAATGCAGTCAAGATAAAAAAAAATAATAATAAAAGTGGCGCATTAAAGTAAATATGCTGTTTCTGACTGATCATTCTGTTTAAAATGTCCACTGCAGTGAAAAAGCTGTCACTTGTTATTGCAAAATATATGTGAGGTTGCTGATTTTTTCAATTCAGTTTGCAGGCCATATAGACAGGCTTACATCGTGAGAAAACATCACTTGAAAAAATATTCTTTGACAGTGTTTTTAAGGGATTTTGTGCACCAATTAAACATGATGCTACTGACAGTTTTCACCCATGGCATAAATAATAGCTACCTTCTGGCCTTGAGCTGCCTTAGTATCGAGTGGTCCAGCAATCTGCTCCTTAATAAAGTCCAGATCCTGGGGCAGCACCAGACCATGTTCCTCCATTACCGGCTTCAGGCCATTATCATCCACCAGGTAGTCAAACATGGTGAGAGAGGCCATCTCATGCTGAAAGACAGCCAGATGTATTGATAAAATGACAGCGTAGACACTGAAACAAAGCTCAAATCAGCTCAAAGACGGCCGACAACATATGTTAATTGTTACCTTATCACTCCTGTGTGGCTTAACTTACATAATAAATCTGTTCTCAGTAGTTCTTATCAGCCTGAATACTGCCGCCAGTATCTCAGCCTTAACCGCGCACAACTGACTTAACAGCTTTGTGCAATAAATTTAACAGTAAAAAAAAAAAAAGGCTTCCTGTGAACAAGAAGTTTCTTAACTGTGAAGCATCTTAACAGACTGAAAAGAAATAAAATGTATACAGGATAGTGATGATAGCATTTGTGATAAAAATATGCTGGATTTTTTTTTTTTGCCCAAGTTTAACATCTATTCACAGCAGTTTTGAGGTTGGGACTCAAGCTCCACAAAACTCCACAATACAGAAATAGCTTAAAGCTTTTTCTCAAGTTACTTCTCACAAACAGCCTTCCCCAAAATATATTTTCTTTTCCAGACATACTTATTATCAGTCAGCCAGATTTTTCCAGTTCCTCCCACAAGTTTTTAAAAACAGATACTGAATGGAAACGTCTTGCTAAAGCGGTTTCTGCTGACATGAAAGAAATTACGCTCTCCAGAAATCAAGTAATAAACCTGTGGCCGAATAAACAAAACTGAGTTGCTTTTTATTGTGTTACCACTAATTGAGGTATGCAGCTTAGATGCTAATACACGTCTGGGCTGGTGTGTTGTAGCTGTGAATCATAGTGCACTTATTTGTATCGTCTTAGGTGTTAACTGATTTAACCAGTAACCATTTCAATCCCCAGCAAAACAGGACATGTCAGTAATAGAAGCCATCAGGAAAAATGACTACAAGAGACTACATGTTGCTGGGAGAAAAATGGATAAATATCTTATGCTGGGCCTGGGATGCTAAAGAAACATAAATTTTGCTTAAAATAGCTGTAGACCTGATAAAGAAGTCTTAGTAGTGGTAGTTCTTGAGTTGAAATGCAAATTGGAAAGATTTAAAGCTCAAACTGTTAATATATGTACATAATGCTAACGTTTCAATGGGTCATAGCATATGGCTTAAAATAAACTGCATAAAAGCAAACTTTAGCTATTTATAAGTAAAATACCTTTGAAATATAATATTTACATGTACACAAACATGTGGTTGAGTAAAGAGAACATACCAACAGAGCAGCCTCTCACCATAACTTCTGACAGTCCTAATAGTCCCCTACATTTAAGGGCGGTGCCTTTACATGTGCAGTATGCAGTGACTGTGTGTGTTTGCATCAGACGTTACCACGGAGCTCACTGATCCTGCATGTATCTTCACTCATGGTGCAAACTGGGCACTTTGCTGCTCTGCCAATCAAGGTTTATGTAGACATTTTTATGCTGAAGGTAAACAAAATGCTTCATATGTTAACTATTAGAAATAACAAAAGACACATAAATCTACAGAAAAGCCTGAACTTTTTGATTTTTTAATGGATTTATTGGCATAACATATGAAGAAGTAGTAGCTTCCAAAGAACGCTTGGAAGGTCAGGAAATTATTTTATGTAGAAATAAAGAGAAATAGAATCATAGTAGGCTGAATGTCTGAAGTTATTCATGCAAATTCTACCTTTACAGCTAAATGAGTTTCTTACCTTCCAGATGATGTCTGGACGTGCTTTGGGAATAAACATCCCATCAAACATGTGGGAAAATGGCCCATGTCCTGAAAAGGGTGGGACACTGTTAATATGTGCCAGCTCTGCTTTAGGACAGCTGCTTGTGATTGAAACCCAAAACATATAAAAAGGAAACGAGGTAATAATGTGAAAGTTGAATTAAACATAAAAAGACAGCTGGCGTTCTTTGTCATGAGGATGTGTGAGGTTATAATTTGGATAAGGTTGGGAACAAAATGCATTCAACATGCATTTAAGCCACCAAATAACTATTCATTTCACTTTCTTTTCAAACCCACAAGAGTCATTTCACAAAAACTTACAAAACACAGATGTTGCTGACCTATACCTCCTCATTTGATTAGTTTGTTATAGTTAACCAACCCTTTAATTCCTAAAAGTTAAAAGTGTTACAGCAGCAACTCACATATTCTGATAAATACATTGTAGTCTGGCAGCTTTGAGGAGAATGATGTTGTTGCTAAATTCTCCCATCAGAGGACTGTTTACATACTTTTTTATATATTTTTTTATATTACATATTTTTAATAGACCAGCAGCTATCATGAATGCTATTGCTCTCCAAATGTAGTGTACTTTTCCCAGGATACCACTCACCCAGGTCATGGCAGAGTCCAGCAATCTGGACACAGAGGATGTCTCTACGAGAGATGAGGAGTTCTGGCTGCCTCTCGTTCAAAGCTTGAACCAGTTGTCCGGCCAAGTAACCCACCCTGCCAACACAAAGCAGAATTTCATACAAAATACAAATGAAAACATACATGCACCAGACCAATCAACATCCTCGTGAGCCATGCGTTTGAAAATGTTTTACAGTTTTTATTGAATTTAGCAGCTAAACAGTGCTGGCCACAGTGAATCATGATAAATAAACAGTATATAACTCAGAATGTACCCAATGCTGTGTTCAAAGCGGTTGTGGGACGCCCCAGGAAAAACAAGGTATGTCCCTCCAAGCTGCTTGATGTTTCGCAGTCTCTGGAACTGAGGCGTGTCGATGATTTTGATGAGGAGCGGGTGTAACTCCACATGCCCGTGGATAGGATCGTTGAACACCTGGGAATAAACAGGACAAATAAAGAGGCTGAAAACAAAACAAATTTGGGTATCTAATCATAATTAACAGAGATAAGGGTCAAAACCATCAAGACAAAATTCACAAATAATAAAAAATAAATCTTTAGGAGATAGCTTAAAATAAAAGCTTTAAATAAATTCTTAAAATACTCAGTAAAAGGAGAAAAAATTAAAAACAAAGGCAAATGCAAGCAAGCTTTACAAATCTCTCTTTTTTAATACAATATTGCTACATACTCCTCAGTACTCCCTATAAGTCCCACTAAACACTTTCAAGGATGTGGGAACTAGTGTATATTTCACACCAGACTATCGTCCTTGCTATCATTTAACCTTGGGTTTTGTTTTGGTTCTGTGAACAGAGAATATTTTCTTCAGCAACCACTGAGTCATTTTACATTTCTGTTTATGCCAGTGTGTCTTAATAATCTCTAGCACTGTGGTTGAGGGCCTAACCTTATTTGGTTCAGCTTCTAACTGCCACAACTTCCTGAGGCTGTGCAAGATCTGCAGACGGTCACCGAGATGCCTAAAATAAAGATGTGATAAATATCAGAAGCATCATATCAGCACATAGCACTTACAGATATTCCACCAAAGATGAACATTTATCATATTACATTTACTAAAGGGTCAGCATATTTAAAGATACAGTGACACACACTTACTTTATGCCAATTTCCTTCAGTTTTGCATCGTTGAGATACCGCAGCCCGACACCGCTGATTTTTTGTGCTGCACAAACAGAACAAATAGATGATGTTAGCTAAAATGTCACTACAAGCAAACCAACACGTCGGATTGATAACTAGTACCTTTTAGATAAAAGCTCTGCCGTCAAACCAGACAACACACCTCTAAACGTATCTTCCCATTCCCCAAGACCTTCTCTTCGCAGGTATTGACAGGTTTCCTGCACTCCCCATCCCGTGAAGTCCGTGTCCGGCTGCCGGACTACAGACACCTTCTTCTCCGGCGTTTGGAAGCGATCATCTGAGCTCAAAACTTCATCTATTTGCCGCTTTCGATTCGCCATATCCAGCTAACAAGCAGGCGGTTAGACGTTAGATAGCAAATTAAAGACACGAAAACAGAAAGTAGATAGCGTTGTCCACGTCGCGTGAAAACAGCTGACCATAGGATCCTGCACAGAACGGTTTAGGGCGGCTAGAAATACCCGGGTTTTGTCTGTTCACCGGGTGAATCAAGTGCGAAATTTACACAAATAACATTTCCGGTTATCCATTTTTCAAAACAAAGGTCAGCAACTCTAGTGCCGTACATGTTCATTCTAAATCCATCCACGGCGCCACACCGGGGCTAGGGGGTGCTACAGCCCCGTGATAAATCTGTGTAGCCCCATTAAGCCCCCCCAAGAAATTAGATTATAAAAAATATAATTATGAATTTATATATAATATTATAATAAAGGAATGTATTAGTTTAAAAACAGTTTGCGGAGATTCTCCGCTTGCATGTTTCTTCTGTGCACTGATTAAGAGGGGACAGAGGGCGGGCGGAAACTTTTTGTTGAAACTCACGCTAGGCTGAGTTGTGTGTGCCTAATTAACAGGTACGGAGTGTTGCACTTCTCGCTGTGGCTTTGGTATTATTATCTCCATTTTTTACCATGTTGTGGTCCGAATCATTAGATACAAATTGTTTGCACTTCTCGTTGCGCCTGCACTGTGTAGTATGTTAAATTTATCTCGCAATCAGTTTAATTTCTTAAGTTATGTTGTGATCCGAGGCAATAAAAGCAATGCATAGTTGATTTCATTAATTATGCATGTAGAATAAATGCGTTTGTTGCATTCTGTATGTGTTGCTTGTTTATCACATGGTCGCTGTCTGGTGCTGAATCTTGCACCTTTCCACGTGAAAACATTTTTGCCGTTGCTTTGTGGCTCGTTGTAGGCCTGGTTATTTTGCTGAATGTTCTTTGGCTAATTCAGTTAAATTGCTGTGTATCTTAGCCACTTTTATTGAAAAAATCGATAACCTATGTATAAAGTTACCTAAGTCATGGAAATCTGTTATTTTCTTAGCACCCCCACGTATTGGTCAAGTCCCTCATTAGCACCAGGAGAAAAAAAATCCTGGCGCCGTGCCTGTCTAAATCTAATTATATTTTCTAAAATATTTTAGTTGCTACGACACAAATGTTAAACTCTGTTTTGAACTCACAGAAAGAGATTATGTGGGATATCTGTAAAAGACATTGATGTCAGATAGGTACGTCTTATAAAAAAAAAGAAGAAGAAGAAGAAGAAAAAAAGAAAACCCACTCCTCTGACAACATTATTGTCACCATCTAATAGTAATTATATGCAGTTGAAGATCTTGTTCTGAGGCTCTTAAAATATCTGTTTACAGCAGAGACGTTTGTTGTGGTTTAATTTGATAAATTTAGTACCAATTGCTTCTCTTGTTTTGACAAGCTTTTCTACATACGCTGTTCTGTGGATGACACGTGGTGGGTGGAGCAAAATGTGGAGAACAGTGATACATTCCATGTACCTCGGAAATGTAAAGTATAAGATAAATTATTTTCTTTATTAGTGCCTGCGACATAGAGTGATAGAAAACAAGGCTACTTCTCTCTTGTTTAGCTTTTGATAACATAAACTCTTCAACTGTTATGCATTTTTATACAAAAAACAAAGCAACTTTTCCGCGAAAGGCAGTTTCTCTTATTTCATCTTAGATCAAGTAGCCTATTACTTGCGAAAGTTTTGCGTTTGTTGTTGAAGTTGCTTGATTAAATCATGTAAAACGTGAAAGTTAATGCCGACACTTTCGTCGATCTGATCTGATAGTTTTTCTTTAATTTCAGTGGGAAGATATTGGTAAAAACTAAATTTCCAATTACCACCAAATGCAGCAGTTGTTGTTGTTTGTTGTTTAATGTTAATCTTTAGTGGCTATAGAGCAGGGAGATAAGCAGTGGCAGACAAATAAAAATACTGTAGTACAAGAAGAAGTTTAATTAAATGTAGCATTTAAAGTAAAATTAGGGGGCCATTGTAACACTCATTGGTGTTGCTATACTTTTTTTTTTTTTTTTTACTGGGGCATGCGCCACAATAATTGTCACACAACTTTTAACAATATGTTTTAGTTAATAAAAGTAAATAGTAAATAGATTTATCCTCAAAGTCACACAATTTCAGGGACAATTATTATATGTTGTGCTGCCTCCTAGTCAGGACTCCGTCTCCATTTTGGCAACTTTATTCACCCCACACTGCATATCGTTTTTATGTGGATTCTTTTTTCCTGGACAATATCTAAATGAGAATGTATTATGCCTTAATATTTCCAGACTACAAAACTTGCTACATAACTTTTCAAAAAGTATTATACAGCGTATCAACATTTAAACTGTTTGGTATCCATTAAGAAGTGTTTTTATTTACAACAAAATGTGTATTATATAAAGTGTGTCTTTTTCCTCTGATAAATGTGCTGAAGAAAGAAGATCTGTATCTTACTGTAAAATGTAGTGAAGTAGAAAAAGTGTCCTAAAATGAAATAATTACATAAAGTACTATAATTTAAAATGATTCTTCAGTAATTAATTACATGTATGGTTAGTGATTAGATAAATCACTTGGGATAACTAAGATTTGCCTTTAAATAGGTCAGAGAAGCAAGGGGCTGAAGTAAGATGCATGTGGTACATCAAGGCTGAGAGGTGGAGAGACATATATAAAGGTGAGAGTTTCAAACAAGAACATGTGGAGTTCCCTCAGTGCTGATGGAGTGAGTATCTGGCTTAAGAAGACAGAAGTTTGGAAGGAGTCACAGCTGGAAACTTTAAGCACCTGGAACCAGAAAAAGGATGCACTTCGAGCATTTGGAGCCACAAGAGATGTCTGACTAGGCCAACAGCTGTGATTTACAATCTGCACTTCTGAGAGTTAGTTACAAAAAGTATATTTAATCTGTTGAACATTTATCGAGCTTTTAATTACCAAATAGTTTGTGCTTTATACATGATGCATGCAGATTAATTGAGCTGTATGTATTTCCCATCTAAATTACTTTAATGAAATACAAAACTTGGTCCCGAGCTGCAAGTGGTTCGCTGGACCTTTCACAATGACTTTTGTGACTCTTTTTCTTTTTCTTTTTTTTTTTTACATATTTTTCTAGAAATATCTACATCCCATAAAAAAGTCTGTCTATCATCATTTTGCAAAAGTTTTATGTTTTTCTTTATTTTAAAACCTAAAAAATGAAATAAAGAAAAATGTGGTTCTTCAAAAATGACAACAAATTTCCTACAGTAGATATGTATAAAAATTTACAAGTTGCCTTTTCAAAAGGTCTTATAACATTTGTGGCTCTAAATGAGTTTTATTTAACTGGGCTGAGGGGAAAACCGCTCTTTGGATTGTAAAGGTTGCAGACCCCCTGCATTAGGATGAAGGCAGTTAGTCATGTCTCCTCTCCTCCAGCTTAAATTAGTTTCTTAACAGGGTAAAACTTTTTCTGGACCGAGACTTGGAACTGAGAGACCAAGAAACTTCTAGTAGACTGCAAGAGTTACTGGGATCTAACAATGTATATCAGATGTATGTCCTGCTGCAACGTAAGTAACCACAGTGCCATCTTTGCCTCATGGAACTCCATGACTGATAAGAATCCAGAAATTCAAAGTACCTAAAACCTAAAACCAGCATGTTAACAGAGGCTTATTCAATCATTGCACAGTAATATGAATGGGAATCAGTCAGGTTATTGCTGCCTGAAATCAATACTCAGATAGATAGATAGACAGACAGACAGACAGACAGACAGACAGACAGACAGACAGACAGACAGACAGACAGACAGATAGATAGATAGATAGATAGATAGATAGATAGATAGATAGATAGATAGATAGATTTATAATGTGAAAAAGAGAACAACACCGCCATCATGTGGTAAAAATATGCAATGTGGATGAAATTTAGATAATGTGTTCAGCATTTGAACTATTTCCATTTTTAGCAAAGTGAACTTCACAGACACACAAAAAAGGAGAAAAGGAGCTTTATTTCCAACAGACAACTCAGGTGTTAACAAACAGGAACACACTCCTACTGACCTCCTATTAATAAACCCACCTCCCACTGAGATATAATGCATTTTCACACAGTAAAACACAACAAAACAACAAATTAGTCTTAGTCACAATCAAGAAAAAGTGAGTACAGCTACTAGATATAAGTACAAGAAAATCTGTGATATCAAGAATAATTATACTAGTGATTATTTTTATAAATGGATTAAATTTCTATTGCATGTGGATTCAAGTTGCTACTCAAATGACAGAAATTGAAAATGCAGAACTATTAAAAACCAAAACACACAAATACATTTAATCAATAAAGATCAACATGAACGGTGATTAAGTCACAATAAATAACCTACTAAATAAAACAACCCCAACCATGACAACCTCTTTAATAATCCTCAGTAATTAAAAGCAATTTGGAAACATAGTAAAATACCATGAAAACCCATTATTTGTTTATATAATTGTTTTAAATCACACAAAAGTAACTATATTAATAATATTAATAATAAGAAGAATAAAACCCACATCACACTGAAAACACCCAAAATGCAAGTTTAAAACCTCAGTAAATGACAGACTGTTTTTTTGGTTTAAGGTTTTCCACCATCAGCTGTCTTACTGTTTGCAGCTTATGGAAGCAAAACTCTGACTAATATAAGAATAAAATAAACAAGACAAGAGTTAGTCAAGTTTGTAGTTCATAACAGATTAACATAACTGCATGTTATGGTATTAAGCAGGGACGAATAACATGATTTAATAACATTAATAATAATAGTAAATACATAACATGTAAGACAGAACAAAACCTGCTCATGCAACGATGCTTTCGTCTTGGAACAATCTTAACTTCTTTCAGGAAAAAACAGGTGTAGGTGTAGGCCACTTTACAATCTTTCATTGCTGCATCCCCGCTGAACCTTCATCTGCGGCATCTTTTGCTTTATCGGTATTTTCCTGGTCGTGCTGAAAGAAAGAATAACTGTGAGCAAGAGAGATGTCTAGTAGGAGATGCAGTTCTATGTGGTATCCAGCAGGGGGCAGACTTCACTGCAGCTCAAAACATTTGATGTGAGAAGATTATTTTGTCATTATGGACCAGAGATCACTAACTTTGGAGCTCTTTAGCCAGTGTCCTGCAGATTTGAGATGTTTTCCTGCTCCAACGACACATTCATTTGAATCAGGTATGTTGCAGCAGGGAAATATCTAAAACCTGCAGGACAGCGATCCAAGAGCTCTGGAGTTGGTCCCTGTTTTGGACCAGTGGATAGTGGGGGAATTTGAAACCTACTAGAAGATACCACCAGAGATTTAAAGAAAGTGTTGGACGTATTTACAGATGCAGACCAAACAACCGGCTAATTATTCCAGACAATAACAAGTACATTGATAAAAAATGAGAATAGTCATTCAGTTACCAAACAACCAGGTCTGAGATCACAAGGATTGTAATCTGGTATTTTGGCTCTGACAAAACATGAAATGTCTTCTCTGTACTTGTAACTCACTAAATAACTTCTATTGAATATACAGTACTGCAGATTATACTTTATTTTACACATCATTCTTAAATATTACCTCAAAGTGGTTTTTCTTACACCACTCTTTATAGAGCTCCTTAGCTTCTGAACTCCCTTCTTCGCTCTTCCAGTAGACCCTGATGACCTGCTCAGAAAAGCGTTCTGGCAGAAGCTTGGACACCTGACAGGATTGACAACAATAGAAATCTGTGAAATGTAATCTTGCCAAGGTTGTTTAGACATAGAAATACATAAATATAACAAAACGCTTGTACAAAGAAATGCTGAGATCACATTTTTGCTGTAGTTCTAACCTTATGTTTGGGCACTGCTTTCTCATAGTCGCTCTTTCTGTAGAAGTAGGTTTTCTCCATGGGATCCTTGTCTTTCATCCCATAGTCCACACTGACAACCTAAAGTAGAAGTTTTGGAGAAAATCCAGTGTTTATATTTACAAGTAAATCATGTTTTAGACCAGATGCAATTTTATAAACCACATGCTAAATGTACAGCACATACTTGACCTCACTGTGTAATTGTAACAAAGTCAAGAAAAAAAAACATCTTTCTGTAGTTTTGCTTTGGTGAACCTAAAAATGAATCCATCTGCAGATTCGTGATTTGACACATCAAAACATTTGAAACATCTTGTATACAAGGAATGAATGTAGCAGTTTGTGTGTGTTTGGCAGCATTACAATGAAAGCTTATAGAGAGAAGGATTTTTCACTGATTATGATATTATTTTAAATATCTAAAGAGATAAACTTCTGAACTGAACAAACTGTATGTGCCAATTAAGCAAACTTTGGCTCAGGTCAGTGGATGTACTGCAAAATTTAGTAAATTCTCTGAAATGTGACCTAATCAAGACATGTATGCAGTTATAAATAAATAAATTAATATGCTGAATGGTCCTTCGTGTACAAGTAAGAGGAGACTTTGGGATTATACCATGAAGTGTCAGATTCTAAATCGTATGTTTACCATGTATAAACTGTACTAAAAACTAAAGAGAAAGAAAAAAAGGAACTCATTAAAAAAATAGGTTCACGTAATTAACAAAATCAAGGATTTTAAAATAAGTGTATTAAAAGCCATAGGACTAAAAACTCACAACAACTTCAAAGATGTTTTGCTCTGGCGGACCTTCTCCCTTTCTCAGTTCCTGTTTCAAGCTTTCAATTGTAGCCTTAGAGATGGAAACATTCTTTGTTTTGTTTGGTTTTTTATGTTTTTTAAATATTTTATTATTTTGCCTCATTATCTTAACTCTGTTCTTGTTCTTACCTTTAATTGTTCCTTTTCCATTTGCACTCCTAGCTGATAGGTGAGAGGAAAATACACTGATTATTCAGACATAACAGAGTACAATAATGGCTGACAACAGAGAAGCCGAGTTATGTTTCCTTCATAGTTAAAAAATAATCAAAACATCTCTTGGAAAAAAAAAAAAGTTAAAAAAGAAATTTTGGGTCATGTTTCAGTGCATATAGTATACATTTATAATGTAATCTTTTCTTGTAAACACCTACACATGCACAAATACACACACACTATGTGTAAGTGTATGTGTGTGTATTTTTTAATTTGGTCAATTATATAGTTTCTATGTGGAGAAGGATGACCAGTGCAGAAGCAAACTTGTATTTTTCTGAGTCAAACTTTACAAATTCATTTTTACAAAATATATTTTTTTTGTTTTTATATATATAAAGATGATGTGTCTCAAAGAAGTGTGCCAGAATAAATGATACAGAATAGTGTGTTTTTATTGAAATATATAAACAGTGTTCTCTTGCCCCCAGGTGTAGATTGATGGTCTGTCACAAGCCCAGTACAGGCCTGTTACAGGCAGGCAAAAATGTCACTACAGACCTTGGCTTCACCCAAAAACTTGTACAGTTTTCGAGAGAAGATCCTCTGTACAATTTTATTTGCTTCCTCCAAATCTGGTTGATTCGAGTCTGGGTTAATTATTTTTTCTAACACTTGATCTTGAAGAAAAACAGAGAAATACAATAGATCAGTTCAAGCAAAACAAAAATTCATGAGCATTTCCATACATTAAAAACAGCTAAAATTTATGCTTTTGTTATGACTGATGGGAGCAGCTGATTGCTGACAGTCCATTCACATGTCTGCTATCTAGCGGTGGAAAGTGGTAACAGGGTTAAGTTTTCTGGTGCTTGTTGCAAATTTGCAACGCTGGCACCTAAAGGGTTAACAGGTCAGGTCTGTGAATATAAAAAAAAACTGAAAGAAATGTAAACAAATATTTAGGGCCATTCCTCCCTGGATGCAGAGAACACACAAGGTCTCGTGAGATGATGGGAGTGGGCTGAGTTTACTTTAAAATATGATTCAGTTAAGTGCAATTTACACCTTCATGGAGGTATCAGGTAGTGCTGGTGCAGATGGGCAAGATTTTAGTGCAGACGGATGGACTTACAATCCTGCCACTAAGTGCAGCGACATGATCGAATATACACACGTGGACAAAATTGTTGGCACCCTTCAGTTAATGAAAGAAAAACTCACAATGGTCACAGAAATAACTTGAATCTGACAAAAGTAATAATAAATAAAAATTCTATGAAATTTAACCAATGAAATTCAGACATTGCTTTTCAACCGTGCTTCAACAGAATTATTAAAAAAAATAAACTCATGAAACAGGCCTGGACAAAAATGAGTTTTTAGTCTATCTGAGACTGAATTAGCATGTTTTTAAACTATTTATTCAATAATAACAAGACCAGTTAAAGATAGAATTTAATTTTAATTATGGTAACAGGAATAAGTAAAGTAGTGGTGGTAGTAGTATTATTTTCACCATTTACATTTGACTACATTGACTTGATTAATAGCAAAATTAGGCAACCTGCCAATCCTCCTTAGTAAATCATTGGACAGCTGTTTATTTGTTAATTGGTTTGGTAAGTGATTAGTTATGACTAGAAGCAGTTAAATTTCAGCAGTCTGAATTGGAGGTAAGATTAAATAATTATGATACCATGGGATCCTGATTATTATGAAACTAAAAACAAGTGTTTTTATTACAACTGTTCGATAATTAACTTTGTGAACATAATAGTAATTTTTCATGTTTAAGAACAGTTTAGTAAATTAGAAGAAATGGTTGCCACATTATTAAATTATCAGTCTTATTGCTCCCTATTCTTCTTTTCCAATGATACTGAATATCAGTGACTGCTCTTTCTATCCTGCTGTCTCCTTCATACAGTTTACATCACCTGACCTGTCAGCTTGGTGTAGGCCTCCATGTCATGTATGGCTTTAGAGAGAGTGAATTTCTTCTTTTTAGATCCTTGGATCTTAATGTGGGGATTTGCTTTTAAGAGGGCATCTTTGATCCTGGATATAGAAAGAAATTCCCATTTTTTTCTTTCTTTTATTTCTTATATAGGAATATTTTACTGCATAGTATGAACATAAAAATTCAAGTACTCACATAATTTCTATGTTCTTGTTTACTCTGTGCTGGTAGGCTTTTTTATGGAGACGGCTCCTTGTGTGGAACATGTCATACAGATTTCCCACCTCCTGTTAAGAAGGTTGCCTGTTATTAAACTGCTTATCAGATAAATCCATTAGTTTTTACATAGCTTAAAAAGCAGGAGTAAACACCTTGTCTCTGGAGCAGATGTGTCTCCGATATTTATACTTGCACACCCTGGCAAACTTGAAGAATCGTTGATGGTCAAAATTGTTCTTCATGCCGAGGTGGTGACAGTCCCTGAGATGAGACAGAGTGATGACGTGTGAATATGATAAAACTTATGCAGTATTCTTCAAAGACTTAAGAATACTGCTAATAGTACAAGTGATCTGGTTACCATAACTATTCTGGTAAAATAATGCATACAGCAGTAGCTTCTCTTTCTATGTCAGTGAGTGATTTAGCTTTAAGTCGGCTCCACCTGGCAAAGTAGTCAAACTTGTCCACATCAATCCCATTTAGCTTGTTGGCAACGATTTCATAGAGGAAAGACTTCTCCTCGTTTCGTCCTTTGTATGGCCACGGTGTAGATGACTGCAAATATAAGCATTAAACATTAGATCAGGGGTAGCCAACGTCGGTCCTCGAGGGCACCAATCCGGCAGGTTTTCCAGATCTCCGTGCTCCAACACACCTGACTCAGATTAAATGGATCCAACAGCCTATAAGGATCTCCACAATGACTTGTTAGTTTAAGTCAGGTGTGCTGGAGCAGGGAAATCTGGAAAACCTGCCGGATTGGTGCCCTCGAGGACCGACGTTGGCTACCCTTGCGTTAGATTATTACAACAATATATTTTAAATTCAAAATCTTCATACAGTATTTAACTCCTTTAACTCCCGGGCTTCTTTCGGCTTTTGCCCATTTTCCTTATCTTCCAGAGGATGTCCATGAATTAACTCCTTGATAAAGACCAGGTCTTCTTTCAGCTTCAGCCCATAATGTTCCATATCGTTCTTCAGATCATTGACTTCCACCAGGTGATCAAACATTGCAATAGAGGCATCCTCATGCTGCAAGAGAAACATATTTATTAATACATTATGAGAGGAATTTTGATGGCTTGAAAATGAAAATCAGATATCTGACATGTTCACCTTTTACCCTTCGAGGAAAATGTTTAGGAAGAAGCTGATAGTTAATCTGTAGTTAATAATTAACCCAGATGATTCATTACCAGGGAAAGAAGTGAAGAGGAAAAGAGGATGTAGCTGGAAGTTCTCTATTTAATTATCATCATCATCATCATCATCATCATCATCATCATCATCATCATCATCATCACCATCATCACTTCAGTTCTTCCTTACCTTCCACTTTGATCCTTTGCAAGCTTCAGGGATAAACATCTGATCAAACAGGTGAGAAAAGGGTCCATGTCCTACAAATGAGGAAATATGACAGTTACTGAAAAAAAGTTACTAGTTACAGTTACTTCTTTTAAAAAGTAACTAAGTTACTTTTTGTATTACTTACACAAAAAGTAATGCGTTACTGTTAAAAGTAACTGTTTAGTTAGATTTGAAAAAACATCCTTAAAATTTCTCCCATTAATATCCTTACAACTTAATTATAGTTTTGTTTAAAATATAATACAAACGCAAACACAAAGTAATTTTTCAACACAAATTTATTTGAGTCAGGCCAGCCGACTATTTAAAATGAAAATATATAAATAAAATGTAGGCTAATATATAACTTTTCAAAAATTAAATCTTTGCTGCACGTTGAGCCCTTTAATGTAAAATCTTTCTCGTACTCTTTATTATGTATATTTTTATTTTTATATTTCCTTAGGCATTCGCGGGCATTGTCACTGTTGTCAAGTGAAACTGTGCGCGTGCCCGTTTGGACGCTGCAGTATCCATGGAAACGGAACTGTGGACACTAGTTCCTTAAAAATCTGATAAAAAGACTGTTGCATTTACGTTTACTGTTCTGCATCCAGGGCTTGTTGCTTCATGAACAGCTGTGAGAGAAACAGCAGGGCTTCACAACAAGCCCAAAAACTGATGATATTTACAACTGCAGAGAAAAATAAGCCCAACAAGAACTTTGCAACACTGTCCCGTGCTACATCACCGCTGTAAACAGAAAGAAAACACAGCTGCTAGCCAAAATGTATTAGTTTAGCTAGTGACGGAGTAACGCACCATAGGGTAATGGTAACGCAGTTACTTTATTTAATGAATTAGAGGATTAGTTACTAACAAAAGGAAGGATGTTAGAATTACTTTGGGGGTGGGCGGGTATCTATCCATGTGGATAGATACAAATGGTTTTTCTCACAAAAAGTGGACATGTCCAGGTAAAAGAGGACATCTGGTCACCCAAGACAAGGGGACGCCACTGAACTGGAAGAACAGCTATATCGATTAAAAAATTAAGATGTAGGACAAATTTCAAATGAGCAGAGACATAGGAAAAAAAACTTCTGTACAGATGCCAGTGTGACTGCCTAAAAAATGTCCAAATCATGAAAATGTAAATTATTACACAACTAAGTGGTAGTTAGAGGAAAATAAAAGAGAAAACGTGTAATACTTACCAAGGTCATGGCAAAGACCTGCAATCTCCACACAAAGGATGTCTCTGTCATCGATTTTGAGTTCTGGTTGCCTCGACTGTAGAGATTTTACAAATTCTCCTGCTAAGTACCCCACGCTATATCATTAATCACACACACACACACACACACACACACACACACACACACACACACACACACACACACACACACACACACACACACACACACACACACACTTTAGGTGTTTTCTACTAAGCAGTCCTTGTCTGAAATGGATTGCATTAAACTCAAAAGTCTTCCAGAAATCATGAGGACATACCCAATTGAATGTTCAAAGCGGTTGTGAGATGCTCCTGGGTAGACAAAATAAACGCCCCCAAGCTGCTTGATGTTTCGTAGTCTCTGGAACTGAGGTGTGTCGATGATTTTGACGAGAAGTGGGTGTAACTCTATGTGGCCGTGAATGGAATCATTAAATATCTGGCAGCATAAGATAAAAATGAAAATTAGATAAAACCAATCAGTGGTCACACTATCAGTAAGTCTAGTTCATGATAATTCTTTGGGTTCTTGTTATTTATTTAGTGGTGTTGTTTGTCTTTTTTCTTTTCTTTTATTATTCCATTTCTCCCTTTCACTTGTTTAATAACAGCCAATGTGAGTTGACATACATGATTTAAGTTTGTAATAGAGCAGCATTGTCTTCCTTTTTCTTTGTCATTTTATGGTTTTAAATTGCATATTGCTGCATGATTAGATTGATCTTTTATCACCTTGCCATCAGGCTTTTCCTGCGTCATGGTGTTGTTTTCTAAGGAGGAAAAAAAAAGCGTATAATAGACCATTGATAAATAAAGTAAATAGATAAAGAAACTTGACTAAGAATAACTTGTAGATACTTACTTTGTGGCAGTCGTCCTATGAAATCACTTGTTCTTCAATTTTTCAGGTGAACCCCAGTGATTTTTTAAAGAGAGAACAGATTAAATCATTTAAATGATGTATTTCAGAAAATGAAAACTCACCTTCTATAAGACAGCTGACCAAAGCAGACTAGTGTGAACGATGGAACAACATCAGACTTTATAATGTGGCCACACCTATCAGATTGGACACTGCCCTCTAATGTCTTATTTAATACCTTTAAATTTTCACTTGCACTGCTTTGTTGCAATAAAGAAATTATATTAAAAAAAGAGAAAGTATAATAAAGAAGATGATGTGGATCTGTCAGTGTACAAAGAAAAGTCCTCCCAATACATTTAGATAAATCTGATTGATTCGCTTCACCTTTTCCCCTTCGAGGAAAATGTTTAGGAAGAAACTAGTAGTTAATCTGTAGTTAATAATTAACCCAGATGACTCATTACCAGGGACAGAAGTGAAGAGGAAATGAGGAACTAACTGGTAGTTCTGAATTTAATTACCATCATCATTATTATTCCCTGCTTGAGTGGTATTTCAACTCTTCCTTATCTTCCACTTTTCTTCCTTTGATCCTTTGCAGGCTTCAGGGATAAACATCCCATCAAACAGGTGAGAAAAGGGTCCATGTCTTTGGACAGTGTTGTTAGTCATAAACCAGGCAGCATTTACAATTGTCATGTGTTCACAACCAAAAACAATTTCCTCCCAAACACAATTTGCCTTTAGAATTCTAATCTCACTTATTTGACTGCAGAAACAGTGCCAATTTGTGAACAGTTTTACTTTCATTTACACACAGGAGAAAAGACTTCTCCTCTTTTCGACCTTTGTATGGCCACTGTGGTGATGACAGCAGGACAGCCACAATCTGTGTGTTTGCTCTGGCTGTATTATTAGGGTCCGAGCCATACAAAGTATGGCAAGGCCCTATTGTTCCTGAAATGTTTATTATACTAAGCGCTTCAAGGCCAAATTTGACCCCCTAAACACCCATGAAAAGTTGTGAAACTTGGCACACACATCAAGCCCGGCGAAAATCGCAATATTCTAAGGTCCGCATACACTTCAATGCAAAAGTGGCTCAACAGCGCCACCTAGAGACCAAAAAATTCCCCAAATGAATGGGGTCCCAAAAGTCTACTTCGACGTAGGAAGACGAAACTCAGCACACACGTGTACCACCCCGTGTTGACCAAAAAACTCAATGTAACACCTGTCGCCATGGCAACGGGGTGCCCGCCATCTTGACGTGTGCGGCCATTTTTTTGCCATTTTTTCCACTTTACACACATCGTATTTGAACGAACTAGTCTGAGGGGATTCGTGCGATTGACTCCAAACTTGGTGGGAAGCTTCCTGACAAGTTGGGGACCAAACGCTCCTCAAATCTTTCTAATAGCAGAAAGCATGTTACCGTGGCAACAGACGGAAAAACGCCTTCTCGCCATGAAACACGGTTTGCTCATATCTCCACAGAAATACATGGGATCTCCACCAAACTTGACAGTATTCATACGTGTGACACCCCAAGTCCAGCAAATAAGTCAATCAAACACCTGTTGCCATGGCAACGGGGTGGCCGCCATCTTGGATCTCATTGCCATTTGAACGAACTAGTCTGAGGGGAATGGTCCGACCGACTCCAAACTCGGTGGGGACCTTCCTGACAAGTTGGGGACCAAACGCTCCTCAAATCTTTCTAATAGCAGAAAGCCTGTTACCGTGGCAATCGACGGAAAAAGACCTCGCCATTAAACACGGTTCGCTCATATCTCTGTAGAAATACATGGGATCTGCACCAAAGTTCACAGTATTCATACCTGTGACACCCCAAGTCCAGCAAAGAAGTCAATCAAACACCTGTTGCCATGGCAACGGGGTGGCCGCCATCTTGGATTTCACTGCCATTTGAACAAACTAGTCTGAGGGGATTCGTGCGACTGACTCCAAACTTGGTGGGAAGCTTCCTGACAAGTGTGGGGCCAAACGCTCCTCAAATCTTTCTAATAGGAAAAAACCGTGTCACCGTGGGAACCGACGGAAAATGGCCTTCTCGCCATGAAACACGGTTGCTCATATCTACACAGGAATACATGGTAACTGCACCAAACTTGACAGGATTCATACACTTTGGGTCCTTAACGCATTACAACACCTGTTGTCATGGCGACATCGGGTGGCGGGGTCCAGGCAGCTCGGACCCGATGGATGCCGCTTGCGGCTTTAATTAGGGTCCGAGCCATACAAAGTATGGCAAGGCCCTATTGTTCCTGAAATGTTTATTATACTAATTTACATTTGCTTTACTTTTTGCGGTACCATTGTACCTTTTCTTTTTCCATCTGATGGATGCACCTGTGTGATGCTGCTGCCAGAGCTGAAAAAACATTAATTCATTCATTTTCATTCATTTTCTCTTAGTCTAGGTCAGGATCGCAGGGAAGCCGAGGCCTAACCCTAATTGTGCTGTGGGGCGGCATGGCTCAGTGGTCGAGTGCTAGTCCTGTCGCCCAAGGGTTGTCGGTTCAATCCCAGCCTGGAGAGTTCATGTCGAGGTGTCCCTGAGCAAGACATCAAACCCCTAATTGCTCCTGATGGGTCGTGGTTAGTGCCTGGCATGGCAGCTTCCGCCATCAGTGTGTGAATGTGTGTGTGAATGGGTGAATGTGACGTACATGTAAAGTGCTTTGGATAAAAGCACTATATAAGTACAGACCATTTACCATGTGCTATACAAATAATTTGCCTTATACAAATATTTTGCTAACAGCTGTGTAATTCCTGGTAGATATTGTCAATATTTAATGTTCACACAGGGCAAATACAACTAGTCAAATCCAGACATGGCTGCAAAGTCCAAATAAATTATAAAAGCATTTTGCAGTCTGGCAAGTTCTTTATACTAATCAAAATGGAAGTACAAACATGACTGCAAATCTTAGGCCTATTTATTTATCTATTTATTTTATGTATTACTCAAGTAACAAATAATAAAAAAAACAGATTATGTATCTGGCATGTGAGGAAAAGCTCGAGGGTCTGACATTCCCCAAAAAGACTGGTTAAGAACATGGTATAAGTCATTTTGAAACTGCACAAAAAGTAATTTGCAACAGGAGTTAGTCTTAATTGGGTGATGGCAAATTGGGTTTACAAATCCCAGAACGGTTTAGGCCCAGAATCTATCAGTGATGTATACATAGAAAATGAACCTAACAGAGCTTTTAGATTCAAAGACTTTGGTCAACTAGTTCAAACCAGAGTCCAGACTAAACATGGAGAAGCAGGATTTAGCTATTATGCTGCAAACAAGTGGAACAAACTGCCAGTGGAGATGAAACTTTCTCCAAATGTAGACTTTGGAGCTTCCAACAAAAGAATCAGGTTCAAACAAAATGCAAAATTCAGTCTGCCTGCACCTCCATTCAGGCAAACTGACTTTTTTAATCATAATTAGAAGTTTTAAAATGGAACACAAAAACACTTTTCAATCCAGGATTTTCAAGGGCCCCCAACCTGCAGTGGGCCCCAGGTAAATGCTACCGTTTACCCCCTCAGTCCGATGCCAACGCATATAGAACAACACTGATTAATTACAATCAAAAATTCATCAAAATTGTTACCACTAATCATTTGACACTAAGACGTCGCGGCAAAAACAATTCAGCTTTGTGTCGATATTTTATCCCTTTCCAAGTCAGACAGTTCCCAGTCAGGCAGCAGGTTCAATACCAAACACGACTCAGTGACAACATAATCAACATAATTTTTTTAAACATATTTGTTGGAGCACATTTTCAACTATCACTAATAATAATTTCTTTCTGTACATAAATAAATATGAGCAAAGTCTGACTATCTGACTTTTATTATGCTGGATTTTTAAAGTAAACCTCTAAATTCATGCTGCGACACAACACTGCATCTGTTTCGCATATGCCTATGGCAGGCCGAAGAATTAGTTCCTACCTATCCTGAAAGTTTATTTATATAAATCTTGGTATAGGAGGAATAGATAGTTAACTACTGATCCGCACATCATTACTATTTATTTTTCTCAGATAATTACTTAGATCGTATTGTCGGCCCCTTCCCACTTATTTGTTTTACCGGACATTGGTCCAAGAGTAATGCGGCCCACTGGGAATTCTCCCGAACCTCCTGATTACACAACATTTCTCTTGGTGTGTATTTCAGTGTGATAAATCAAGGTTTTTCGTGAGAGCGTGTGAAGTCACTCAAATGCGTGAGTCTCATGGCCAATGTGTGAGAGTTGGCAGCCCTGAAAACATCGTGTGTTGGTTATTAACTTTCCTTGTGTTCCTTATGCTTTTTACCTGGTTTTAGGCAATGGCTGAAGATAAAAGTGATGAGTGGTTTGCAAGGCACAACAAACAGATGTTGTTTGAATTAAAGAATTGAAAAGCTTTTCCTGGAGAACTGTCCATCACACACAACTCCTCAGCTCACAGATGAGATGCTGAAAGACATGTGTAGCATAAATGTAAAAGGATTCCATGAAGCACTGCAATGGACCCTTCCCAAGATTTGATAAATAATTTTTTCACCATCAATGATACTCCTTAAAAAACATAAGACGGGTTTTGGAGAAAATCTTAAGACAACCTATTTCTTTAAATCAGAATCATTACTATGAGCAGGAGACAAATTTCACTGTTGTGCTTCTACCTGGGCATTGTGAAGAAGTTAGTACTCCATGTGCCTGGTCTAACACTACATGTTAGAAAGATATACTTTCTGTGTTTCTAAATTGTAGTATCATGCTAAAACCTACATAAAAAAGATGCTATACAAATTAAGCACCTGGAGCCACAAAACGATGCACTTTGAGCATTTGGAGCCACAAGAGATGTGCGACTAGGCCAACAGCTGTGACTTACAATCTGCATTTCTGAGAATGAGTTACAAGTAGATTTAATCTGTTAAATCTTAATTTAATCACTAAATAGTTTGTGCTTTATACATGATGCATGCAGATTAATTGAGCTGTATGCATTTCCCAACTAAATGGCTTTAATATAATACAAAACTTGCAGTTAAGTCTAAATTGTGGTTACTGCAATATAGATTCTTGTTAACAATATTGAGATTTAAATGTGTCATATCGTCAAAATTTAGGTTCTTAAAGTGTAGTCTAACAAACTATTCTAACATATGCTTGGCACTTACATCCAATCCACTAAAGTGATGCCTTGCAACCAAACAGTGCACAGATTATGAGAAGAGAACTGCTGTTAACTAATGTGTGGAGTGATATCGAACTCCCTATGGTCATTCAGTTGTGTGTTTTACCAGAGGAAGCAGAGTAAACAGTGGGACAGGGGTCCACAGCCTGCAGCTCCGGAGCCACAAGTGGTTCGCTGGACCTTTCACAACGGCTCTTAATACATGGCTAAAAGTGCTAAAGCACGAACTCATGTTTACAAATATAGATATAATAATGAATGCAGTTTATATTTATTTATTTATAGTGAATTTTAATTTTTTTAATTGAATAATTGCATTGAGTTTCCATAACATAATGACACTAACAGTGCCAGTAATTTATTTTATCTAGTTTCCTTGTCATTAGGTAGGACACTATGGACTTTTTTTAAACATAATTTTCCACACATATCTACATCCCATAGGAAAAAAATCATCTTTTTGCAAAAGTTTGATGTTTGAAGAAATAAAAATGTGTTAACAGATAAGTGCAACCTTGTGCAGCAGTTTATTCGATCACTGCACTGTAATATGAATGGGAATCAGTCAGTTTATTGCTGCCTGAAACCAATACTCACATGCATAGAGAGAGAGAAAAAAAAGATTATGGATAATGTGAAAAAGAGAGCAACACCGCCTTCATGTGGTAAAAATATGCAATGTGGATGAAATTTAGATAATATTTTCAGCATTTTAATAATTCCGTTTTAGCAAAGTGAACTTCACAGACACACAAAAACAGAGAAAAGGAGTTTTATTTCCAACAGACAACTCAGGTGTTAACAATCAGGAACACACTCCTACTGACCTCCTATTAATAAACCCACCTCCCACTGAGATATAATGAATTTTCACACAATCAGTAAAACACAACAAAACAACAAATTATTCTTAGTCACAATCAAGAAAAAGTGAGGACAGCTCCTGGATATGAGTACAAGAAAATCTGTGATATCAAGAATAATTATACTAGTGATTATTTTTAAAAATGGATTAAATTTCTATTGTATGTTGATTCAAGTTGCTACTCAAAAGACAGAAATTGAAAATGCATTTAATCAATAAAGATCAACATGAACGGTGATTAAGTCACGATAAATAACCTACTTAATAAAACAACCCCAACCATGACAACCTCTTTAATAATCCTCAGTAATTAAAAGCAATTTGGAAACATAGTAAAATACCATGAAAACCCATTATTTGCTTATATAATTGTTTTAAATCACACAAAAAATAATATTATAATTGATAATGATAATAAAAAACCCACATAACATCAAAAACACCCAAAATGCAAGTTTAAAACCTCAGTAAATGACAAACTGTTTCTTTGGTTTAAGGTTTTCCACCATCAGCTGTCTTACTGTTTGCAGCTTATGGAAGCAAAACTCTGACTAATATAAGAATAAAATAAACAAGACAAGAGTTAGTCGAGTTTGTAGTTCATAACAGATTAATATAACTGCATGTTATGGTGTTAAGCAGTGATGAATAACATGATTTAATAACATTAATAATAATAGTAAATACAGAACATGTAAAGGAGCATGTGCATTAAATGACAGAACAAAACCTGCTCATGCAACGATGCTTTCGTCTTGGAACAATCTTAACTTCTTTCAGGAAAAAACAGGTGTAGGTGTAGGCCACTTTACAATCTTACATTGCTGCATCCCCTTTGAACCTTCATCTGCTGCATCTTTTGCTTTATCGGTATTTTACTGGTCATGCTGAAAGAAAGAATAACTGTGAGCAAAAGCCATGTCTAGTAGGAGATGCAGTTCTATTTGGTATTCAGCAGGGGGCAGACTTCACTGCAGCTCAAAACATTTTATTTGAATAGATTATTTTGTCATTATGGACCAGGGATCACTAACTTTGGAGCTCTTGAGCCAGTGTCCAGCAGATTTTAGATGCTTTCCTACTCCAACACATCTGACTGAAATGAAATGGTTCTTTAACAACTTGCGTCAACTTCTGCACAAAACTCTTAACGACACATTCATTTGAATCAGCTCAGGTATGTTGCAGCAGGCAAATATCTAAAACTTGCAGGAGAGCGATCCAAGAGCACTGGAGTTGGTGATCCCTGTTTTGGACCATTTGATAGTGGGGGGATTTGAAACCTACTGGAAGATACCACCAGAGGTTTAAAGAAAGTGTTGAACGTATTTACAGATGCAGACCAAACAAATGGCTAATTATTCCAGACAATAACAAGTACATTGATAAAAAATGAGAATAGTCATTCAGTTACCAAACAACCAAGAACTGTGATCTGGTATTTTGGTTCTGACAAAACATGAAATGTCTTCTCTGTACTAAATTATTAGACCGTAAATTATTCTTTTCTTCTTTACATATCATTCCTTAATATTACCTTAAAGCCATTGTCCTCACACCATGACATATAGCGCTTCTTAGCTTCTGAACTCCCTTCGTCGCTCTTCCAGTAGACCCTGATGATCTGCTCAGAAAAGCGTTCTGGCAGAAGCTTGGACACCTGACAGGATTGACAACAACAGAAATCTGTGAAATGTAATCTTGCCAAGGTTGTTTAAACATAGAAATACATAAATATAACAAAACGCTTGTACAAAGAAATGCTGAGATCACATTTTTGCTGTAGTTCTAACCTTATCCCTGGACAATGTGAATGCTATCTTATGGTCACTCTTTTTGTAGAAGTAGGTGTTCTTGATGGGATCCTTGTCTTTCATCCCATAGTCCAAAGTGACAACCTAAAGTAGAAGTGTTGGAGAAAATCCAGTGTTTATATTTACAAGTAAACTATGTAGTATATTTGTAAATATATTATATAGTGTAAATTATTATTAGGGCTGTCAAATGATTAAAATTTTTAATCAGATTAATTTACAGCTTTAAAATGAATCATATTTTTCAAACAATTTAAAAATGATTAATCACCATTTGCAAGTTTTTATATGCCTGAAATTTTCCCATTTTTACTGTATTGTATCAACAGAAAGAGCCAATGCTACAAATATTTACTGTTAGCGGACCTGTTCCTGGGTAAACATCAGAAACAGCAGCATATAATGTACTCCTATATGTTGTTCTAATTTATTTCTACCATGTTCTTGATCATGATTCACAATTCATATACCATCATCTCACCAACCGTCTCCATGGCGATAACATCTGTCATAAAACCACCAGATGTGACGATTGAAGTTAAACAACCAACACTGATGAAGAAACTCTGATAAAACTGTTGATCTGAATAAAAACAAGTTTTTCCTTTTATGAAATTGTGCAGCAGTGATAAAATCCTACAGCAGCATCACTCAAAATAAACAACTGTTGATAGAACAGATCATTGGCTTTTTGTTTTACACGTTTTTCTTCACTTTTTTATACTATTTTCCTGGTCAGTGCTCCTGCTTGGCGCCCATCAGAACATTTCTAGACCCACCCCTGCATAGCTAGAGTATAAATCCTTTCTACAGCTCCGTCCTTTCATCAATCACTGTAGATCCAGCAAAAAACAATGCTTTGGGGTAAATATGTGATGGTGTGAACTATGAACCACTAGTTTCCTCCTTCTCAGCTGAATAATAAAAAAACACACTGAGAGAAAGGCCGATCAGCTGATCACCGACAGCTGTCATAAAGACGACCAGAGATCCACTAGAGCAGACCCACAGAATCACAGAGCAGAATGCAGAAGAGGAAAATCACTATACAACCAGGTATTTTCAAGCAACACGTCTTTACAATCAGTTTTGAGGTATAAACTTTGGCTTTTCTGACACTTCTTAGTATAGACATTAGGCTATTAATGGTATGCATTCAGGAGCGATTGAAATGTTTTGAATGTGACCTACAGACGACATGTATAGGGTTATAAATAAATAAATAAACATACTGAATGGTCCTTCGTGAATAAGTAAGATGAGACTTGGGGATTATACCATGAAATGTCAGATTCTATATCGCTTGATTACCATGTATAAACTGTACTAAAAACTAAAGAGAAAGAAAAACAAGAAAGAAAAAACAGGTTCACGTAATTAACAAAGTCAAAGATTTTTAAATAAGTGTATTAAAAGCCATAGGACTAAAAACTCACAACAACTTCAAAGATTTCTTGGTCTGGTCGACCTTCCCCCTCTCTCAGTTTCTCTTTCAAGCTTTCAGTTGTAGCCTTAGAGATGGAAACATTCTTTGTTTTGTTTGGTTGTTTATGTTTTTAAATGTTTTTATTATTATTTTGCCTCATTATCTTAACTCTGTTCTTACCTCTGGTATTTTCACTTCCATTTGCTTTCCTGGCTGTTCCTCTTGCTTTTGTCCAGGGTGAATGATAGATGAGAGGAAAATACACTGATTATTCAGACATAACAGAGTATAATAATGGCTGACAACAGAAAAGCCGAGTTATGTTTTGCTTCATAGTTAAAAAATAA
The DNA here is from genome assembly GCF_017639745.1 of Melanotaenia boesemani. NCBI lineage: Eukaryota > Metazoa > Chordata > Actinopteri > Atheriniformes > Melanotaeniidae > Melanotaenia > Melanotaenia boesemani. Next base: position 13,719,926 of record NC_055694.1, read on the forward strand.
TTGAAACATCTCTAGGAAAAAAAAGTTACAAAAGAAAGGTAAGGTCATGTTTCAGTACATATAGTATACATTTATAATGTAATCTTTTCTTGTATACACCTACACACACACACACACACACACACACACACACACACACACACACACACACACACACACACATACACATATATATGTGTGTGTGTGTATTTTTTTATTTGGTCAATTATATAGTTTCTATGTGGAGAAGGGTGACCACTGCAGAAACATTTTTCTTAGCCAAACTTTACTAATTCATTTTACAAAATGTGTAATATGTATGTATATATATATATATATATATATATACATATATATAAAACGTAAAGATGATGTGTCTCAAAGAACTGTGCCAGAATAAATGATACAGAATAGTGTGTTTTTATTGAAATATATAAACAGTGTTCTCTCGTCCCCAGGTGTAGATTGATGGTCTGTCACAAGCCCAGTACAGGCCTGTTACATGCAGGCAAAAATATTATTACAGACCTTGGCTTCACCCAAAAACTTGTACAGTTTTCGAGAGAAGATCCTCTGTACAATTTTATTTGCATCCTTCATTGCTTCCTTTTGCTCCTCGAAATCTGGGTTGGTTATTTTTTCTAACACTTGATCTTGAAGAAAAACAGAGAAATAAAATAGATCAGTTCAGGCAAAATAAAATTTCATGAGCATTTCCATACATTAAAAACAGCTAAAATGTATGCTTTTGTTTTGACTGATGGGGGCAGCGGTGGAAAGCAGTAACAGGGTTAAGTTTTCTGGTGCTTGCTGCAAATTTGCAACGTTGGCACCTAAAGGGTTAACAGGTCAGGTCTGTGAATATTAAAAAAAATTAAACAGTAGTAGGTGGGACAAAAATGTGAACAAATACTTAGGGTCATTCCTCCCTGAATACAGAGAACACACAATGTAGGGTCTCGTGAGATGATGGGAGTGGAATGAGTTTACTATAAAATAGACTCAGTTAAGTGCAATTTACACCTTCATGGAGGTATCAGGTAGTGCTGGTGCAGATGGGCCAGATTTTAGTGCAGACGGATGGATTTACAATCCTGCCACTAAGGGCAGCAACATGTTAGAATATAGGATATGATCATCATAATCATTGGACAGCTGTTTATTTGTTAATTGGTTTGGTAAGTGATTAGTTATGACTAGAAGCAGTTAAATTTCAGCAGTCTGAATTGTAGGTAAGATTAAATAATTATGGTACCATGGGATCCTGATTATTGTGAAACTAAAAACAGGTAAGTGTTTTTATTACAAATGTTCGATAATTAACTTTGTGAACATCTATAATAGTAATTTTTCATGTTTAAAAACAGTTTTGTAAATTAGAAGAAATGGTTGCCACATTATTAAATTATCAGTCTTATTGCTCTCTATTCTTCTTTCCCAATAATACTGAATACCAGTGACTGCTCTTTCTATCCTGCTGTCTCCTTCATACAGTTTACATCACCTGACCTGTCAGCTTGGTGTAGGCCTCCATGTCATGTATGGCTTTAGAGAGAGTGAATTTCTTCTTATCAGATCCTTGGATCTTAATGTAGGGATCTGCTTTTAAGAGGGCATCTGTAATCCTGGATATAGAAAGAAATTCCAATTTTTTTCCTTCCTTGTACTTCATATACAGGAATATTTTTCTGTACATAAAAATTCAAGTACTTACATAATTTCGATGTTCTTGTTTACTTTGTGCTGGTAGGCTCTTCTGTGCAGGAGGTTCCTTGTGTAGAACATGTCATACAGATTTCCCACCTCCTGTTAAGAAGGTTGCCTGTTGTTAAACAACTTCTGATCAGATAAATCCATTAGTTTTTACATAGCTTAAAAAGCAGGAGTAAACACCTTGTCTCTGAAGCAGATGTGTCTCCGTTTGTTATACTCGCACACCCTGGCAAACTTGAATAATCGCCGATGGTCAAAATTGTTCTTCATGCCGAGGTGGTGACAGTCCCTGAGATGAGACAGAGTGATGACGTGTGAATATGATAAAACTTATGCAGTATTCTTCAAAGACTTAAGACTACTGCTAATAGTACAAGTTATCTGGTTAACACAACTATTCTGGTAAAATAATGCATACAGCAGTAGCTTCTCTTTCTATGTCAGTGAGTGATTTAGCTTTAAGTCGGCTCCACCTGGCAAAGTAGTCAAACTTGTCCACATCAATCCCATTTAGCTTGTTGGCAACGATTTCATAGAGGAAAGATTTCTCCTCGTTTCGTCCTTTGTATGGCCACGGTGTAGATGACTGCAAATATAAGCATTAAACATTAGATTTTTACAACAATGAAACTGTTTTAAATTCAAAATCTTCATACAGTATTTAATTCTGGAGATTCCAGAGGATGTCCAAGAATTAACTCCTTGATAAAGACTCGGTCTTCTTTCAGCGATTGTCCATCTTTATCATCACTCATTTCCTCCAATTTATTGACTTCCACCAGGTGATCAAACATTTTAATAGAGGCATTCTCATGCTGCAAGAGAAACACATTTATTAATGCATTATGAGAGGAATTTTGATGGTCACAACTATAAAATGAAAATCAGATATCTGACATGTTCACCTTTTACCCTTCGAGGAAAATGTTTAAGAAGAAACCGATAGTTAATCTGTAGTTAATAATTAACCCAGATGATTCATTACCAGGTAAAGAAGTGAAGAGGAAAAGAGGAGGTAACTGGAAGTTCTCTATTTAATTATCATCATCATCATCATCATCATCACTTCAGTTCTTCCTTACCTTCCACTTTATTCCTCTGCAGGCTTTAGGGATAAACATCCTATCATACAGGTGAGAAAAGGGTCCATGCCCTACATATGAGGAAATATGACATAACCAGTGTTGTTACTGAAAAAAAGTTACTAGTTACAGTTACTTCTTTCACAAAGTAACTCAGTTATTTTGTTGATTACTTACACCAAAAAGTAATACATTACTGGTAAAAGAAACTTTGTACCAGCGAAGAAGAAGAGGATCAGGAAGGAAACAAAAAGCAGAAGAAGAATGAAGACAACTGTAGAAATTTGCTGAGCCTTTGAAGAAAGGATATGTGAGTGTTTTAGGGTGTGTTGGCCAGGTTGCTAGTAACATGCTACCATACAACTCTGGACATAACCTTTAATTGTATTAAAGCAAATCTGGTCTCTCTTGTATACCATTTTTGGTTAAAAACATATGATCATATTTTAAAACATTTTAAGTGTTAGTTCACATTTCATGACATCAACATGTGGTTTTAGATAGTGTTACGGCCGCCTGCCTGCCGGCCTAATGACAGTACAAGACTGCAGCTTGTCCTGCCGGTGACTGACAGGGGGAACCTCAGCTGGCGCCGCCCTACCTCCACCTGGATTGGTCCACCTACTTCCAGGATACTAACTACCGACCAATGACAACGTTGGTGCGTCTATTAAGCCTCGTCATCTGCTTCACTCGTGGCAGCTGTGGACAGAGGGACGCAGCTTGCCAGACTGGGAGTGTTGTGAATCTGTGGTTGTGGAAGTTACTCTGTGTGGTTATAGAGCTAAATTCCGCCCATGTGCGTGTAACCCATTTTGTTTGGGACATTTTCAGTTTGTAGAAGTAATCGTAAACCCTTTTTGGTGGGACTTTCTGTTCAGTTATAGTAATTGTTACCCTTTGTGGGACACTTTCAGTTGTTTATTGGTTTTGAGTAGCCAGTTTATTTATTGTTTTGGTCGACACCGGATGGTCGTACCTGTACCTGAACCCCTTTGTTTGTTTTAAATAAATTGTATTTTTATTTGAGGTCCAGTATCTGACTCGCTTTGTGTTCCGTCTTCACCACCCCTAGCAAACGAGGACGTAACAGATGGATATTTTATTTATAAGGTTGGGTGACAAGATCAGAGTTCTTTAAAAAGAGGACATTAAGTGTGTTGAACAAGTGTCTTTCTGTTTGGTGTTTGTCCCTTTATAAAGCAATAACGTTATATATATATATATATATATATATATATATATATATATATATATATATATATATATATATATATATATATATATATATATATATATATATATATGTATATATAAGAAGAGACTTGTCTTTATGCTGAACAGTTACATTGATAATGACCGCAACAACAAAAAGTTTTCATTTAAATGCGGGACAAAATTCTAATAAAAAGAAACATAAAATAAAGAAAAACTTCAGTACACATGCCAGTGTGACGGTCTAAAAAGTGTCCAAAAAATTTGACAGTGTAAATTATTACACAACTAAGTTGAAGTTAGAGTAAAATAAAAGAGAAAACGTGTAATACTTACCAAGGTCATGGCAAAGACCTGCAATCTCCACACAAAGGATGTCTCTGTCATCGATATTGAGTTCTGGTTGCCTCGACTGTAGAGATTTTACAAATTCTCCTCCTAAGTACCCCACGCTATATCATTAAACACACAAACACACACACACACATTAGGTGTTTTCTACTAAGCAGTCCTTGTCTGAAATGGATTGCATTAAACTCATAAGTCTTCCAGAAATCATGAGGACATACCCAATTGAATGTTCAAAGCGGTTGTGAGATGCTCCTGGGTAGACAAAATAAGCGCCCCCAAGCTGCTTGATGTTTCGTAGTCTCTGGAACTGAGGTGTGTCGATGATTCTGACAAGAAGTGGGCGTAACACTATGTGGCCGTGGATGGAATCATTAAATATCTGGCAGCATAAGATAAATATGAAAATTAGACAAAACCAATCAGTGGTCATACTCTCAGTATGTCTAGTTCATGATAACTCTTTGGGTTCTTGTTATTTATTTAGTGCTGTAGTTTTCCTTTTTTGCTTTTCTTTTATTATTCAATAACAGCCAATGTGAGTTGACATACATGATTTGAGTTTGTAATAGAGCAGCATTGTCTTTCTTTTTCTTTGTCATTTTATGGTTTTAAATTGCATATTGTTGCATGAATTTATTGATCTTTTATCACCTTGCCATCAGGCTTTTCCTGCGTCATGGTGTTGTTTTCTAAGGAGGAAAAAAAAGTGTATAATAGACCATTGTTAAATAAAGTAAATAGATGAGGGAAACTTGACTAAGAATAACTTGTAGATACTTACTTTGTGGCAGTTGTCCTATAAAATCAATTTTTCAGGTGAACCCCAGTGATTTTTTTTTTATCTGAAGTTAAGAGAAAACAGATTAAATCATTTAAATGATGTATTTCAGATAATGAAACTGGTGTTGCATTATTTTAAGATTGATTTTCTTTTTTTAATTTATTTCCCTTATCAAATTTAGCCAGTAAACTTAATTTCTAAGATCATTTGTGACTCATAGCACAACATATTTTAGCCAGTAATGTAGCTGATCAATAAAATAGAGAGAAACCAGAAAACTAACCTCTATTTTTTCCAAATCTTGATGCTCTTTTTTTCTCTGGAACTGATGCTCTTTTTCTACTCCCAAATCCCCAATATCTTCTAATGGCTGCAACTTTAAATTAAAAGTGAAATCAGCTTCTAATTGAAATTTTCAGTGTTGATCTGACAAAGATAAGTTAAATAATTTGGGACAGTAAAAAAAAACAAAAAACAAACAAACAAAAAAAACAAAAAACAAAACTCACCTTCTATAAGACAGCTGACCAAAGCAGACTAGTGTGAACGGTGGAACAACATCAGACTTTATAATGTGGCCACACCTATCAGATTGGACACTGCCCTCTAATGTCTTATTTAATACCTTTAAATTTTCACTTTCACTGCTTTGTTGCAGTAAAGAAATTATATTAAAAAAAAGAAAGTATAAGAGAAAGTATAATAAAGAAGATGATGTGGATCTGTTAGTGCACAAAGAAAAGTCCTCCTAATACATTTAGTTGAATTTGCTGAGTCACTGGACTTCACAATATATCGTAACGTAAGCCTTTTTACAGCCATACTGAAAAATATTCAAGTCATAAAATTTATTTTTATGCTGATGTTTGCTTGTTTTTTATTTTATTTTATTTATTTTTATTTCTTTCAGGATCTGGTTAAATTACTTGAATAAATGAATAGATGAATAGATCCAATAACTTTCTGACTACTTAGTGAAATGGAATAAAACAACAAATCTATTTAAAGCATGGGAGAAGCAGATATGCTGTGTCTCTGGAAGCACAGGTTTAGTTGGAACAAAACATTCACAAGCACACACACACCACACACACACACACACACACACACACACACACACACACACACACACAGACACACACACATTTTTTTATTTTATTTTATTACATTACATTAAAACAATTACGTACAAATGTCTTTGGACTGTGTTGTTAGGTGAAATTAGACTACTGAAGGCAAGTTTTGTTTGAGAGTAAAGATCTTTTGCACGGGAACACAGGATAATTGTAAATTCTACCTGGTTTATGACTAATATGCTGTCCACAATTTGCGAACAGTTTTACTTTAATTTACACGCTTAATAACAAGCAATAACAAGCAACAGTTAAAATTTAAAGTCAGGTACATGCACAAGCAGAAAAGCACTTATTTGATTGCAGAAACAGTTTTTGACATGGGCTAAGTGGGTAGGTACCCAAGATGCAATCTGTGTAAGGGTGTAAAATAGATAGATAGATAGATAGATAGATAGATAGATAGATAGATAGATAGATAGATAGATAGATAGATAGATAGATAGATAGATAGATAGATACTTTATTGATCCCGAGGGAAATTCAAGCATCCAGTAGCATATACATACATTAAAGGTTAGTACTTGACATTAGGGGTTAGTACTTAAGCATAACTAGACTAATTTAAAATTAAATAGAGGCAACGGTAGATAAAGAAGACCATTATTATGGTCTATGTACATATATACTGTACAGGTGATCAAGTATGTACATATGTTGACGGTGGTAGCCAAACAAGGTGCATGAGTGAAAAAGTGCAGGATGTGCAAAAACTGCTGAGACAGTGTTACAGAATGGGATAAGAGCAAATGTGCTTCCAAATGAGAAAAAGGCACATGTCCATAAAAACTATTCAGACTATGGTTATGGTTGTGACCCCTGCGCCCTCAGCGAGATGTTGTACAGCCGGATGGCCCGGGGTACGAAAGAGTTTTTGAGTCTGTTGGTGGAGCAGGTCAGGGACAGTAGTCTGGGGCTGAACACACTCCTCTGCCTGCTCAGAGTTCTATGCAGAGGGTGAGAGGAGGAGTCCAGGATGGTCAGGATCTTGTCCAAGGTCCTTTTTTCTGCCACTGAGACCAAAGAGTCCAGCTCTGTGCCCACCACAGATCCTGCCCTTCGGATCACTCTATACAGCCGTGCTGCGTCCCTTTTCTTTATGCTGCCTCCCCAACACACCACAGCATAGAAAAGGACACTGGCCACCACAGTCTGGTAGAACATCAGCAGCAGTTTCTTGCAGATGTTGAAGGACCTCAGCCTCCTTAGAAAGTACAGACGGCTCTGTCCTTTCTTGTGGATGGCGTTGATGGTCTCTGACCAGTCCAGTCTGTCATCCAGCTGCAGTCCCAGGTACTTATATGAACTGACCGACTCCACCTCCACACCCTCTATGGAGACGGGCCTCAGGTCTGATCTGTTCCTCCTGAAGTCCACCACCAGCTCCTTGGTTTTGGAAGTGTTCAGCTTCAGGTGGTTCGCCCTGCACCAGCCAACAAAGTCTTCCACCAAACTCCTGTACTCCTCCTCCTGTCCATCCTTAATACATCCAACTATGGCAGTGTCGTCCGAGTACTTCTGCATGTGGCAGAGCTCAGACTCATACTGGAAGTCTGATGTGTAGATTGTGAACAGGACAGGGGAGAGCACAGTGCCCTGTGGTGCTCCGGTGCTGCTGACCACAGTGTCAGATGTGCAGCCACCCAGCCTAACGTACTGTGGTCTCTCTGAGAGGTAGTCCACAATCCAGGAGACCAGATGTGAGTCCGCTCCCATGTTATGCAGCTTGTCTCTCAGAAGAGTGGGCTGGATGGTGTTGAAGGCGCTGGAGAAGTCATAGAACATGACCCTCACAGCGCCGCTGCCACTGTCCAAGTGAGTGTGTGCCCGGTGAAGGAGGTACAGGATGGCGTCATCCACCCCCACCTTTGCCTGGTAGGCAAACTGCAGGGGGTCCTGGGCGTGTTGAACCTGGGGTCTGAGGTGGTGGAGCATCAGCCGTTCCAGGGTCTTCATCACATGTGATGTTAGAGCCACCGGCCTGAAGTCTTCTGGTTGACTCGCGTGTGGCTTCTTGGGGACTGGGACGAGACAGGATGTCTTCCACAGGGTTAGAACTTTCCCCAGACTGATGCTCATGTTGAAGACCCGCTGGAGGGGGTCCCCCAGCTCAGCAGCACAGGCCTTGAGTAATCTCGGGCACACCTTGTCCGGACCTGCTGCCTTACCAGGGCGAAGCCGCTTCATCTCTCTGCTGACTTGCTGACCCGTGATGGTGATGGGTGCTGTGGCGCTGCCTGTGTCCTCCTGCTGGCTGATGATGATGGGTGGTGGGCGGGTTGGGAGAGATGCATACAGCAGTATTTTCTTTTTCTATGTCAGTGAGGGCTTTAGCTTTAAGTTGGCTCGACCTGGCGAAGGAGTCAAACTTGTCCACATCATTCCCATTTAGCTTGTTGGCCACAGTTTCATAGAGGAAAGACTTCTTCTTTTCAACCTTTGTATGGCCACTGTCGCGATAACAGCAAATATAAGCATTAGACATTAGGTTTTTACAATAATGAAACTGATTTAAATGAACAATCTTCATACAGAATCTGAAGCAGGTTCCAGAGATTGCAGAGACTTAGACAAGAATTAACTCCTTGTTATACCATGGTCTGGGTAAATACTCTATTCTGATTGGCTGGAGGGTGTCCATTAAAAAGTGATAATGGACACCTATAAAAGAAGTTCCAGTCAAATAGCCTTATTGTTGTAAATTATTGCGCTGGCTAAATGCTAGTTGGTATTCGTGGCAACAGAAACTCAGACGCAGGGCTGGAGACGTGCCAGATCATGTCTGTGATGGCGCATCGCTGTGAAAGCAGCCTGCAGGCTTATTGGGCTCTGTCAGTCCATTAGAGACGAGAATTGAGCAACATTTTGTCATCCCGCAATGTCCCAACCAGCAGTGGTCAGGGTCCACAAATGTTAAATCTCAGTCCTCCAAACGCCACTATGGACATGCCAGTATCTATCTCACAAGCTGTAAGAGCTGCACCTACCCTCTGAAATAATATGTTGTGTCACGTAACATAACGTTAAGCAATCATCTTCCTTCTCTTCACTGATCAGATCTAATACAACAGCTACAGCCAATCAAGCTGCAGGTTCTGTGATAGAGCCGGTAACCTTGACAATGAGTCAAAACAAAATAGTCAGGCGCCTCTTGTGAATAACGGTGAAAAACAACATTAACATAATAATAATTGATTTAATATTTCTTTCTTTCAAGTGACCATGGTATAAGTGGGATAATGCCCTTTGAGGTGTCCATTATCATAAATTAATGGACGACGCAGAGGTTTGAACCGTCCGACTCAAAGTGGGCATGATCCCTTACATAAAGACCAGCGGCCTCATTTATCAAACTGTCTTTTCTCATTTATCAAAGCAGACTAAAGGTGGTGTACATAGGGAAAAAAAATAAATGCGGCGCACAAAAACCTTCAGATTTATAAAAAGCGTGCCATGCAGGTCCCACACCAATTTCTGTTTATAAATCAGAATCAACTTTAAAGCTGGCACACGTAAGGGAGCGCCTTGCCACGCCCACATGGTGGCTGTAAATGGTCAGGTGAATGCCTATAATAAATATTCATCACATCATTTCCATAATGGTTCAGGAGGGGAAAAGAGGGAAGAAGAGGAATTTTTTGGAATGTGAGACTGAGATCTTGACGGATCACACTGGAAAACTTAAAAATGTTTAATTGGTGGACACGGCGTGGGCATTACTTGTGTCAGAAAGGCAGAAGTGGCAGAATAGCAGGTGACAGACGCTGTCATTACAGTTTTAGAAGGCAAGACACGCCAGAGGCATTGGAACGTGTGGATAGATATCTCAGTTAGTAGGGCATTCGTCTGTCTGTCTGTCAGTTCAAATCCCACAGGGGTGTACAGTAACACCTTCCTGTTGGAGCCTTAGGCAAGACGCTACAGCCCACAGTAAATCATTTTGGAGAAAAACATCTGCTAAATGACAGTAATGATGCCGGTAATAAATATTAATCACATTGCATGACAGCTCGGAAAGGAAAAAGAGGGAAGAAGCAGAATTTTTCAGGGTGTGAGACTAAGATGCTGATGGACCACGTTGGAAAACGTAAAAATGTTTAATTGGTGGGCATGGCGTGGGCAATGCTAGTGTCAGAAAGGCAGAATAATGGCAGCAGGTGGCAGATGCTGTCATCGCAGTTTCAGAAGCCAAGACATTCCAGAGGCACCTGAGCATGCGGCTGGATGTCTTGTGGGAGATCGATGTTTGAATCCCTCAGTGGTGAACAGTAACACCTTCCAGTTTGGGTCTTAAAATGCTACAGCCCACAGTAAATAATTTTGGAGAAAAACATCTGCTAAATGACAGTAATGATGCCGGTAATGTCGTCTTTTGTTTTAATGTATAAAATAAATATGTACAGATACATCTGAGATTGGTAGCAGTTTATTTAGTGTTAAATAATATTTATTTATAGTTCCTGGGTGTTCCAGCTGGGTCAGTGGTGTTGTAGTTATGGAGGAGAGGGTGAGGCCAGAGACTCCACGCAGCATTGCAACAGCTGTGTCCTCAAAGAAAGTCCTGCAGGTGCAGAGCGACACAATCACTGCTATTAACGAGGTAGCCAAGGAGTTGTGGGAAATAAAGACCGTCTGGACACAAATTGGGACAGCAATTAAAAAAACAAGGATTGTAATAAATAAATAAATAAATAAAGGAAATTCAACTCTTGTGGGTTTCATAAGCTTTGCATCACTTCTAGACCTCCAGACCTCTGTCCCACTCTGCTGGATCTCAGAACAAATGACCGAAGCTTACTTTTCACATTTTTTTTTTTACTGACTGGTAAATGTTGGCAGCAGACTCTCCAGCTCATCATTTCCTTGATTTTATTTTGTACTGTTGGTGTAGCAGTTCCCCGTCTTCCCAGATTCTACGCCAGGGTCAGAGTTTGCATGGAGGTAGGAACATTCTCGTGCCAAGTCTGGTTTTGATAAATCCCAAAAGTTGACTATAATTGGCGTATGCCTGTTTTTGTACCTACGCTGGCTTTATAAATGAGGCCCCAGGTCTTCTTCCAGCTTCAGCTCATTATCTTTCATATCTTTTTTCAAATGATTGACTTCCACCAGATGATCAAACATTTCAAGAGAGGCATCCTCATGCTACAAGATACATCATGAGAGGAATTTTGATGGTCACAATTTTAAAATGAAAATCAGATGTCTGACTTGATACCGAAACCGATAGTTAATCTGTAATTAATAATTAACCCAGATAATTCATTACCAGGGAAAGAAGTGAAGAGGAAAAGAGGAGGTAACTGGTAGTTTTGCATTTAATTATCATCATCATCATCATCATTATTACCTGCTTAAGTGGTACTTCAACTTTTCCTCACCTTCCACTTTTCTTCCTTTGATCCTTTGCAGGCTTCAGGGATAAACATCCCATCAAACAGGTGAGAAAAGGGTCCATGTCTTTGGACTGTGTGGTTAGTCATAAACCAGGCAGCATTTACAATTGTCATGTGTTTACAACCAAAAAAAAAATTTCCTCTCAAACACAATTTGCCTTCAGAATTCTAATCTCACTTATTTGACTGCAAAAACAGTTAAAATTTGTGAATAATTTTACTTTCATTTACACACATCAGTCCCATTTAGCTTATTGGCCACAATTTCATAGAGGAAAGACTTTTCCTCTTTTTGACCTTTGTATGGTCACTGTGGTGATGACAGCATGTGATGATGTTTGCTCTGGCTGTATTATTTACATTTGCTTTTTGAGGTACCATTGTACCTTTTCTTTTTCCATCTGATGGATGCACCTGTGTGATGCTGTGGCAGAGCTGAAAAAACATTCATGCATTTATTTTCTATACCACTTAGTCCAGTTCAGGATCGCAGAGAAGCCAAAGCCTATCCTTATTAATTGTGCTATACAATCTGCCTTGTTTTACAAAAATATTTTGCTAACAGCTGTGTAATATATTGTCAATATTTAATGTTCACACAGGGCAAATACAACTAGTCAAATTAAGACATGGCTGCAAAGTCCAAACAAATTATAAAAACATTTTGCAGTCTGGCAAGTTCTTCAAACTAATCAAAATGGGAGGTATATTTATATATCTATTTATTTTATATATTACTCAAGCAATAAATTAAAAAGGATTATGTGTCTGGCATGAATCTAGCAACTTGCACTGGTATAGCTCACGGGTCTGACTTTCCCCAAAAAACATCTCAGCTTAAATGATTCCTCATAAACTGTGTCTCCAAAGAATGGGCACGCCATTGTAAAGGGTGAAACAGCTGTTATAGGTATGCATATCTCTTGCCAATATAGATATAATTTTTATATAACTGCATTTGGCTGCACTCATTGCTTTAATTAAAGAGGATGAGGATCCCCGTTATGTTACATAACTAAAAAGATGTCATCTAACATCTAAAAAACATCCAGATGTCTTTCAGATTGGGATTCTGTGATACTTTGATGTTGATGCTAATGTGAATACTGGGAGTATCTGAATTTAATTGAATTTGAAACAACAAGAGCAGGTGTGGGAGTGTTGTAAGGAAATGTGGGAAACTCCTCACATTTCCAGATAAGATACTTCCAGTTTGCTTCAGGCATCAGATCCAACAATTATGCTGTGGTGGCAGCTGGTTCTGGCTGTAGGTGAGCTGCTTCCTTTTTCTTAAACTCCTATTGTGCATGTGTTCATGTTACTTTTTTTCTGCGTTTACTGTTGTTGATTTAATCATTATTCATTTACAATGTTATATAGTTTTTCATCATTGTGTTGGTGGGGCTTTGTTTAATGTGTAAATACTGTCTGACAGATGGCTCCTGTTTGATTCAGCGATGATGCTCTGTAAAATATTCCCAAACATCCACATATATGACCCGTCCTCCAGAAATAAAGAAAAAGACACAGAAATATTTGTTAAAAAATTCAAAATATCAGTTGGAAAAATTAATCAAATTTTTTTTTTATTTGCAAATTAACTAATTCACAGTTGCGGTCCATGTTATGCTTTAAAGGAGACATGGATTGCTCTTATTTACAAGCTGATATAATTTACAGAGGTGTTAATGAAATGCTTTGGTCAAAGCAACAAAGAGAGAAAGTGCAGCAGCTCCTTTTTTCTTGCATTACTTTATCTGTTCAAGTGGATTCATTTGAAGTTGAATCATCCGATTCTGCTCAAATTGAACTCCACTCAATCCAAAAAAAACAAACAAAAAAACAACATAAACATGTTTGCATAGGTAATTCCACCTACCTGCAGGTTACAGCAAGAGGCTACTCGATCAATTTGAGCACATGTATAAGTAGGAAATGTATTTTAAATTTACAGTTTTATCATTTATTCATATATGATCAATCTTCTCACACAGAATGGTAAATTTAAACCCATAGTCTTTGCTCAAAAAATCTACATTGTTGTAACCCACTGTTTGTCTTCCTCTTCCTCTTAGAAAGCCTTTTTACATGCATCTCCCAGCAGTCTTTAATTCCAAAGAGAAAATGTGTTTATCAAGTGCCCCACGAAAGGAACCATGAATTTATTGATGCTGGCATTGTGAGCGGATCCATGCATCTCTGTGAAAACACAGACTGCTGTTTGGGTGTTTACATGATCAAAAATGGCCAGCGAAAGGTTGATATGATGATGAACATTTGTAGAACAGCAGCATTACTTTTTATTATATGTAGATTATTGAATGTGTGGTGTAGTTGTTTCTTAGTGGGGCTGCTGAGTTATTCATGATTTTTATATTTTATTGTAGCTTGTAATATTGTACAGAAGTCTTGCCCAGATCCAGCAGCAGTTTGTGGGCCTAGTTCTTTAACTTTATCCATAATTAATAGCGCAAAGAATATAAGACTGATTGAGAATATGGTATAAGTCTTTTTGAAACTGCACAAAAAGTAATTTGCAACAGGAGTTAGTCTTGATGTTGTGATGGCAAACAACTCCAGCATTAGCTTAGCAGTTAGCCTGGTCTGGGCTGGCTAGAAGCCAGGGGCGGACTGGGGTTGAAATTCAGCCCAGGAGCTTGGTTCAGACAGGTCTTTTATCTGATCGCACAAAGAATGCAAGTGAAACCATAATTGTAACACAAATAATTTTTTTTATAAAACATAACAAATAACATCTAAACGTGTGTGTGTGTGTGTGTGTGTGTGTGTGTGTGTGTGTGTGTGTGTGTGTGTGTGTTTAATTATATAAGCAAAAAACAAAAAAACAAAAAAACAGAAAAAAAAAACAACTTATTAATACCAAAGCAAATATTTACAACAGAGTTCAATTTCTACTGTTTTCAGCTGAGTCGTACTGACTCTACCGGGTCAGCAAGTGTTTGAGCAGTACACTGGTCTGTGCACATACTGTGCAGTATAATGAGTTCTTACAGTAGGTAAGCCATTTTCCCTTAAAACCATCTTTGGTTTGATAGATACTCTTCCGTTTTCTGGGCGTTGTTGAGGATGGTAAGAAAAAACAGATCTAAATCTTTAGAGGCTGGACAAAAATCAAACCCCTCATCTTCATCTGGCTGAATCCCTGGCTTAGTTTCCACTGTGCTGGACCTTGCCTTTTCCTGTACTGCTATATCTGCATGAACAGAAGAACAGTAATAACACAGATGAGCAATAGCTCATTAACATTGGAAAAGATACAGATATCTAATTCAGAAACCCACTGACAGAACTGCAGGAGTGGATAGGCTTATTGTTTCTGACTGGAGGTGGAACAACAACATATGACATCTTAATGTAATTCAATGCAGAAACTTAGCGCCAACCCAGTCCTGCACACTGCACCTGTACAGGGCACCATTTTCTTGTGGTTCCTGCTCCACTTTTCTCCATCTCCTTGTTCTGCTCATCCTTTTACCACTCCTTCTCCTGACCTTCCTCATCGATCACCTTCTCCTCCTCACTCCTATAACTGACACTGGCCTTGTCAGCTAACAATAACGATGACAGCAACAATGATAACGTTATAGCATTTTTTAAAAAAGAATTCAAAGTGTTAGCTCACAAATACAATATAAAATTCAAAGTAAGAAAACCACACACACACACACACACATACACACATACACACAGTAAAATTAATTAGTCAACTTAATGTATTTTTCTTGAGCTGTTAAAAATGGCTAATAATTAATATAGAAACAGAACAAGAAAACAGGATGCATAGCCTATATTTAAATAGTAGCCTGTTTTTTGTTTGTTTGTTTTTTTTTTTATATAAATTTCTTTACTTTGAACACAGGCTCTCTGCTGAAATATGTTTGCTTTTGCAATAAAGAAACGCAAGTTTTCTTCTGGTCAGCCAGAATCCATTTTATTTTGAAGTGATTAAGCAGAAGAGTGATTTATGCTTGTATAGTGTAACATTGCCGATGACAGGCTAAATTTAACGTTCTGTGTGCCCTGAATACATCCAAAAAGACAAACACACAATAGTCTGGGACGACAGGGCCAATAAACACAATGCTTGCTAACCTGCCATGTTCCTGTGTCAAAGGCCTGGCTCGTTACTTTATTGTTTGAACCCCTGGTGTTCCCCCCATACAGGTTTCCTGCAACACAAACCAGAACACTAGTTCTGCTTATCCAACACCCTCAACCACTCCACCACGGAAAAGGCCCATTAATTTGGCACATTTGGCTGCATCCTGCATTGACCTTTTTTCTTTGTAGCCCTCAGCTCTTCTGCTCCACCCATCTCTTTCTGGCTTCTTTCGTTTAAACATGCCCACTCCTTGGCTAATCTTATTGTTTTTTTTTTGTAACAGGAAAATAGTTTAATGACCGACTGAGCCAATCACATTTCAACAGTAACAAGTGGCTACCCGCTCAAATTGGCAGTAGACGCAACATCATTTTCATCGCTTCATGGTCGCAGCTGTTTGCCGCTGGCAATAGAATGAACAAACATTTGAAGCAACCGTGATCATGGCGTTCTTCTTATAATCAGGGTCGTCTACCTGCGGCTGTAAGGGCAGGCTGCTGTGGCCAACCCCGGCTGTGTTTGAGATACAAAAACAAACGTTCCGACCACCGGCTTGGAACTGACCGGCTGTTCAGGAAACCTCCCGAAACTCCCTATGTCCAGCCCGCCCCTGCTAGGAACACAGAATAAATCTCCATGATAACATGTGCTATTGCTTCATTGAAACACAATCAAAGATAAGTTCAGTCATAAGTTCAGCTAGGATTTTGCATAATAATTGGGAAATCCTTGCCTAATCTGTTATCTAGCTTTTGTTTAACAGACATGTTCTGTAGATCCTTAAAAAAAACTGGTACAGGAAGATGAAATCCTTCTATTAAATCTTTCAGATGAGTAGAGATCCAAGAGTTAGTGTTGGAAAAGATTAGAAATTCTCATAAAAGTTGATGGGATAACCTGCTGAGAGGACCTTTAGCTTAGTAGCACAGCATTAATCAGACCTTGAGGTAGCGGCTTGACGGAAACAAGTGGGTATAAGGCACGTGACAGCTAGTTCACAAACAAGAATTAAAGCATGCGGAAGAGGATGATCTGATGAGTCACACTGTATCAAGTATACACGCATTTCAGTTGGTGAAACTGACATTTAAAAAATGTTTACACAAACCAGTGGCAGAGTTCAATGCATCAGGCAGACCTCAGACTTGGAGCACCAGCCCCTGCCAGCCACATGCCATGCCTAAACTGTATTTGAATTCATAATTTGTCTATATTATACATGTCCATATTTAGTCTATGTTTATGTACTTGTGTATATACTTTTTTACTTAGGATCACTGACCAAGTTTGTAACCTTGGAGTGTTAATAGACTCAGATCCGACTTTCAGCAGCCACAGCAAAGCAGCTTCTAACCAACTCAGAAACATCAAGAGAATTAAAAGTTATGTTTCCCAAAAAGGCCAGAAGAAACTCATTTATGTGTTTATCTTTAGCAGACTGATTACTGTAATGGGTTTTTTAACAGGACTTCCCAAAAATAGCATTAAACATCTGCAGCTCATCCAGAATATTGCTGCTAGAGTTTTAACCAGGACTAGGAGATCCAAACACATCACACCAGTTTTGAAATCTTTACACTGATTTCCAGTCACAGAATAGATTTTAAAACCCTTCTGATTGTTTACAAATCCCAGAACAGTTTAGGCCCAGAATCTATCTGTGATGTGTTCATAGAATATAAACCTAGCAGAGCTCTTAGATTCAAAGACTCTGGTCAACTAGTCCAGACCAGAGTCCAGACTAAACATGGAGAAGAAGCATTTAGCTGTTATGCTGCAAACAAGTGGAACAAACTGCCAGTGAAGATTAAACTTTCACCAAATGTAGACACTTTTAAATCCAGGTTAAAAATATTTTTCTCATGCGCCAATGGATTAAATCTGCATGGTAAAACGTTGATTGCTTTTAATTATTGCCTGCTATTTTTACATTATTTTATCATGATTGTTGCAATGTCTTTTATGGTAAATGGTCCGTATTTATATAGCGCTTTTACTGTACCTGGAATGATACCCAAAGCATATTCATTTATGTACTTTTTAATTCTTTGTCTAGACCGCGTTGGACTGCTTTTAATGTTTTATGTAAGGCACTTTGAATTGTCCTATACATGCAATGTGCGATACAAGGCACATAACAGCTAGTTCACAAACAAGAATTAAAGCACGCGGAAGAGGATTATCTGATGAGTCACACTGCAACAGGTACGTGCACATTTCAGCTGGTGACATTTAAAAAGTATGTTTACATAAAACCAGAGTGGCAGAGTTCAAATGCACTGAGACATAAAACTGACACTTATTTTGTTATTTGTGTGTAAGGACATTTAGTTTTTTCTTTTTTATTTCTGCAAAATGTTTAAGAAAAGTCCAGATTTAATTATCTGAAAACCAGACTTACTTATATTAGCTACTGAATCAAGCATTTAACTAGTAAAGTGGCCAAGTGACTATAAATAAAACGTCTTGGGGCAGTTTCAGAGACGGGGTTTATAGGCCTTAATCCGTACTAGTCAAACCGGCACATTTAAGTCACTTTCCTAATCTTGGTTTTAGGTTGTTTTGTTATCCTGGATTTAGCTAAATAAACCTGCCAATCGAAGAAACCTGGAAAAGAGTCAAAAACATCATGTATGAATCTGAAAATAAAACAATGATAGAGGTTTTAAAAAAAAAGTAATTCAATAAAAATTTATGAAAAGATGTTATTCAAACAAGCTGTCCCAAACTATGTAATTATTTAAAAACCATAAAACTGCGTCAGAGAAAAACAAAATCACTTTGAAATTTGCAGAGAATACAATGCTAATAAAAATGTAACCACTTTTGTGTTTAAATTAAATGTCCTTTCTTAAGTAATCCCTTCTGTGTTTAAAAATATTCATTATGGGAATTGATTATTTGTACATCTAACAAAGCTCATTTTCTTCCCAGATAAAAATAAATAAATAAATAAATAAAAAAACGAAGCAGGGAACAAGATGCAGCCCAAAATACATGTATTCCCTCTATTCCTGCAACAGCATTATCATCATCATCACCTCTCAGTAGAGACTGAAGATAAGCATCCAAGAGGACATTACCAACAAATATTCAGGATCAAAGATTTACACGTCTGAAAAAAGAACGTAAAATGAAAATAAATATTGCAAGTTGAACTGAAAATAAAGTTGAAACAGAATGGATGCAGAAAATAAACAGAGACAACTGTGGTAATGTGGCTATAAAATGCATTTGATTATCTGATTATTAGGAAATCTTTCAAAGCAGGAGTTTTGGCAGCGTGCTGGTCTGGAGCATTTAGGTGTGTGTTAACACAAGACTAAGGAGGAAAAACTTCAGCTGTGGCTTTAGAGAAGAAATTGTCTATCCCAAAAGGATGATTAGGTCATTTCTGAGCAAATTAAAGTCCATCTTTCACTGTAAGAAAGATTATTCTCAAGTGGAAACATTCAGGACAGTTACCCTTGTGTTTCACAACACCTTATCAAGTATTCACCGCTCCAGGATAAAAAAAAAAAAAAAAAAAAAAAACGTTAACAAATCTTTGACTTCCTGGAGTGAAAGAATGCAGCTAATTTCTCCAGATGTCTTTCAGATTGGGATTCTGTGATACTTTGATGTTGATGCTAATGTGAATACTGAGAGTATCTGAATTTATTTGAATTTGAAACAACAAGAGCAGTTGTGGGAGTGTTGTAAGGAAACGTGGGAAACTCCTCACATTTCCAGAAAAGATACTTCCAGCTTGGCTGCTTCAGGCATCAGATCCAACAATTATGCTGTGGTGGCAGCTGGTTCTGGCTGTAGGTGAGCTGCTTCCTTTTCTTAAACTCCTATTGTGTAATCTCTATTGTGTAATTCTAATTAAATAATCTGTAATGTCTTTGTTTTATGTAAAGCACTTTGAATTGTCCTGTACATGAAATGTGCTATACAAATAAACTGCCTTGCCTTGCCTTGCCTTGCCTATTGTGCATGTGTTCATGTTACTTTTTTCTGCGTTTACTGTTGTTGATTTAATCATTATTCATTTACAATGCTATATAGTTTTTCATCATTGTGTTGGTGGGGCTTTGTTTAATGCGTAAATACTGCCTGACAGATGGCTCCTGTTTGATTCAGCAATGATGCTCTGTAAAACATTCCCAAACATCCACATATATGGCCCGTCCTTCACAAAGAAAGAAAAAGACACAGAAATGTTTGTTAAAAAATTCAAAATATTAGTTGGAAAAATTAAGCAATTTTTTTTTATTTGCAAAGTAACTAATTCACAGTTGCGGTCCATTTTATGCTTTAAAGGAGACATGGATTGCTCTTATTTACAAGCTGATATATATTACAGAGGTGTTAATAAAATGCTTCGGTCAAAGTAACAAAGAGAGAAAATGCAGCAGCTCCTTTTTTCTTCTATTACTTTATCTGTTCAAGTGGATTCATTTGAAGTTGTATCATCTGATTCTGCTCAAATTTAACTCCACTCACATAAAAAAAAACAAAAAAACAAACAAAAAAAAAAACCCAACATAAACATGTTTGCATAGGTAGATTGTCCAATTCCACCTACCTGCAGGTTACAGCAAGAGGCTACTCGATCAATTTGAGCACATGTATAAGTAGGAAATGTATTTTAAATTTATAGTTTTATCATTTATTCACATATGATCAATCTTTTCACACAGAATGGTAAATTTAAACCCATAGTCTTTGCTCATAAATCTACATTGTTGTAACACACTGTTTGTCTTCCTCTTCCTCTTAGAAAGCCTTTTTACATGCATCTCCCAGCAGTCTTCAATTCCAAAGAGAAAATGTGTTTATCAAGTGCCCCACGAAAGGAACCATGAATTTATTGATGCTGGCATTGTGAGCGGATCCATGCATCTCTGTGAAAACACAGACTGCTGTTTGGGTGTTTACATGATCAAAAATGGCCAGCGAAAGGTTGATATCCTTGGTAAGAAAGCTTAAGGTCTGGGTGAGATTTGTAAAATTTGTAGCACAGCAGCATTACTTTTTATTATATGTAGATTATTTAATATGTGATGTAGTTGTTTCTTAGTGGGGCTGCTGAGTTTTTGATGATTTTTATCTTTCATTGCAGCTTGTAATATTGTACAGAAGTCTTGCCCAGATGCAACCTGCACAGAGCAATCGTTGGGCAAAAACGTCCTCATTAGCTGTGTGTGCAATACAGACTTCTGTAACAGCAACATTACGTGGACTCCAGAGTCAAAACAGTCTCCAAGCACTGACTCCTATTTTGCAGGTATATTGATATGAGGTAGCTGTAATCTACTAAGTTGTTCCTGGAACATTTTCTTTTGTTTTTAAACAAAAGAGACCATTTAAAGCATCACCCACCTTCAAGCTAACCAACTCCAGTTCATTTTTAACTTTAAACACACTTCATGTTCTTTCTTTTAGATAAAACCATGAAAACTGCTGTTGTGGTGATTCTGCTTCTCACTGGCGTCATAATTATTGCCATCACATGGACAAGTATCCATAATGACAACCAAGATGGAGGTTTGTTTTCTAGTTGTTTGCTTACCTTTTAATAACATTATACAAATTCTCCCCGGACTGATTCCATAAAACTTAACGAGTAAAGCCTGAGGAGAGTAAGAGCCCATTCAGTTTTACTGATGATCCAAATAATTTTCTTATGTAATACAAGATATAGCTAGCATTGACAGAAGTCTGCACCCTCCAGGTTCTCTTCTACTTTTATGACTCATAGGAAAAATCTATTAAAATGATCATTTTAAAAATGATGATAATGTTGTTCTTCATCATTAAATAGATAGAGCTGAACAAGACTTTACAATTTGGTCATTTTCTATGTTTATAGTTTTCGACCAGTCTGTGTGATAAGCCTTTTGGCTCAAAAGCAGTTCACACAGTATTGTTGTTATTTCATAGCAGAAAAAATATGATCCTATTCATATCTTAGATTTTTAATTTCAATACATTTTAGCAAGAGTTTTCATGTTTTCTAAACTTTAAGTTCTCATAGTGTCTTTACTCAACCTTGAAATGCTTTCATTTTCTCTGCTTCACTGACCTTGCTCTTTATCTCTATCACACAACTCCCTTTTACCTCTTTTACTATTTTGTTACAGGGAATATTCTGTGAGACTAGTTTTATATGAATAGAGCCTTTACTGTTGTGTAGGGATTACTTTTATTAAGTGTCATATTATGTTATTTTAGAGGAGAATCAACCATCATCCTGCCATGATTACAACATTCAACCGTTACATTCATGTCAATCACAAACTTCAGAGAATGACATTAGTGGCATTGAACTCCTGCAGGTAAATTCCTCTGTCAAATGTATTTAAACTGCATTTTCATACTTGTGTAGGTCCTGACAACATGTATGACTCTATGTATTGCAGGTTGTAAGCCAAGGACATTTTGCAAGTGTTTTTCAAGGAAAATACAAAGGATCTGAGGTGGCTGTGAAAGTGTTCACTGCTGGCTGGAAACAAAAATTTACCACAGAGAAAGATATTTATGAACTCCTAAAGATGAAACATAGTGGGATTATTCGCTTCCTGGGCACTGGGAGGAAACCAGATGATAATAGCTGTTTCATTGTGCTGGAGTATGCTGAATACGTAAGTAAAAAATATTCCTTAAAGCTTAAAAATATCAAATTTGAGTATTAACTCATGAATTGTAGGTGCTTCTAACTTCTACTTGCGTTTAGCAAAAATCCTCCATGCCTGAGTCAAAGAAACATGTAGCAACCATGTTGGGTATGAAGGTAAATGTGCCGAAATGCTCAAACTACACTAATAGAATTACAGATGACGGATTATCATCCATTTTTACTTGTAATCATTCATTTTTTGAACGTGTAAATTTTGCTTTACAACTTCAACTTAGTGATTACAACTTTCTGAATCTGCTGCTGCAAGTCACAAGTCTGCTCTCGTGAATCACAACGTGATGGAACCGCGCCCTAACTTTTGGCAGAGAGAATAAGTAAGAATAATAAAATAGCAAGTGGATAAAAGCAGCAGGTAAAGCCTGTTGTGTAAGCAGGCTCTTCCTTGTCTGCCAGAGGTGAGTTAATGAACAAAGTGATGGATTTTGGCACAAGTTATCACACTGTATTCTACACGTTTTCACATCAAATGGTATTGGGACTCTAGGGACTTGAACCCGGATTCTCCAGACACGAGCTTAACAACTAGGCTACAACAACCCCAGCAGTAATGATATTTTTAAATTTTGATCATTCAAGTATTAATTTGTTTGTTATCTGAAGATATCCACGTGATGGGTGT
Organism: Melanotaenia boesemani; assembly: GCF_017639745.1. NCBI lineage: Eukaryota > Metazoa > Chordata > Actinopteri > Atheriniformes > Melanotaeniidae > Melanotaenia > Melanotaenia boesemani. The sequence goes on from NC_055694.1 coordinate 13,743,003, forward strand.
AACAGTCACTCTGTCTTTGAGAATTTTAATCGCACCATTCATCGCTCAGGCAGCCATCTCTGACTCGGGTGCGTTTTCCCAGCACTGCTGGGTGGAGAAAGTGAACTTTAATGAACTTTAATGATCACACAAATACCTCCTGCACAGAGAGGGTTGAGACTAGAATCAGTACCTGGGTTTTCCTGTGAGAAAAGGAAAGTATTTAACATTATAATCCAATATAATCAAGAGTATTTTTATCAAATAATCTACTTCATTATAAAAGTGTAGTCGTGAATAATAAAACGCTCCAAGAAATGCAACTCCATCTCTTATTTAATTGTAATTTCAGCTCTGATCTGATCCGCTGGATGATTGAAGGCCAATATTTTTTATTCTACTTTAGGGCAATATGAATTTTGAAAACATGAAATTTGAAAATTGAATTTATGAAAATATGAAAATTTAATTTTTGGGATCTACCTGGTTCCAACAAATGATAGCATGTATTAGTTGAAATTACTTAAATTCTCTTAATTCAGAATTCATGCCTGAGTCAAAGAAACATGTAGCAACCATGTTGTGTATGAAGGTAAATGTGCCGAAATGCTCAAACTACACTAATAGAATTACAGATGACGGATTATCATCCATTTTTACTTGTAATCATTCATTTTTTGAACGTGTAAATTTTGCTTTACAACTTCAACTTAGTGATTACAACTTTCTGAATCTGCTGCTGCAAGTCACAAGTCTGCTCTCGTGAATCACAACGTGATGGAACCGCGCCCTAATTTTTGGCAGAGAGAATAAGTAAGAATAATAAAATAGCAAGTGGATAAAAGCAGCAGGTAAAACCTGTTGTGTAAAAAGGCTCTTCCTTGTCTGCCAGAGGTGAGTTAATGAACAAAGTGATGGATTTTGGCACAAGTTATCACACTGTATTCTACACGTTTTCACATCAAATGGTACTGAGACTCTAGGGACTTGAACCCGGATTCTCCAGACACGAGCTTAACAACTAGGCTACAACAACCCCAGCAGTAATGATATTTTTAAATTTTGATCATTCAAGTATTTATTTGTTTGTTATCTGAAGATATCCACGTGATGGGTGTAACAGTCACTCTGTCTTTGAGAATTTTAATCGCACCATTCATCGTTCAGGCAGCCATCTCTGACTCGGGTGCGTTTTCCCAGCACTGCTGGGTGGAGAAAGTGAACTTTAATGAACTTTAATGATCACACAAATACCTCCTGCACAGAGTGGGTTGAGACTAGAATCAGTACCTGGGTTTTCCTGTGAGAAAAGGAAAGTATTTAACATTATAATCCAATATAATCAAGAGTATTTTTATCAAATAATCCACTTCATTATAAAAGTATAGTCGTGAATAATAAAACGCTCCAAGAAATGCAACTCCATCTCTTATTTAATTGTAATTTCAGCTCTGATCTGATTCTCTGGATGATTGAAGGCCAATATTTTTTATTCTACTTTAGGGCAATATGAATTTTGAAAACATGAAATTTGAAAATTGAATTTATGAAAATATGAAAATTTAATTCTACCTGGTTCCAACAAATGATAGCATGTATTAGTTGAAATTACTTAAATTCTCTTAATTCAGAATTAAATTAAATCAGATTTAAATGATCATTAGTCAAATAGTTAATTAGTCCTATATAGTTCATGTTTTGATATAAATAATGAGTATTTTTTCCACTGAGAGTGAGATTATTAATGTGTTCACGTCCCAGTATAGATACTGATGTCTAGTTAGCCACATGATTCATACATGGATTATCAGTGTCCTTTTAATTTCAGGGTTCTCTCCATTCCTTTCTGTGTAAACACACCACCAGCTGGATGCAGTCACTGAAGTTGTGCCAGTCCTTATCACAGGGACTTTCCTATCTCCACTCTGACCTCCACAGCAATGGTACTGGCCAGAATAACACACTAAACAATGTGTGTGGACATTGTAGCGCTGTTAACACAGAGAGCATGATGCATGTGTGCATATTCCAACAAAAATTCAACACATTATTCTGAGAAAACACCAATTAACAGGGTTCAAACAGGTGATATAAGCATTGTTATAAACATCAAGCAGGCAAATATTCCTAATCATTTCTGAGGCCATCTTTGTCCATAACATTTATAAATCTAAACTACACAAATAAGATGTTCACTAATCAACATCACTGTACGTGTGTTTGTCTCATTTTACAGATGCATACAAACCTCCTGTGGCTCACAGAGACCTTAGCAGCAACAATGTGCTGGTCAAAACAGACGGCACTTGTGCTCTGTGTGATTTTGGATGCTCCACCATCCTCCATTCTTGTTCAGGACCTACAAACATGACAGTGAGACATTCTGGTGGGAACAACAATCAGGTAATATTTTAGGAAAGCTATTTCATTTGAGAATCCAGTAGGGGAAAGACTATGTACAGTACACCATTACAAAATGAGCCCCTTTTGCAGCAAGTAAAATGTAATAAAACTTTATGACCTGCATCATTGATAAATCTAGTTCATTAAACAAACAAATTAAAATTTCTACAGGGTCAGGATCAGCTTGGCACGCTGAACTACATGCCCCCTGAGATCCTGGAAGGCTCTGTAAACCTCAACAGCAGCTTCTTCCTCATGCAGGGGGATATCTATGCCTTGAGTCTGGTATTGTGGGAGATCTGGATGCGCTGCTCTGATTTATTCAAGGGTAAGTCGCATTGATTACATAAAGGACACATTCTGCTCTACAGCAATGACACGAAGTTAATACAGGGTTAAATGTTGATTTATGAGATTTTTAGAACCAAATATAGCAACTTCAGATCGCTCTGAATATTCAAGTTAAAGGTTACAGGTCATTCAGGTCATTCAGGTGAAGTGCATGAGCTAATCAAAACAGGTGAACTCATGAGCAAAAACCAAGAGCAACACAGAACTAAACATGACCATGAACACAAACCAAGAACATAAACCAAAAACGTGACACAAACCCTGATCATGACATGATTTCCATCCATTATCTATAAAAGTAAGAGTCGTGGGGAAGCTGGAGCTGAAATATTATGATACGAAACACATTTATTGTCTGACACATGTCTGAAATTTGTTTTGCATCACGTCAGCAAGATATTTACCCAGAAAAATACTTAAACAGTACAATTCCTTGAAGTTCTAAGTTTAGTTTTAAAATAGACTGATGTATAAAAAACTATAAAAAAAACTTTATTGAACTTTGGAACCCGGTATCTTCTTCTAGATGGTGGAAGCTCATATTCTGTGTTCAGTACATGATTTGGATCAGATGTCTTTTTCTTGACTGGTCTCAGATTCTTCTGATAAGATGTTTCATAGAGAGGGTGTAAAGGTTGTCCTATTATCTTGGAGCATATTTTTATTTGTTGTTGTGGTTTAGATCTTTCTGCCACAAGTAAATTTTTGTACCGGGTAGATGCTCAGTACTGTAGCACTGACATGACAGCCGACTTATAACACAGCAGAAAAAATTCTTTATTCACCCCAAAAGACCCAAGGCATTGGAGGAAATAGATCCTTTTTTTGTTTGTTTTTTTTAACCGATCATTTCAGTACAATCCTTCCAAGACAAGGCTGGTCAAACACGACCCCTGTGTATTTAAAAGGTGGTGCCTGCATGATTTTTTCATTATGAATGACAGTAGCAATACATTGGCACTCAGATTGTGGCCCAAATACAATTTCTTCAGTCTTTGCAGTGTTTATTTGGACAGCATTTTTGTCACATTAGATTGCAGTTTGGTTACTAATGCATTTCTGATCACTCCTATGCCAAAAACTTAAGATGATGAAATATATCATTTACATACACAGTGGTTGTGATCATGTTTATGCATGGATCCAGCTTGTTGAAGCAGGTATTCTTAAGCACAGCTCAATTTACCTTTAAATAGCCTTCCAAGCAACCATATTAGTTCATATTAAGGTATCACTCCTTCTTCCAGGGAAAAAAAAAGAACAAGAAAAAAAGAGAACTGCAAAAGTCAAGTGATGTTTTTTTAATGCTAATGCTGTATCCCTCAATATGCTAAAGGAGCCCAAAACTGCTATCAACCCAACACATACTTGCTGTCTTGCAGACAAATGAAATTAATCTAGTATTTTTTTTGACCCCAAGTTGTTGCTGTCAATTTGAAAGCCTTTGTGAGCCTGTTGATTGCTAATGTAAAATAAAAAGAAAAAAGATTTATGACCTAAGTACAAAACTTTAATCTAAAATTAGCATGTGGATTCATGATTGTATTCTCATCGATACTGTTTGGAGCTGGAGCAGATAAAAACTGGCAACTAGTTCAGAGTCGTTTAAAGCAGGACTGATAGTCATGTAAGGACTGAAGTAACTACTGGATTAATGACAGACATTCTTCATCTTCTTTCAACTGTTTTCAACATTTGCACATTGTACAGTGTATTGTAGCTCACAGCTGTTTTTCTATAACTAAACTCTACTACTTCTGTATTCTTTTTGCAACTTAGCTTTAGCTTGAACGTTTCTGCCACCTTGTGGTCAGGAGTAGCTAGAGAGTAACTTGTACTCTGTTTACATATCTAAATCAAACAAATAAATGAATAACTAATAAAAGCATAACAAGAGGATTAATAAATCTCCTGCCTTCTCTGAAGACTGATGGGAATTTAGGTCCCTTGTGAAAATTTTACAGGGGACTTTTCACTTTCATTTATTTGGACTTAAGTAGGGTTAATTTAATTTAACTGTTCACTATCTTAAAAACATAACCCTGAATATCAATATATTATATACAAATATCATTAAAGTGTGTGCAGACTGTTTAATACTGGCCAAGAAAAGCTTTTTCCTCCACCTCTTACAAATCTACCCATCTTAACTCTGGCTTTTGTAGTTTTTTTTTTTCTTTTTTTTTTTTATAAATTCAGCCACATTTCTAGATATTAAAAAATTTTCACAATACCACTTTAGCCCTAAAACACATACTGTTACTTCTTGTTTCTCTTGATAGAGATGTCATTTTCAAGAGTTTGTTTTTATTGTCACTGAGAAAGCAGTATCAGTCTGCGTGGAAACTGTTTGGTGCTTAATTAAGCATTAACCCTCTGCTTAATGCTTAATATTATGGTTCTTAGGTTTGGAATCTACAAAATATGTAACAGAGGGTTTGTCCCATATTGGTGCACATCAGCCTTTTGGACTGTAAAAGTACTGCAGCACCACTTTCTATTCACTATGCATCATCTCTAATGCTTTAAACAACAGATTAAAGATCCACGTCATTTTTACTGAATTGTGGAAATGTTTCCATCTGCAGGTGGCATTGTTCCACAGCATATGTTGCCTTATGAGCTTGAGCTAGAAGCCAATGTCACACAGGAGAGACTCATCTTTCATGTGTCTGAGGAAAACAACAGACCCTCCATACCTCAATACTGGCATCTACTACCACAGGTATTAACTAGAGCTTTACTCTTCACACACTTTTATTGCCTGGTTTGCAGTTGTGAGCTTACAAATTTACTAATAAATGCTACATTTAGATTGATTGTTGATTGTTCTCAGGGATCTGTGCTGAAGGAGATCCTGACAGACTGTTGGGACCATGACGCCGATGCTCGACTGACAGCCCACTGTGTTGCAGAAAGATTACTATCTCTTAAGCCTTCTTACTCACCATGATAATTTGGTTTTTCTTTGTTTTTTTTTATGCAGTAGATATATTATTTGTATTTCATACTTAAACTGCATAAGCTTTTTTTTTACATTTTCATCAAACTAAATTTCTAAGCACTTTGTAAGTATGCAGTTAGCTTTTGGAGACCTTTAAGATTTTTTTTCAATCTCATTTAATTTTTTATTACTTTTTTCTCTTGGGTTTTTAGGTTTTAAAAAGCAATAAAAGTGATTAAATAATAGAGTGTAACATTCAGTATAGGCTATATTGAGTTGGCTTGGACTGTTATTTTTTTGGGGGTTTTGGTGTTTTTAGAGAACAAAATTTGCTCCTGATGTCCTTGATCTGAGGAAAGGGTAAAGAGTGACTAGTCAGCAATACCTCACAAACATCCCCAGATCACATTGAGGAAAGCGAATGCCACCCATATGACATTCTATCTAACAAAGTTTTGTTTTGTTTTTTGTGCTCATGCAAACTGTTTATAAAACACTTCAAATGTCATTTTATTGGTTAGAATTGTCCTTTAAATAAAGTTGGATCAAAATATGTACACGTGACAACTGAATTTACGATGTGAAATTGTGTTTTTACTCAAAACAATTGAGATGACATTTTATAGATCTGTTTTCCTGTGTGTGTCTCACAATTATAAGTCTGCAGAGCTTGGCAAACTGCTGGTTTCTGCCTGAGGACGTGACTGAAGAAAGTCGTGGAAGTCTGTTGGTTAACAAAGTTCAGATCTCAAGGAGAACTTCAGTTGATTTGACTGTGAATGGATTTCTTTCAGTTCCTTTTGGAATTTAGAAATATTGAAGGACTTCTGGCAAGGTGCTGATGTGAATTCATGACAAATGCTCACAACACTAAAAGAAATACTTAAATCCTCACAAATTGTGTTATAATCTATATTTATGGTTAGAAAATGACAATATACAGATATACAAATATGAAACATATTGATTTAATTATAAAAATATGTACAAATACTTCCTCTGTAGTTCTATCCTGCCTAAGGTCACACTTTATTTCACACATTGGTGTGACAAAGTTATAAACTGATAGTCTCATTATCATGATTATGAAATGCTCAACATACCCGCCGGCAATGGAGGGGCATTTTTTTCTTGGTTCCTGGCTGCATCGTTGTACTCTACCTGTCCTCTGTGAGGGTGGGGTATTGGATCAAGAGGCAAGTTGTCTCAGTTTGACCAGACATGATCCCAACACCTGGGGCCAGTTGTTTAATTTAATCTGGATGAATCCCTTTTTTTTTTTTTACAATGGAAGATCACATTATCAATATTGTACATATTGTCCATATTGTAATATCCTACATAATGTGTATATATATATATATATATGTGTGTGTGTGTGTGTGTGTGTATATGTATATATACAATATCAGATATATCTATTTTGATATAATTTTCTGAACCTTCACTGTTATTATTGTTGTTATTTTTCTTATTTTCACCATTTTTCCTCTTGTGTATCTTAAAATGGGTTGAGTAAATCAGAGACAATGGAAAAACAAACAATCTCTGGTCTTAGAAATCTGTACTATGAAGGACCTCAGCAATGGCTGAAGAACACTGGGAGAGTTATGAAGCACTCAAAGACATGCATATGGAAACTACTTCATGTAACCCATGATGTATTTTATTTTACTACATTGCACTGCGTATGGAACCTGAATGATAAACTTCTTGCCTTCTCTCTTCTTTTTCTTCTCTCTCTCTTCTCTCTCCCAGCTGTGCCCCTCCCCGAGCTTCTCTCCTCCCCTGCCACCCCACATCATACACACCACACATAGGGCTCTGTGGGGCGGGTGGAGTCGGTGGGTTTGACTGGGGGGTCCCCATTGCGACTGCCTGCCCCACTAGATTTTAATCACAACCTAGACACCAATATACATTTAGGGCCTCGGGGGGATGGGCACATGGGCTGTGGGTGGGCAGACAAGAGCCACATGTTCTTGTCCCTGGGGTGTCTATCCTTGGTGTTGGGTTGGCTTGGCCGGCGGTGGTTTGCCTGGGGCGGTCTGGCCCCGTTGGGTTCCTGGGCAGGGCTCTGCTGGGGGGAATGGTTGGCCCTTGAGCCTGTGGGGTGTCTGCCCTCCATCGCCCTGTGCTGCCCGGTGCCCTGCCCAGTCGCGCCGGGGGGCTCCAGTCCTCTGCTCTGGTCTGAGTGGGCAGCTGCTCTGTCTGCTTTGGCCGTCCTGAGCTTGGTGCTCTGTGGACCTGCTGGGCCTTTGGGGCCTCGGGCTCCCCCCGTCCCCCACTGATGCTTCAGGGTGCGGTGTGATCACGGCCCCCTTGCAAGCACACATTTCTTCCTTGTTGCATGGCCACACACGCATGTTCACACATGCATGCTCACAAACGTGCTCGTCTCTTCATCTGCTTCTGACTAGATGTTGCTGATGTTTGTGTGTTGGTACGTTTCTCTGCCGATACGTTTGATGACTACTGTAATTTTTCATATCATCATTATCCTATTTTCTTTATGTATCATGTAGTACTGTGGTAGTTTATATTGCTTTTTTATGTGGTGTGTTTTAGGCAGCCTAGACAACTGTTATTTATACATTTTCATCCTGTCCTTTTCTTCCTCCTTTTTTTATTTTTATTTTTTTTTATTTATTTTTTTCACTCCTCCTCTATCTCCCTGTCAGGTTCGGCACTGACATATAAAAACTAAAGAAAATAAGATTACAATAAAAATAATAAAAATATTAAGGGCAGCTATGTATATAACATGTCTCCCTTTATAGAGCAAATCTGTCAAGCAAAATATGGCACACAGACCACCGTTCTGTATGTTAGGATGCTGGACAGGACAGAGTTAAAAAATAATAATAAATAAATAAATAAAATTCTTGCCTGACCAAAGATGCCCCTGTCTGTTATATTTTCTTGTTATATCTGTTTTATCTGTGCTGAGTTTATTTACTAAAACTGTAAAAAAAACAAAAAAAAAAGAATATCAACCATAAATGCTGCATATTCTTACAGTTGGCTTTACAAAGAGGACACTATTACATCTAGAGGAATGTAGATGAAGGCTTAGCTGTTTTCAAGCTCATGGATGCTATAAGAAACTGTTTAGAGGTAGATGAGAGACAAACGAGGAGAGCGAGTCTTCATGAATGAAGTCAGGAGTTAAAAAAGAACTAACATGTAACACACTGAGCTTAAGAAAGCATTTAGGGAAGCTGGAAAACAGGAAATGAGGTAAAGAAAGACTGATTTAAAATCATCTAATGTGGAATAATTCATAGTTTATACTGATTTTCTGCTGGCTGGAGCATTTCTGTTGATACGATACGATACAATATACTTTGTTGCTCATGTAAGGCAATTTGTCTTGGACTTAATGCTGCGCCCATTAATGCCTTCATAATGCAACAACAACACAGTATCATAAGTTCAACATAACAGCACAAAGTAATGCACTTAACGTGAACAGTGCATACGTATTTTACACACATCATTCCACCCATATACCTACTGTACACCTCTAGACCTATTGTAAACATCCTGCTCATGTATTACATACAACACAAAATACAAAATCACAAAAAAACAAATAACATGAATCTACCGCAAATTCTCTCCAACCTCAGGGAGTGTTATTTAAAAGTCAGATTAAAGTTGTTACAAATGAGCTTTTATAGCAGTTTATATGTATATGTATGGAAGCAGAGACTGGCCGGGCTTGCATGTTTGTTTAACACTGTTTTCTTGTGATAATTTGTTCCATTATCTCAATTAAAGAGATACAGAGACGAAGATTCAATCAGACTAACACTCACTCCTAATGAGAATTTAGAGACTCAAATCAGCCTCAGCCCTGCAGAGCTCCTTCAGCGACAGACCACTGCACCCAAAGTATGGAAACCAGCACTGATCCCAGTAGACCACAAACACGATCAATAAAAGCAAATATAATTTATTAATGTCCAAACACATGCATGTCAATGTACAGGAATGGAGCAGTGCGGATGGGGACTGTCCTTAGCCATCATCCTCCTCTCTTTTAAAACCTCAACTGGTCAGTCCAAGGGGCATCCCAGTACAGAGCTGCTTTGTACTAACGAGATAAATTATCCCCCGTGGATCACATTTCACACAGAACAGACACAAATGCTTTCATTACTCCAGAAACTTCTACTGCAGAGGAGTGCTCATTAACTAACCTGCACAAGTACTTTATATAAGTTCATTTTAGAGAAAGGTTACCAGTTGTCAACCAGACTGATCCTGTTTAATTTATTCTAACTTAATTCAACTATGTAAAACGTGGTAAATGTTTGCAGCAAAAACCTAACGTACTAAAATACTGTCAATAAAAATGTAATTCTGACTTACTACACTTTCTAAGGATGACTGAGTTTAATCCAGCTGCAGACAATACCTCCAGAGATAAGAACATCCACCTGAAGTTGCTGCAGTGGTTGATTTCTTACTAGGTCTTGTTGTTACATTGCTGGAATAATCCAAGTTGCATAAACTGATTTATTCTTGCAGCGTAACACCTAACACATGTTCATTTCTTTGTTGTTTTATTGAACCACTTTCTCACTGATACCTTTCTTAAGGTATCGGTGGGTAATCATCTTCAGTAGCTTCCAATTATGATGCTTTAGTACCACTGTAATATTAACTTTTAAATATTTATAACTGAAAAAGATATTCAAAAGTGTATAAATTAAAGGCAAGGCAAGTTTATTTGTATAACACATTTCATATACAAGACTATTCAATGTGCTTTACATAAAACATTAAAAGCATTACAGGTGGCGCAAAGAAAGCATTAAAAAGTAGTAAAAGGCAGCAACAACTAGAAAGAAATCACAATCAAATCATGATAAAATCAGAAATTAGGTTAAACTATTAAAAGCAAGATAAGTTAAAGTTACTGTGCAAACTTCATGCATTGCCCACTGAGGCCCGCCAATATCGCCGGGTCTTTGATGGACTACATGGGCTGAGATCAAATCTAACATCATAGTTGCCGTGGTGGCTGCAAGAACATTAGTTTGTGCACAGTGTAAAAAGTACTGAAGAACAAAACATAACTACAGGGCACCTGTACTTATGGTTCTGGTTCTGAACATTTTTTGGTGGTTAGAAAAAAAAAAAAAAAAAAAAATGGATTTAATTTTAAAATCAAACAATGAACTATGTTGCAGTTATTTTTCAGTACAGTCATCGGGAAGCAGAGCAGAACGTGCCACAAAGTGCCTCCAATCCATGTATTTCCTCCAGCCATTTTCTCAAACACTCTTATTTGCTGCAGGTCAGAGTCAGCAGTGACTCTCTCAGTCTCTTGGTAATTTAACACCTATCTGCTGAAAGCTTGAGGCCACACACAAAGAAACCCTCTGTGGAAAACAATACTTGTATCTGCACACCAAGCTTGCTATGCTTAAATGTTGAACCTAGTCTCTGTAGCCCCAAAGCAAACCTGAGTATAATTTTTATTGGCCTGTCAGGAAAGTATGGCCAGTCACAGTTCCTCATGTCTCACTATAAGAGAATGACCTGGAAACCAGAGAGAAGCCAGCTCAAGACCAATTCCACGCAAAGCAGATGCAGCATTACAACAGAAGCTTTTTTCAAAAAGTAAACTTGCACAAAGAAAATCTCCCATTCCAGCTAGTTTTCCAGTTTTGAGCAAAACATAAAAAGGAACACTTCATGGTAGGCATTACCTCAAAATGGCAGCAAGACAGGATGTCAGTCTGGGTGGCACTTCCAAAGGTTGGAACAGATGCAGCTGTTTCATACACAGAGGAGACATTTACAGTAAACAAAGTTACTTGAACTCAGCCAACCCGCTGAATGCTGTTAATGTAATAAGAAATAATTCAGAACAGTGTGCAGAGGTTACCAGGCCTACATCATAGTGCTCCACAAGGAAAATAATTTTGAGTGGTAATTTCTACTTTCTTTGGCCAAAGGTTTAAACTGATTTGAAATAAAACAACTATCTTCAAAGTCTCTCCTTCCCACAAATTCTTTAAAGTCCTCTTTAACTGGATTTTTTTTCCTGAGCTCACCGCATGACAGAGCATCAATAAACATGTCTGACTGAAGTGGTGGAAACAGGGTTAGTCTGCCCAGGAGGGGAAAACATTCCAAGCATGCCTTCTTCCCTCTCTTGTGCTGCTCAGTCGGTTAAGTATGAGCTGTCGGAAAAGCCTAAAATTATCCCAAGTGAACATGACGCGCCTGGATGCTGGAGTTAGAAGAAGGAGGCTCCACCCACCGACCATGTGTTTCTTATCACTCCTGTTGCTGCGTTTTGGGGTGGAGAGAGAGGAAGAGAGAAAGAATAGTGTAGTTGCTGGATGGGTCGATGGATCGGATGGGTCTCCTCAGTGAGTTCATTTCAATGCTTTAACGAACGCTTTGTATGGGTAATTTGAAGGCCCTGTGCACCAGCTTTTTGCTCGGAACTCGCAGAAATTTGGCAACTGTGCCCTGGTACAGGCTGCTCCTGACAGGTGCGCAGAGTGCACAGGATGGGCAGACGAGAGGCAGACGGCAGAGGCGCAATGAACCCCAGTCAGCGTTCCGAGCTCGGTTGTCTGCAGGATGCGGCATCTAGCAGCCACCATGGCGGTGAGCAGCTCCCGACGATGGACGGCCGTCACCCCGGCAGCGCTGACAAGCGGCAGAGAAACGCAGACGTGGGGGCGATGGGTCGGGCATCGCCTGCCACGGCGGCACCAGAGGAAGTGAAGAAGCACCAGCACAAACACAACTTGAAACACCGTTATGAGGTGATGGAGACTCTGGGGAAAGGCACCTACGGAAAAGTGAAGAAAGCGGTAGAGAGAGCAAGCCTGAGGACGGTGAGTCTTGTGTTGGCCTTTTCTTTAAATTAATATGATAAAAAAAATTGCCTTACATGAAACCAGTTTCACGCATTGAACTTCTAAAGTGTGCGCACTCGTTCAAAAGCTTACGTTTTATAGACATTGTGAGATGTTGTTTTTTATCTTGTAACGAGCTGTCAGGAACTTGCCTACTATACAATATTGATTTGGAGGTGATATCCTCTTGGGTGGCATGAGGGTTTGTGTGTGTGTGTGTGTGTGTGTGTGTGTGTGTGTGTGTGTGTGTGTGTGTGTGTGTGTGTGTGTGTGTGTGTGTGTTTGTGATGCTGGACCCATTTCTTGCTTCCTGTGCTGCCAGGCTAAGATTCCTTTGGTCTGACTCACTCAGCACTGAAAGAAAGGGATAAATTCATTACAATAGATCTCCTTCACCAGCAGTCTGACCCCCTTTAGCAAAAACTCAATAACACATGCAGGCAAACACAGACATGTACTAGAGTCAAGAGTACATATTCCTATAAAATTTTACATTTTAAATATCTGGGTTACAAACAGTGTGGTGGTAGATTAGTTTTATTAATCATGGGTTTATGTCTACCATCAGGCCTTAATCCCTGCCTCTTCTGTGACCCAAACATAAAGACAGAGACATCATCAGCCTTGAATTAACCATTTGATCTTTTAGTAAACAAACACATGGCGATAGGCATAATCTTTTTGAAAATCAGATTGTGTTAGTGAGAGTTTTACAGTTCTTCTGCTTGTTACTTCCAGTAACTCTAAGGTTAAGATATAAAAGAAAATAACAGATGGTGTAAAAATACAGACAAAAAATACTGATAAAAGAACAGAGAAATGAGGGCAGCTATGTATTATGCATTTGCATGCAAAGTGAGGGTTTGGTTAGACAAGGGGAAAATACCAAATTCCTTGAGCCATCAGCCAGCACATACCAGGGATTCTTTCAAACAAAATGGACATTATTTTTGGAAACAAGACTCAGGGGCTGTTGTCTGAGTTTTGGAAGGAGAAAGAGGGGGAGAGAGTTTTAGAGCAAAGGGAAGAGGAGGCAAAATCATTGGTTTTAGATTAAAGAGCTGACTTAATATTGTCCCAGTAAAAGATCTGAGTTGCTGTATGAGTTGGTGCACAGGACGAAATGAAAAGACAAGATGATAAATGCAGGGTCCTGGCTATGCTGCCTCATTGTGAGCTTCACTCGTTTATAAAGCTGAACCATATTGATAAAAATGACATAAAGAGTGCTGCATTGTGCTTTTTTTTATTATTACATAACTTCTGAAGATTTGTACATGTCATGGTTTCTGGGTTTTGGTGTGTGTTCATGCTTTAGGTTTCCGTTTTGTCATGTTTGGTTTTCCCCTCTTGTGTTCCTGTGATTTCTGTTCTGCCTCATTAGATCACCTGGCCTGATTAGTCATCCACTTCACCTGTGACTTGTTACTCCCTCAGTGTATAAGTACCCCTGGTTTTCTGTTGTTCCTTGTCGGATCCTCACCATTCATCATCATTTCACCCTTGCCTGTTCCCTCTGGTTTTTGTTATGTTTTACCTGTTCTGGATCCTGGGAAACCTTTTTACCTGCACCGAATCTGCCTCCTGCCTGACTGCCTGCAATTGGGTCCTCACCTCCACCTCCGCCCGCTACACGTGACAGTACATCCTTTAACTTGTGTTGCCACATATGGAAAGAAACAACAATTTTGCATCAAATCTATTTTTCCCTCCAAGACAAAAAGTGTATTTTTTCTGCTCCTTCGATCAGTCCACTTTAAGAAGAAAATTTTATCTGGAAGATCAACTTTTTTTTTAAATCTGTGAAAATTGATACTCTTCTCGAGTTACTCTGTGAAGCTGCAGCTGCAGAGAGGTGGCCCGATCCTCTTTCAGTTTAACACAATCTGGCAACCAGCAATCCTAATGGATGGCTTTTACTGAAAAAGAAGTGCCAGATAGCAGTATAGACTTTAGAAATCACTAGTTCATACTGCTGTAAGTGGTTACTCAAAGTGGCATTGAGAAAAATGTCCCTTTTTGTCTTGTTTGAAAAGCTTCTTAGCCAAACACCGGAAAGGTGTGAGGACTGAGGAGGGTTGTGTTAGTTACAAGTTCTTCTGACCAATTATACTTATTGCCTATACATATTGTGCTTTTGTGTTTTTCTTTAACTGAACTGCAATGGCAGTGGTCTGTTCTGCCATTACTCACCACCACCATACACCATAGTAATGCCCCAAAAAAAGGTCTTAATTAAAAATCAAAGAAGATAAGCTAGAGTAACAAGTTGGTGTCTCCATCTCCATACCTTGATACTCAACAAGGAGACATGAGAGTAGTATCACTGTTATGAAATTATTCTCAATATAGTTCCAAAAATGTTTGATCATCACTTTAACTCAGCTGCTTGGCTTTGTCCAGTTCCCCATCAGCAACTCGGGGGAAACATCTGTAGCTCCTGGCTTTAAAATGGACAGCTTAAGACTCTGTGTTTAGCTGAGTGGTGAGGAACAGGGTCTATTGCAAGGAGCCTGTGTAATCTAGCTGTTAAAACTTTCACAGATGCAGCACAGACCGTTAATGATGCTTTAGGGACTTTTTTAGCAACTTTTGTGACGCACAAGTGTGTATTTGCATGTGTGTACATGAGCTTGTAAGATAAAAGCTCACAGGGGTCATAAACTTTCATATATGACCTCACCTTGGAATAGCTCAGCCACGGAAAGCTTTGTGCACATGGGAAATAGTGTTGTTGGCAAGATGCATCCAATTCCCCGGATCTTTTGTAATGAATAGGAACGGGAGAAAAATGTGGTCTGTGGGCTCTTTTTCACATGTTCTCTAGTAATATTAAAGCATATCTGATTACGTTTGCATGACTCATGCACATTGCTGCTCATATTTCAACAACGGCGACAGCATTTTTCACACGCAGCACATTATTTAGATGAACAATGAGGCTTTGTTTGTAAAAGGGATACTAAAGATATTTGCACACACTAGGATGAGATCATACAAGTTCACACATAGCCAAACTTCCTCTACATGCATGTGCCCCTTTAAAACAATGCTCTTAGTGCCCTGAAGGGTGAGTAATGCCCAGAATGTCTTTCTTCTTTGTGCTCTGCTGCTCATGCACTGATTATTAAGTTTGGAGGGGGTGCGGTGGCAAAATACTAAGTTTTTACCCGAGTCCACATACTTGTGCATACTTAATCCATTCCTTTAATCTGTTCCGTTACATTCCTCATGCATTATCCTTCCTCTTCCTTGCAACTAATCCTTGGCAGAAGAGTTTGTTCAGCGCTGTTTGTTTGTTAATCTGATGGTAAGATTACATAATAACTACATGACCAAATTTTTCATGAAATTTGTTATAGAGTTATAATAAAGGGAAATAAAGGACTAATCAAATTTTGCAGATCTAGATGACCTCACTTAAAACTGTATAGATGGTGTGTTGCCCTTGGCGTAGACTTGTTTCCATTTAGTGTCATTCCAGCTTTATATTTCCTTTCCCTCCTCACCTTGCTTCAGCTATTTAGGTCAGAAAATCAATAGAGCTTCCCAACACTGGACAAGCGCCATGCAGTTGATAACTACAGAATATATTTGATACAAACCAATACCCAGCATCCACTGCCCCCGACTAAAGGAGATGCCACGTTAGCCTGGAGTGTGTGATGATGTGGGAAAATGTCCACATATAGCTGCTACATGATTATAGAAAAGACACAAACTTAAAAAAAAACGACTCAATAGCATCTCCATCAGTTGAATAAGGTCAGGCCAGTCCCAGGAGTTCGCTGGTGTTTTTGTGCCATGTTGCATAACCACTGCAGTTGACAGAGCGTGTGAACTGTGTCTTCCAGCGTCATGTAGATGTTTTCCAACAGCTGAGAATGCTGTAGTTGTGACCTTTAAGAAAACTCAGCTCAACCATAGGGATCCTTCAGGGGTTGACAAGATATACATCAGAATGAGTTCTGGATTTCAGCCTCACAAATGAGTTTCGCACTGAGTTGATAAGCTACACCTCTAGGTCTCTCATTATCCATTGTGCATTTAGTTTCAAAATTCTTTAAATTGAACACCCAGTTATCAGTTTGCCTCTGTCTTGTATGGTGCCATTTCTGTGACACCTGTCAACCTTCTGCTTCTGAACTCACATCACAGGAGACCAGCTTTAAAAGCCTCATTATCACCTCTAATACCCAGAGATTTCATTTACATACAAGTGTGTGACTATTGTCTTTGTTTAAATGTATGGGTGATACAGTACTTTACCTATTTATCCAATTAAATGTTTTTTCTAGTGATGAAGTTGTGGGAGAAAGATAAAAAAATGTGTCAGCTGTTGAGGGGTCTGTATGTACTGGTACTGTATCTTTTCTGAAAGTGGGCATGAATAAAACTTTACCACCTAAAACTAGTACTACCACATCACAGCACTCTTACAGTGACCTAATGCTCTTTTCTAGCTGTGCAGAGTGAGCTGTCTCAAAAAGAAATCAACAGTTGTTTATTTTTTTATCATGTTTAATCACAAGATTGTTCAACTTATGTGTGAGTTGAAAACAAGCCTTCTTAAAGTATGTACATGTTTAACTCAATGCTTCCAGGTGGCAATTAAGTCAATCCGCAAGGAGCGCATCACTGACGACCTGGACAGAATTCACATCCAGAGAGAGATTGAGATCACCTCCTCACTCAGGCATCCTAACATCATACGGTTCCATGAGGGTAAGACTGCAAACACAAATGTGAACTGGTTTGAAATACCATAATGAATTATCCTGCAGGCTAATTAACAGATGAATGTTTTACAGGCAGACACACAGGTAAAGGGATGGATACATAATTCATATGAAGGCATATCCCCTCAAGTTACATAAAAGTGCTTACAGGAGTGTTGTGCAATAATGTTGAGGGATCAAGAATTACAATGGCAATTCTTATTATTATTATTTGAAGAACATCAGTGACTTAATTCATCTAAGTTTCTCTTATGTGTAAAGCTTGATATGGCTTTCTTCTCTGGTCCACAAACCAGGATATTTGTCCATGAATAATTAAAATCACATCAGTGGCACATTGTTACATGGGCGACATATTCCCTGCTAGGATCATGAGCAATATTTATTTTATGCCAACTCTCTTGAAACTACAAAAATACTCAATACAGCACATAATCTATAGCAGAGAATAGTTTTTAACTAATTCTATTTATATTTTCTGGAAATGAATAAGCCTAAATAAGTTCAAGTAGATGTTGAATCATTTAATATTGTACATCTGAGTTATCTGAGCAGTTATAAACTTATTAACAAAAAGTTTCTCGTTTAGTATCCAGAGTTTATATTTGTTCACACTAATTGTGCAAGTAATAGTGTGAGCAGTTTCTGTTTTCATTCAGGATTAAACAGAGATTTGGGAAAAGCTGATTTTACAGCTTAAATAAGTAGAAACCAACACAGCCATTCATTCAAATACACTAAAAAGTCAACTCAAAGCATCCTCTGAAAGAATGCCCATTAAAAACATTTTATATTTACGATTGTTAACAGTTAATATTACAATCCTTTTTTTTTTTTACTGCAGATTTGAGGCATTCACTAATATAAACATATCTCTACATAAGACTGGACTGTGAGTATTCCCTTTGTGCTGTGTTGACAGTGTTCGAGAGCCGGGATAAGATTGTGATAGTGATGGAGTACGCCAGCAGAGGAGAGCTGTATGATTACATACAGGAGAGGAGACGACTGCCAGAGACAGAAGCCAGAAGCATCTTCAGACAAATCACATCTGCTGTCCACTACTGCCACAAGGTCGCTCACACATGCCACAGGAGTTCAGTACAAATTAGGGCAGCACATGCATGCACGTGCTGAAAATTCAATTTGGAATAAGCAAATACTGTACTGCTAAATCCACTAAATCCTAATCGTTACAGCTGAAAAACTTGACTTCAGTTTTCTGATCTTTCTGGGTTAAGAGCGCATTAAACTGACTGCTTTTTACAGCCGCACTGACATATTTTGCTTCTAGTTCTAATTGACTGTAAACTTTAGCAAAGGAGCTCATTATCCTGATTCTTTTTTTTAAATAGTTGTTTCGTACATAAAATCAACCCCTGTGCCAGCAAACAGGAATTATCAGGAAAATACATAAATCCTATTAATACACAGTAAGAAGAGCGGTGTCTGAGAGTCAGCTGATCTTGATGTGACAGAGAAGGTTTTGTTTTGTTTGGCTTCTTCATGAATCCCACACACTAGCCTCAGATTATCATTCACCTCCTGCAGCTTTGTAGTGTGCAGGCAGGAGGGGTTTGTGCTCCTACTGCCCTTCAATGCTGTCCCAAAATAGACACGAA
The DNA here is from genome assembly GCF_017639745.1 of Melanotaenia boesemani. Lineage (NCBI taxonomy): Eukaryota > Metazoa > Chordata > Actinopteri > Atheriniformes > Melanotaeniidae > Melanotaenia > Melanotaenia boesemani. The sequence continues at coordinate 13,761,931 of NC_055694.1, forward strand.
TGTTCTGGCATGAATGAATTATTGAATGTGGCTCGGAGGTATGCAAAGCACACAGAGAGATTTTCAAAGCTTCAAGAGAGAACATAAACTGATGTGATACTGTCCAAATCATGCCCAGGCCGTTTAAAAGAAAAGAAAAAAACTATATAAATATATAAACTAAATTATAAACTGATTAAACACATATTTATTTATCTATTTGTGTCTGTACCCTGAAAACAATGTCTACAGTCATGGATCATTCTTTACACCAATGTGCACTAAGAAGGATGTAATTAATTAAAGAAGCTTTTTGAGGCGGCCACTTTTAAAGCTTCTCTGCATCTAACAACTTCCTGGGTGGCCACACTTATCTATTGAAGCTTTGTCTCTCTTTAAGAATTACTCCTCACTCAGTATCAGTGAAAAAAACTTGATCCTGCAACATGGTTTTCTTTCTGTTTGATGTTAAGTGTTCTCTGGCTCTGCTCCACCAGGCTCAACAGCTGCCTCTCATTGAAACCCAGGTGCTTAAAGCAACACTACATAACTTTCTAACCTTAAAACTTTGTGCTTCTGACTTGTTTGGATGGCACACTGACATTCCTTATCCAAATATCTGGAGCCGTTGTTGTCCTGCAGGGTCTGATTTCTTGGCTGATTTCTTAAAGAAACACAAGATGATATCATTGGTGGAAAGGATGAAAAGAAAGAGAGAAAGTGACAGACCCATAGATAAGACAAATTATCCTGCGATTAGCTTGTGTTACGGGTTGTCAATTTGCTCAAATCTGCCAACGTTTAGTAGTGTTGCTTTAATACCATCAGGGGATCAAATGATCATCAGATGAATTAACTTAAACAAAGCCTTCCATCTGTCTGATAACTTGTCAAACTTTTCCAAGCACACAGCCTCACGGTGTGTATTTGTTTCCTTGTAGAACGGAGTGGTGCATCGAGACCTCAAACTGGAGAACATCCTATTAGATCAAGATTTGAACGTAAAGGTAAGACCGATAAGCCCTCTCATAAGACCACTGGCACATTTTGGAAAGGTAAAAGAGGGTTTCCTTTCAAAAGCAAACTATTTATTGCTACGCTTAAACACATATGTTTCCTCTCAAGCGCATGATTGCCAGAGAGCTAAACACATTATGGGCTGTTATTCATCATCTGTATCAATATTAACATTTGACAGTTAACATTAACAATTAAGATTCTTGCCCACGCTTTTTGTTTTTGAACACAAAGATGAACACTCTTATGACACAATGGCTGATTAGTTTAAGGAGGGAGTTGTTTTCCACTGTTAAAATAAAGTTCCACAGAGCGAGCACTGGAATACTTTCACACCTCTAAAATAAACGGCAAAGTGCACGTTCAGAACATACACTGGAGCATTTTCCGCCCACAATAATGATATATTATATTTAAACTATGCACATTGAACCTAAGCAAACACAGTACAAGGTCCTATAAAATAACCTAGGGGATATTTTTTTTGCCCTGTCTGGATAGTACTGCCCTTATATGGGAGCTGTGCATGGCCAAAGGGGAATGCAGGGAATTCAGCAGGGGATCTCGGTACTGGTGCCAGACGGAAAGTTATATATATGCTCCATGTGACCATCAAATCAAAACATTATGTGTGGACCACTCAGCAGCTTCTCATTCATTGCCTACTTTATCACCACAGGTTCGCCACACTGCCTGTTTACATAATCTGCTGCAGGAAATGATCAAATTTCTTTGTAATGCATATGTGTGTTATGTCTGCACATCTGTATAATGTTATAAGATGACAGGAACAGTGGGATATGTTATGTAAAATTTTGGGTCTTGGTCAAGTTTAAAGTCATGCACAGTGTAATGCAAAGGTATTTGCATTACATAGCTATTAATACACTAGACATAACTTATGTTGGATAAACACTAGGGGTTATACACAAGTACAAGGAGAAAATCTTGACGTTAAGTTGAAATTAAAATTTTGGCCTGATGTTTTGAGATAAGATATATATGTTGTACACACAAAACAATATCAAGAAACATGTTCACATTACATAAAGTTATCAGTTCAGAATAAATAATAACCATAAGCTGGGTTGTGTGCCTACCGTCATTTTATGCATGTAAGGTCTCTGTTTCTGTGTGCCATGGAAATAAAGCTGTCATGCTGAATATTTTTAACACCAGTGGTTCTGATAGTGAGCTAGTGTGCATGGCAATAATCTCTTTAGATAAAGATGAGGCACAATGTGTCTGCGTATGACTCCTTGCAAACTCGAGTGAGTGATTTTTCCGTTACGTGAGCTCGAGCCGCCTGATGATTTTGGCCCCTCTTTGCTTTCTTCGCTCACATTCGCACTGGCAAAAGCTCAGCATACCTATTTTTGGCTTACATAAGAAAAATAGCTTTGGGTTGTTTTGTTTTCACCACATGACTCCAAGTTTGCAGAACAAAGTCACTGAAAAGGAATCCAGATTGCATGTAGAGAAGAATGAGTGAATGGATTTAATGAAAAGTTCATTACCTGATTTGTCCGTCATGTCATGTTACATTACAGGCATTTAGTAGACACTTTTATCCAAAGCGACTTAAAGTGGTCAGGCAGTAGCGTTAAGGGTCTTGCCTATGGACCCGACTGGAAGGTGTTTATACCCATATCCTGGGGGTAAGCGAATTCTGGTCTCTTGAATTGGAGACGGATTCTCTAGCAACTGAGCTATCCAGCCACCATGTAGTTTAATTAGTCTTTGTTGGACACAAGCAAACACAAGTCTGTAGTAAGACAGGTGCTCTTTGGTGTGACAAGTAGTTTATTTATCCCTGATCAAACTTTTATTCACAATGCATGTATTGCACTGGAATTGTCTTCCCTGAGTACACTATGTGTACATCATAGTATAAGGAAAGGTTACAATGTAATATGAGATCAATGTATGCTCTTTTTCTCTGCAGCTGGCTGACTTTGGCCTTTCAAATAATTTCCAGAGGGGTACTCTTCTGCAGACCTATTGTGGAAGCCCACTCTATGCTGCCCCAGAGATAGTGAAAGGGCTTCCATACCAGGGGCCAGAGGTAGGTTAACACACTGGCTGGAAAACTGTGTTCAATTTTTGGTAATTCTAGGTTGTTTCATCTCAAAATTTGGGTTTAAAAGACAATTAAAACTCTATGATTGCTTGATTTTTTGTTTTGTTTTTTTTGGGGGGGGGGGTTATGATAAATAACCAACAAATAAATATTAGACTATTTTAATACAAAGGAATTCTCACTATCCAAAGAACGATATAACCAGTTTACTAGTTTAGGGAACAACACAGTTGTTCCTGCAGCTTCTACAGGTTTAAGTGTGTTGTGTTTTAAAGAGCTATCATTAGAATAGCAGTATATTTTTCACTACATTTTGGTTAATTTGATATTTTTAGAAATTTAGAAACCTTGTCTTTACATTTAGAACAAGCATTTTATAAAGAAAAATGCCGCAGATATCCACCCTTTGTTGCACTGTTATTACAGTAGCCTAGAAGGGACAAACCAACACTGATTTTAGAGTAGGTCTTATGTGTGTCCACAATACATACAGACTTTTGCAAGTGTGTATTTTTCTTACACACTTGCAAAGTTGGGGTGTTTTCATTTGGTTGCATTCTGTGATTTAAGCCCCTAGATGTCACCAAATTCCACACATGTTGGTATTGTAATTGCACAGCAATAAGTCAGTACATGTGGTTTGTTTGAAGTCATACTATATTTCATTAGTTCCTGTTAGCCTTACAACTACAACAACAACCCAAAATAGAGACTGAACATTTGATGGAAATAGAAAAAAATGAAATAGAAATTAAACAAAAGTGCCAGTAAAACAATGCCAAATGAAGCAGAATAGCTGACAATATAGAGAAATTCTAAAGCATCTCTCATTGTGTTTGTGTGTTAGGTTGACTGCTGGGCACTGGGGGTGCTGTTATATGCACTGGTGTACAGCAGCATGCCATTCGATGGGGCCAGTCATGCTAAGCTTACAGAACAGATCATCCAAGGCCGCTATTGCAGGCCCAACCCCCCCTCAGGTAAACACTAACAATGTCCATGTCAGTGTTAGTGTTGTAGTGCTGTCATTGCTCAGAGTGTTAGCTACTCAGTCAGTTTCTCTGCTTTAATAACTGCTGTTCCCTCCAGATGCCTGTGCTCTCATTGACTGGTTGTTAACAGTGCGTGTGGATGAGAGGGCCACAATAGAAGATGTGGCCAATCACTGGTGGGTAAACTGGGGCTATGAAGACATTGTGTGTGACTGTCCTTCATCTCCACACCATGAATGCCCTTCCCCTCTTCTGGCTCGCTACATCGATTGGCAGAATCAGGTCACTGCTGCTGGCAAGTTGACCGTTGAACCGGGGTGCCTGTCTTCAGACTCATCCTGTCCTCAGCTCACTTCAACCTCTTTTTACTTCAGCTTTTCTCTGAAGAATGACTGTGGAGAAGGAGGAGGAGGAGGAAGGGTACGTGGAGGGATTTCAAGCCTCAGGAAGTCACGTAAGGAGAATACAATTCCCCAGACTGCACTGGGAGCTTGTGGTGTTTGTCCAACAGCTGCATCTTCTGCTGCAATTTCCTCCAGTTCAACCACTGAAAGAAGGAAACCCAAGGGCATCCTAAAACACCAGAGGAGTTTAGATTCTGTCTTCCACAACCCTCCTAAGGACAACTCTTCCTCTGAACTGTTTCCTACTGTTCCCCAGCCTTATCGGACACACACACTCACTCATACACATTCTGATGTCTTGTCCACAAGCCTAACACCGCCTTCCATGTTCAGGCAGCCTTCATCCAAGGTGCCCAAGAAGGGGATACTAAAGAACTTATATGTGGGGGACTCGAGTTATACTTCATCCTCTGAAAGAAGAGGCTCAGGAGTAGAAATTAAAGATGGCAAAACAGGCTTGCCAGACTCCCACAAGCAGCACACCTGCCGTTCAGCAGCAGAGGATAGTCCCACTATGTGCACAGAAGCGGTAAGGAGACGGAAAGGTATCCTAAAACGGAATGGAAAATTCTCTCGCAGTCTGGATCTTCCTGACAAGCCCACTTTGACTCCCTCTTCCACCCCTGCGATACTTCCTGAGGCTCTGCAGCAGCTCTTACAGGCTGCTGGGGACACTGAAGGCCGCCGTAGCCGTCCCTCCAGCGTGGTGAGTGAGGACAGCCTCTTCTCCTCTGATTCATTTGACCTGTTGGATCTCACCACCCAAGTCACGTCACAGGATTTTCTGCCAGGAGATTCAGCACAGCAATTGCAGCTCCGAGGAGCACTTGGAGCCCCAGAGAACTGAGGCAGACAAGATGGAAGAAGACAGAGAAGGACATAAGTAAATGCTAGTATCAGAAAAATGGTTGACAAAAAATTAAGTGTGGCCAAAAACTGGGTTTCATGCTGTTTCTTTGGTTCACTTGTATGTGATAATCAGTGCCTGTCATCTGGTAAAGACTGAACATCTCAAGTTCACTGAACATTCAGAGTAAAGCACTTTTTTGACATATTTGTTTGTATTGAATTATAAATTAAACAGTGGCTATAGACTGCTTAACTGTTTTCTGGACACAAGCCAATACTAAGACTGACAATTGGCACCTGAAGGCAACCCACTATCTGCCAATGAGACAGAAAACTCTATTTGTCCAACTTTACCTAAACAATAGATCCTCTTATTTAGATCTGACAGATTTCTACTCAGAAAAGCTTTGAGTATCTGTGTCATCTTTTGAAATATGAATTGATGCATCATTGAATGAAAAGACCTGTGTGTTTCCTCCCACCTGGGTTTTTTTCAGATACAAAACTGAGAACGGTGCATTAGAAACCAGCTTATTGAATGGAATTACAATCTGTTTTACAGGTAGGAAACATTTGACAGGAGCTATGTAAAGTTTCAAATTCCCAACTAAGATGCCATGTTTTCATGTTTTTCTGTGTTTTGTTAAACAGTGGTTTCGTGCTGTAATATTAGACAGTGTTGTTGCACCATTGTCTTTTGCAGTGAAGCATTAACATAGTTTGCTATTTATATTGATGTGCTCAACTTCAGCTTTACTGTTGATTTTGTTTTACTTTAAATTTAATGTCTCTGGCGGGAAAGACTGCTAAACTAATCCTCTGTAATACTTTGTAGCAGCACTTACTTTATGGGCCTTATATAAACATTGATAAATGGTTTCAAACACGCTATCATGTAGTTGCAAAACGACACTTTGACTGTTCTCCGTTGAAGACGATGTATCTTTTTGCAGCAGTTTCTAATGTTTTCCTCTTTCTGCAACCTTCTTAATGTTCAGACTTTGTAAGTTCTCACAATGACTATAGTTGTTGACAGATTCATTAATAAGCCCATCTGTTTCCAACTACATCAAATAGAGTTATAAACTTTTGTATAAACCACTTGTAAACGCTAAATAGGGAACACAAAGAAGAACCGGAAGTAAAGTGTTACCTTGTTCACAAGGTGTTATTAAGTATATCCTCACAGTGTTGTACAGTGCACTGTTTGCTCTTTTGCACCAACACACAGTGTGTGAATAGCATATCAATAGCACTGCTTTTCATCACAAGACCACCTGTGCGTCTGTGGAGTTTTAAGCTGCTGTGCACAGCAGATGTTTGTTATTTTAAATCTGTAATTTAAATACTGTGAGAAAATGAATATTAATGGTGTTGAACTATTTCTTACTTTTTAAGGACTGGGAATAAATAATGTGAATCTGATTGTTTTCTAGTTGTTTTATTGCTGAGTGAACGGAAATGCGTAAGATGATTTGTGTCATGGTTATGGACTTTATGTTTATGTATTTGGATTTCTGGTCATGTTTAGTTAGTTTTCCCTTGTGTGCTGTGGTTTTCTGTTACTGCCTCGTTAGTTCACCTGGTCTGATTAGTCATCCACTTCACCTGTGTCTTGTTACTCCCTCTTGTGTATAAGTACCCCTGGTTTTCTGTTGTTCCTGGTCGGATCCTCACCATTCAAGTTTGCCTGTTCCCTCTGGTTTAAGTGTCTGTGTTGGAGCCTGACAATAAACCATTTTCACCCACACCGATTCTGCCTCCTGCCTGACTGCCTGCATTTGGGTCCTCACCTCCTCCAACGCCCGCCATTCGTGACAGATTTGGGGGTTTCACAGAACAAAGAAGCAGTGAATTCAAGGGAAGCCATTAAGCTATGCATTTTAGCTACTTTCCACTTCTTGTGTCTCCACAAACACTTAACTGTATTAGACTGTTTTATGAAAGTTTGTGTACTTTAATAAAAACCCATCTGCAAAAGGACAAACTAAGTGGAAAGGGCAGAAAAGGCTTTATGAAACATTTTACTAACGTCATGTTTTGTTTACATTCTTGCTCACTTTGTATAAAGAGAAGGCTACAACAATGCAGTTAGGAAAATGTGCAGGGAGTCACTAACCATGATGCATACTTTCCTCCTTCCTTCCTTTTGTTTCCTTTATTTGCTTTCACAAAATTTTTACCTAAACATTGTGCCTTTGTTTTGTAAGCCTCTCATCTTTCAAATGGAGAACCTTATATCTGTCTCTCAATATATCAATGTCCTCGAGAAGCTGCAGGATAGTAGATCTTGAGGACCGGAAGTCAAACCTGTAGTTACAGGAAAAACCTTGTCACTACAGGTTTGACCAACCAAATTCGCCAGCTAACTAAAATCTCCTCAAGCTTAATTAGACTAATTTCTGCCTTTTTTAATGTTTATGTTTCAACAATACTGAAAAGAAAAAAAGCAAAAGAAGTCAGCAGGTCTTGTTTAGATGTGAACGTATCTGGTAGATAAGTGCTCTTATGCTTGATCAAGACTTCATTTTAATCAATGACTACACGTTGTCCTCACCCCGAAGCAGTAAACTAAGCCCAAATTGTCCATTTATTCATTTTCTATACCTACTGAATCCACTTGAGGGTCACAGAGGGACTGGAACTTATTCCAGCTACTATCAGGCAGGTCCTTCACAAAGACAAAACAGAAAAAGAACCGCTCCTGCTCGCCCCCAGTGTGAATTTCAAATAGCCAGTTGATGTGCATTTTTCTTTGTGTGGTGGGAGAAAGTACTTGGACAGAACCCATGTATGCACTGGGACAGGGGTTCCCAGCTCCAATTCTCAAGAGCCACATTCCTGTAGGTTTTTGATGTGTCCCTGCTCCAAAACCACCTGACTCAAATTGATCAGTCATTGGGATCCTCCATGCCGGGGATCTGTGTGCTCTGTCTGGGTGTTGTTGCTGCGGTGATCGTCCTTGTCAGGGTGGCTGGGGTCCTACACTGCAGCCTTATGGCTGTGGTGTGGGCCCCGGTCTGCCCTGATCGGGGTGGTTGCAGTGATGGCAGCTGCTGTAGGGCATGGGTGGACTGGCTCCTGGTGTGGATGGATCCCCATGATATTAATATTGTTTTCTCACAGCAGCATCAAGCCAGATGTTTATCACTTTTAGTGTTTAATACTTCTTTTAGTACAGAGACAGAAATCAAGGAGTCGTGTGCAGAATGGGGGTGGGGGGGTGTATCTGGTTTGTGTGTATATATGCATGTTTGTGCGTGCAACTGTATGAAAGACTGACCTGCTTTTTTTTGTTGGCCCAGCATGAAAAGTGCTTTATAAATAAAGTTTGATTGATTTAAAACTCAATATGCTGTGGGTTCTATTTCCTATGAGTCAGGTGTGTTGAAGCAGGAAACATTGGAAAATCTGCAGGACAGCGGCCCTCGAGGACCGACTTTGGGCACCCCTGCACTGGGACAACATGGAAACTACATAAGGCTCTGATGAGATTTGAACCAGGACTCTTTGTCCTGTGAGGTGATGGTACTCCAAGCTCAAACCACTTTTCTAAGCAATTGCAACAAGGATCTGACACAGACCAGAGGAAAACCTTAAGTAAATACATTACCAATCAAATGTTTGGACTCACATACCCATTAGATTTAATGGGTATGTGAGTCCAAATATTTGACAGGTACTGTATAAATACTGTATACACTGTATATGTAAAAACAAAAGTCAGTCCAATATCCAAGTGCTGCCAAGTGTGTGCAAGTCACAGATGTATGAATTTTACCACATTGTAAAGGTGTCTAATCAGGCTTTCTAATACTAGTATTATTTAGTAATACTAATTAGTTTTCTTGTGTGAGAGTTTAACAGTCACACAAAGATGACTGAGAAATGCCATTTACTTTAACGTCTTAAAAGGACTTAATGGCCGAAGATGTTTAAGTATTTCAAACATCTGCAGTAACTGTTAATGCAAACCAACCAAGGAAGGGGTTAAAGTTTTGCTGGCCAAGAGGCTTTTTGTTGTGTTCTCTCACGTGTGGATGGAAATACCGATCAACAAAAGCAAACAGATTTTGCTCATTAAAGGCTGCTGACTTGGGCTCAGGCAGTTAGAAACAGTGGTATTAGAGTGGAGAAATCCTTTACTGCCCTCCTGCTTTGTTTATTACTATGCACAAAGCAATACTGGAAGTTGGCACATACAACTACTTTGTTCTATCTAAAGTCCTCTCTTGAAGCATCACTAATGTAAGAATTCTGAAATATTAGCAGCAAATGTGTTAATTTTAAAACACAGTATTAGGCAAGGCAAGGCAAGGCAAGGCAGTTTATTTGTATAGCACATTTCATGTACAGGACAATTCAAAGTGCTTTACATAAAACAAAGGCATTACAGATATTTAGAAATAGTAAAAGGCATCAACACATAATCACAATAAAATAATAAATTACATTAAAATGATTAAAAGCAAGATAAGTTAAAAAAGTTAACATGCAGATTTCATGCATAGGCACATGAGAAAAGAAATATTTTTAACCTGGATTTAAAAATGTCTACATTTGCTGAAAGCTTAATCTCCACTGGCATTTTGTTCCACTTGTTTGCAGCATAACAGCTAAATGCTGCTTCTCTGTTTAGTCTGGACTCTGGTCTGGACTAGTTGACCAGAGTCTTTGGATCTAAGAGCTCTGAACATATCACAGATGTATTCTGGGCCTAAACCATTCTGGGATTTGTAAACAATCAGAAGGGTTTTAAAATCTATTCTGTGACTGACTGGAAGCCAGTGTAAAGATTTCAAAACTGGTGTGATGTGTTCAGATCTCTTAGTCTTGGTTGAAATTCTAGCAGCAGCGTTTTGAATGAGCTGTAGACATTACATTACAATCATATCATGGTGGCACTCTTCAGTGCACTACGAGTTTAACTAAAATGATATCTAAGATTGAAAATGAGGTTAATTATAGTAGCATGTGTTTGAAAAGTAGGGGCTTAATTTTGTTTATAATACATATATATCTACTTGGTTTGGGTACATATTTCCTGGCATACAACTGAACATACTGGTATGTTAGTTTGTTTATCCACTGAATATCCTACATATGTCATGTTTCATGATCTTGGTTTGTAGTCTTGTCATCAGTTTCTGTTTAAATCATGGTTTGGGTTTTTGCTTTTATCATGTTTAGTTCAGTTTGTAGTTTTCCCTCATGTGCACATTTTCTGTTCCTGGTTCGTTAGATCACCTGATCTGATTTCTCATTCACTTCACCTGTTCCTCATTACACCCTTTGTGTATATATGCCCCTTGGTTTCCAGTTGTCTTTGTCAAGTCCTTGTGTTTACACATGTCGTGTCTTGGTTCCTGTTTTGAGTGCGGGAATAAACCTTGGTAAACAGCATTATTCTGCCTCCTGCCTTACTGTCTGCATTTGGGTCCTCACTTCCGCCGCCACTCATGACAACATATCCTAAATAGAGCAACTGTCTCAAAGATGCGAAACTTTATGTATGTATGTTATGTATGTTATGTATGTATGTCATGACCTGAGTCAAATTAATGGTCCATTGTGCAAAACTTGACAACAAGCTGTTGGATCAATTTTAATTTAATCAAGTGTGCTAAAACAGGGAAGCACCTGCAATCTGCAGGTCAGTGACTCGCAAAAATCAAAGTTTGAGGTCCCCAAGTTTGGAGAATCTAACCCAAGATCTGAGCAATGATGCCATCTTGTGGCCATTTTGTGTAATTGGCAATAGTTTTGTGGCATGCAAGCCACATGCACACTATATATCTGTGGGTTCAATAGCACAGTTACAGACTTTTTTGTTTGTTTTTTTTCAGCCAAAATTGATGATTTAAAACCTATTTTTATATGGAAAACAGTCTATCCAGTGCTTTATTCAAACCTGTGGCTTTACACTCCTTTCCTGGGGGTGAAATGCATCCATTTTGGCATTGAGCTGTTAGTATAGAGAACTAGAAGCACTCAGAGAGCGCAGAGCTCTGCAAAGCCATAGGGTCACTCACCTGAGAAAATCTCCAAAAAACTATATATCATTGTAAACTAATTATTTAATCAACAGTACACACACACACAACTAAATAAGAAGAAAACAAAACAACAAACAAGCAGAACCAGCTGCCACTGCAGCATGACTGTTGAATCTGATGCCTGAAATGTGAGGAGTTTCCCATGGTTCCACACACCACTCCCGCGCATGCTCTTGTTTTTTTTATTAAAATAAATTCAGATACTCCCAGTATATTCACATTAGCATAACATCAAAGTATCACAAAATCTCGATCTAAAAGACATCTGGAGAAATTAGCTGCATTCTTTCACTCCATGAAGTTTAAAATTTGTTATGGTTTATTTATAGGAGCGGTGAATACTTGGTAGCATTATTGTGAAACACACAAGTGTATATTTGATGTTTTTTCTTATGTCAAAATACATAAAACCTTAGACTTGGAAGAAGGTGTACTTTAATTTTTTTTACATGACTGTGCAAACATCAATATCAGGTGGTTCAAGTAGATGAACCTGTTTAGACATAATAAAACCTTTACCTGTTTGTGTAATAAGTGAAAATACACAGGCGAAATACTTATGTAATGATCAAATTTAGAGGTCAGTTTTTGTAGAAACTGTCATTTTGGCAAGAAATGATAATTTAGTTTAGTTAGTTTACTTTGGTGTAAAACTGTTTTCTGTGTAAAACTATAAACTGCACCAAAACAGATTTCACTCCTGTGACCTTGTTTCTGAGACAGCTGGCATCCAGCAGTGAGGTGATAAAGTTTAGATAAAGTTTTGTTATATTTAAAGAGTTCATTTCACTTCTTACACAAATCAAGTCCAAGAACTGCCATTCAAAGTAATGAGGAGGTCCATTAGGGCGCGGAAAGGTCTCGAGGGTTGAGGTTAGCAACCAGACAGACATCATAGCCATCGTGCATGGCTGCCCGTCTTTCCACAACTGTCCACACTTTGTCTACAGGGTCCAATTCCAAAATCTCTTTGGTGATGATCTCATGACGGCCTGCAAAGATAGTGGTTCACTGATTGCTGACCAATATCTAATTTCCCCAAAACACTATGTTATCAGTGAGCTTAATTTCCCCAACTCTATGGCAATCAAAGTATGTCTTATGCATGTTCAACAGAGAGAATTTAAGCCTGCACACATCATCTCCAAGCCTACGTGGTGGAAATATATTTATTGATGCATAAAAGCAGTTGAATAAAACTGACACTGACCGGCCCCCTTGTAGTATCCACAGAGGTAAAGCTTTCCTTCTACCACTCCTGCGTTGGAGGCGTTAGTTCGAAGAGAGAGTAGAGCTGTGGGGAGCGTTGGTCCTGTCCTCCAGGTGTCTGTATCTGGATTGTAGATCTCAACAGAGCTCAGACAGCGGCGTGATTGTCCACGGTCCTCTCCGTCACATCCTATACCACCTGAAAATACACACAGGTTCTGTATGATCACATGCAGAATAACTATCTATACAGTAATGTATACAGTAACATGGTTTGGTAAACTGACCTAGTATGTAGATTTCTCCATCGAGGATAGCTGTACCACAGCGGTATCTTGAGTACTTCATCCTGGCACGTTCTGTCCACCTGTCTTTGCCAGGATCAAACTGAAACACTCGGTTACTCAGCTTGTCAGGCTCATCATCTGGCTGATCCTGACAAACGGGGGAAGAGATTTAGGCATAGGTGGGAAGAAAAAGATGTGAAAATGTAAAGATAATTAAGAAATAGAAAAACACTTATTTGTGTATTTGTGTGGTATTTATTCATATGTTTCAACAAATATATGCGATTTATTCAATCTGATTTAATTCTGTCAGTAGATGGTGCCAAAGTCTTGTCTCTCGAAACCTTACACATATTTATATCCCTTTCAAGGGATTGTATTTTTGGACCACTCTTATTGTTATTGATTGTTTACATTTTCACCACTGCTGTTTTTATATGTTAGGGAATGCTTATTTCTCAGGGCTCTTAAGAGCCACAAATAAAATCAATTTAACATGTCTACAAAATATTACAGCTGGCTAAACCACAGAGAAACAGAAGCATTTATCTGCTTTAGGTTGGCCTGAACCTGCCCACCAGCAGGGATTAAATACAGTTAATTTAAATAATGAACCCAGATAGTCTTGGTTCTGCAGCACTTTTACCAAAAAAAAAAAAAAAAAAAAAAAAAACTAAAAAAAAAGAAAGAAAGAAAGAAAGAAACTGGAAAACTTAATTTTGTACCTGTGGGGTCCAGCCCCCCAGAACATAGAGGAACTCCTTCAGGCTCACAGCACAGTGGCAGGCTAAAGGAAGTGGTAAAGGGGCAAAGCTGAGCCAGCTGCCTCCTCTCTTCAGTGACCATCTCTCCACGCTGTTAGTGATCACATAGTGATTTCGCAACTTCATTTGACCACCTATCAAGTAAAGGGCATCCCCTAAAAGCCCAAATGCATACATGTCCCTGTAGGGTGCTGAGCACAACTCTGCCCAGCTATTTTCCTCTGAGTTACTGTACCTGGAACATAAAAGGCAGCACAGAGTTAGAGCAGGGCCATTTGGAAATAGGTGTTTATTTATTTATTTTTGTCTAATCTATACACACCTATAGAAATCTACCCTCTTTATCCTATGTCGATCCTCTGCCTCTACAGCCACCACTAGGTTGTTGTCGCGGGTCACTGCTCCTGCTGTGATCTGCCCCGTACCTCCACATCCACTCAGTGGAGAGGGAATGTAGTAAATCTTTCTACCACGGGGTGCATAGCAAAAACTGAGGTCAGCAAGTCCCCCACGTCGAGAAGGCACACCCTCCAAATTCACTCCACCCAAACACAGCAGCAAGTCGGTAGTCTCCATGCCATATCGAAGAGGTGGGCGAGGCGGTGCTGATGTCTCACAGAGACCTGAGATCTGGAGAGCAGCATCAATCATCCCAAAGCACTCAGCATCCCGTAGCAGCACCTAAAGGTTCATCCATAAGCAAAAATGTCTGTCTACTCAGCTTTTAAAAAAACATAGATAAGGAGTCTTGATTTTCATCACTCCAATCACTTCTCACCGGGTTCCTCCTTCTTGCTTTCCGGAGAAATCCAGGGTCCACGAGCTCTAGCCTTACACGTCTGAGTAGCTCCACAGCCTGGGATTCACTCTGAGAGTCACCCCTGTGCTTCTCTACCCAGCGCAACACCAGCTCCAGCACAACCTCCTCTTGTGATATGTTGAGATCATCTGAACCCAGCAGATCCCCAAGGCTTTGGGCATCCAACTCAAGCACTTCTTCTTCGGCACAAACCTTAAAAGATACAAAAAGGCTGCAATAAAACAACAGGCAATAAAAAGGGGAAAAATAGGGAGAATTAAGACAGGATGGATGAATGATCAAGTAAAAAGATGTAAAACACTGAGCTGGGGAAATTATCAAGGGTGCAAAAGTTTTTCTCTGTCTTTTCAGGTGTTTTTATTTATAATACTGGGTAATGATTTTTAATGGCTCCAGCTGAAAGGAAATTACAGTATATTTGACCCTGGATATCCCACCTGTCCAAAGTGTTGACAGAGGTATCTCAAAGCACAGTCAGCGAGATCAGTAGCCCCAAGGTCTCTGGCCCAGTGGTAAAGACCGACACAGTTTGATGGATCCATGCAAGACTCCATGTGGTTCTGGCACAATCTTAAATCATCAACAAGATGGAATAAAAGTTAGTATTTCTTAAATATGCCTCAATATATTTACTGGCTGTTGGAAAAATAACTTTCACACCTAAAGGCTCCATCTACATGGAGCAGGAAGGCAGCAGCAGTCACTCCCTGGATGTTGGTGTTGGAAAGGGGGAGTTCAGCACGGTACATGTAGTTCAGGAGCAATTCCAGGCTCTGAGCAGGAGTGTCTCTGAGGGCCACCTCTCCACCTCGGGTCTCCCTTAGACCACATGTAAACATTGCCTGCACACCAGGACTTATCAGAATAGCGTTTTTCAGAACATCATAAACATGTTTGTTTCTAACACTTTTGCAAACCATGGCTTTGGATGACCCTGCATGACCACTTTACCTGGAAGTAAGGGCTGAATGCAGACAGCACCACCTTGTGGCAAGGGAAGGAAATCCCTTCTGCCAGCAGAACCACATCAGTGAGCTCCATGGCTGCTCTCATCCTCTCCAGCTGCCTTAGCAGAAGTGAGCCATGGTCTCCCTGAGCAGAGAGCTCAACCTCAGCCTCCATGGACTGTCGTTCTGGACGTCTGCAGCACTTCTGTCAGCTCAGAGAGAAACACTGCATGGTGATGCCAAAAAAAGCAGAGAAAAAAATAGATAAAGGCACTCAGAGAGCACAGATCTCCACCAAACCATTGGGTGAGAAAAACCCCATACGGCCCAACAGCCCATCCAGTACCCCCTATATTTTGAACCTTCTGGATGACTAGATCCAGAATATCAACATGATCCGGGTCAAGCTGTGATAGAAATTATTGTGTGAGCTTGGCCTAAAACTTTATTAAAGCTGTCATAAGATGAAGCATTACTGTTACACTTACAAATTATCATGTGGCCTTTTCACACTAAAAACAAAACTTACAAATGCTGGCCAGCTCTATTTGTAGCTTCCCCTTTTTCTGTCTACTAGCAGGGGCAGAGATCATCTGCTGTCTCAAGATGAGTCTAGTTCCGTTTTACAAAGAACTCTCTCAAAGTTGCCCCTAGCAACCGTCATTAATAGATATCCCCATCGAGTCATGCAAGATGATGATGATTGTTGGAAAGGGCGTGATCAGAGATCTATATAACTTTGTGACACTTCCTTGTTTGATCAGAGAGATATCTCTCTCGCTCGACTGCATGTTTTTTATTATTTCTCTTTGCTGTAATAAACTTGTGAAAGACAGTTTGACTCGGCATCATTTTTGATTCTCCCCACGAAGATTTTTCCAGCACAAAGCAATGTCAGATTATAACATCTATCATGATGTCATCTTGTCTTTTTTTTTTTTTGCCAATGATTCTCGATATTATCTGATGGGTTAGAAATGTAATGACAAAATTATCCAGTAACAGTTAAGAATCCTTTAAAAAAAACATCCTGGAACCAGAGAGTGGTCCGGATCACCCTCAAAATGTAATCATTTGTCCTTTATGCTATTTCTGATGTTTCCTGAAAATGTAATCAAAGTCAGTCCATAACCTTTGGGGTTGTGTTACTAACAGACACACAGACAGAGGAAAACTCAGATGGGGGAGAAATGATCAGCTCTTCTTACAACAACAGGACAAAGTTAGAAGCAGACATCCTTGACAAAATGCTGAGGCAGTATTCATCTGTATCAGCATCTAGAAAACGGCCTGTTGTGGTGTTTAATAATGTTTTATAATGTTTAATAACATTACATCCCTACACTGAATGCAAGGATCTTCTATGGGACCTGCATCAGTGCCAGAATGACCTGGCATGCGTTCATTATTGAGCTGTTGACGTGCGATAAAGAAATCAATATCAGCTGATATCAAAAGTTTAGTTTCATTGCTTTAGCATTATATGATGCTTTTTATAGTTTTCTGTTTCCCTTCATAACATAACACAACACAACACAACACAACATAACATAACATAACATAACATAACATAGCATAACATAACATAACATAACATAACATAACATAACATAACATAACATAACATAACATAGCATAACATAACATAACATAACATAACATAACATAACATAACATAACATAACATAACATGCATGTTTAGCAACAATCAAAAAGAAGCCCTTCAAACTGTATGTTAGTAGGATACCAAGTGGTCTGTTCTTTACATGTTGTGCACGTGTACTGATTCCCCCCCTGAGGAGGTGAAGTTGAAAATGACACTGTCACTTCATGAGCTAAACATACACAAGTCACCTCAGAGGCATGCACAGACAATTCCGTGTCAGTAATAGCATGTTAGCATGACTTCAGCAAAGCACATGAAGCAAAGCAGTTACTATACCAGTGGTGTCCAAAAATTATCCCAGGCCAAGATCTAGAAGTTTCTTAGCTGAGATTACTTTAGTTTTAATATTTTAAGCCACATGGAGGGTGGTTTATTTTTATGTGCTGGCAGATCCGTCCTATTCGTCCAGGGGGTTATTGCATGGTCACGAGTAAATAAGTTTAAAATAGACCAGCACGTTCCAGCAGAGCTGTTGGTCTGTTCAGGTTTCTGGAGGGGAATGTGCCATCAGTCCTTTTATTCAACCATGTATCACTCTATTTTGTAAACCTGGGTTTTCATTTTAAAACCCAGGTTTACAAAATATAGTCTCTAGCTTGCAAAATGATTTCAAATTATCCAGATCAACAGGAGGAAAACAAGAAGAACTTAGTCCAAAGCCCATCACCTCAGTTTTAGAATCATTAATATAAAGAAAATTCAGTGCCATCAAAGATTTAATGTCCTTCAAACATGTTTGCAGAGAGTTCACAAAATACCCATCTTTGTTTTAAAGTGGAAGATATATCTGGCTTTTATCTGCATAACAATGAAAAGTGATGGCATGTCTCATGAGAATTGATCCAAGGGGGAGCAAATACAAGGAAAAAAGAATTGGGCCGAAATGGATCCTTGTGGGACTCCATATGATAGTGAAACACAGGAAAGCTTGCAATCCCCTTCACGAACTGAGAAGGTTCGGTCTTTTAAGGAGGACCTGAATTATTCCGGAGCCACACCTTTTATGCCAACATAATGTTCCAAAGGAATAAAATTGAAAAAAAGATTAAAATATCATGGTCAACAGTGTCAAACACAGCACTTAAATCCAGTAGAATAAGAACCACACAGTCACCAGAATCACATGATAGAAGAATATTTTTAAAAACTCTTAAAAATGATGATTCAGTACTGTGTACTGCTTTCAAACTGGATTGAAAAATCTCAAGAACATTGTGCTCATTTAGGTGTGGAATTATTTGATTATAAACTATTCTATCATCATCTATATTTAACATTCAGTACAAGACACTGTAGCTTGTAGGTCTCTCCAGATCTCTATCTAACCAAATGACTAGCTGTTGGGCAAAGCTGAAAATTGGAGTTAGAGAAGATGACCTTACTCCAGTCTTCTGTTGTCCAGTTCATGACTGAAGTAAGACCTCAGGCTGAGATCATTTTCAAACCTCAGCCTGAGGTCTTTGCTTCTCATTGATTAAGGTGAGTTTTGCATGACTCCAGTCCTGCCTGTAGGGACCTGATTCCATCTGTTCTTGTTGTGCACTTCACCCCAGTCTCGGTTTGCCACTGTGTTAACTGGTCACTTATGTCAGTCTATGGTTCTTGAGTGACAAGTTTGCAGTCATTCCTTTCATCTCAGAGTTGTTTTTGCTTTCTGCCAGACTGTAGTTTTGTTGTCCTGGTAAAGCAGAATGAGATGTGCTTGTGTAGGAATTAAATTTTTGGTAGTCAAATACGTAATACTCAGAGATACTGATTTAAGAATAAATGGCAGTGGTCTCCTTTTTTTCTGTAAAATTTCCTGTTTGTAATTTGGTATGGAAGCTGAAAAGAGCCAACTTATGTTATTATTTCAATATAACAAAGTGTGTTTTGCCATGGACAAAGGGTTAAATGTGTCCAATCAGAAGAAGGCCAGTGGGGTATTTGCTCATGTTATTAGCAGCAGAGCTATACTTGTATCACTGGCATCTGATTGAAGTTTAAATGTCAGCTGGCAAACACAACCAACCTGATGTCTTCCACAACAACTGTCATGTTAGATTTTATTTGAATATTTTTTAAGATATCCAAGAACGTTAATCTACAGTATCTTTGGTAAATAAGATATTCATCATAGTCTTATCATGCAGGAAAGTTTATAGGCAGTTTATTGGCAGTTTATTGGTAGTGCGGATTAATCAGTGTTTAATATGCATGTACATGAACTGGTCTCCACAGCTGAAATGTACTCACTTGTATCAGTAGAAACTGCTGTTAACTTGCCAACTCTGAGTCCTCCTCTCCATCAGGACCTTTGGCCTAGTGTTTACCGCAGTGCATAAATGTGTACAGACAGTGCCCGGCCAAAAGTCAGATGTATTTCAGATGACACACAATCTCTTACTACATGGTTGAAGCTCCTTTTGGCAACTTTGACTGTCTCTAATCTACTTGCAAATGACTCATACAAGCATGACACAGCTGTCCATTGCAGGTTTCTCCCATTCTTCTTGACACATATGCTCACATTCAATTTGGTTGGATGTGAAGCATCCGTTCTTAGACAGTCTCAGACCTAGAGATGTTCCTGGATTATACCCAGCTACAGACAGCACCACCTGGGAATTAATTATTTTTTTGTTTTAGTTTTCCTTAAAGCAGCAATAAGCAGAAATGAATCATTTCTAGATTGAAGGAATTAAAAAATGGCTATGTGAAGAACTAGAAGTGTAATTTCATCTGGAATATAACATGCTGTCACACATCGTCTCTTTGTATTGATCTCCAGGTGTGTGTTTACAAGCCGGTCCGGCAGCACGTTCATGTACATTCATACGAATCACCGCCTACTCTCTCTTCTCAGAACCCTCGGCTCTCCCTCCCTATAAAAGGCTACAGCAAGAAGCACTGGCAGCATGTATTTTGAAAGCAAAATGGCAGAGAGTGGAACAAAAATTTCACCTGAAGACGACCAGGATCCGACATTACCTTTAAAAAAACAATGGTCTTTGTCGGATAAAGAAAAAGAAAGTATTAACATTGGCCTTGCGTATCATAAGATAAGCGAGCTAAAGAGGCTACAATCTGACTCAGAGCTAACTCTTCTCCTGGACAGGTAAGTAACGACATAAACTTAAGTGACTTTGACAGGTTCCACAAAACGATGATATTGCTTTGCTTAGTGTGCTTGCACTTTGCACATTTGTTTGCAGATGAAGTGAGTGGGGGTGGGAGAAAGAGGTAGAGGAAGGTGTGGCTTATGACACACTTTGTTTTCATCTACAGGCAGCGCACAACAGCAAACCTTGTGGTGAAACAATTTAGCTTTTTGCCCCTTTGAGTCTCTCTTGCATTTTATTTAATGTGAACTGTTGCCTGTTCACATGTAAACTTTTGCCACAGCCTGAAAAGATTTCACTCATATTTTTCTACATCCATCTTTCCCTCAGTCCATATGAGTCTTCTGCACTGGGGCAGTAAAAACTAATCTAATCTAAATCTGTCATCATGTTTTACTGTATGGATGTATGGGTTTTGCACATTATGGTTTGAGAGTCATGGTTCTTAGAAAATTACCAGCAGGACACCATCTGCCTTTTAGTAAAGAATGACTTCTCTGCTGAATGACCGCCTGCTTTCTCTACCATTAAAACCCTGATTGGTAAAGGGCTTGCTTTGCTGTAAGGTTGTTCCAGCCTTAATAAAGAAACTTTGGCTCTCATTCATAAAAATTAATTAAGATGCTTTGTCCCTGATTTCTCAGACCTTTTAGGCAGATAGGAAGTCTAATGGTGGTTTCAGACTTCATCTGTTTGATAATGATGGAGGCTGCTGTGTGATCTTCCTTGTCCCCTGTATCTCTTACCTTCTCCTTTTAAATCCATTCTTTTGTGGAGACTGAATGCTTTAGATGTAGGTGTGTGTGTTTGTTAATCATTATCTTGTTTTTTGCTTTGTCAACATAATATCAAACTGTATTAAACCTAATTTCCATTCATATCTAAAGATGACATTTTTTTGTTGCGACAAGGTCAGAAAAAAATAACAACCTCCTCACCTCTCCAACCACCTCTAAAAATAGCAATGCCTCCAAAAAAGTTATTAATTAACACAAAACCATAAATGACAACTCACCTCTTCATTCCAGCTTATCTCACTCTTTGTTCTGTGATAAGAGCTAATGAAAGCACTGATGTGTGTGGCAGCATCCCACACTCAGAGTTTATCCCACATAGGATAACAGAGAGTTTAGTTTAAGATTGTTTGTGCTTTCTCATCTTGATTATTCTGGGTGTTATTCTATGCAAAATGAACATACAGAGTTGAGTAAAAGTTCAAACAGATCTTCTTAATGACACACATCAACAAAAATGTGATAATGAAGAAACAAACACTGTATTTGCTGTTAACACAACTTACTAGAATTACGTCATGAGCTCAAACAAAATATGATATGAAGCATTCTTCCTGCAGTTTCTGAACGCAACACATTCTCATAGTGGAAATTTCCCTAAAACAGGACGCACAAGCACAAAACCTTTAAACGCGATCTAAGATTAACATCAAGCCTTGCAGCAAACATGTTGGGATCCTCACAGTTAATACATGTTATCCTTTCAGCTGTGTTTGGTTATCACTGGTCAATGTTCCAATTTTAAACAGCACTTAACATGTGTGTAGCAGGAGCCAAGGTTAATATGTGGAAGAATGTTTCCTCCAACGTTCATCCATTACCGTTAGTTATTTTTGTCACAAAGTGAGTTGTTCTTCTGTGAGTGAGTACGTGTATGGGGCTGAGGCAGAGATTTGTTTGCCAGTGCAGCACACAGCACGTTTTTTTTCTTTTGTAGTATAGCTCATTTTGAACATGTCAGAAAAACGTGACATAAAAACAAAACACAAAACACAAATAAAAACAAAACATCAACAAGCAAACAAAGATTACTCATCAAATCAGGAATGCAAAAGCCAATTTCTTCATTAATATAACAAGTAATGCAAAGAGTAATGCCAAAGAAATCTGGAAAAACATCAGGAAACTAACTGGAAATTGTGCAATGAATGGGAGCATCAGAGAAATTCAATTAGAAGAGGAGGCGTTCATGACCCAAATAAGATTGCATCGGTCCTCATTACCTATTTTTTAGATTCTGTTAAGAACTTAACACACTTAACAACCTGCACACATAGTATCAATAAATAATGATGTCTTGTTTTTTTTGTTTTTTTTACCTGTGTACCATATCCCAGCAGGAGATGAATAGGATAATCTCTGGTTTAAAGAATTCTAAAACCAAAGATGCTTTCTGTATATATACAATTTTTCTTAAGAAACACAATCATTTATTCCCCTTCTTAATAATTTCATAAATCAATCTTTAACTGAAAGTATCTTCCTAAATCAATGGAAATTTTCAGTAATCATGCCCATTTTTAAATCTGGAGACCCTTCAAAAATGAGTAATTATGAACCAATAACATCCTCCCAATACTGTCCAAGATAACAAAAAAATGCATAGCTGAACAGTTGATTAAATGTATGAATAACAGTCCATTTAATCTTCACTCAATACAGATTAGATTTAGAAAACATCATTCAACTGAAACAGCAATATGTTATTTCTTAGAAGTCGCTTTGGATAAAACATCTGCTAAATGACTGTTGAATAGAATAGAATAGAAACTTTTGACACTGGCAGTCACCAGATTTAAAGAATAAATATTCATAATTTAATTTGTCTCTACATACTTTGCAATAGATGGAATCATATCTGGAACAAAGAAAACAATGTATACAACATTTAACATCTGCATCATGTGAAAATCATATATATATATACACACACACACATATATATACACACACACACACACACACATATATATATATATATATATATATATATATATATATATATGACCTCCCAAGTAGCTGTCCACCCAATGTACAATGCCAGATGTATGCTGATGATGCTGTTGTGTACATGCAAAAAAATCATTTCAATCTGCTCAGAAACTGTCATCCACAATGAGTGATATATCTGACTGGCTGAAAAAATTTCAATTACTTTTGAATGTGACAAAAAATGTTTGCGTTTATCTTCCCAAAATCTCAAATACTTACAATGAAAATCCTGCTGTGATGATAAAAGGAACAAAAGAAAGTTGGAGTGGTTTAAGTATTTATATACTTGGGTGTTAAAATTGACATAAGATTCTGCTTTAAACAGCAAGTTAAGAAAACTGAGATGAAAATTAAATGCAATATGTCAAACTTTAGGTAAATTAGAGATAACTTTAAAGGGGCAACAAGCTAAATTTATTTTACCGCAAGGTTTGCTGTTGTGCGCTGCCTGTAGATAAAAACAAAGTGTGTCATGAGCCACCCCCCCCCCCCTCGCCTCATCTGCAAATGAATGTGAAAAATCACCATTTTATGGAACATGTCGAAGTAACTTATAACATTTATGTTGTTACTTACTGTCCAGGAGAAGAAGAGCTAGCTCTGAGTCTAATTGTAGCCTCTTTAGCTCTTGCAGTTCTCTCTTATTTGGGACTGAAAGGACAATGTTTATGTCCCTTTCTTTATTCAAGAACTACTTCGCCAACAACCGTCATTTTTAGAAGCAGTGTCTCTAAAAATTTTGAAAAACTTTGAAAATACATACTGCCATTTCTTGGTGCTATAGCCTTTTATTGGGAGGAACGGCCGAGGGCACGAGCGGAGGAAAGTGGTGGTGATTCACATGAATGTACACGAACACACGGCCAGACCGGCTGGTAAACACACGACTGGAGATGCTATAGTCATGCTATACTCCAGATGAAATTACACCTCTTGTTCTTCACACTTCTAATTCCTTCAATCTAGAAATAATTAATTTCTGCTTATTGCCCCTTTAATTTTTGAATCGTCTGTTATTTTTTATTCAGTAATGTACATACTATATTGTATTATATATCTTGTACAACAAGCTAGGCCATGACATGCAAGACGGCTCTAACACCAATTGAAACAGCATTCAAACAAAAAAACAATTTACCATCACTGCAGGATCTTAAAAAACACAATTTGATGAACTGGTAAAATTTGATTATATATATAAACTCTATTCTGGTGTTTAAAATCCTTCATAGTCTGCCCCCTGCTCCACTACAAGACTTTATAAAGAAATTAGAAAATTCAAACAGGTCTGCCCTGGGCAGGTTTTAGAGGTGTTTGTCTCATGCTGTTTAGAGGTACCTTTGGACAAACTGTGTTTTCATGTCATGTCTCACAAACTTGGAACACAATCTTGCTATACACACGATTCCCACCCTTGGACTGTTTACTAAACATTTAAAATTATGGTTGTTGGAAAATCAAAATTGCTGTCTCACAACTAACATCACTGCGTCCCACTTTTCCTATTGTTTCTTTATCTTTTGTTTTATTTGTAGTGTTATGTGTATTTTTAATTTGTTGAAAACAGATCAGATTTGAGACCTTGTGTGACCTGAAGGATCAGTACAGGAAATGTGCCATATCTGGACATTGTCACTCATGCACTTTATCATGTAATACATATCACCTTGTACTTAGCACTTTAACATTATGTGATGCAGCATTATGTGATGTAATTTAGCACAGCACTTAGACATAGTAACCTAGATCCTAATTGATAGGGTACTCACTCTAGTCTCAAATCAATAATATTCTTATTTTTTTTCTTATCTCTTTCTTTTATTCTTATTCTTATTATTCAGTACCTTAATTTCCTTCCATTATTTTTATTGTGTTTGCCTGCCAAGGGATTAAGGATGTAAACTAACAATTATAATCCTGCATAGTTACATTATATATGTATATTAATATGCACTGTCCCTTTAAACAAAAAAGAAAAAGAAAGGAAACAAGCAGGTGAACAGTCCACCACATGCAAACACAAGCAATCAAGAATTCTTGAAGATTCTTGAACATGTCATGTTCAAAAAGGAATGGGAAGAAGTCTGAACTTATTATTTAGACCCTCTTTATACATCGACGCAGTTAACTTGCCAACAAGCCCAGTCAGTCAGCTCTCTACTCAAAACCCAAAGTGTAAAAATAATTACATGTATAAATATAATATCATTACCATACCACTACTATAATTAGTATACTTAGGCATACATATACAAACATACACCAAAGCCTGGATACACAATCCCATCAGATCTAATGGGAAAGTGCTCAGAAGACAGCTTGTGAACTTTAAACACATTCTGTACTTACATGCTTTTGATAAACCATTTCTTCATGTTTCACTTTAAACTCTTTCAAGGTTATACATTCTTTTAACTCCACATTCAAACTTTGCCACAGTTTGTTTCCACAAACTCAGAACTTGGTGAAAACATGACAACATAAAAGTTCGATGTAGTTTCAAAGGGGTCTCAAGTGCAACATATAGCTCTATTATTGGTGGTGCTGCGGTACTAAAGCATGAAATTAGTGTTCAAATGAAATATGTCATAAAAAATCTGTATTTATTAAGTAAGATTAAATAAAACACTGTAAAATATTACCAGGCTGTACAATTTTAGATTCAACTGATATGGGCATCTTGCCTACTTCCTCCAACACTCCTTGTCAATGAAAATCTTATCAAACCTTTACGGGCAACATGACCGATCATGACATTATAAAACCATAAAGAAACTCTATTTTGTAGCATATCAAGAACATGTTACTGATATGGTGTGCTGCATTGGAAGAAAAATTTATGCTGTTAGGAAAGAATGAAAACTGGAGAGAAATTTTTAATGAATACATTTATAAATGGTTGATTTAATTGTTTAATATTTTAATCTCTTGATGTCTGTTGTCACAAACATGCAACAAACCACTTCTGGCCTTATTGTAATTTAATTCTATGTATCCATAATGTATCCATTATAGTACTTATTTATTTGCTTTTACTTTCATTTATGTATTTGTTTGTATATTATTTATTTATTATACATTTATTATACAATATATTTGTACTTTATTTTGATCCTGTCTTTTTCCTTATTTTTTTCTGCATTAATTTTGTTTTTATATAATTCAGGCCAAAAGGGTTCATTTGAATTCTGGGATTAATTGTTTTCCAAGCTGATTTTAATTGAGTTGAATTTAATTTAACTGAATTGAATTTTTGCTTTTTTTTTCTTATTTGTTTCCAACAGGAATTTCTCCTTTTTTTTTTTTTTTGTTTTTGTTTTTGTTTTTTTTTTAAGAAAACTATATATTTTAGAAAACTTTATATTTTCCATTATTTGGCTGCTTTTTGTGAACAATTTTAGTATTGTATATAAATTTTTTTATCTTATCATTTTGATAGATTTTTGCAATCTAAAAAATCTGTTTGTCTTGAATTTTATGGTGTACTTAGCCTCAATCAATAGGGAAAGCTGTTTTAACAAAGACCCTATTTAACATTAACTAGCGTAACAAGAACTTCACATAGATTATTAAGAAGTTGTCTGAGCAGTGTGACTAATGAATTTGTGTTTTATGCTCACCTGGTCCAAAGGTAAATTACCTTTTACATACTAAGTTCTGTTGCTAGTTATACTATGGACCCATTTTAGTATCAAAGACATAAAGAAGAGATTTGTGTCTCTTCTTTAAGAACCAACAAAAATATGTAAGGTCTGAGTTTGTTCTGCAAGTGACTGTGTTTTAATTAGCTCATTTCACCTCTTGTCTTGTTTCTGATTTTTCATTACAGCAGCATGAAAACAGTTGGGCTAATTTCTCATAATAAATTATCTCCAAAAGGCTTAAAATTAAAATTCCTTTTACAAGTAAAATAAGTTTCTAAGTTTTTACTTTACCATTTTAAAAAGGTGAAAGCAAAAATTTCTGACTGCTTGGACCCAACAGTCAGAAATCATAAGTTTTGTTCTACAAGTACAAGTGATTACTATTCTGAAATAAAATAAATTCAAATAGCTGATGTCCACAAAGCAGAAGAATACTCTCAGAGATAGAATTCAAGATAAATTATGAAGATCAAATTGATCATGTTGTATTTAAATGGTAAAAGGAAGATGGATTTAATTAGTTTATGAGTAAATGAAAAAAGCAAACATCACGTCTTTAAAAAAAAAAAAAACAATACACTACTGGAAGTGATTACAGGAGGCAAAGTGATTTCCATGGTCTTCTTAACTGTGTCCTGAGCTGATCATCATCAGAAATCAGTGGATTATTTAAAGCTTTTGTAGAAGTAATTAAGCAAAACACACCAACAAAGAACAGAAATGCTCATAGCTGGTTTTTAAGGAGTATTTAGAGGCTTTGAAACTTGCCTGAGCTTTTTGTTGTACTGAGACTTGAGCTTAGGTTTATTTCATTTATTTTTTCAACAGCCATACACTGCTCACAGTTACAGGAAGAGAAAACGTATATGCAAATTTACAACATTTAGTCCAAGATAGAGGTTACAAAATTTAACTGGATTTTCCCAGTAGCAAATCAGGCCTCAGCTTTCTTGTAGAGAACAGAAATGTTATTGCTTTATCCTTAGAAGGGATGTTACGAAGCTACGAAGATATTATTCTTCAGTCTGCCAAAGCTGAATGAATAAATACCTCACAGTGGTTGAACTTTCTAAAAAAAAATATTACAATAGGCAGCAGAAGAAAGTCATGATGTTTGTTTTTTTTAAGACAATACAGTGTTAACAACCAGGAACACTACAAATGGGACAGTATAAAAATACATAGACTAAATAATAATAATAATAATAATAATAATAATTATTATTATTATTATTAAGTTGGTAAAGACATAGAAACAGTATACAAGGACAATAAAAATGAGCAACAGATATCAGAATTTGAAAAGTATTGCTGTTCAACCTGCAGTGATGCAGTGTGTCTCTTTTACATCAGATTTGCTTGTTTGGCCTGTAAACATTAGTTGCCATAGATTCTTTTGTGTTTTTAACTACCCAGTTGTCTCATCAAACTGTCTGATCCACCTTAATGCACTCCGTCATTTTTCAAAATACACCCAGCCATCATCATCATCGATATTTATAGCGCTATTTGAACTCATGCTGCTCCCACAACGTTGTCCACCCTGGCTGCTTCCACCACGTCCAAAAACTTGCCGTAATATTGGAATTCTGCCTCCCCGACCTCAGTAAAGCCTCAGAGTTGTCATCTCCCACATTTTGCTTCAGGTACGTTATTGTTATGGATTTACAGAAGCATCACTTTCACTGTCGCTGGATCAGAGATGCCTGAGAAAGTTTTTGATATTTGCTGCGTTCTCTGTAATCCACTTATGCAATACCAACTGTGAGCACTTCCTCATCGGCTGTAGGGTGTTTTTGAAATGCGTTTTTCCTCACAAACTTTAAATAGACCCCACACCCTCCCCTCGCATACCAATTGTGTTACACTGAAAATTTACATGTCTGCCATCTAGCGGTGAAAAGTGGTAAAAGGTTTAAGCTCTCTTTCTGGACATGTGGGCTGGGGCTTCTCGCTATTTTGCAACTTTGGCCCTTAGAGGGTTAATCATATAATCCAACACACTTGCATGCACACACAAACATGTTACCTTAGGTGTGTGCATGTAGATCAGGGACGTGTGGAGTGCTGCTGTCTCTTATGAGGACAGGAAAGGAACAGTCACTCCCACACTTCAACAAGAAACAAGACAGGCAGTCAGAACAGAACTATGCTGTGGTGTCACCCTTTAACTCTCTCTCCTACACACTAGGACCTCGAGCGGACAGCAGGAGCTTAAACAGACAGCAGCTGTCCAGACATCTACTGAATTTGTTCAAATTAACAAGGACATGAAGGAGACAGACTTGTCATCTGGAGAGTATGTTGAGCAGAGGGAGGCTCTTGATGAGTTACGTCTGGATGAAGTGGCGCAAAAAGGGAAGTGGTCCACCAAACCAACTCTGACTGAACGGGTGAAAGACTCGCTGAGGTAAAAGCAGAGATGAGAGGATGCAGTGGATGGAGGCAAATGAGAAAACACTGACAGAGAAGCTGATTTTGAGATGTCAGTACTTTAGAATATAGTATTTCAGAGACTGTATGTGTGGCTTTAGTTGTTTAACTTTTCACTCAACCTGTTAAAATGACCCATCAGTAAATGATTTATCAGAGCTTACATTATGAGTTTTATCAGAATTACTGATAAATAAAAGAAGACTGAAAAAAACAAAAACACTTGTAAAAAGATTGAAAAAGACTTCCAGTTATTTTGAAGAGGATTTTAAGACAGATGTATTCATATACACTACCAGTCAAAAGTTTGGACACACTTTCCCATTAGATATAATGGGAAATGCGTGTCCAAACTTTTAACTAGTGCTGTACAAATTTGCTTTTAACCCTTTGTGGGAAAACTCCTCAAACTATTTGTTCTTTGTGACAAGTATTAAAAGTGAACAGTAGTGTATTAATATTCTGGTATTATCATAAGTGTTGCAGCTTTACAAGGCAAGCTGATAAAACCCGTTGCAGATGGTATAGTTCACAGTTCTCATTTGTCTCCTTTCACATAAAATGTATTAAAAAGCATGCTATATTACTTGGTGAATAATGAGAATGCTCATTCTGTATTCTGTTATTTGAGCCAAACTAAAGAGCGTAATGGTGACACCCTGCAGTCTGATTGTTTTTATATTTCTGTGACTGCCACTGCAGGTGTTCGGTACCCAGGCTGAAGCTAATACTTTTGAGGTGGATTCCCATTCTCGGATGGTTGCCTCGCTACTCTTTCAGAGAAAATGCCTTAGGTGACCTGATATCTGGCTGCAGTGTGGGCATCATGCATCTGCCACAGGGTTTGTATCTATGGATATATGCACTGAAGGAGTTTTTCCACACACCATGAAAACTTTGCAGAGGTTTCATTTTTAAGGTACAGCTCAGCGTTGAGGCAGACTGAATAATAAATTAAAGAAAAACAAATAGTGGCATTATTTAAACCTTGCAGCATCATTGTCAGATGTCAGTGACATCAATCATTTAATCTCATCGTCATTAAAAAGAAGAATGTTTAGCATATTTGTTAAAAGACAGGCTGTCTTACTCATTTTGTTTCATCAGGTATGGCATATGCTCTTCTGGCTTCCTTACGTCCAGTGTTTGGCCTTTACACCTCCCTCTACCCAGTGCTAGTCTACACCATCTTTGGTACTTCCAGGCACATTTCTATAGGTGAGTGGGAACATGAGACTGAGCAGAGCAGTATTAACTGATTCATCTTTTTGTCTTTGTGCCTGAAAATGTGTCTACATAAGCCTACGCCCCGTGTGTCCAGGAACATTTGCTGTGGTCAGCATCATGGTTGGGAGTGTGACAGAAAGACTGGCGCCAGACAGTGACTTTCAAGGAAATGTGACTAACGGGACAGGAAGTATAGACATTGACAAAAGAGATGAATACAGAGTACAGATAGCTTGCTCCCTTACAGTGTTGGCAGGAATCTTTCAGGTGTGTTTCCCTGTGTTTCTGTTCTGCAAAAACATTGAATTTTCAGTGAATTTTTCTCTTTAAGGTCACCTTTTTCCACTTTTAAATAACTCTCTCTGTAATTTTCTATCTGTAGATCTTGTTGGGCATCGTGAAGTTTGGTTTTGTGGTTACCTACCTCTCTGAGCCACTTGTTCGAGGCTACATGACAGGATCAGCATGTCACGTGTGTGTCTCTCAGCTAAAGTACCTGTTTGGAGTCACACCAGGTCGCTTCACTGGTCCTCTCGCTCTCATTTATGTGAGTTTGTCATGCCTCATCTCACATTTAAACTCGGTCTTGAGCTACTTATACTGAATGATTTTGGAACTAATCATTACATGTTATGTTGAAGGGTGTGGCCAATTGAGACTAAAACTTTATCAGTCAATCAATAAAATTTTATTAGCATAACCCTTTACAATAATGAAAAAGTACTCAAAGTGCTTCACAACAGAGTCATAAAAAGTACATAAAAACAATGCATAAAATAATAAAATTATTTTAAAAAACATAGAAACACAATTGGAAAGTGCTACAGTGCTGCAAAAGTGCATTAAACAGACTAAATAGGAATAAATATTCATAGAATAATTATCTATAGCCATCTTTAGCCAGTTTGGAGTATCTAGAAGTACAAGGTGTCAGTGGTTCAAAATACACTAACAAGACAAAATGAGCTGAAATATGAATTCCTAATATCCAATTCACAAGTTGCGATGTCAAAATTTAGCCAAGAAGTACTTCTAGACAGATTTTCAAAGTTTTGATGGGCAATTTAAATGAGGGACTTTTCATGCAGCAGATGGAAGCTGGATCACTGGATTCAGGCCGAGCTGGCGTTGTTCTGTTTGCTGCTATCATTAAAGATGCATTGAAATCATTCCTGTGATCTGCACCATATTTCGCAAGTGTAAGCTGCAATGACGATATCTCTATTATTAAAGAGGGCCATGACCTTTATTTAGCATATTTTCTTATCAACATGTACTCCTCTGCTCATCTAATCAGCACAGGCTGAAGAGATTAAGAACCTGATGTTCTTAAAAAAAAAAAAGATGTTCTTTGAACAAGATTTGGGACTCTTTGGTTGCTGCTTGAGTAAAAGTTGATCAAGAAACTAACAAATTTAATTCATGAAATATTGATACTTGTTATTAAAATGAGAAATAAGTATTTTGATCACTTATTGAATAAATAATAAATAAATAATAAATAATAAATTGTATTTAATTGTAATTTTTATCACATCTTTGTGATAAAAGTGAATAAACAGTTGAGTATAGTTAAATATCTCCATTTAGTTCTTCAGTGATGCATACTTGAACAGTCAGATTTTAGTTCAGTTGCATTTTCGACTGGCTCGTGTTCAACAACATTAGTTCCAAGAACTGTGCAGGCAGTGCAATATTTTATACTCAAAGGTCCTACACACCTATAGACGTGTATTCATTGGGTTATCTGCTCGGAGTCAAGTGTTGCTGAACATTACTGATAACTGGCGGCTTCTTAATAATTTATGACAAAGGTGTATTTTCACCTGTTCTAATGAGGGCAACTGTACATGCTCACCTAGTTTAAAAGAAAATCATTTCCGAGAATAGAAGTAATTACACCTACAGTTTGCACAGCGCTATGCAATCAAATGTTGTTTGCAAGACTCATTTTAATTGTCACCACTGACTGCATTATGTGGGTTTTGAAATCTGCGGTTAATTGAAATTTTCTCTTCTTACACTGCAGCTAGAAGCTACAAGAGTTATTCATATTACTTAAGATGCAACAATTAGCAGTAGACTGTGACTCATTTTTAAATGGACTGCATTTATTTATCTCTTGTCTGAAGAGCTGCACCTCACAGACAGTTAGCTAATCAGGGTGCTGCATGGCCCATCTATGAGAAGTAAGGCCTGCTATACCGGCTGAATCAGTTTGTATTTGCCAGTGAACACTGATGATTTTTTTTCGTTAAATAGCTTCAATAGTAACCAATCAATGTGCAGATAATTAAATACTAGCAAAATATATAAAGTTGCATTACCTTGGTGGGAAGAAGAAAAGTGAACAAATCTAAAGAGATAAAGGAACAAAAATTAAAGTACACCTGTACTGCAAAGGCGAGGCATCAGCACAGTAACTCTGCATCCTTAATTTGTTTTCCAGGGTTTCTTCTAGTGATGATGTCTTTTTTCCTTCATTGCCTTCCTCACAGACTCTGGTGGATATCTGCAAACTGCTGCCTCAGACTAAGGTGCCAGAGCTGGTGGTCAGTCTGGTGGCACTTGCTGTTCTCATTGTGGTCAAAGAAGTCAATGAATGCTACAAAAAGAAGCTGCTGATGCCGATCCCCATAGAGCTTATAGTTGTAAGTCCTTTGCTTTTCCCCCAGTTCTTACTTTTTCATTCAAACACAAGGTGCAGTGATTGGACAAACCCACAGGGGGCACAATGACCACACTTATAAAACTTAATTGAGGGATTATTAAAACTTAAAAAACAAAAAAAAACAAAAAACAAAAGGGAGGTTTGGTATGTGTTGAAAGTACTGATTCTTTCCATGTAGTGATACTAAACTAACAATGATTTTATCTAAACAGATAATAGCAGCAACAATTATCAGTCACTTCTGTGAACTCCGCAGTATGTACGACATTGATGTGGTTGGAGAGATTCCCAGTGGGTGAGTTCATCTTTGTGGCTTTGAATGTTATCTATAGAGCTGTAGATAAGAAATAGTAATACACTAAAAAAAGACACACACAAAAAGTGATATTCGATAAATACCAAGAATCAAAGATTCCAGGTGTTTCATTGTGTCAGTAATAAAACCTAAGTCATTCTTTTTTTTTTTTTTTTTTCTTCCTGTCCCAGGCTCAAAGCCCCTCGTGCCCCAGATGTCACTTTGTTCTCAGAGTTTATAGGTGATGCCTTTGCTCTGGCCATCGTGGGATATGCCATCAACATTTCCCTGGGCAAAACTTTGGCTCTCAAATACGGCTACAAGGTGGATAGCAACCAGGTGAGAAAACACACATACACTCATGCATGTGGTAGATTCAGATAGTTGATACTCTTCTTGAATAAATCACCATTAGGAGGGATGAGTCAAAAACTGGTGATATAATTAGACTTTAATCCCTCCCAGCTGGTGATGACAATCACTCTACTGGAAAAATGACTCCGGATGTTCCTAATCAAGCCTCTCCTAGACTGCGAAAACACAAATATCTGCGCCGATTTATATTTCTAGTGCTGACTTCCGTTTTAATAAAATGGATCATGCCATTTTTATATTCTTATGTATAGTGCAAAAAATAACTTTGCTTTGACATAGCTGTCTCACAGTATTGTGTAATAAAGCAAAAGCAAACAGTCCTCATATTTCAGCAACAGATGGGTGGACAGTCATTTTAGAAATATGTCAGCACTCACTGACAGGGTTTTTAACTGTTTGCTTGTTTCTAAAGCTACATAGAGCAAACTCCTTATTGCTCTGCAGGTTTTGCACGTCTTTTGAGCGGTTTTTACTCGTAAATTACAATTTTCCATGTGAGAAATGGCTTTCCATGTTTTTTCATGTATACAGATCATGTATGATTTAGTAAATTGAATTATCTTATTAATGATAATAATGGATTAGATTTATATAGCGCTTTTTCAAGGCACCCAAAGCGCTTTACATTGTGTATCCATTATTCATCCACTCCTCTCTCATACCTGGTGATGGTAAGCTACTGTACGCGTGTAGCCACAGCTGCCCTGGGGCAAGACTGACGGAAACGTGGCTGCCAATCCTCGCCTACGGCCTCTCCGACCATCACCGAACATTCATCCACATTCACATTCATTCACCAGTGATGCCAACACTGGAAGCAAGGAGGGTTAAGTGTCTTGCCCAAGGACCTAACGACAGATGACTGCGGGAGTGGGAATCTAACCGCCAACCTTCCGGTCAATGGACGACCTGCTCTACCACCTGAGCCACCTCCGCCCCAGTTGTTCTTAATAAGTGATTTTATAAATGCATGCATCATATACACACATCCATGAGTGAAAGTGAATTACCTAAACTACATAGAAAGTAGTTCAAGGACCCATTTAAATCAGGGGAACACCATCATTCAAAAGATGTTGCATTTTGTCTACCAGATTTTTGAGCAGTTTTTTATACGTGAGACAAAGCAAATAAAATTAATGAGAAAAGTTAGGATAAATTAATAAGAATTCTAGAAAACAAGAATCTAGGATCACAGATAAGTGGTCTGTGTTTTCTTGTTTATTCATTACAACTACTGGTTATACATTTTTCATGCCAAGTCACAGTCCAGGATTAAGCTGCAATATCTACTTTTCCCTAGTAAATTAAGTTATATAATCATGAATAGATTTATACAAACATACAAAAATACCTAAAATGACCTGTGTTTTCTCTCTTTTTTTAAACATGCATTCAGCCATAAGAATTTTTATCTCACCATTGTTCTTGCACATATATCAGCACTTCAGTGTGCATGAGTCTTGTAACTGGGACCCTTTTCTACAGAGAGATGGATTGGTAGCACTCTAAGAGCAGGCCTGCTAAATCACTGATGCCCAACAAGCTTTATGCAATCAAGTGTATTAAACATGCTGGCAACTGTTCTCCGTATGGCAGTAACTCAATGTGTTGACATAGTCATAATGATAATCAACAATGTCCTAAAGTTATTGACAGGAAATGTTTTCACTGTCAGAGATCTGTAACAATTAATCTTTACATGTAAATGTGTTTGTCTCACATTTGTTTTTCTCCAGGAGCTGGTTGCTTTGGGTCTAAGTAACTCTGTTGGTGGAATCTTCCAGTGTTACTCAGTGACTTCATCTTTGTCTCGGAGTCTTGTCCAGGAGAGCACAGGGGGAAAGACACAAGTAAGGAAAAATGCTGATGTGAGCAGCACAAATGCAGTTCTGCTAAGGATTTACGTACTGTTCACATGCTTCGTTATTTCATGAAGTATAAGTGTAGGGATGTAGATGTTATGGAACCCTCAAAACAGGAATACAATCAGCAGTCTCAAAGGGTAAAGCATCTCACATACATGGAAAGAATCTCCGCAGTCAGTTCTTAGAGCTCGGAGTTTTCTTTTACTTAGAAATAAGAGATTTTCTTTACGTTGACAAACAGCACACCAATAGCAGGGTGGTTCACAGCATGCATCACCACAGTTAGCTTCAGCAGTCGCATACTTTCAACCTGCATCACATCTCTGTCACCACCACCACGAAGACGCAGCACCTAAATAATTATTGGTTAAACCATCCTACAAAAATATGGTGTCCCTCACATTTCTAAATACCAATAAACTACTATTTACAACATAACTTCCTGGAAATTATTTACAAACTACATACATTGTACCTAGCTAAACTTAATACATAACAAAAAGCAAAAGTAACATTCACAGAAAACAAACTAATCAAAACCCCCATTCACTCCCATCCCTCTCTACTCTGACTCCTTGGTTCAGCCCAATCAGGTGCTTATTGGACAACTTCCAGCAGCTTGGGTCCTTAGGCTGCCCTCATGTGTGCACTCCATGAAGTCACGCCCAGCAAGACCTCAGAGAGAGAGAGATGTTAGTGACTTTTCCCAAAATAAATCACAACTACCTCTTAAGCAAAAAACAATGTGACAATATATGGAACACATTCGCCTTAGTGAGGGGGCTGTCACGCCACACCCTCACAATAAGAATTAAAGCCATCATTTTTTTTTAAATGTTCGCAGTATTGTAATGGATTAGATCTGATACTGGGGTTTGTTTTAAGACCATCTTTTGCATTGTTTTTATGTGGTTTGTCAGATTGCAGGTGTGATCTCCTCTGTTATTGTCCTGATCACAGTTTTGAAAATAGGTTCCCTCTTTGAGGCTCTTCCCAAGGTAATGCATTTTCAAGCCATTTCTCACCGTTCATCAATATAAACTCTGACAATTTTATAACCAATAGCATTATGGGTACATGTGAGTTCAACTGTATGTTTAAATCCTCAGGCTGTATTATCCACAATAGTGTTTGTGAATTTGAAAGGAATGTTTAAGCAATTCACAGATGTGCCCTCACTGTGGAAAACCAACAAAGTTGACTTGGTGAGACTTATTCTGCTTTATCAGTCTTCTTGTTCAGCTGAATATAGTTTACACTTCACTGTATTTGTCCACTGACTGTCAGAGTCCTGTATTTCCCTGTAGCTTGTGTGGCTGGTAACCTTCATGAGCACCGTCCTGCTCAACCTGGACCTGGGTCTGGCTGTCTCCATTATCTTTTCTATACTTACTGTCATCTTCAGAACACAACTGTAACTACACACCTTTTATTATTAATCAGTGATGAAAAATGAGCAACACTTGGGTTTTTACAGCTCTGCAGGGCAGTTCTTACAGAAATTATAACATTTCAATACTTTTCAGACCTCGCTACTCTATCTTGGGCAATGTACCAGATACTGAGCTGTATCTGGACGTAGACATCTACAGAGAGGTAAGAATATTGCTCAAAATCGTATGTATCCACAAACTGTTAAAGCCTAAGTTGACAAATTGTAAAAACTAGTTTTTACATTTATCATATGTGATATTTAGACCCGTAATTATCTTCAGATTTAATCATTTGGCTTCTGAGAATTAAAACACTGAGTAGCTTTCCAAAAGCCATCCTTGCTGTTTAGCTTTTGCCAGTCCTCTACCTTAATGCAGCCTTATTTTGGGCTATATTTACCAAATACTAGCATGCTAATACACTTATTCAATGTGGTGTAAAACACCAGAATGTTTGCATAAAAACAGCTGCATGGTACTGTAGTGATGATAACCATGTACTGATGTAATGATAACCATGAGCCAAATAAGCTGCTTAACTAGGCTGATAGTCTGGCTTCCCAGAATCTTTCCATCAGTCCTGTGTATATGGGATTTCTTTATTTCTATGAATACCACATGGAAAATTCACATCATGTGTACAGTGTTGGCAACAGAAACCCAAACAAGTTATGGAAGGGTCTTGTTTATCACTGTGTAGCATCCCTTTTTCTTTTAACAAGTCCAAAAATATCTGGGAACTGAGGGGACCAGCTCCAAATCCTTTGGGAGAGAAATACTGTCTCATTCTTGTCTTATACAGGATTTTAGCTGTTCTCCAGTTCAGGGTCTTTGCATTTCAAGATGTGCCAAATGTTTTTTAAAAATGATCTGGACAAGCCTGCATGTCCACCAGGTCACTGTACCTATCACTACAAACCATTCTCCATAAATGCAGGATAATCAAGGTCTTCATAGAAGAACACATCAGCTGGATAGCACAAGATGCATTGCTCTGTTTCATTTTCTATGTTTATGTTTAGATGCAAGTCTACTGAAATTCTATTTATTCCTTTGTAGTTGATAAAATCTCAGACTTCTGGAAGTGTTCCTGAGTACATGTAGTGATTTCCATGACAGACTCATGTCTGTTTTTAATGCGCTGCTGCCTGAGGGTCCAAAGATCACAGTAATCCAATACTGATTTTCATGTTTCCCTTGTGCACATAAATGTCACCAGATTCTCTGAACATTCGGGCTGTAGGTGAAGAAAAATTCAAAATCTTTACTTTGTTTACATTTTTTTTATTGAGGAACATTAAAGTCTAAAGCCTGCAGATTGCTGATTCTGCCACCCGAAGGTGCTGTTTTCCTTCCACAATCGTGTTACTGACCTGTTAGTCCAACTGTTTCATGTAGTATTACTGTTTGTGCTTTCTGTTGCAACTTTTTTGAGACATGTTGTTGCCATTGTATTCAAAACAAGCTATAGCCTTTCATAAAATAGTAAAATGTTACATTTACAACATTCAATGTTGACTATGTTCTATTGTGAATCAAATATCAAATTAAATCATTATACACAACATCCCCACTTTTTTAGGAATGGAGTTTATATAAGTAGGCAAATGATGCAAGCTACAATCACTAGATTTTAAGGGTAAACGAGATAATATCCTATATCTTTGCATATTTTCTATTCAGGCTAAAGAGATTCCAGGAATTAAAATCTTCCGCTCATCAGAAACCATCTACTACACAAATGCTGAGATGTACTTGGAGGTCCTTCAAGAAAAGGTGTGTATTTTTGTATCCTTGAAAAAGTGCAACGTAATCCTGCCCGTTGTTTACAGTTTCCTCGATTACTTGCCTCACTATCTTCTCTCTATCTTAATTGTGATGCTTGGCCTTTTTGTGCAGAGTGGGATTGATCTCGGGAAGCTGCAAATGGCAAAGAAGAAACGGGAGGCAAAGCAGAAGCGTAAACAACGAAAAGCGGAAAAGAAAGCCAAACATGAGGCAAAGAAACAAGTATGATATCCAAAAAGACACAAAGTTCTGCTAATTCTAAAATTATAACGATTAGTTATGAAAATAATCTGTTAAATTTCTGATAGTTCCGTTTTTCTTTTCCCAGAAAAAAATCTCCATTCACCCGTCCAATGGCACAAACACATTGAAGGATTTAGACCTGAATGAAGGGAACATTTCTGCAGCAACAATGGAGATGAGCATTGAAAATGGCGTAGCTTTAAACTTGACTGAATCAGCTACAAACAGCCCTACAACAGGCAAAGTAAACATGGCTTACCAAATTGAAACAAACAAATCAGACTCACAATCAAATACGGGCAACCATGTTTATGGCCGTGTGGCCAAAGCTTCACATCACGGTGATGAAGAAGCAGGAATGACCTGCAGATCAGACACGCACAGCATCATCCTGGACATTTCTACAACCAGCTTTGTGGACACAGTCGCTGTGAAGACCTTGAAAAATGTGAGTCAGTTAAAATAATTAATTGAATTCTTAGATATCATTTACATCTAAATGATCTAGGGTTCTTTAAAGAAAGAGCAACTAGCAAACAATGACGTTTGCTTTTGTTATTCCAGATTTTCAGGGACTTTGGAGAGGTTGATGTGGACATCCATCTATCTGGTTGCCAAGGTGAGGGACACACCAGACAAAACAGAGAATGAAGGCACTGCAGCTTTTGATAATCAGTGCTTCAAGGTTTCATCCTCAATGGTGCCACATTGTTTCCAGTCAAACATAAATAATATTATAATCATACTGACATTATCATAAACTATGATCACAAAATGCCTTTCTTGTTGTAATCATAAACACTTATCTGTCTGTATATGCGGCCATGTTTTAGTCTGTGTGGTGGAGCAGCTGGAAAGGGCAAACTTCTTCTCAGAGTCCATCCCGAAGAGCAAGCTCTTTGTCTCAGTTCATGATGCAGTACTTCATATTCTCAAAAAACACATGCTAACAGACTTCAAGCTCGTAAGTGGACATTATTTACATTCTTCATATTTCAAATCTACATTTTCCTCATTACTGCTGTGATGTACTCTTAAATCTTCATACACTGAGGCCTGAATCTTTTTTTTTTCTCTCTAGGCTGTTTCTTGTGATACCCACATGTGACCAACAGGGGTCACATTGTTTCAAATCAAGCTATTTTCCCTCTCCTCCTCCTCTCAGGCAGCAGCCTGTTCCATTGCACACTATTGGTCACCAATGTCTCCTCCTCTTTCAGTGGGGGAAAATGCACCACCTTAACATGGCGGCTGGCTGCCATGGGAATAGGGAGCCGTTGCTGTGGCAACAGGCTTTTTATGATATGGTCTAATGAGATGGCCAGAAATACGTCATTGCAGTTATCTCACTTTGTGGTGTGTGTGAGACAGGGAAGGGGCGGGAGTGGGAGAATGTAACACTGGACTAATAGGAGTCTGTATTTATAGCTGTATGAGAGTGAATAAAAGGCTGGGTACAAGAGGAATTTCATATGAGAGGTTGTTTTTTTTGGTCAGGCCCAACATGCACCTGTACATTTTATCAGTCTGCACTTGAAGAGAAAAAAATACAGATGACTCCCCAAGTCAGTCATTTATTCATTTTATATATGCCCTTGAACCAATTTAGGGTCACAAGGGGGCTGGAGCCTAGCCCAGCTGCTGTCAGAGAGGCAGGGTACATGCTGGACAGGTTGCCAGTCCATCACAGGGCAGAGTTAATCAATAAAATTACATTTCTAACCTTTATGAATATTTATAAATATATAAGGCCATGCCAGTCACTCCAGGAGGGTTCTTATTGCCCCTCATTTGCTCTAAAGCCCTGTGAGAATAATCTGAACGGCATTTGTAGCAGCACCTTTCAACAAAATGCTGGTATATTTATAGTCATCATTCACTTATGAGTGTGCTTCTATTTTTGGGATTCGGCATCATCTACTATTTTAGCTATCAGAAGGTAAACAGTGTTCAGTAGTCACTAAGTTTTCTGTGTTCGATATGCCAGCTTAACAAATGATAGCTTCTGTTTTGTTTTGTTTTTTTTTAAGCCTGACAAGTGCATTTATGTGTCTTATCACAGCATGTAAAAAAAAGTGTCCTCATTATAATGATTTCATGACTGCAGAAATGTGATGACTCATCGAGGCCATCTTGCCACAGGAGTAAACCATCAAGATAAATGATTCAAGTATTTGAAATATCTATTGTGATTGAAGCGAGCTTTTTCTATACATATCCAATGATTGTGTTTTCTATTTTTGAAACAATGAAACCATGTACATGAAGACTTTTAAAAACACACTGAATCCATCTTCATCGGGTCATTTATTGCTTCTCTCCATCCCCTCCCCACAACCCAGTCTCCTGCTTGCTACACAGTTCAGTCGGATGTTTCTCCCCATCTCCTGGTATGGAAATAATTATCTGCACCCACTCCAAATATTAATTCTAATTCACAGACCTACAATACACAGAATACTTAAGTTAGTTTATAATACACAGCTGGAAGTTGTGATGCATTGTCTCATTGTGATAACATTTTTTGTTTTTACAAATGGAAGTTACTTTTGTACTCTTAATTCAGAGAGCAGTTGACAGAAATCACCAGCCAAAGGCAGCATCACATGTAAATCAAAATAACACTGCCAAAGTCCAACCCACGTTTATCACAAAACACATGCACAACCCCATTCACACCTACAGATATACGGGCACACACAGGTATACGTGCAGCTACACACATACACAACCCAGACAATGGAATATCAGCAGCAGATATGAGGTCTTTTGTTTGAATAAGTTTAACCAGAATCTTTTAGGTTTCTGGTAATTCTGAACAAGATGGCTTGGGACAGATGAGGCTTTTGTAGTACTGACGGAAAGGTGTGGAGAGGGAAGATATCGTAGCTACACAGGACGCATCACACTCACTAGACGAGACGGGACGAGACAGCACAAAAGCAGGGGATGGAAAGCAAGGAGAGAAGGAGCGAGGTAGAGAAAACGGAGCAGGGGGTGTGACTGAAAGAGGGCAGGTGTGTTTTAGTTCTTCTCCAGTGTAATTTTTGGTCCATTTGTCCAGGGCTTTTTCAAAGCTTTCAAATTTTAGGGTGTGTAACTAATAAGTCTTACTATGCCGGTGTAGGGTGCATGATTTTGTGTAAGCATGTGTTGATGTCAAAGTTCATCTCATCAGATGACACTCTCAAAGAGAAGCGTGCTCTTGGTTCCTGCAGGGGGCAGCAAAATGGCCTCGCTCTCTGGGGCAAGGTACTCCAGGTGATGTCTACCCCAAACTGGGGTGGTTAGGTGCTGCCACCTCTGCAAAGGAAAACAAAACAAAACAAAATCATAATGAGATTTTATCTGCAAATGCTCCAGTTTTCACTAATAGGCCATTTATAATTAGCAATGCTGATGAAATCAGAAAACCAATTAATAGATAATAGAGCAATATCCAAGGAGACACATTCCTTCTGATTCATCAACAATTACCAACAGAACTCTGCACAAGAAAACGCATATGAGCATGCATGACTTCTTGAAAACTGACCTCCCGCAAAGAACCTTTGCAACAAAGTAATTTGTAGAGAACAGTGACAGGAATACAAAGCATAGAGGACAGAGCCAGCGCCCAGCCGAGTATTTCACCCCATATGGGGTATGTGTACACTGTGTTGTAGGTCAGGGGCTTGTAATTCACCACGTGGAAGAGGAACACTCCCTAAAATCACACAAAAATCAAATTAGTTTTCTACACGTCAGACAAAGCTTACTGACAAGCTTACAAAACAACACATACCACACAGACAAAAGGTGTGATGTAAGACCAGCACCACTTCATGTAGGGTAGGGGCTGATAGCCAATCATACGAGCCACATCGTCCATGAAACGGTCTGCACCTGAAATGTATGAAATGGGGATACTGTGATAATTAGCTAAGTTCTATAATTTGTATTGACTACAGTATAATTTTGAGGCATTAACTCACCATAGACCCATGCAATGACAACACACTCCCAGAAGGCCTGCCACAACAGAGTAATGCCACTGGCAGAGTAGTAGTCAAACAGCTGGAATACATACATCCCTCCCTGCCAGAAACAGTGAGAACAATCAGCTTCAACGCCATCCTGTTAATGTGTGACCTGCTTCCGGCCTGGTCTACTTTGTTGAGGCTACCACCCCAGTTCATTTCAAGCACAGGTTTACAGTTTAAATAAGCATCATTACCAAACAAATCCAATTTTCTGCAAAGAAACATTTAAATGAAAAATATGTATGCTTTCAACCTGTAGTCAGCCTAGAAGGCTGCAGTATTATGATCCACAAATATCGGCTGCCCACCAAAA
This sequence comes from Melanotaenia boesemani, assembly GCF_017639745.1. Lineage (NCBI taxonomy): Eukaryota > Metazoa > Chordata > Actinopteri > Atheriniformes > Melanotaeniidae > Melanotaenia > Melanotaenia boesemani. The sequence continues at coordinate 13,805,200 of NC_055694.1, forward strand.
TTTGAAGTATAAAACCAAATGACTTAAACTGTCACTTTACCTCAGTGACCATGGACATGTCAATCAGGAAGCAGATGAAGCAGCAGATTGCAGCAACTACCTCTCGTCGCAAGGAGCCCAGGGCCGACTTAGGAGGTAACATGTCCATGATTCCTGTTATTAAACCCTCTACACCTACGAACTGAACAAGAGAGTGAACAAAGGACAAAAAAATAAATGCAAACCCAAAAGACAGGAAAACACAGAAGTGGGAGAGTGAACTAAGCTCTCACACATAAATCTGATTCTGGATGAAAATGCATGTTTTTAGGTGCATTTTCATTTACTTACTTAACAAATTGTGGATGGAGATAGTTTAACTTAAAACCAAAAGCGTTTTACACAGCACAGAAATAAAAAAAAAGAAAGTTAATATAAGCTATCAAGTGTTACAGTATACACAGGGTTCTTTGTTTCAGTGCAGGGCTGGCTGCTGAATCAATGCAGAGATTACTCGATAACCCTCCCTCTCAAATAATCAGCATGTGCACTATAAGATACATTCAACAGCAAAGTGCCTGACGCATAGTTTAGATTTTGGTGGCTACCCAAAGACTCACTCTGCCTATGCAAGAATGTTTAGTTGATCTTTGCAGGAAAATATTTTGGCTTTCAGAGTAAGTTATGAGAAAAACAGCTGCACAGCTATGCTAACATCATTTAACTGAAATGCCAGCATAATGTTAAGCAACGTGGCTATCGGCAGGAAAAAAGAAAGAAAAGGAAAGTGAAAGCTATATGGGGAAGAAATGAGGCAGAGAATGGAAAGTAGAGTAAATGAATGGATTAGAGAGTAGACAGACGCTCTCTGTGTGAATTAGACAGAAGGTCATTGACAAATCCCTGGGCTGTTAAACAATGGATGTAGGCTCTGGTTCAAACAGGCACACAACAAACAGGGTGCTAAGAAATGCAATGCTAAAACTAGGTGTGATGTATTTAGGCTGTTTGTGTCACATTTGTGTGAAAGGAAGTGAGTCAGGAAAAATAGAAAGGAATGCAAAATAGCTAAGGATTCAAGAATTGACAAATGATCTAGAATAAAAAAAAAGATACCATTATTTAGAGATGAATAATACGTGGTATTAGTACAAATCACCAAAAGCCTTTTAGGTTAAAGTCTTACTCCAATGTTCAAAGTGGATCTTAGTATTACCTGACTGTCCAGACCCAGTATGAGCAGCATAAAGAAGAACAACGCTGCCCAGAGCGGCGCTAGAGGCATCAGAGTCACAGCCTTGGGGTAAGCTATAAAAGCCAAGCCTGGACCTGCATATGAAGAAAGAAAACATGAAGAGCAAACGGGTCTCACCTTCAATACTTAACCAATTTCATTTAGGTGTCAGGTGGCCAAAAAATAGTGGGACTTTATCTTACCACTCTCAGCGACCTTACTGATGTCAACTCCTTGTTCTGCAGCCATGAAACCCAGCACAGAAAACACCACGAAGCCAGCAAAAAAACTGGTTCCGCTGTTAATAAGGGCCAGCACAAATGCATCCCTACAAATAAATAAAGAAATAAAATGAAAAAAAAGAGAACTGTAAGGAAAAGATGCATAATAATATAATGCAACATGAGCTTTGTATGACACTCAAGACAAACACAGGCATGGAGAAGATGGACTGGGATGGTAAATTGAGGATCAATAGCAATTTCTCTAAAAGCTGCTGCTGTGTTTTTAGCTGGATGGTGAAGAGAGAAGCAGGCTTTAAGCATGTATCTTTTCTACTAACAGAGGTGTTTGTGATCTGAGTCTAAGGTCTAAGGTAGGAGATGTTTCCCGTACAGACTGTGAAACCTGTGGATGGAATCTTGAGTCAACATACAGGAATATATAAAAACAATTAGACTACACTCTGTGATGCTTATCTGTTCTTACGCTGCAATTATCAGTGTGGGAGTCTATTTTTTTCTTTTTGTATAAACACAATCGGATTTCAGCAGACTATGGTTTAAATATAGATGCTGTTACACTAAAGCTTCCTATGTATGCTGAACCCAGCAGTGCTGAACATCTAAGCAGTCAGCAACATCCCTGTTATCCATCAAGCTGGCAACACCAGCCAAGACTCGAGTCTGCCATGAAGAATAAATGTAGACACTATAATCTATTTTTTCACTCTGGCTGCCCTTTGAAGTTGTAATGTTTATTGTACACCAGAAAAAAAGACTAAAACTTCCTTTTATATAGATGGTAGAAGCCTAAATATTAATGTCTAATAGTCAAGATAGTTTTAGTCTTTCTTTTCTGTACATACTAAAAAAAGAAACTTTCTGTAGTACGTACAGTTCTATAAATGGTGTAACCTCTAACCTCTAATACCCACTGAACACTGAATGGAATGAGTACATCCAATCTACTCAATGACAAGCATGTGTATGGAAATTTAAAAAAATGAGGGAATTCAATTTATTTCCTTAAGTGCAGTTTTTTCATTATTTCCACATTTATTTCAGCTAGTTTTTTGTATACAAATAAGAGCCCAACACCATAAATGCCTTTGAGGAAGTACAGTCTGAGAATGTGTGCCCTTATTTCAGTTTGTCTCTGCATCAAAACAGGAAAGACACAAATATCCTAGAAAGACATCTGAGCTCAGTTGATCCACAGAGCCAAAGAGAAATAATAGACTCTGCTTAAGGGCAGGCATTAGAAAGTATTTAATTTGGCTTCTTTTTTATGAAGAAAATGGACACTTGGTTAAAACTAGTAAGTACGTTAGCAGTAGTCATGTGAAGACCGCTAACAGGTAACATTTCATGGTACTTTTAACCTATAATTTCTGATTTTCTCCCCTAGATGAAAGTAGATGAACAGACTGATATTTTGATCCCTGAAACTACAGTCAACATGGATAAATTAGGCCATGTGGTTTATAAACAATTGATCTGACCCCAAAACTGAGTCCTAAATTGCTACTCATGGAAATCTAAGAGCTTCTATCAAGATTTTGCCATCTATGTCCTGGCCTATTCCAGAGTGTGTGTGAGAAACAGGGTTGACATACCTCAGAATGTGAACTGATCATGTAACTTCCAATTTAGGTCATGGGAGAGAAGATGCCTGATGGCAAGATATTTATGAGGCCCCCTATATTATGAGCATTCCAAATATGCAGGCAAGTCCTTACTTCTGCCATGAAGTCAGGTAACTCCCTCATACATGTACTGATCAGTTCACACATGTGTCAGTTTCGGTAAGTAAGTTAAAAAATGAAGCAGAAAAACAACAATATTGTGGCCAGCTAGTTACAGACAACTCTAATCATCACTCTAATGGACAATAGGGGCAGAATTGATAGTTTCCCAACCGTTTAATTTCTACAGCTTTTAAAAAACAATATACTGTAAAATTTGATTGCAGCTAAAATAGAACTGCTACAGATTCAGAACTTAAACTACAAAAATCAAGGTGGTCTTCCTGGAGACCAGTTGCCTTTGATGTTGATCTGGAGTGAAAAATACTTTAAATGAGAGAAGTGTGCCAGGAAGCATTTGGGCCTTTGATCATATTTGCTGTGCATAACGGTACTATGCATCCAAGTCTAATGTGGTATTTATAGCATGGTACAAGACATGTAAGACCCAAATGAGTTTTTACTCTTTATTAAGAATGAAAGAAACAAAAATTTCTATATATGTACTTGATCACTAGACTGGGATGCTGCTTCTTATTCCCTTGTGTGAGTTATGAAAGACAACTAATTTCTTGGGAAATTTAGACAGTATTTATGGTTTATTTGACTGGAAGCTGAATTTATTTTCACATGCACCAATATTCACATGTGATGTGCTGATGCTGGCCTCCTCCCAGCAACTGTGGTGTCTGATTTGATGCGGTGTATATAAACTCACTGGTAACAGTTGTTATTGAAGCGGTTGTAGCTGCCCAGTGCAGTAAGGGCACCCAGTCCGATGGCATAGGAGAAAAAAATCTGAGTGCCGGCATCAATCCACACCTAATCATAACAAGAAATGTGTGAGTACTGTTTCACACACTTTTGATCCATGTTTCTTGGGGATTGTAGAAAAAATTTGTCACAACATCTTGTTACTACGCCGCTTTAGAAAAACATCTTAACACTCAGAGGCAAGCTTATGCAAACGCCAAACCTGCGCTTCTCCAAGTTTGGACCAGTCTGGTTTTAGATAGTAAACAATGCCATCCAAAGCTCCAGGTAGAGTGACTCCATGAGCCAAGAGAACAACCAGGACCAGGTAGGGGAACAGAGCAGTGAAGTACACAACCTACAAAGAGATAAAAAAGAGAGCTATAAAGTCCATTCTAAATACTATTGGACCAATTTGTAGGATACACTTTGGTGGGAATATGAAATTTGAATAACGTGCTAAATTCTATTAATTAACTAAGAAAACTCAACAGTTAACATGTAAACCCCTAACATTACATGAAGAAAGTAAATCATGATATGTGATTATACAATAAAGGCTAGCTGGATAGGTTTAGTGATTATTGGCTATGATCAATTTATACAGCACCTAATTATAAGTCTTTAAGTATGGTTCTTATCACTTTGATTAAGCAATTACCTGCTTTGCAAATATTCAAGTCATAAGTAGAAGCCCATTAGGTCCTTCCTGTAGATGTGTAATGGGGCCTGTCATGTTACTTTGAAGAAAAGGTAGCCTGCAAATGGAGAGCCAGACAATTTGTAAACCTCCTGCAATAGCAGGGGTTTATGGCAGACCATTTCAGAAGATAGTCTTTGTCAGGTTATGCTAAGAAAGCCCCCACCTGCCACTGTACCTAGTAAAAGCATCAGGTTCTAGTGCCATTAATACTGTGTGAGAAAAGTAGTGAAAAAAGCACATATTTGTCTTGATCTAAGGTGAACATGGGCAGAAAAACTCCTTTCCAGCTTTCATGCATTTGCATGGTGGAAAGTTAGTAATCGGCTTATGGATGGCTGGCTCATTTTCTTTTATTATTTTTTCCCTCTGTTCTATGAGCTTTGGCAACTCTGCCATTTCCACGTGTTAAAAAAATGAGGATGTCTTTATTATGTCAATGTATCAGAGCAAACAGGTCTAAATAGAAAAATAGGAAGAAAAAAGTAGATATTTTTACATAGAATTTTCTCATTTAAAATATTACGTAACAAAGAATCAGGGATCAGTAAAAGATTATGGTCTTACTCAAAATAACAAAAAGACAAAAAAGGGGGAAAAAAGCTAAAGCAATAAGCAGACATTCTAGGAAAACACTTGTGCTTACTGTATGTTGGATTTATATAGCTAAAGTCTAGACATTGATCCTGACTATACTCAAGCTGATTTGGGGTCAGAGGGCAGAATGCTTTAATTATTTCAACCTCTGAATGAAGCTATGTAAATGTTAGTCAACACTGCACGAGGACACAGTGTAAAAGTAAAGTTCTAAATATTTATCTGTACTCCATAAACCCAAACACTGGCATGTGATATGATGTGTTATGAATTGTGCTGCCAGTAAATACTTTACCTTGCCAGTAGATTTAACTCCTTTCCACATGCAGAAGTAAACAATGATCCAAGTGGCTATAAGACAAAGCACCATCTCATAGCTTATGACACCAGGCTCGTGCAGCCCTCCAGACAGACGAAGCACTTTACGTCTAGACGAAGAAATAGAAAGGTGGACCAATTAGATTTAAAAACATGAATGTTTCCAAATGCACCATAGGCATTATTCATGAAAAAAATTAAATAAGTTAATAGCTTTGACAAGGCTGCACTTCAGGCTGCAAATCAGGTTTTTATAGGACTTGTAAATGTAAGATAATGCAAAAAAAAAAAAAAAAAGGAAAAAGAAATTAAACATAAAATAAGTACAAAGGAACATGAAAACAATCAAAGGGAGATTTGTGGTTATTAGAAAGCCTGGACACACAGCAGTTACACAGGAAAATGACATTCTGTTTAGTACAAAAATAAGTCAATATGTTTTTTTTCATTTTTATTTTTTAGGTGATAAACTGTGTTTTAAGTAATGCAGACACCCTGGTCAAATAAAGGGGAAACTTACTCCCAGAACTCGATGACTGGGGAGCGCATTCCCTCAGCCTCGATGCAGCTGCCATTGAGGAGGAGCTGGGATGAGGACAGGTTCATTGGGGACATGGTGGTGAGGAGGTTGGAGGGGATGGCAGCAGATGATGGCAAACCAGGCTGGGCAGCACTGTGGTTGTGGCAGATGCGTCGAAAGTCCTGCGTACAATTGGGAGTGTTCCAGGGGTGTCCACAGGTGGCCCAGGGCAGTGGGTTAATAAAAGAATGGAAGAGAAAGTAGAGGCCCCACACCAGGATCATGATGTAGTAGGTGTTGCAGAAGAACACTATCACCATTGAGGCCAGGCCCAGACCTTACAAAGAATGGGAAGAATTCACAAATTAGAAATGAGGAACAAGCCTAAACATTTTCTTTACACAACAAGAGGAGTGAATACCTTTGAAGAGGGGCGCAATGTTCCAGGCAGAGACCCCTCCCTGCTTCATGAACTGGCCCAGTGCAATCTCCAGGAAGAAGACTGGAATTCCCCCAATGAACACAATCAGCAAGTAAGGAATCAGGAAAACACCTGTAACACCCAACACACGCATTCACCACATCTGAAGCCACAGCCAGGTAGAAAAACAGTTTCACACTGGGAAATATGCCCATTTAGAAAAGCACTGACATGGTTTCAATAACTCAGAGAAAAAATGCTACATGGCAGTAACAGATTTTCCTCAACATTTCAAAGTGTTTCTGGATATGCCTTAGACACAAAGTTTTCATTTTTAATGCATCTTTTATTATATTCTTCATTTGTCTACGTCTATGTTTCTTTACAAACCTTTATGAATAATATAAAATACAGCAGAGACACAGATAGGCTTTTTACATGTTTGCTGAAGCTGCGTTACAAGAGTGATACTTGAACAGACAATAATTCTGATGATTTAAAGTTTTTATGGACTCAAGCAACTTAGACACCTCCATGGCTGTTTATACTCAAACACTTGTTACAACAAACAAATGGAAAGCTCTCAGTTTGTGAGGACGGCCTGGTCTTGGCAGATTTACATGTGTTATATTCCTTCCATTACTTGATGATGGATTTAACTGAGCTCCAGTTTATGTTCAGTGCCTTAGAAATTCGTTTTTTATCCACCCCTTGTCTTATACTTCTCAATAACTTTTTCTCTGATTTGTTTGGAGTGTTCTTTTGTCTTCATGTTTCATCCGTAGCAAGGAATACTGAGGTGTCATTATATTACACTCATTTGAGACTAAGTCACTCCATTCAGGTGATCTCAATTCTACTAATTGTGAGAGTACTAGCACAAAGTGAATGTCTGTTGAATTAGGTCAGTCACTTTAAAGGGGGTGAATATTTATGTAATCACCAATTTTATGTTAGATATTTTTATTTGTCATTACTTTGTACAAATTAGTTTTCAATTTGACATTAAAGACCATTTGTTTTTTACATTTTTTTGGTCACAAAAGCCAAATTATGTTGAGCATGACTTATTTACAAAAGCAATAAAAGAGTGAAACATCAAAGGGAGTGAATAATTTTCATAGACACTGTATTTGGCAATGCGGTACAGGCCTTGAACTTGAAAAGACAGACAAGGGGAAGACAATGGACTCAGGAAGAAAAAGAGAGACTGTTGATCTGAATTCATGTTAATAGTTTTATACTCAGTTTGTATGTCATGTTGTCTATAAATAAACTCCCTTTTGATTCTCGTACTGTGCAGAAGTGCACAGCGATCAGTGGAAAATTGCCTAGAAATTTGAGGCATTTTGCTCACTAAATGGAATTTATAATATAACTGAGTGATGCCACTGCAGTGCGCAGATAGAAGGAAATCACATGACAAGCTATGACGCAGAGCAGAAAGAGGCCAAGAAGAAAGGAGGGAAAGATGGATACATGGCAGGAGAGACAGGTAGAAAACTGGGACAACACTGTGGTACAGGAGCTTAGACAAATAACAAAAATGACACACCAGGGCGTTAACCTGGTGGGCTGTGCAACAGCACTCCCGCTTGAAAATGTATGCCTCATTCTGATCATCATTCTGTATGTTGTTCACTGAGAGCAGAGGGCTCTAGCCTTATAAGGAAACGTTTGTGAGCGTGAGTCTAAAGGAGAACGGGGTGGGAGAGCAGGAGAGACACGGGAAGAAAGAGAAAGAATGGGATAGAGAATAGAGAAAAATGTTGTGCTGACATATTTTAAAATATTGGCCAAATTATTAAGGAACATTGTTCTTAAAAGGCTTTACTAAATCCCCTTTAATCATAAGTAGACACGACATAATGGGGGTAGCAATGGAGTTGTAGAAAAACAGAAATTCTCCAGAGCATTGAGTCCACAATTTTAAGTTTATCTATTACCGTTTCCAGTGGAGAGCATACTTCTTCCACTTTTAAGCAGGTGATACTAAAAAGCCCCAGCTCTTATCTGATATCTTTGCTGTTACAAGGTGTACCCAGGGTTGGTCAAGGACGTAACTACTTTAGTGAATGAGACTGTGCTCACGCTGAGGGCAGGAAGGGATAGGCGCAGTCACAGGACGGTTATTGTGTGACATATCCAAATGTCTCCTTATCAGGACAGGAGGAGGGTTGCAGAGAGCACCTCTGCCTCATGAGTGCTGGCAAGCGCACAGGGGGGTGGACTGTGTGAGGCAGGCCATTGTTATATGATACCAGAAGGTGGGTATCAGAGCTGCTGGTCACAAGACACATACACATGAGGGAGAGGGAGGGCTGAACTAAAACATACACAAACACAGTTTCAATTCAACTGAACACTATAAAAATCTGAAGTGGGTAGGGTAGCGGTAAGAAAAGTTTAAACCAAAAGCTGCTGTCAGGTGAGGTTACTGTAGAACAAGTATGCATAGGCTAAAAGGAGTCGTAATGCAGCTCAAATGACCTCTTATACCTGTTGGAGAATAAAGAGCATTGCAGGGGAACTTGCACTCTGTGTATAAAGCAACCGTTGGCTATAATAAAGAAAAAGCACCACGTGGGGAGGCACAGCTTTTGGGCTACGTGTTCACAGCCACACACACCATCCTTACAGTATCATGCCTCATCACGCTGCTTTAATTGTTGCCCAACTCACCATCTAAGTAATTTATTAACTTAAACAAAGTGTCAGCAATTCCCCAGTTAGACGAACTTCTGTTAAAAATACAAATTGTGTATTAGTACATTCTCCAAGTAGCAGTAGCTCTTTTTATCTTTGACATTTTATCATTATTTAGCATTGCTACAAAGGTTAACATTGTTTTACTCATTTAAGGTCAGCTTTTAACACAATCAGCATTCATTTATCTAGTAGATAAGTTAAGTCTTTAAGGGCTGGGCTGAATGGGATTGCTCATCAACAGACACTGGCAGGTGAAAAAGAGAAGTCAACTACATAATAAAATTTGCAAGCTCCCAAAGTTGTGACAGTGGCTGATAACAAACCAGACAAGGCAAATGGCTGCAGAGTCATCACTGCATCTACAAATATGTAAGTACTTGAAGGATTCTGTTTGCACATGACACCACTGTTAATGAAAGGAAAAATCCACGAAAGATGTGATGAAATAGGGGAAAAAACCTTGCAGAATGCTGACATAAACACCAGCTGCTTGCTTCCCATGCAGACAAGTCCAGTGGGAAAATTTGTGAAATAAACCCTGGATTCCAATTAATTGTTCTATTTGTGCAATTGTGTATTTCACAATCACTAGTTATCATTTCAAAACATTATAAGCATGATAATCTAAGTGAAAATGCCTGTGAGGTTTGTGTCTTATAGTAAAAAATATAGAGCCCTGCACAGCACTATTTTCTTAATCCCGCTCCCGCTAAAATTCTGACCATTACTACCCACTACCCACCCTGCCCACTTCTGCAATATTTGTCCCAACCAGCCCGCTCCTGTCGACCTATATCTAGGTAAACTAAAACAGGTTTATATGCACCATTTTATTAGAATGAACGACTAAATCAAACAATAAACACAAAAATTAAAATTGTAAACTCAATGCCAAATAAAAACAGTAGAAATAGAAATAGAAAATATCCCTGGCCAAAACTGAACAGACCTATAGATAAAGAGCCATTTTACTTTAACAGCTCCAGCTGTTCTCTAATAAAGACTATACAACATGTTACAGTACTTTTAACTTTTTAAATCTTTTCATCAATACTCTTTATTAATAGGCATCGATATCTGACCCTAAGCCAGGGTGGGATCAGCCAGTGGCAACTTTGCACATTTCATTTTGGGAGCTGATGCTGTGTGAGGCACAAGACTCTTGTGAGCACTTGTGGATGGGGGGAGGAGCCTACCGCAGCTCCTGCTGCTCACTGAGAAGCGTATATGATATGTGCTTCCACATCAGTCTTCAAAAGTCACCAAAAATACCAGAAAAAAGTCGCTAGATTTGTAGATATAACTTGGTCTTTTTCTTCTCTGAAAACTCGCTAAATATAGCGTCAAAGTCACTATGTTGGCAACACACTGCTTTAGCCAAGCTCACATGTGCATCAGTGTAATCGGTCGGAAGTCGTGCACTGACAAACATTCTGCGTTGTTTGCAATGCAGGTAATTGTAATTAACATGGTAAAGTTCCACCCCTATTCATGCTGCTCCACAATTGTGGAATAATCTGCTTTTACACATCAGAGAGGCCCCTTCACTGTCCATTTTTAAAATTCGTCCCATTTTTATTCTTTGGCGTTCAACCCTAGCAAGACTTAGTTTTTTATTTGATTTATTTGTTTTAATTGTTTTTTTTTTTATTGTTTTAGGTTTAGTTGTTCTTATGTCTTATGTTTTTATTTGTATTTATATTGATTTTATTTGTGTGCAGCACTTTGTTTCAGCTGTGGTTGTTTTAAAGTGCCTAATAAATAAAGCTGGTATGGTATTTACAGTATCCCTTAAAAACTGTCAAGTGTGCTGTCATGGTTGCTTGTAACATTTTATACTCACAGTTTTAAAAATCAGTCTTGAATATAAAACAAATACACTTTTCCAAAATAAGGCAAAGGTATAGAAACTCAAATTTTTGACAACTGTGTCAGTTTTTTGGAAAATAAAACACAAAAGCACACGGTGCCTGTAAGGCTCACCTCCTCCATTCTTGTAGCAAAGGTAAGGAAACCGCCACACGTTGCCCAGACCAACAGCAAAACCCACGCAGGACATGATGAAGTCCATCTGTCTGGTCCAGGTTTGTCTCTCAACGAATGGCCCTGAAACAGCCCCGTTTCCAGTTGCAATTGGAGCCCCGTCCTGGGTCTGCGGTGGGCCAGCTCCTCCGCCCTCATCGCACCCTAGACCTGCAGCAGGCACAGGTACTAGGGGACGAGCTGACCCCCCACCCTCCTCCTCAGACAGAGTCCCTGCTTCCAACTGGGAAATACTGATATCACCTGGAAAGATCGGTGAAGTGAGAAAGAAGAAGAAAGTTCAGAGAAAAAACAAAAAAAAACAACAATCCAAAAAACAGAAACAAACAAACAAAAAAAAAACATACAGTATGTGCCTGAGCGCCAAGAGTAAATCTCTACATTCCTATCACAAAAACAGCAGACAAAATCATGACACATCATACGTCAACACCCAAGACAGAAACACAAGACCAAAGAGCTTTCATTCACCTTACATTCACTGCAAAAAAATAGTACTATCATATTCAGGTGTCATCTATTCTCAGGAAATGGTAGAAGGATAGACAGTCATCTTACTGTAAATATTCTGAAGATTTTCTTTTTTCATATCTATGAAAACTACTCACATTGCGTTGCAGTATACCATTATCACTGAGCCCTCCCCCGATTTTCATTCTCTCTGTCTCCGTCTCACAGACAGTGATTTGTGTGCTGCAGCACAACACAGCAAAGAGCCGCCTCAAGGTATATGGAGACCCTTTCATACTCACAAAGCTTTAATTTCCTTTATTTTCCTTTCACCTTTCAATGAATCTGTGCAGACATTATTTCTAAATGCAACGTCATGTTAATTCATTAGAGGAATCCCATAATATCAGTGCCTGCCACTCTAATAAATTCAAAGTGAGGCAGATGAATCCAGATCAGAGCAGTTTGAGGGGGAGTGTGAGCAGTCTAGAGGAAGAAACCAAGGAAGGGATGTAAGCATGTATTGAGCAACTTCAGCAGAGGATCTGGGGATTCACTTAATATGTTCAAGGAATAGCTGCACACTGTATGTGATTATTTTTTGATTATCAAAATAGTTTATTAGACAGGTTAAGAATGAATGAGACACATAGTGCTCTGGAACAAACACGGGGTGAATCCCTATATTTCATCTTACATCCACGTTGAAAGTAGGCTGTTAAAGTCATCTTATTATACAAGAAGGATAAATCTTACCAAGCTAAATAAAGATGCTCTGAAGACACAGGCATAATTCAAAGTGTTTAGAAATCAATGGCATTTGTGTCTGTACTGTATCTCAGTGAAAGCATGATGTGATAAGCAATAAAGCCCAAGTGGGTTTAGTTCAGCTGGTGTGGGACTGTTTTAATCCCAATGTGAATAGGTCACCTTTCAGTCACCAGCGTGCCTTTATATAGGCTATATATATATATATATATATATATATATATATATATATATATATATATATATATATATATATAAATTATATATATATTAATTTTAATTATGTGGAATAGTGCTACGTTAGACTCACCTTGGCTGTTCTCCTCCAACTCTGGTGACATATTGCTTGGTAGTGTCACAAAAATAGTTGATATTAACGAGGAAGCAGGTTGTTTTTGTTTGGTCGGGGGTGAGGGGCAGCCGAAGTTTGAAGAATGCCGGGCTGAAGAGGGCACCCGGCGGGCTCAGAGACAGAGATGTAACAACAATAAAAAACTGCTCCAGGTGTTTTGGGGATTTTTTATCGGTATTTTGGCAATTGAAAAAAAAACATTCCAATTTTTTTTTTTTTTTTTTTTTTTTTTTTTTAATTGTACGTCGGAACCCCTCAGCTCAGCCAAGAGATGGAAAATATCACAAAGATCCGCGGTCAGTTCAGCCGTAGACAGGGCAGATTCAAAAGCAGTCGACGAAGCACTTGAAGGTAAGCCTGAAGAATCTCATGGATAACCGTTAAATGAAAATGATACTACGCCTTAGATAAAAAGAGTAATTTTGGCTTGTTTGAATCGACAGCTTAGTCAGAAATCCATGATCCACTACGAGATGCTGCGGTTCGACGACCGAAGAATGTGATCCGCTTTGCTCAACCGCCCGTTAACTGTGACTGACGCTCCCCCCGCCTCCCTCCGCCTCCTCCCGCCGTCAGCTGACGTGATTGGCTGACGCGAGCTCGGTGCGGCGTGCACAGCATCAGCAGCACCACTCAGGCAGAATTAGAAGTCACAAGTATGGGTTTATTACACTGCGAATGCCCTTGACCTGTAATCACTCAAATTATTGCAGATAGTTGCCCAAAGCAGCGTCTGGAGACGTCTGATTTGCTCTGTTTATTTGTTTTTAATCTCCAGGCGCCATTGAATGAAGTATTAGTATCCATCTGGTAACTGTGGAAGAAGCTGTTCTTCATCTAGGCTAAACACCAATGCAACTGTAAATATTATACCATGATAAGAAAAAGTCCTGCAGAAATAGCATATTCTCTTACAACTGAGTTATTTACTTTTAAATTAATGTAATTTTACTTTCAGACAATGGTCACATGAATGTGCTTGTCTGTTTCTTACCTCTACATTTGAAATGTTCTTTTAAAAATACATTAGTCATTGGTTTCAGGAGTACATGCAGAAAAACAAGTGTACTGTAAAGGTTATTTCTTATTATCTTAAGGTTATATCTTGTTATGCTCGCTTTAAAATATTTTATGTAAAATGCAGGTAGTACAAATAAAGGTGTGCAAAATGTTCCAACCACAAGCTTCCTGTCTAGTATCTAGCCTGTGTAACTTGTCTGTATCTCATTTGCTGAACACACCTTGACCTTCTGAACTGTATTATAGTAACAGTGTTGTAATCTGGATTCATTAAATGTGTATATTTGTGACTGTGTCTTGAGGACATGGCACTCCTCACAGAGTGCCTGTGCGCTCTCTTGACTGTAATCCCTCGTGCAAGATTGAAAGAAACAGTGTAAGTGTTGACGTGATTCCTTATTTTGATTATTCTGGTTATGAGGAATTTCACAGCAGATCACCATATTAACTAATAAGCATTGTGTAATATTTTACATCTTCTGCTTGTTTGCTGAAGGTGGAGCTATTTGACCTAGACTGCTTTGTATGCAGTAAAGAAAAAATATAGATAAATTAGCTTTTTAAATAAGTTTTTTTTTTTTTTAACTTCTACCTTCAATTCTTGATGAGCTGTTGGATCAATTTTACCATAACTGAACTGACATATAAAGTCATCTATTTGTCACTGTAAAAGCTGAAAATGTCAACAAGTATTGTTTTAATTTTCAACATGTTTAATTTTAAGAACCTTTGTACAAAATTTCATTTGAAAAAGTAACAAATGGCAAAAGTCAAATATATGGTGGTGCTGAAAAGGAGTTTTCCTCCTTGAAATGTTATATTTATTGTTTTGTTTCACAAAACCCTTAAAAGTACCTAAAAATTACACTTCAGTACACCAGCTGCTTAGGTGGAGAGGAGCCCTGATGACAACAAAATACCCTTCAAACCAGAAGAGTATGAATTCATCCCTTACAGAGGTATGGAAACGTTTTCACTGTTGCAATTTATTGTCCCACTTGTCCCACAGCAATGCAGCTGGGAGTTAATGTACTCATAATGAGCCAAGGTGTGCAGCTCCCACATTGTTTCAGGCCAACTATGAGTTCTATTAATGCAATCTGTAATCCACCACATAATATTTAATATAATGAAAACAGATCAAACATGTTACAGCAACTACAAATGTTATCAGCACCATCTGAAATGGAACCTTAAGTGATATCTGGACATAATGGGATTAAATGCTTTCAAACTACTTTGTTTTTTTAATTAATAAATCATTTGTTCATTAATGGCCTTTACTTACCTGCTAGCACGACAGGAAACCTGAACTCAAAATGTTTTGGTAGTGGCTTCTACATAGATAATGAATTTTGGGGTTAAAGGTTTTTTCATGTTTGCCTGTGCAATAAATGTAATTCTAATTAACAAATGTTTTATTTGAAGTCCCAGCTAACTGCATTGTGGTGCTGGAATTAGTGTTGGGTGACATCTAGTGGTCATTGTATACATTAACCACATCAAAGAATGACACCAATAATGAAGAGCTTTATACAGTATATTTCAAAGCATGTCATAACATGCAAGTACAATAACACACAGTAACAGATTCAGTGCAACATCAAGCTTTTATAAATACACATTACTTTAAATTACATAATTGGCAGGTGGCAATAAATAAATAGTCTGACAATAAATACGTCTGAGTTGTAACGATGAGAAACACACGTTTAAATATACTAAAACCTAAATGAGTTTCACCTGAAGGACTGCATTTGCAGTAGACATATCTTATTAAATAACACTAATAAAAGCTCCTTAACTTTGGAAACAATATTGAAGAACAGAGCTGACAAAGAAAGAAAAATCTCACAAAAACTTCTTAGAAACACATTCATATGACCATTGTGATGGCTTTTAACAAAAGGCTTTAATTCCATACTAATAAATAAAAAGTGACCTGCAACAGGGACCTGATACCTGGTAAACCTAAATGGAAGGCTTGTAATCAGGCTCTTCTCTATGACTGCATCCTTAACAAGCCACCATAAAACGCTTAGCTGGGCTCAAAATTATTCATATCCCTGGCAAATTTAGATGTCCAAGTTATTTTTATTCAACCAATGACTTTTTTTTTCTGACTGTAAATG
Organism: Melanotaenia boesemani; assembly: GCF_017639745.1. NCBI lineage: Eukaryota > Metazoa > Chordata > Actinopteri > Atheriniformes > Melanotaeniidae > Melanotaenia > Melanotaenia boesemani. Next base: position 13,821,162 of record NC_055694.1, read on the forward strand.
ACAGATATCTCCCAAAAGCTACAAGGTATCACTTGTGGGGAAAAAAATTCTATGATTTTATTTACACTTGTACAAAAAATGGCATGTCTACATTTAATCATACCCTTCTTGATAATCAGTGGAAAAGCCTCTATTGGCTATAACAGCATCAAACACTATTTTTCATTATACTATTTACTTTAATAAGGTTGCTTGGCCCATTTGCTGAAAAACGCCCCAAAGCATTATGTTCCCACATTCATGCTTGGCTGTGGGAATGGTCTTTTTTTATGCCAAATGAAGGCTACAGCATTGTGGCCAAATAATCTTATGTTTCATGTGACCACAAAACAGAAGACCAGAAGAACCCAATTCTTTGTCCAGATGAGATTTTGCAAAAGCCAGGAGGGCCTTTATGTGCCTTATTTGGAGAAGTGGTTTTCTCCTTGGTTTGCATCTGTGCAATCCAGCAGTAAGCAGTGTCTGTTGGACTGTCTGCCTAGAGATGTTGGCAGCAGCATGGCCCAGACTCCTCAGGATGGCCTTGGTTGTTATCCTTGGATTCTTTTTCACCTCTCGAACTACGAGCCCTGCCAGTGCAGGTCCCACCTACTTAGTTGATGAAAAAGCAGTTCCCAATTAATCAGGGAAATGCTTCAGAACAGCAAAGAGTATTTGGAAAGGTAGAACCTTCCATTTTCCCATAGACTGACAACTTACAATGGCTATGAATAATTCTGGACATGCCATTTTTCATAAAATGTAAGTCAAGCATAATTGTTTCTTATTTCACTGAAGTCTATAACATACAGTAGCATCACATTTTACACACACCTATCTCCTTTCCAGTCAGAAGAAATGTGTTGGTTTATTTAAAAATAACTTCCAAGTTTAAATTTGCCAAGGGTATAGATCATTTTTAGCATAACTGTATCTATTGTCTATTTTGAAAGGTGCAGTTTCAAAAGAATGACATTCATTCTGTAAAATCTGTGTATATGTTATTTATGTCTATTTAATTGGAAACTGATTCTGTCCCCTGACGTTTATATCAAAATCTCTAATAAATGCATGTTAAAAGGAGGTGATATGTTATATTATGTGCAATTTTCATTTTAACTAGAACATCTGACATTGTGGAAATGTCAGCCAGATGTCACTTTATTCACTAATGAGAGAAGAACTCATTTGCAAAAGCAGGGTTACTTTGTTGTGCCAATAAAAGGCCTGGCTATAGATCCTGATGGAGGTCACTGTGTGAAACAGACTGGTAATGGTCCTCCATGCCAGGCTTAACATGCTGCCTTTGAGCAACTAGTCTCTGATAGCGGGCCTGCTGCTGGTGATTTGGGTCCACATTCACCCAGCTGTTGGCCACCCACTTCACCCCTCGCCCAACTGGGCAGTCGCCATGCAGGGAAAACTCATCTAACTCACCCATCCAACCTGTGGAAAGCAGGGAAGAAGAAAAGGATTTAAACTTGAGGGATAAGTGTGATGCTGTAGCCACTACAGTAAGGTGAGCATCAGAGTGCTGACAGGGCTGCGTTTGTACTGCTAATGACTATGATCATATGCCCGCAGATCCCAGCAATTAAAGTTTTACCATACTTGTAATCAGGCTTGATGTTGTTGCTTTATCAAGTACTTTAATTTGGCATTTCGATAGCTAAAACAGTTATTCATGGCCATGTCAAAGCCACTATTACGGTGAGAGGCTATGGTAGTCTAATTTAATAGAATTACAGGATTTTTTTAAGCTCAGAAAAACTTGTAAATGAGGGTGAAACAACAAATGGAAAAGCGGAGCAGAACAGCATTAAAATGTGAGAACTGAACGACCCAAAAGACCATTTTCTCATAACGTAGGATATTCTGGAGCTATAGAGAATAGTTTACAGGAAGTTCAGATGCTGTGAAAACAAGAGGAAAAACAGACTGTAGGGAAATTAAAACTATATATTTAATTGCACAAAGACAAGATATTAAATGTTGAAGCGGATTCCTTGTTTCTTTAAAAATATTTTGAATATGGTGCTGGAAACACGGCTGTGTTTATCAATGTGTTATATCATGTCTTCTTTGAACACTAATAAGTTTTTGGGAATAAGAGGAGCAGTATTTATAGTTATAAAAGCAAAGTGTTTTCTAATTCTTACTTAATATTTTGAAGGTTCACCTTTTCCAGGATTGTTGTTTTTATACCCAAACATTTTATCCAATTATTGACCTTGTCAGTTGTAAGAAGTTTCACTAGGTGTTTTTTTTTATACGCATTATGAAATTATGTCCATCTTTTGATGCCCTACTAAAATCTTTTCAACATGTTGCAGGCACTAAATTGAAAATATCAGCATGTTTAAAAATAGATAAATAAGTGATAGTGGTAAATAAGAAAAACACACCTGTCCTTGTACTGGGACCTACATGTTAGCAACATGGGACTGATTGCATTGCTTTATATTTATATATAAATGTAAAGACAGACCATCATGCAGTACAGCTTATGTGTGCATATGATATAATTATCACTTTCTATTCATACCTCTTCCATCAGAGAGATGGTTGTACCAGAGGAGGGCTGTCCCAGCAGTGGGTTTGATTCTCAGATTCCCTCGGCCACATGTCTGCTGGGTGTCTGTCAAATCAACCCCATCCTGGACCAGAGCCTAAAATACACAAAACAATTCGCAGATTCTATGCACCCCATGGATTTTGTTGATTTATTTAGCATATTACAGCATTAAAAACAAATAAACACATAAAATGGCATGAAGTTTTTTTATAATGGATTGTGAAAGTAAACTCACCTTCTCTTCATAGGTCCGATTATCTGCCACAGGGAAGGTGGTTTCACCACCAGCCTCTACAGAGTTGAGGTAGAATGAGACAGTCAGATACCTGAAATAAAACAAAACAGGAAATTAACAGGAGATAAAAAAAAAATGTTTCACCAAATCCAAAAAGCCAAAAGGGTGTACCGAGTAATGTTCAGTTACTTGGTAACACAATCACATTTAAAAGTATCCAAACTTTAGATCATGAAAAGGACACCATACATCATGAATACCTGCAAGACACCTCTGTGAAAGCAGATGTGTTTCCTGCCAGCCGTGTATGTGCACAAGTGGTCTCTGAATGGGAAGGGCTGCTATCATAATGGGCATTGCTGAAGTGTCCGTTCTCATAGCGAATTACTTGCAGTGGTTCGCTCACTTCAACCAGTGCAGAGGGCAGACGTGTCAAACTGATTACCCTGAGTTCAAGACACAAGACAGAAAAATAGTATGTCCAGTTTAATACAAGTTTCTAGGCATCTAAGAGAATGACAAAAATCGAATAGTTAGTGACCTGCTCTTGAGTGTTTGCAGCACATGGTGAGATCCTGGCCCTTGATGAAGCCATGTATGCTTGTTTCTCTGTTTGAAATGACTATGAAGCTTCCCGCTTTGCTGCTGCCCTGGACGTTGGGACACATCATAAGCACGCCTAAAGTCTCCCAATGTCAGCATCCCTGAAAAGCACACAAAAGAAAAGAAAAAATTAAAGCAGACTGAGCCCAATATGGTTGAATGTAATCTCAAATTCTTGTTTTGTGAACATTAATCTACAGCAGCTGCTTTCTTCTCTCTAACCCCCCCCCCCCCCCATTACTCCCCTCTTTGTTCAGTCATGTGCTGTTACTCTGAGCTAAAATTGCCTTGCCCCCCCGCCCCCATCAGTTCCCCTGGGAGACCGCGCCCCAGCCGCAACAATAGCTCTGGGGTGCCACAGTCGAAGTGGCTGGAGAGGGGGTGGGTTATCCAAAGAGAGTGGAAGAGGGAGTTGTGGGATGCAGGGTATCCGGGGGAAAATTAAGGAAAGGGGTTACAGAATAATCAGGTTTTAATGAGATAGGACAAGGCACGTCCGGATTGGGATGTGTAGAACGCCTGGCACAATGGCATCAGGTCAAAACGGTGTCACCCCTCTTCCTGCCTTGCCACTCACAAAGACTTGCACGCAACCACAGTCACCAGTCAGCAATTTATGGTGGTATTAGCAGTACACAACCACAACCACAACCACAACACACACACACACACACACCAGAGGAACGCTAGGGTGGTAGCTTTATTCCTTAAAAACAGAACTGAAGAACAGAAATCAGACAAGGCTAAATTTTAATTATCTTAATAATTAATCTTGCAACTATATCATGCATTAAGACTGAAAGGTTTTAATTTTTCTGTATTGCTGGTTGTGAATAAACGATTCAAATTTAGGAAAATTAAGTTTTCAGTCTACATTTTGGTTTCATAACTTAAATTATAATCTTTCCTGAATGGAATAAGTGCATTCCAAAATGCAGACATGAATGAACAACGGGAACACAGACCTGTTTGGGAGCCTTCAAGACCCATAAGTATCTGCCGTAAGCTGTCTGGACTTAACCAAGTTCCATCTCGAGAGCGGGAATGACTCACAAGCTGAAGAAAAGACAACAATATTTTTCAATTTCACCAAAAAGCAAATAATGTTCCGACCGATGAGGTTCATTATGGAAACATGCATTCCTCCTGCAGCTATATGAAATATGGATGCTCATTGTTTCTTTGCTGTCACCTCTTCCTTCTGAAGCAGCCCATCTTGGTTCAGATCCAATAGACTGAAGACCTCTTCTGTGCTGAGAGAAAGTAGCGGCTGGTTTGACTCCTCTTGTCCTCGGCTAGACGTTGTTGACTGGCTATCCATCAAACCCTTGAGCTGAGCCAGCTGCACCACCACCCGGCATTCCTCTTCTGATAGGAAACCAGGGATCTCTGTCCAGAGCATGAAACAACAGCATGATGTGTTACAACGTTGGCAACCCAATGTCCAAACAAGCAGAAGCATTTAGTTTATGTGCTCATCCGCAACCTTATTTGTGCAGCAAATGAAGTTCACTGCACAATTATAGTTTTTTTCATTGGTCATTGGAGTTTACTATTTCTTCATGAGTCACCTCAGTCACAAATGTAGTCAACACAAGATGAAAGTAAGGATCAAAGATTTTTTAGATTAAAAAAAGGCTGGTTTGGAGATATGGCAGGGCTGATCAAAAACATGTAAAGTGTGCTTGAGATTGAGTGTTTACAGAGTTACTGCTGTGCCTAATGTCTCACACATTCACACCTTAAGATGACACATGACTGTTAGGTAACAAAGCAAAGCAAATAAACAAGCAAATTATTTTAAAGGCTGGTTTGATAGAAGTAAATATTTATCCTCAATTAAAGTCACCACAAAAATATGTCTGAAAAGTAATACAACTTCAGCAGACATGCAAGCTTTCCTGCACATCTGCATTACTGATTGATTGATTGGCATTAAGTGGATTACCGTAGACTGATCTCTGTCAGCAGTGACTTGATCTATCAGACAGTTTAATGGATTTATATAGATTGTCACAGAGATAGTCACAAAAAACCTTTCACTGGGAATTTTGGGACAGTCTCATCAAAGCATGCTAATAAACACCAGCAAAATTTCCACAATATTTATTTTGATAACTTCAAATGTAAGAAAAAAGATGTGAAAATGGAATATGCATCTTGTTTATATTCTACATCTTGTGCAAACAACAGGAATAAAGAACAAGGGCTTTAAGTAATAATTCCCTTAACTCTCAATAAAAGAAACTAAAATCAATAACTGCTGATGTTATGTTTTAATATCTGATTGAGTCCTGTTTTAGTGTTCAAGCACAGAAAGGCTTAAGTATATACTGTTTATCGAACGAGTACAAGCCATTTCCCTCATCCCTTCTCATTGACTCACTTGCTGTACTGTCTGTCCCACAGGCAGTTTTATTGACTGACACCACTGGACTTCTTCCAAAAGAGCGACAGTGAAGCCTTCAGGGAGTCAAGAACTGCTAAGCATTACAATCAACTTTGTAATGTGTGTTCCCATTAAATAAATAAGCCTACTGGTAATGTTCTTCATCTTTTATTTTACTTTCTCATCTCAAAATCTCCTCCACAACATTCATCTGCACTTTCCTGCACACTGTAGGTTACTCCCAACTTTTTCAAATTTGAATGTGAAAATACAAAGCACTGCTCCATGATTTCCCCACTTTCCTATGGCGATCCATCCATGTCTCTCAGTCATTTCCCCCCTCTAATAAAAGGCCTCCAGCAGGTTGGCTGAATGTACAGTAGAAGCCTTGTTTGTCACCCGTGTCTTTTACACTGTACCCTTAGTTAATCCCCATTGTCCAGTCAAGTCTCATTAATCTGGATAACTAATATGAATGAAGAGGGACTGAGCCTTCCTCTTCTCCCTCCCACCAGTGTCTGTCTTTCTCCCCCGGAAAGGAAGTGACCTGCTTGTCAGAACAGGAATCAGGCCATGTCTACACAGCACGACAACACAAATTTTGTTTGTATCCTTTGCACATGTTCACACACATACAAACGCCCAAGCAGAGACTATCCACAAGCATCATACACATTCTGCTATTTCAAGAGCCATTTTGATTATTGTCTTTTGAGGGTTTACTAGTCAATAATGACATTTGTGTGAATCTGTGCACAAATATAATTGTGTCTGCATGAGTTGAGTGTTCATTCAAATAAAAAAAAAAGAAAAAAATTATTCTAAATGGAAAATTTTACAGCAGGGGCGGATAAAAAAAATTAAAAGCAAAAAAAAAAAAAAAAAAAAAAAAAAAAAAAAGGGAGTTCAGGGCAGGACACTGCAGTTAACTGTGGGTTGGAGCAAAATGTGGGATGGAAAGGGTGGATGGGTGGTTTTACTATATGAGGACTTGTATCGTCTTCAATTCATGCTGTGGACAAAAAGAAAAAAAAATGGCAGACAGCCAAAATCCTAAAAATACCAATTCATCCACAAAATAAATCTTTAGCCATGTCAAAACCCAAATTCTACAAATAAAATGCAAGCAAATGCACATTTCTTAACACTACAATTTGTACCCCACCCCTTCTCCCTTCTGCTCTCTACACCTCCCCTTTCCCCTTCCTATGCAAGTCTGTTGACCGCCCACTATAAATACACCTAATCTTCCATCCTCTCCTCCACTGTCACACTGAGATCATTACTTCAGGATTTCTCCAACTTTCCACCTTCTGTCTCAAATGACAACATTTCTTCATTTTACAATCAGAATGTCATCCCGCTCAGCTGCTTTGCTATTTCTCCTTCTGCTGGCCGGGCCTAGCAGCACATCAGCGCCAAGTCCCAGTAGAGCAATGGCAGGGTTGGAGGGACATGTTAGAACGGACGTTAAGGTTCGATCTGGACTTAAGGAAAAGGTTGGGGACAGGACAAGTACAGCCGGCAGCAGTGAAACGGGTTTGGGAAATACTCGCATTTCTAAACCAGGAGTTGCAGCACCTGAAAGTGGTGAAGGGTGGGGAGAGTTTGGTACAACAACTAACTTCAGGTCCACACTTTCAACCAGTGATGATGGATTATGGGAGCCCCGTAGCTCTTCTCGCTGTGTACCTATCCCGTCTGGCATGGCTTTGTGCCAAAACATCGGCTATGACACCATGAGGATGCCCAACTTGTTGGGCCATGAGTCTCCAGCTGAAGCGGTGCAACAGAGTGCCAGCTGGCTGCCGCTGCTTGCCAGAGAGTGCCACCCTGATGCCCGCATCTTCCTCTGCTCTCTCTTTGCTCCTATCTGCCTCGACCGGTAAGCTTACACAAAAAGAGTTTATACTTTTCAAGTAGGTTGAATTCTTATAGGATTTTTATAAATTGTTATTTTAGAAATTCACTTCGCAGTGCAGTAATGTTGCAGATATAAGAGGTCCCACTGGAAAGAAAATGACAGATAAGGGCCAGTTTTATCCACACAAATCTAAAAAACAAAAAAAAGTCAGATTAATGATGATGTTACAAAGGTCTGAGGTTATGAAGGGATAACACCCTTTTTAAAGGTATGCAAATTGATGCAGGTCTCAATGGAAAGGCTTTTGTCACATTGACACCATTCAGTTTGAAAAAGGAAAACAAAAACCAAATGTTATTCACCACTCGGCAATCATGTCAAATCATTTAATCTAATCACTGCTGCTCATTCTCCTTCTCCACTACTTCATCAGGTTTATTTCACCCTGCAAAAGTTTGTGTGAATCTGTACGAGACCGCTGTGCACCAATCATGAGTTGCTATGGCTACCCCTGGCCTGAAATTCTGAGGTGTGACCAGTATCCTGCAGATCATCTCATGTGCATATCTTCCATCACCAACACCACTGCTCACACTGGGGGGCGCAGAGGTGACAGACAACAGACACACATGCTTGAGCCAATTTTGTTAAATTAGTTTGTTTTTAAATTAGTGGTTTGACTGTTTCAGTGCCTCAGGCAAGCTGTCGAGATTGCGAACTGGAGGAAGCTGCTTCTTCAAAAGATGCGCTGGATACCTTTTGTAGGAGTGATTTTGGTGAGTACCAGCATTATTTCACTGATGACCCCTCTTTGCAACTTTGCTTGTTTGTTATTATTTAACCACAGTCAACTGCTCCATAAATAGATGCTATTCAGGCATTCTGTTCCTTTAATGTCTTCCCAGTCGTGAAACTGCGCCTGACACGGCTCAAGTACAGTCCAATAACTCTCTCTCAGTTCTCACTGGCTGATAAACTGGATGTCCTGAAGCATGGGCCCCTATTAGGTGGGCAGATTCGTTCCCGCATTGAGCTGTGGCTGGAGAGGGATGCCACCTGTGTAAGGAACATGACACGGCAACATCCACGAGGTGGCACCTTTGTAGTGACCGGCACGGTGCAGGGGGAGCGTCTGGTGGTCAACAAGGCTTACGTCTGGCAAAGACAGGACAAGAATCTAATGGCAGCTGCCCGCAAGTGGAAACGTCACAGATGCAGGAGCTAATGTGTGTCAAGTTAGATCATTCTCAATAACTGCATTGTGCAACAAACTATGGTTAGAGGATAGGATCTAGAGTTTAACCATGGAGCTCCAACTGTAAATAATGCTTGTTCCATTTTCTTTCCTAATCATTTTCAAACAAGTTATTATGGAGGAAATAATATGCTGTGAACTGGTCACAAAGGAGCACATCAAGAATCAAACTGTGGCATTTTGGAAGTGGAGGTAAAAGAAATAAAGTCTGTTAAATAGAAAATGTACATACGGTATTTGTAAATTTTAACTTAATATTGCTGGTTTGTATTTGCATGGCTTTGAGTAGAATTAAAATTATGTCTTAAATAGGGTCCCAGTCAAATTTTGATGGGTCAAACCTTTATCTGATGCTTGTATTTTATGAACACAAGGTCAAATTAGTAAAATTAATTTGCTGATTTGCTTGACATGCCAGTAACTCCACAACTAATTAAGAAATACAAAACAGAAAAAAAACAAAAAATTATAGTGTACAAGCTCATTCTTAAAATATTTTTGTCCTGTTTTGTTCTTGCAAAATAAAGTAAAAAAACTTAACATTTTTACACAGCTCTTGTCAAAGTTACAGTTAGGGCAGTATTGGTTTCCTTTTGCTGTTTTTAAAAGAATACATCTGTCTAAATAGCGCTCATCAATTTAATTTTATGGGTCATTGTAGTTGTAATTTTAAATAACAGGTAGGTAGCATTTAAAATTCCACAATGAATTGATGAAAAAAGGTAAAAGCAGGCACACAGGGTCACCATCTACAATCCATCTTCTTCGTAATGTATCTTCCAGTGCGTATTGTTTTCGAGCAAAACCAGCCTAAAATACCGTCCCTTTATTCCCAATTGTCGGTTATTTTAGGTACTGTATCATACTAACAGCTCCCTTACAGCTGCATCATGAAACACTCACTTTGCAGAAATTATGAATATCTACTGAGCTGCTTTTGTTTTCTAAAAAAAAAAAAAAAAAAAAGAAAGAAAAGAGGAAAATAATATTACACAGTAGACCTTTCAGAGGCATCCAAACACTTGCAATATATGTGCATCAGTGGATGTGCAGTAAAAACAAGGGATCCAGTTTAGTTTTGTGCTAGACGTTGTTAATCAGTTATAAACATGTCTTGATCTGACCCAATATGTGAGATCAAAGAGGAACGTCTCTCATCATAAATCCCTTCAAAATGCCACTAACTAGCTCCTAGACAAAGATTGTAATGTACTTACCAAATAGCAGAGGTTTTAGGCTGAGTGTCTTCATTTCATGTGTTTTATCTGGTACAAGGGACACCTGCTGGACATGTCCAACCTGCAAGTGTAGGGAAGGGATTTTTTTAGTGTTTGCTTAAACTGTACAAGTCTTTGTTCTTGTTTGCTTGCAGTTTTGGTCACTCTGCATCTCTGACACATTTTGCAACACTTTGTAATGGTTTTTTGTTTCACTGTGGTCATTGTGTACATTTTTATTTTCAATTTTTTTGGCATGTCATTTTAAGCTGTTGTTTGTCTCTGTTTCTTGGACATACTTTTCAGGTATAAAACTAGACTACCTAGCATCATCCAGTAACCTCTCTATGATTGTGACTACTTAATTCTTAGACGTGTAGTTAAACAGTTAGCAATGTACGTAATGCAAACACTGACAGCATTTAAGGACTCTTTTCATCTGGGAGTTAGGTTACACTCTTAAGTTACATTTAATCATGCTAACTTCACACCCGTCTCTTACCCGTATGCCCTCAATGCGAGGTAGACTGAAACTTTGGATTTGGTCCTCCACATGTAGATCTCTTGACGATGGGGCAGGTTGGTGTAAACTGTTTCCGCTGTCGGTAACTGGTGCAGAGGAGCCCCCGTCTCCAACTAAATCCCCAGGGCCGTTGTTGTAGTGTACGTAAAGCAGCAAGGCGATAACGTTCAGTATGTAGACATGGAAGAACACCATGACCACAACAAAATAAGCCCGAGAGCAGACATTGCTTCTCTGGATGTGCAGTCGAGTAGACCGAAAAGGGGAATTGTAAGGTGATGCAGATGGTTTGTCGCTGATGTTGAATTCTTCCTCCTCTAAGAAATCTTCATGAGCGTGTTCCATATTTACATCACACACTTATAAATCAGTCAGAAAGTTAAAAAGTAAAGTAAGTGCAAAAATCCACCAGATTAATTCAGTCTCATAGTTGACAGCTTGGCGTTAGCAGACCTTAGCTATCCAGCTAGCTACGAAGCAAACTCCGCAACTAACCTGGAGCTGTTTTGATAGAAGCCGACGTCTCTGCAGCTTTTAACCAAAGAAAAAAAGCAGCCAGCTTCGTGCAATTGCGCTAATGCACATACATTGGCTTTCTTTGATGAATATATGTACCATCATTACCTAAAGTCCCTTAATCCCATGTTAGCTAACTGCTTGATGCACTGAACCTGCCCAACAACGAGTCAGACGAGCTAACGACTCTTGAACACATAGGCCGCTGTGCTGTTCAGGAGCTGCAGTAAACCGCTAGCGGCCTCTAGCGGTCAACACCCGAACAATTTATAAATTTAATTATCATGTTTTGTGCAACATAACATGAAAAATAGCTCAGAGGGGAGATGTGTAATATCAAATTATAGATGCTTCAACTGAAATAGCTGGAACCTTGACAAGGCCTTCGTTCCTTAGTGACTTTATATGTAAGGAAACACCTATGGTTCACTCTCCCTCCCTTTTTTAAGCATTTTATTATTTCAAAAACAGAAAAGTTTTCACACAAAATATTGGATGTCAAACAAATGTACCTGATACAACATGGCTTGTGTGAAATCTAGCAGAGTAGCTTACAAATGGTTTTTTTTAGGTACGTTGTGGCCATTTAATGGTGAAAAAGGAAGAATCACCAATCACGGATTAAAATGGGGTGATATTAAATAAGCAAAACATTAACAGGACATACGCTATTCACAAAAAGTTAGGGATATTCAGCTTTTTCGTATGATGTCAGAATGCATCTAAAATGCACTAAAACCTTTACAGGTGAACTTAATTTGACTTTCTTTTAAGTTTTTAATGCACATGTACAAATTTTAATATTTAAGCATAACATGTGATGGACAGATGATTAACTGCAAAAAAAAAAAAAAAAAAAAAACTGACAAACAAAAAAAAACATACTGTTTACATTTTGACATCATGAAACCAAGTCGACACCTAACACATGACAAGTTACTGAGACATTAACATGTTTATGTTGTGGTATAATCAGCTCTGCTGTTAGCTTTTGTTTCAATAACTTGTTTGAGATAAAGGAATTACCATTGCATGATTATACTTTTTTATTCATGATATGATATCAATGTAGTATGGCCATTTAACATTTTCTCTAAATTCCACTCACCAGTTGAATATCTCAAACTTTTTGTGAGTAGCGTATATTACTGATAAAATGCATGCAGTCTCAGAATCATAATAATAAACACATTCTCCCAGTTCTTATTTCTTTTTATTGAACAGATCAGGCCTATATCAAATCCCCTCCATTTTAAGTTTACAATAATATATGTGTTTTTTCATCTACATATTACACATATAATACATTACGGATCTTATATTTCATATTCATATTCTATTGAATTTCCCTTTGGGATTAATAAAGTATTTTTCATTCATATTTAAGCTGCTATCACTTCCTGATTATGGCTCCTTAGCATCATAATTTGTATTTTACATATTCTGCATTTCTAAAAATAAAAATTGGGATGCTCCCTTTAATTTATTATATATTAAATTTATTATCTTCCTTTAATGTGTCCATAAAAACTCAGGGTAGCTGGAATTCAGTGGTTTTCTCAGATGATTTTTATTTGGTGTCCTTATTATTATTTATGCATACATGTTTAGTATTCCTTCTAAAGCTCGTACTATTCATCTGCTGACTGTCAAAAATGGGTTTGTCATCTAATTTGATTTTGAAACATTAACTCATTTAGTTTTAATAAACAAAGATAACATTTTAGTGCAATGTCAGCAACCATATGCTTTCTTTTTATTTTTATTTTAACTAAATGGCTATAACAGTCTCTCTGGGGTTTGCTTGGATGAATTTGGCTTGAGTGAAATCATGCTTCTGCTTCCAATATCAACCACGGGGTGGCGAAGATCAGCAGTCAGAGATGTGCAGTGTCAACACTGATTTCCATTAATTGAGGTATTTAGGTAATCCCTATAAAAGCTTTCTATTTTTACCATATTTTTTTTATCATCAAAACCATAAAGTTGCTTATATAAAAAGTCAAGCCAGTAGTTTAAAAAGGGACACTCTTCCATAGTTTCCATAGTGTTTTACACACACTTTTGTTGACCAGCAAAGTTATATAGCGTCTTCATGAGAATAGGAAGACGACTTTTGGACTTTAGAATGGCTTCCCCCGAAACTTAACAGCATTTTATTTTATTTTTTTCATGGTTGATCATGCTGTTTAATTTCCATAATTCCCATGCATTATTCACAGGAATTTTCTCTGAGGTGCTTATTTAAAAGGAATTCAGCTTGGTTAATGAAGGCTAATTTCCCTGGCGATGGTGCACCCCCAAATTATTCTATCTGACCTCACTTTTATACAGAGAGGGGCTGTTTGAAGTGGGGGTGGATGTTAAAGGGTCTGATAAACGCGTATACACACACACACACACACACACCCCTTGCGGTGTTTTCCGGGATCACGCCACTGCTTCCACTTGGGATCCATACAACAGCAGCGATATGGCTGATCATCACCGGACGGGACGGCGCTGGTGATACGCGAAAGTTGGCACAGAAAATGATTTATTACAGGTCAGCAATGCCCTTTGTCAGGCGACGGGACACTACGACACGTCGTGCAACACTGGGTTAATAATTATCCGACAGGTAATAGGAATTCTAGTGTATTTTACGGCAAAGTTGTTGGAGGAACTTGTCGCAGTGGCTTCATCCCAGCGTGCTGGCCGGATTACCACACACAAGTGGAACAATAGTCTCCAACAGCAGGAACACCAGCAGGTCGGTGGTAGCTGCATGTTTTGTTTATGATCGACCTGTTTTGACTCTTCGTTTCTTTCCTGTAATTACAGTTTTGTTACCACAAGCACCGAAACCAGGGTTGTCCTACCACTTGACATTGCAGGTGTACTTATTTTTTCGACTCGTAGAAACAAAATGTATTTTACGGGCAACATCGCGTTTACGCTGAACTAATATGAATACTTTGTCACTCATCGTAGAAATCTGAGTCGTAATGAGAACATTAAAGTCACACAAGGGTTAGATTGAGTCGAGAAATGGCGATTAGAATCGAAGTTCCCACAGCAATGCCGCTTGTAATTTCACATTGACGTTCGCGTCCCAGCGCATGTAAATGTACATTCATGCGTCGGGAGATTACCCCCACACCTATTACCACGGAGTCTTTCAGCTGGTCGGGCGGCTGTGCAACTTTTTTCCTCCCCCTCTTCCTGATTGTCTTCTTCCCGGATACTTGCGTCAGGAAAATACGGGGAGAGAGGAACTGACCGAAAACGCAAAAGGCCTTGAAGGTAGAGGAATCTGTCTCAACCAGGCCTGACGTGCGTGCGGCGCCGCGTGTTTGGTTTAATGTCCCGTGGGGATTCATCGTCCGGCTGCTCTTGTACTTTCTTTTCGCGCCGGTTCGGACTACATGGATGTCGTTAGGATTTGCGCTCACACCCGCAAGCAAAATGTGTCAGGCAGTCCAGTGCTGCGGGGCTGCAGTGCTGCCGATGACCTCGTGCACAGTCCATATAAAAAGGTGTAGGGGGTACATTTATGCAACTGACATGTCTCAGAGCATTTAATTTCATTGCTGCGTATTGGGAGTATCATTTAACTCTAAATTATTTATACCAGTCTTACTGTGGGGTGCCCAGATTGAATGCCATGCGCATCAGTTCATTCGTCCTTGTGATGCACCACGATTGCAATGTCCAAAAACAAGAAAAAACCGTAACAACAGTTCCCTACCGCGGTAAAGTTGGTTTGTTGTTGGATATTGGCTTGACATTCGGCAGGGATCGTCTGCCAATCACCTGAAAAATGTTCACTAAAAATCAATTAATTGACTTTTTATCATTCTTTTTGCTGTAGTACATCATTTTTAGCATGTCCTATCTACTACAGGTGAGATTATTCTGATAAAGTACTTTATATGCCCATAGTATGCATTTATGACCTGAAAATATTCACTAAAAATCAATTAATTGACGTTTTAACATTCTTTTTGCTGTAGTACATCATGTTTATCATGTCCTATCTACTACAGGTGAGATTATTCTGATAAAGTACTTTATATGCCCACAGTATGCATTTATGACATGAAAATATTCACTAAAAATCAATTAATTGACCCTTTAGGCCCCCAAACGCGAAGGCCTCCAAATTTGTAATCAATATGTTATGAGAAAAAGGGAACAAAACAACGGTTTCAATAAACACATCGATTTAAATAGGCCTTTGGACCGCCTTCGATGCTCTGGCCTAAATATTGTCTATGACTCCAAAAAATATTACAGAAGCTGGAACAAAAAAGAATAGAAACCCAACTCGTAACATCTCATTGTAATTGGTTATTTATTTCCAGAGAAAATGTTATAACTTCAAAATCCCATTCTTCCATAAAATTAATTTATACTCCACCCACTTGCTCTTGAGTTTTGAGGCAAAACAGCAGCTTGTGAGGAAGGTAAGGAAGCATGTTTTTTTTACTAAAGTTTACTAAAAGCTACTAAGTTGTTTTTTGGAAAACATGAGCTATATTTTTCATGATACTGAATTTTATTAAGAAGTTAAGAAATCTCAGCTTGTACAGAGTTAAAAATGTAAAATAAGCTGTGGAATTTGACACACTTAGAAATAAGGTCCAATCAGCAAAGGCAGTGCAAAGGCCTTTTGTAATTGTAATGTTTTTTTCTTTTTTTTTCTTCATTTCATTATTGTTTTTCAATCATATCCCATTGTGTGGCCGTGAATGCGCTCCAAATCTCAAAATTCAGACTCAAAAAGGCATAGGCTATATGATAGACAGATAGATATACAGCATATACGTACGCTGCTTACTCAGGCTTCGGCAGCAGGGCAAGTCCAATTAAAATTCACAGAAACCCGTGAAAATGTTTTATTAATGACATTTTCTTGCTGTGGCGCTGTCCACGGCTAGGCCTATGTAAAGGAAACACTGTAGGCTTATATGTGTACGTATATGCTGTATATCTATCTGTCTATCATATAGCCTATGCCTTTTTGAGTCTGAATTTTGAGATTTGGAGCACATTCACGGCCACACAATGGGATATGATTGAAAAACAATAATGAAATGAAGAAAAAAAAAGAAAAAAACATTACAATTACAAAAGGCCTTTGCACTGCCTTTGCTGATTGGACCTTATTTCTAAGTGTGTCAAATTCCACAGCTTATTTTACATTTTTAACTCTGTACAAGCTGAGATTTCTTAACTTCTTAATAAAATTCAGTATCATGAAAAATATAGCTCATGTTTTCCAAAAAACAACTTAGTAGCTTTTAGTAAACTTTAGTAAAAAAAACATGCTTCCTTACCTTCCTCACAAGCTGCTGTTTTGCCTCAAAACTCAAGAGCAAGTGGGTGGAGTATAAATTAATTTTATGGAAGAATGGGATTTTGAAGTTATAACATTTTCTCTGGAAATAAATAACCAATTACAATGAGATGTTACGAGTTGGGTTTCTATTCTTTTTTGTTCCAGCTTCTGTAATATTTTCTGGAGTCATAGACAATATTTAGGCCAGAGCATCGAAGGCGGTCCAAAGGCCTATTTAAATCGATGTGTTTATTGAAACCGTTGTTTTGTTCCCTTTTTCTCATAACATATTGATTACAAATTTGGAGGCCTTCGCGTTTGGGGGCCTAAAGGGTCAATTAATTGATTTTTAGTGAATATTTTCATGTCATAAATGCATACTGTGGGCATATAAAGTACTTTATCAGAATAATCTCACCTGTAGTAGATAGGACATGATAAACATGATGTACTACAGCAAAAAGAATGTTAAAACGTCAATTAATTGATTTTTAGTGAATATTTTCAGGTCATAAATGCATACTGTGGGCATATAAAGTACTTTATCAGAATAATCTCACCTGTAGTAGATAGGACATGATAAACATGATGTACTACAGCAAAAAGAATGATAAAAAGTCAATTAATTGATTTTTAGTGAATATTTTCAGGTCATAAATGCATACTGTGGGCATATAAAGTACTTTATCAGAATAATCTCACCTGTAGTAGATAGGACATGATAAACATGATGTACTACAGCAAAAAAAATGTTAAAAAGTCAATTAATTGATTTTTAGTGAATATTTTCAGGTCATAAATGCATACTGTGGGCATATAAAGTACTTTATCAGAATAATCTCACCTGTAGTAGATAGGACATGATAAACATGATGTACTACAGCAAAAAGAATGTTAAAACGTCAATTAATTGATTTTTAGTGAATATTTTCATGTCATAAATGCATACTGTGGGCATATAAAGTACTTTATCAGAATAATCTCACCTGTAGTAGATAGGACATGATAAACATGATGTACTACAGCAAAAAGAATGTTAAAACGTCAATTAATTGATTTTTAGTGAATATTTTCAGGTCATAAATGCATACTGTGGGCATATAAAGTACTTTATCAGAATAATCTCACCTGTAGTAGATAGGACATGATAAACATGATGTACTACAGCAAAAAGAATGATAAAAAGTCAATTAATTGATTTTTAGTGAATATTTTCAGGTCATAAATGCATACTGTGGGCATATAAAGTACTTTATCAGAATAATCTCACCTGTAGTAGATAGGACATGATAAACATGATGTACTACAGCAAAAAGAATGTTAAAAAGTCAATTAATTGATTTTTAGTGAATATTTTCAGGTCATAAATGCATACTGTGGGCATATAAAGTACTTTATCAGAATAATCTCACCTGTAGTAGATAGGACATGATAAACATGATGTACTACAGCAAAAAGAATGTTAAAAAGTCAATTAATTGATTTTTAGTGAATATTTTCAGGTCATAAATGCATACTATGGGCATATAAAATACCATATCAAGATAAACGGACCTGTAGTAGATAGGACATGATAAACATGATGTACTACAGCAAAAAGAATGTTAAAAAGTCAATTAATTGATTTTTAGTGAATATTTTCAGGTCATAAATGCATACTATGGGCATATAAAATACCATATCAAGATAAACGGACCTGTAGTAGATAGGACATGATAAACATGATGTACTACAGCAAAAAGAATGATAAAAAGTCAATTAATTGATTTTTAGTGAATATTTTCAGGTCATAAATGCATACTGTGGGCATATAAAGTACTTTATCAGAATAATCTCACTTGTAGTAGATAGGACATGATAAACATGATGTACTACAGCAAAAAGAATGATAAAAAGTCAATTAATTGATTTTTAGTGAATATTTTCAGGTCATAAATGCATACTATGGGCATATAAAGTACTTTATCAGAATAATCTCACCTGTAGTAGATAGGACATGATAAACATGATGTACTACAGCAAAAAGAATAGTGAAAGATCATTTTTATCATTTTTGGTTACCAATTTTCATGACTTCATTTATGCTGAAACGTGTAATTTACACACGGTCCCTTAGTCGACTACGGCGAGTGATGGTCGGTTTACAATGCGAAGTCGCTATTTTCTGGTAAAATTTTCAAATCGCAAGGACAGTTTACATAAATCTTGTAGTATATTAAAGTATGATAATGTATCTATAAGCTACAGTCTTTGACCAAGTTGGCACCGCCGTGGTCTGTGATTAGAAGCACAAATAAATACGAATGTCAAGCCAATATCGAAGAACCAACCAACTTTACCGCAGTCCCTTCCCTGTGTATACGATGTGGTGTAATTGTCTTGACAGTCATTTTCCCCCTAGTTCTTTAAATCAGACAAGATTTCATGACCTTTGCACTTTTGAATGCAACTTGAAATGGGACATTTTTATCCACAAATGGTCATCACAGCAATTTAAAATTCTTACTTTCATATCTTCACCATTGATAATAAAATAATAGTTTAAAAAAAAAAATTATATATATTTTTCTATTTCATTCAATCCATTGCAGCAGCAATCTGATTTGCAGTTTAGACCTTAGATAAGGTCTGGAATTGATTGTACATGTTAAAGTTTTTATTTGTAGAGACTCTTAAGAGTAGCAAAGTCAACTATTTCTGATACATTCTTAAGGAGAAGTATTCAACTGACTTTGCTATATGAACGTAACTTTAAAAAAACATCAACACTGCATAGGTAAAATAAAAATTATGGGAGGAGAAAAAAAAAAGGAAAGGAGAGACTTGTGATCCAAAGTGTAGCACGTTACCTGTTAAACACGGTGGGACATGGAAATGTACAGTTACAAATGGAACTGGGTTACTGATTTTATTGATGATGTGACAACGAACTCTGAAGTGTATGAAGCTATATTTCTACTCAGAATCACATTATTGTTGCCAAACCAACAAGACAGAGCTTTCAGTGCAAGTGGATGAAGTAAGTGGAACATGGGTTATTTCACTGAACGCAGTAGTCAGAGTTGTTTTGGAAGTATTACTTACATCTTCCATAAAAGCTATGGTTAACTATTCATAATAATACGGTGGTACAGATTTTAGCCACAGTACTGCCAAAATGAATATGAATCTGCATTTTCTATAATCCATCTGAGTCAGATACAACCATTATCTTAGAGTAAAGGGTCTTTTCCCTTCATGTGGCAGAAACTGGCATTTTGATTGTTTGCTTATTCTTTTCCTGTATGTCATTTGTTTGGAGTACTGTACTCTACTTACTAACTTATTCTAACTCTGAAGATGTAGGTTAAGTGATGGAAGAGATGCCAAGAAGAAGGCATCAGGTTTATAAGAAGAATGGGCCATTGTTTGGATTATGTAGTTATGTGCACATTTGTGTGTGGGATTCTGTAGTTGGGCAGATTTGTGCATTACTCATGCATCCTCAGGCCGCTGTGCAAAAGCAGTGGAGTGCCACTGAGTGCCCGTTCCACTCTGCCACATTGCATATGTGTGCAAGCATGCATATGATTCATGTGTCAGTGAATTGCAGAATAATTCTTGTTTTGTAATGAAAAGGAAAGAAAGAGCGGTGAAAATTGTAAGACAATATGGCTGAAACAAAATACAACTTTGGACTCACAATCTATTGAAATTTATGAGTATGTCTGCAATGTGACTGTATCCTTTTAGAGCTAGTGTGTACGGCACACACACATACCTTAGGTTCATTGATTTGTTTGCTTCCTAAAGAGGTTTAATTGGCAGACGCATTCCCGAGGCTGCCTGGCAAGGAAAGTATGATGTAGTGCTCTGAGGGGGCCTCAGAATTTGGAAGGATGGGAGCTTCGAAAGCTGACACAATCATTTTTGAGATTGTGTCTGCATGAGGGGCAAGTTTTGAGAAATGTGAAATGGGAATTCTCAGCTCTGTCAGTCACTTTTTTTCCTTCTCCTTATCTCAGAGGCTGAATCTGTGGTTTCAGCCCGGGCCTGTAACCTAGCAACCTAAATGGTGTGTGTCTTGAATAAATCAGACTGTGCTCCTTCTTTGCCCTTCTCAGAGGTGTGTCTGTTATCCTCACCTCCAAGCCACCAATCCATGTAGCCACCCCAAACATGCTTGTGATAACAGATGTACGCAGGATGTTAGCAGACACAGATGAATGATTTGGTCCAAATACAGAAGATGTTTTATTCCTTTACTCCTTTGTGCTGCTTAACCTATTGACTTTTGCTCTCATGTTTGTTTTATATCACATATTCATATCATAACGCCTGTGAATCAGCGGGCTGAATTGCTTTCAACTGCAGTTTAAGTAGCGCATTTGAACGTCTCGGTCAAGCAGCCTCTGTCATCTGTTGTGTTCTCTTCTATTTAGTGGGAGCTATGTATTATAGTCATCTGTGGTTTGCCTGGTGTCTGGTGAGTGTGGCTTGCACATGTTGCAGTCTGTAGCCACATGTCTTATCCCACTCACTGCTGCGCCTCTGCCAAGTTCTTCACACTCCCAACATCCATCCGCACCAGACAAGACTCAATATCTGGTGCACATTCATTATGCTTCGTTCTCCCTGGAACTTTTTAAATCACCCAACATAGATGCACTCATAGCCTCTGTAATGATTAAAAGGTGTGAAAGTATCACATTAGTCTTAGTTTAACCCTTAGAGGTAATATTGTAGCTTAGCAATTATGACTGATAACATTTGTTTCTAGCATAAATATATATATATACACACACACAATATTTTTCACATTTTTGCAA
The DNA here is from genome assembly GCF_017639745.1 of Melanotaenia boesemani. Lineage (NCBI taxonomy): Eukaryota > Metazoa > Chordata > Actinopteri > Atheriniformes > Melanotaeniidae > Melanotaenia > Melanotaenia boesemani. The sequence goes on from NC_055694.1 coordinate 13,842,449, forward strand.
ATATTTTAGTATATCTTTTCACGGGACAACACTATAGAAATCAACTATTGTCGTACAGAATATAAAAGTTTAGTTTCTATAGTTTGATATTCTGTATGTCAAAGTTTAATTTTTAGAGTGTTGTCCCATGAAAAGATATTCTAAAATATTTGCAAAAATGTTAGGGGTGTACTCACTTCTGTGAGATACTGTATATATATATATATATAGATATATATATGGAGATAAAATTCCCATTACTGGTGCTAGTTTATTTCAGATAAGATGAAAACTGTGAAATTAGTGATTACTGTGTGGCCATGTGTGTGTGTGTACATGCCTGGATATGAACTCAAGTGTGTGTTGATGATAACGCTGCTATGAATGAACTGGATAATAAGCAGAAAATCATATACTAGCTATTTTACATAATGTGACTAATTTATTCCTGAAATTTGTGGATGATAGCCGCCAGTTTGCATGAGGAAAACCCAGTCTCTAGAAATCTTCCCTAATGAACTCTGGGGAAAATATGCAAATGGAGGGGGGAAGGAAGGTTTGTTTCATGATAATGCACACAAGGGATGATGTGAAATAAAAGGAACGTTGCTCTCCTATTGCTCATTTGTTTTCTTCCTAAACTTAATCTTGTCTAAGACAAACACATCTGAAAACACACGTATAAGCTGGCAAGGGCAATGTTGTGAGCAATAGATACTTACATCCCCTGGTGGAGAAAAGCCGGTTGTCCCGAGTGAGCGTGTTTGAATTTCTTCGTAGCACTGGTTGTCTCTAATAGACCTGAAAGACTGAGAGCCTGAAAGGATGAATGGCTTTTGTTGAAGCCTCCAAGGATAGGAACAAAGAGAAAGGCACCCAGTGCAAAGTAGATTTGTGCATATTTTGGTGTGTATGCTTGTGCATGTTAGCTATCTAACCCCTTATGGGTTAGATAGAAGGAGCAGGGAGTGGAAGCAAGACAGAAATACTCATACCATAGCTGCATCTTCCTTCAGGCCTTAAAGTGGAGTGTAATGGAATACGACAAAGTGGCTTCCGCACATGAAAATACACTCATACAAAGACACAGACTGTACAAATCCTTAAAAAGCAGATATTAAATGACTGCTGAGGGGCACAACTTTTAAAGTACAAGCGCATATCACATAGTCAGGACACCACTGAACACATAGAACACTTGCTCTGTTTATTTTAAGGATGGGATGCTTTGATATCTTGCAGCTACATGTATGGTATACCATAAAGCGTTGGAAACTAACTTTCCATCATAGATTTCTTATTGCCACATGAGCTTGAGTTTTGAATGGCCTGTTAAAGAACCAACACTAAATGAAGTGTTTGATTTATATAATATTTTGCTTAGAATTACTTCCGACTGTGGTTTGTATCAGACAGACTCAGTATGGATGATAGTTGATGGAACAACCAGTGTCTCTGTGTGTCAATCACAAATCATCCAGGAAAGCTGCTCTTGTCTAAAATCGCTGAGGAGCTGCACAGTCAGCCATTTACATGTTGTTTTTTTTCTGAACATTTTTTGTTTGTTCTCATTCCCTCTCGTTCTCTCTGCCTCTGTGGGTTTGTCTGTCTCACATTCTTTGTCTTTTTATTCTGCAGTGTTTGCACTTGGGATACATAACAATGAGAATACACGCTGCATGAGCAAACACAATCATCACAAACCCAAAGAACTTTAGAAAATGCGCAGGGGCTGCACTGCAGTAGTTTCACTGTACAATAAACACTAACAAGGTGGTGTGAATCTGGCTGTTGATGCTTAAAATAAAAAAAAAATGGCTGTGATTTTGATGTATGAGATGTTCTTGGGGCTTTAAATGATAATGATAATGTTGTTGGTGTCCCCCCCTACTTAGGCCTGTGGGCCCCGGTGGTGCAGTTGAGAAAATGGACAGGATGAAGATCATCAAACGGAGGCTGTCCATGTCTCTACGCAGCGCTCGGCCCGTCGATGACTCTCTGTCCGAACTAGCAGAACAGATGGCTTTGGATGAGCCATCCACAGCCAGAGACAACGGTGAGACGTGCACTCACACACATACAAAGCACCATCGCACATAGCATCATCAGGCATACAGTATATGTGAAGGCACCTATTTTACTTCTCATGAAGCAACTTAATTTATTGTACATGCATAAAAATGCAAATAAATGAATGCATGTATATGAATAAGTGAATATGATGTAACACAATGATATTACTTCATATGCATTATAACTATGCACCAGCATGCTAGAGTTTTAGCAGACAAAATTAAATTAGACTTATTGATGAGCTGATGTGAACTGACTGAAAGGTGTGACGTAAAAGATGACAATATTTAATCCAAAATTCTCAAAATATTGTTTTATAAGATGTTTATTGCACACAAGTTTTGATACGTGTAAGGATTTTAGCTGTCAACCAACAGTTATCAACATATTAGACTGTAATTAATAAGTAGGGCCAGATTGTGCAAATTTTAAAGCTACAAATGAAGACAACAGCTTGCAGAACCCCTCAAAAAGCAACTGTGAAGCCCTTTATGTGTACAAAAAACATCTGGTGAAATACTTCACCAGCCTCCAAAAGTTTTGGTGTTCTATTCTGTTTTTCTGACACACATTTATCTTCCTGTAAGAGTCATCACATGAAAACTTTCCTCCACTCTCACCTCAAAATTCAGCACAAGAAGTTTGCAAATTAAAAAAAAAAAAAACATACCATGCCTCATTTGTTTCGAAGTCAGGTTCTCTGAAAAAGTGAAAGTAAAATAGGTCTTCTTGACAGCAATGACTGGCACAACAGAGGAGAATAGGACTGCAGAATTTAATGAAAAGAGCAAATCTCCAACTTAATTGGCTTTTGTTGTGGTAAGTGTTACAGGAGTCATTTCGTTGACAGAGGGAAGAGTGAATTCAATTAGCTATCAACTGTCTCTATAAGCAAAGTTCTCTCTGTTAAAGAAACAAACTGAAGACGAAAAGAGGATGATCTCTGCAACAGGATAATTTCACCTAAATCACCTACAAATCCACAATGGACTGCTATAAGAAGAGTAAACCTAAGTAATTATAAAACAACCCCAATAATTATGGAATTAGATCTTAAAAGAGCACGACAGACCAAGAATCTAGAAGCTTTCTGGAGGAAAACTGGGTTCAAATCCCTTAAAAAAGATTCTTAGCTAGACACAAAAGGCAGTACTGACCAAACACAAATGCCCAGTTCATTTTTGTTTTTATGTTTTGGTGGGAAAGCTGGGAAACTAAAAAAATGAAATATTTAGTTAATGTTTTGTCTTGAATTTTCTGCCCACTAAGATTTTGACAAGGGGTGTTGAGGCAATTGAATACCACAGTTTGCTGCATTTAATGATATATGAGAGTAAGAGAAGAAGCTTAAAATAAAACTGCATGTGATGCCCTTAGAATAAAATGTAATTATGTCACCTCCATAAGTGTCTTGGGACTCAGTGATTAGCTAGAGCTGCATTTTGCTTTAAAATGTAGGAAACATGTACAAAATAATGGCAGCAGATTTGTGTTCTACTTCCTTACTTTGGTTTCTTCTTTTTTTGTATTAATATATTTACAGAGATAATATAATAATCAATGCAAGTACCACCTAAATGTTATCCTTTTTATCTGTCTTTTAAAATAATGTGCTTGTCAGATTTTATTACATGAGGCATACAGATATGCAAGAACACAACTGATATATATAAAATTTCACCTGACCTTTTGAATCCACTGGAAACATCCTATCTGTCACCGTGTTGACTTCATCATCAGTTTCATCACAATTAACATCACTGTTTACCTTGTTTCTCTAACTGATCCCCAACACTGAAAAGCAGAATAAGCTGGTGATGTGTATGAATTCCTAATAGTATATTCTGTACACTTTTTTGCTCAGGAAGGCTGCTAAGTGGGTGAAATGACCCAGACATATTTAAGTAGCAGCCATGATAAGAGCCGACCAACTTTGCTACATGCTAAGGAGATGTTTAATGCTTCTTTTGGCAACTCCTTCAGCATAGGAACCACTGGAACATCCTTTACTAAAGAAAAGGAGATCACTCTATCCCATGATCCCAAGCAGCTGCAACATTCAATGCAACTCTTTCCATATAAAAATTGGGACAGGAAAGTGAGCAGGTATAGCCATCTTTACTCTTATAAATAACCTATCCTGATGATGTAGTAATATTTAGACTATATCTTATCTTTCTAATAAGAGATGCTGTAGCATCGGTGAAACAATGTGATGGGACTAGATTAGCCAAATTACTTAAAAGGCTTTGTGTGAAATGTTTTTTGAACATCTGTAGTTTCACTACTGCAGATTCACATCACAGCTTAGTTTCAGTGTGGTTGGTTTAAATAAGTCATTCCTGAATATCATGACTTTTTCCAACAAGGTGAAGGGCAACAGCTTATGAAAAGACTGTAGTTGCTGTTTATAGAGCAAAGTTTGGAAAGCAGAGGCACTGAGTGACATCTACTGGGCATCTTCCTAGATTACAGGTGCAACCTTGGAGAAATCTGAAACCTCATAACATGACAAATACAATTATTTTTATGTGTTTTCATCTTTTTTCTGGCACTAAGCAGGAATCAAATCAGAAGTCATGGTGGCTAAACTTGCCTCATACTCATTATTTGTCTCAGGAAAAACAAAAAAAGAAAACATTGTTGGGTTGCACCATTTTGTTTTGGATAAGAGGAGTGATGATATTTGCTCCGTGTTGCTATTCCAGCATCTATTCCACTGCCTGATTAATGTTACTCACTTTCCAGTTCCTTCTATTTTTACATCCCTCTCTTTGGTCTTTAATAGCTCGAGCTGTGTCATTTCCAGAGAGTACAGGCAGCGAGTGAAAGAGGAAGTGGGGTGGAGGAAGTGATGTAGAGGATAAGGAGAGGGACATTAAACTTTAACAAAGGCTCTACATCATCATCTTCTTTTGCCCTATTGCTTTGCTGTGTCACCTGCTTACACACACGCATATATGTATAATTTAGTCCGACTTTCCAGAAAGATCACAGAAAAAAAAAAAATCTATAATTTTTCAATGTTAATGAAAAGTTATGTCTGAATTTTGCTCTGTTCTTCCAATAAATTAATGGAGGACTTAAACTGGTTTAGCTGAATGTGAGACTGGAAGGGAATCATGTGAGGAATTTATGGGAACACTAAACCCTAATCCTTCATGATCACAGTGGATTTTAAAGTGCAATCCCCTATTTAAAGTAAATAAGGGGATTATTTGAAAGATAGGAGTGTGGTCTTGTGAGCTTTCACATTCTACAAAAACAGATTAATTAGTGTTAGGTGAAAATAAACAGGTGAAATATAGGTGATGATGCATGCATGCATACAGTGCTGACATTTCCACACGTTCGTGAGGGCTTTGGTTGTGGGATCCTCATTTATAAAAGTGGGTGATTAGAGTATCTATGACACTCATCATTTGCTGCTGATCAGTCCATGTTGCCTGTTTTCTTCAGTGTGGGAGTTTTTCTGTGTGCATGCCCGTCTTTCTTACTTTATGGTCTTTGTAAACATTCTTACTTGTGACTCAACATATTCTTCACTGTGCCTGGCTCATACCTCTTACTCTTTCCATTTCAATTTTCATCGCCATGGCACAGCTGTTTCTTCTACTAACATCAATGCAACAACTATGCATCCCGGCCTTATATTAATATTACTAATTGGATTGTTCGTATGTGTTCTGCTACCTTTCTGCGTCTGGTCTTTGTGTGACTTTGTGTCATCTTTTTTCTCTTTCTCTTTTTCTCCTCTTGTCATTTTTACCCCTGTTTCTCATCCTCTGCTCCTTCTTAATGCTTTAACCCTCTTTTTACTTCCCTTGTCCTTGTTACCCATCCTTTTTTTTTCTTGTTACGGTCCTTTCCTCTTTTTCTTCCTGTTCGTTTGAGTTGTTCTATTTTTGCCTTCTTGGGCACTGTTTTCTTTTTCTCCCTTTCCCTGCCTATCTGTGTACATCACGTCTCTTAGTGCCCATGGTGGTGTGCTCTGCACACCCTCCTGCCTCCCATAGTGCTCCCTCCTTCCTGCGTCAATATGCTGGTCATCTTGGCCGCACTGCCCTGCGCAGAGAGCCAGGTGGGGGGCTTGAAAGAGACAGAGCCTTCTTGAATCTGCACAGGACTGGATCTCTGGGTATATAAACACCCACACCCACACACACACGCATACAAGCAAACACACTCATTGGTATACACATTAGCACACAGAGACACATCAAGAAACTAAATATTTATTTTCATATTATTCTGTGTATCTTGACAGGCCCAGTTGACTTTGTATTATTGTTGAGTATTGTTAAAGATTAAATGATCCAGATGCATAATGCACTTAGAATCTTAGTGACAATCAGTCATGTGGTCAGTCATGTATTTCAGTAGCAGGCGCCTGTTCTGCCACTTGAGAGCTTGAATTTTTCACAACTTTCCACTTCAAGGATACTTGGAAGGCGAAGCAACAGGCACAGTTCAGCAAAGCACAATGTCATCTCACTCAGTGAGTGAAAACTGGGACGGCTTAAACCCTTTCATGTAAATCTGGTCCGTGAACAATCACATAACCTCACTTTGGAATTAAAAGGATTCTGTCTGACAATTAGTCAAAACTGATTTATTCACATACAGCATCCATTTTCTATAGCAGCTGATTTTACTTTTAATCTAGAAATGACAAAAATGATAAAAATTCCATCTACGTACCTGAACACTAACTTGCTTTTTAGTTATATTTGTTAGCCAATCAGCCAACGTTTGATGCAAAGTACAGACCAATTCAATCCAGTTTCTTTCTCTTGTCGCTGCATTACTTGGAAAGGAGCAGAAAATATACAAACTTGTGAAAATTGTAAAATGATGCACAAAATTTATATATTTGGGGTTTACTTGATATATTCTTTTTGTTATCAGTTTAGATGTAGAGCAGCTTATATTCTTTTTAGCCATCATGCTAGTAATCAAATGTAATTTTTATTGGCAGCCATGTAAAAGTTATTGTTACTGCATTGACTTTCTCATAGGTGTGAACTCAACATGCTTATTTGTCTGCCACACTCCTCTAAAATGATATTTAAAAAAAATATATACTGTTGATCGAAACAAAGTCTTGTTGAGGATTAATACAGTAGCTGCTGTCTAAGCAAAAGAGGTATAACCTAATGGTTCCTGGAATAATGTGTTTAATAATAAACCACTGCTGTTGAAAAATATTTAGAATGGAGTTTTTTACTTGACCTATAATGATATTTGAATAAAAAAATGTCTTGAACCAATGTCATACAATGTTCTAGAAAGCATTCTACATTGGCAAAGCAGCATGGTTCTCTCTGGCTTGAATGGCTCTAAATAAACCACTTTTACAAATATGATAATATTCATATATGGTATAGTGGGATAAAGTAAGGGTACCAGTTTTTTCTAATTTAAAAGAAACATCCTGCATATCTTGTTGCTCAGCATTTCCCATCTTAAACTTACTTATGGATCCTTGTTTCTGAAAAAAAATAAAAAATAAAAAAATAAATCAGAGATGTCATCAGTGTCAGAGTCGTAACCATTTTCACAGCTTCCGTTTGTCTCTAGTATGATAAAAATGTAATTTACTATGCTTTCATTTATTGCTCAGTACTGCCACCTTTGGGTGGCACATTTACACTGTCATTCCTTTTTCTTACCAGAAGGAAGGGTTTTTGTGTTTGTGCATCTAAGAGGTTTTTCATTGAGTCTAAAACCGTATTTATGGACACAACTTAACTACCCAGCCAACATTTGCTACAAATGTGGAAGGATAAAACTCTGATGACCTTAATCCAACACACACAAACACACATACAGGCACATGCTCCCACCACTCACATGCTCACACAATCACTTTTTCCTTCTGTCTGCATTATGTAATGTTGTCTGTGGCTACATAGATCCCAATAATCTCATTTCCCAGTGTTGCAGGATGGTTTATATCAGGAGCAGTAGGGCAGGATGCGCTGGGGAAAGGAAAGTCGAGGATACATGGAATGAGGGGAACTGAAGATGATGGTGCTGGAGATGGGTTTAGGATGAAATAGAGCTTATAAAATGGCAAGAGATTGATTTGTGTGGGTTGGATGAAAGAGAGGAAGAAATGAAAAGTATGGACTCTCTAGGAGAGTATTCCACAGTCACATTGACGTTTTATGGATCCTTGAGAGGAATGAAGATACACTATTAGCTTAGCAGCTTAGCAGCACCCACTGCATCCCTGTAAACAGGAATATTATGTAGTATGTTTGGATAAAACTTGAGTGATCCTTGTGGAAAAATGCAGTATTGTGTGTACACTGTCAATTTGAGTGCTGATATGATTCTTGAGTTTTGATCCCCCAAAACAATAAACATTTGGTGCTTATTAGTACTGATATTTGAGTTAAGAAAAGATTGTAAATGTAACCTAACTACTGGCTAGTCTAATGGTCATGAAGACATACAAATTTAAGTTAAACATAGGTGAATATATTAATCTCATGCAAACACATGGTCTGTCCAGTAGTGTCTTGGAAATCCAGCAGCCTCTGAGTTCAGAAAAGCCCGAAAAGGACCATAACTTGCCTCAGAACAACCTAGAATAGATGCTACTCTATTATTAAAATTCTAGATGAGCTGCAGTTTGAAATGTTAAGAGGTATGCTGCGTGTGTGCGCGTGTGTGTTTCCTACTGGTTGGTCTCGCTGACTCACTGTGTGCCGCTCGGCAGTCAGAGCACGTTGCACCCTTTAATAGAGCGACATGATGCAATCTCTCTTTCCTGCTGCCCTAAGGAGATTACCCACCCTTTCTCTGCCTCTCACTTCCTCCCTCTGTGTTTTCCTACCTTGCTCTGTTTATCCATATTTGAGTGCTCACTTTAAAACACTTTGAATCTGTTAATAGGCTGGAGCTCTTGGTAATATGCGTTAGAGGGGGGTCATGTTTTATCTGTTGCTAACCGGGCCAACACCCACATCTACCACACTGTACTTACAGATATGAGCACTTCACTTTTATTTTTTGCTTTACACCACAGCCTCACCTCTCCCTCTGTTTGTGTGTACCTTTATCTGTAGTTACACTGTATAGAATTAGGTGAAAAAAAAAACCAGCTAAAAATCTGCTGTCTCTTCTCAAAACCCCTTATAAGCTGCTATTTTTGTTACTGTCACAGATGTCTCCTCTAGTTTTTTCTCTCTTCTGTCTCATCTCTTTTACTCTACATACATCAAAGTACTAAATTTAACCCCCAGATAAAACCAGAATGGGGCAAAGATAAAAGATGGTAAGCTCTTTTCTCCTTCTATACTGCACACCAAGAGAGACCTTGTCTGTGCCAGAGATTTAATGCAATGCATTAACATTGCATTAATAGCTGTAGCCCGCTCCCTCACCCCCTATCCACTCTGCCATTTGCTTGCTCATGGATCAGATTTAATAAGAACAAGGGAGTGGACTCATTTTATGTGGTTAGTCCTGTAAGCTTCTATGTCAGGGTGGCGTGCTGTTTCACAAGCTTGTGCTTGAGGCTTAAGCGAGATGCTGCTAACAAATGCTGGTAATTTTCAGAAGTCTTGGTTAAGGGTGGTGTTGCGGGGATGTTGAGGATTGGCAGAAACAGAGACAGTAGGCATTCTGGTCCCAGTAATTAAATAATAAGATTCCTCAGATGCAGATAAAAAGGTTTTGAGGTAATTACTGCAGTCTACATCCCCTCCCACCCCTCAGCCATGTGAGTGTGTTTCTTTTTGCATGTGTTTCCTCAGGGATGGTAAATGCTCTTTGATTGTTCTTGTGTCATTAATATAGAGTCAGACTGTGGCATCTTTTCTTTTTCTTAATATGAGAAGACAGTGTTTTAAAATGGAAACTTAAATTCAGCCAAACAGATCTGAGGATGAAGATGTTTAAGCAAAAGATGGCGATGAAAAGTGACAGTGAATGAGACCTTGAGGCGAGCTAAAAGCTGTGTGGAATGGTTGTGAAGCAAGAGGGAATTCTTTGATGTATAGAGTTGCGCCTCTGAATATAAAGCGACAGGGAGAGAGTCATGAGTGAAGGGCTGAGTGGTGAGCTTTTGTCCTTGATGTTTTACTAGTTTGAGGCTCAAGGATTCGTCTTTTGATATTATCCTGTGTTTAGCAGCACAACGTAAATGACCAGCACTTTGATATAAGGGAAAGTAGAAGTGGTGGGTTTGGAATAACAAAAAAACAATCATCCTAAATCTATATCATGTAGGTTTTTAATTAAAGTGAAGTACAAGCTATTGTCTTGTCACGTTTCTTTTAGTATATTTTTCACATGCAGCTGCATTAAAGATGCTCTCATGATGTATTAAACACACAATATTCCACAAAGCCCTCATATTTACAAAGTTTTAGTAAATGGAGATTATGGATAGATTGATGTTTTTATCAATGGTGTCCTTAAAGTTAAGTTCATCATCATTGACAAGTAGGGTGCGTGAGCCTCTCTGCATGAGTGTATTTTGTTAGTTAATGTTCACAAGACAAGCTGCTATTTGACATAATGAAGGATGTTGAATTTATCTCCTATTTGTGGATCAACTCTTTGAAGTGTTAATCCATGTCATTATTATGTGAAGAGGACTGCCAGTTATGACTTTATCTTGTTGACATTTTGGATGCAATGGCTTTTGAAACATCCATGTTCTCTACATTTCCATAAATTAAAGTCTTGATATTAGTTTCTGTAGTAGTTAGGACCACTGTTCCATAAAACCTTCAAGGAAATGTCCATGATGATGTGGAAAAGAAGAGGAAAGAGTCAACAGCCTTGTAGTGGCAGCACATTTCCCCAAAAACACACAGCTATTTTCAGCTTTAGAAATACCAGAAACCATTTTGCAATATAATCAGAACAGCCATGATGCTAAAGAGCATGTTGACACCCTGACCAATGAGTACTCATTCGTATCTAAAGTATCACACTTTACGAGGCGCGATGCTGTCTTGTTGACATCTCTCCTCAAACAGAAAAAAATGTGTTAATGCTGGCAACTCCTCACAGTGACCTTTACAGCAGTCCCTGTAGGAGTCACACTGGCATGTTTGCTGGTCATTAAGTGGCACAGGTGATGCGCAGGATCAGCATCTGGGTGGTGGGTGTGTTGCTGTGTTTGAAAGATGCACGTACTGACTCACTGCCGTTTGAATGAATGGATGAGGAAATGGTGTGAGCTCAGTAGTGGTCATATTTATTTGGTGCATTGTAACAAGTCTGCCTCATTTGGAATACTGCTTTATTCTGTATTGTTGGACTACATATTGTACCTGTATTTGGATGGAATAAAGATAAAAACTATAGACAATATAGACTTAAAAAAATAGAAGTAATCATTGATCAACTAAAAACAAAAGTGGTCTTTTTGCACAAAGTCCTGCCTTATGTAGAAGTAGTAGCAGTAGTAGCCGAGGCAGAGCTAAATTTAACACCCTCACATACTATTTAGTCATTTAATCCATAAAATGGTGTCATCGCAGTATATTTTGTTTCTTTAGCCACTGTCACACATGTGCTGCATCATTACACTTGAAACTAGATGTTTGCATCAGATGGATGGGTCTTTGTGTGACTGTAAGACACTAATAAGGAAAACTCACAAAGTCTAAAATAAATAGCAGAATAAGCTGATGTGTAAATAGGTAATAGTAAGTGAGATTTATCGCCTGCAAGTATCCATGCTGATGATGATGCTTGCTTCATATGTCTTTAATGAAGGCTTGTACATTGCCTTCCAGTATAATAATTTAAACTGCAGATACATTTTATTTATGCTGTATCATTATTTAAAAATGAGAAAATGGTGATAATTACAAACACAAATAAGTTGGTAGCCTTGTCTGCTATTCTTGATGTGCTGTAAACAAACTAGCAAAATTATTTTGCTTTATTACCTGCAGTACATGGGTAACTGTATTGTAAGACATATTATAGATATAACAGCTGTCCAACTTGTGAGGACATCACAAAACAGCTGTTTAACCCTAAAATAGTAATACCACAGTCGTTAAGTACTCATACTTATACACCCTGTTTGTCTGATATTTGCATAAGAAATATAAAGTCCACAAGCCCTATAGATGTGCCAGACAGAGCTATCTATATAAGCCATCTTTGTAAGGATGCACAGTTTTTGAATGTGCTGTGACACATGTGAGAGGAGAGTGTGTGTGTTTGGTGTGCTTGAGCTGAGCATGAATAATGGCCTGTGTCATGCCCATGAGGAAGGACAGAGAGAGAGGAAGAAGAGAGAGGAGCTGGGATGCCAGAGGCATCTATCAGAAGCTTCAGGGTTTCATTTTCTGCCTTAGTGATAAGAGCAAGGATGCGGAGGGTGGAGACTAGCAAGTGAACAGAGACAAAAGGCGAATAGAGACGGAGTGTGAGAAAGAGGCTGATCATGCAGAAAATGTTGTCATCGACTCATGACTAGAAAGCCTGCGCTGATATTCAATACCATCTCTGGACCCAGAACAAGGGAGAGAGAGATGAAAACAGGGGGGAGGAGAGAGAAAGACTGCTATCACATGAGAAGGGGAGGAGAGTAATGGCAAGGTGAAGGGAGGGAGCAGGAGGACTAACGACACTGAATGCGCTGATAGGGGCGCCACAGGCAAGGAGGCAGTAAAAAGCGGGGAGTGGAAGGAAGAAAGCAGCACAACAGCCTGAATAGAGTGGTGCCTTGAAAAGAGTGGAACAACAAGGAGGGCAAGGGAAGACATCTGACAGAGAAGGAGGAAAACATCAGGAAAAACAGGAAACTGGAAAGCAAATAGACAGAAAAGCAAAAAAGGACAGAGGTGAAGAGACTATCTTGGAGTCAGTGAGGTCAGAAGGTTGAGCACCTGACAGATAAAAGTGCTTTTCCTGCTGAGAGCTGTAAGTTAAGTGCATTGTGAGTCTTTGCGCATGTTTGCGTGCTTGTACCTGAAGACGCCGATGAAGACAGGACACCTGTTATTCTGAGAGCTTTAAGTTTGCGTGCATTTGTCTGTCTCTGCAGCATTTTGCCTACCTAACACCGTGTTTGACCTTCCTTAGTCAGCAAGCAGAGTGACTGCAGAGAGAAAAAGAGCGAGAAAGAAGAGGTGGAGGGAGGAAGCATCTCCAGAAAAACACACAGAAAGAGAGATAGCATTAAAGTGGAGTAGCAGCCAAGGGAGTTGTTGCTTTGTGATTAGTGTGCTTATGCAGTCTGCACTGTCCTCGCAATGTAAGACCTGCTCTCCTCTGCCCGGGGCTCCTCTGGTGCTACAGCGGACTGGATTTTTCTCACACAGAAAGCTTGGATCTATAATTATCTACAGTTTCTAACATCTGGGTGGTACCCAGACCAGTTGACTGAAAACTGAACTGAAATGACCTCAGCCTTTTAAAAAGGCCAGGAATGTTTTTTAGTATTCTATTTTTCTTTTCTCAGACTTTTAAACATTAGTGCTTCCAACCCTCTACATCAATGGATATGTCAGACAACCCTCAAGGCTGCTCTGCTCGTGCTCCCAGAGTGGGAGACCCAAAGGTGGGGGAGGCTAGAATGGGTGAGGGGATGAGAATGGGGGACAGAGACACCCCGCTCAGGCTGTCACCTTTTCGTATGCTTCGAATGCTGGACTCATGCCGTCCTCCGGGAAACAGGATTGGTGAGTCTTACTGTTACTGTCTTACTGTCTTATTCTGATATTCAGTTTCTTCATCCAAGACTGTGCAGATAATGTATATGTTGTTCAGATTTAGGTAAAACATTGTTTGATAGATGATTGTGAGTAATTGCATCTTTGTCCTGCTTAAAGCCATAGCTGTACTCTGATTGCATCAACATGTGCAATATGTTGCGCTGATTTCTTCCTGCCACACATAAAATTAAGATAATTTAGGTTAATTAAATAACCTTATTTAGAATTAGGTAAGGTTTTGTTTCATGCAAATTAATAAGTCCATACAAGTAGCTTTTTTTTCTATAAATGCCTATTCCTGTATATAATGAATTAAAATGAGATTTCCTTAATGGGGTTAATGTAAAGGTGATGGATGCAGTGTGCTGGTCCAGAGCAGGTTCTGTGGATATCCGCAGGAATCCCATGAAATCTTTAGAGAAGTAATGTTTCTCTTTGGATTTTTTTTAACCAGTTTTATTGATATGCGCTGTCTGTTCATGCTACACAGGTCAAATTTTGATATTATGTTGTCTTGTGCTCAAAAAGTTTGTGAACTTGTGTTCTACAAGAGCAAAAACAGGCCGGATAAGTTAGAAGATTTAGTTCAAACCTAAGCCTGGGGTAACGACACTGGGTAATCCAGGTGTGGACTGTGCTTGGTAAAATTTCTAATGCAACCTTGAGCAGCCAGCAGAGTTTTACTGTTCGACCTTGCAGAGTGAAGGCTTATGGGCTTATGTAAAGAAATCCTAATATTTCTTCCGCCATGTAAAGCAAATCTTAGACTTATTTCCTTCTTTTAACATTGTCTTTGATAACTTGTTCATTATTTTTTAAGCCACTTAATCGTACTGGAGATTATTTTCCAGGTAAATGGAGTACACACAGAGCTTGGCGATGTAAGGATAGTCTTAAAAGTAAGCCACTCTGATAGCAGGGAGTCAGCAACCCTAACTAGGCCAGCCTGGCTCCATACAGGGAAGCAGCAGGAGCTCGTGACATTTACTGTATGCTCTTTGTCGTCCATTGAAATGGAACAGATGAAATCTGCAGGACACTAAGAACTCCTGTTTTGTATTATTAGAAGGTGTGTTTGAGTGAAATAAAAGTGTTCTGAAAAGTTGTTGCATAGAGAAGCAATGGTATTCAGTCCCATGTCAAACGAGTCTGATGTTGTCGTGAGTTTTTATTGACTCTAGCTCTGCTTAATATTGATGAGAACACTGAGAATGCTGCACTTTAGGCAGCAAGAGAGGGCGCAGCTCACTTTCTCCGCAAGACTACACATTTAACAACCCTAAAATTTTACATGGAGGCTCTATAAGTCACTGTAACACTTTGTGGATAAACAAAATAAGTTTTACCCTTTTTTATGACAGCTTCAGCCCGGCTGTGTGGGGCTAATGCCCATTGTCTGTTTAAAAACAGCAAACTAGCCTAACAGCCTAAATGTGCCCTGCCCTGCCCTCACAGTGTAGTTTGCAAACTTGTGCCCTGGGAGGTAGTAGTAGTTACACCAGTTCAGTGTTTGTTGTAGCCCTCAGTAAGTTGAGGCTAAACACACTATTACACACTATTAGCTGGAGGGAAGGACCTAAATGGTTTGTATTAGTGGGTGTGTCTGTGTTTGACAAATCTGCTTAAAGAAACCTGTTTTTGGGTCCCAGGTGATGGAAGATTCCTCCCTGGTAAGGGGCGTCCTGTCTTATCCACATACCCACATCAATTTGACTGTTTACATAAACAAGATCAGGACTTGCGATGTGATAGTAGTACGGGATACTCATCTGTAACAACCGTATGGACTTGTATGTGCCTCTGTCAGTGTGTAGATATCCAGGATCAGTTTCCATTGACTCAGGTCTCAGTTACCAACAGTTTAAAGTTTCACCATCTGGGTCGTGAGGGATGATTCCTGGTATATGACAACAGACTTCTCAATTTTCTTACCAAGTCACTTTCATTACCCGTATCCTTGTGTCTTATGTTTTATTCCACAGGGTTAACTTCAGACTTAGATATAGTGTAGAACTTAGGCTTGTAAAGGAACTAATTCAGCACCCTTGTTGCTTCAAGACAACATTATTAACTATGTTAACTTGGCTCAAAAGAAAAGGTCAGATTAATTTTTTTTTTTTTTTTTTTAAATAAATATCATGTTGTCCTGTAATAAAGACAAGGAGACTTATTACCAGGAGGTTGTTCAGCTTGGCCTCACAGTAGTGGAGAGATTACTGACTAAGTTAAAAAATGTTTTAAAGCTGAATTTTTTATAAAATGGTTCAAGGACTTAGTTAATTTCATTATATATATACATATGTCTTTTACAGATTAATCTTTCGAGGATTTATTTCTGAATAATTTCTGTTTGATAACACTGGAACAACATAAATAAAGCTTAAAGTCTGTTTTGTTTCTTACAGAGATTGAATAAACACCTCTTTTATAGAAGCATTTCATCAGTGAGTTTTATCTTTCATTGTCAATATACTAAAAAAACTGGAAATAATAATAATAATTTAAAAAGCCTGTGTCAAAAGCTTGTTAACTGTATCTTTATTTCCGTATTATAAAACAAAGTCTTTCTCCCATCACTACTGAGGTGTCACAGTCACTCGGGGGAGTTACTTTTCTTTCTGCTTAATTACCTCTACCTACCAAATCCATCCACTCCCCAACCTCCCAATCTTCCCTCTATCTGATTCTTGTCCTCTACATGTTGGCTGTTGAAAATGTAAATGCTACAGTTGATGGTGGTATATTTAGCTTCAACTTCTGTCCATTTTACCAAAATAAAATAAAAAGTTTTGTGATCAAGCACAAGGCTGATATAAACCTATACACAAATATTGTACTCTGCTCAACATAACCTAGACTCAACAGCTGAAAGCCAGAGACCATCCCACCCTTCCCCCTGATTAACTCACACACACACAAACACACACAGTACTGAAGGAAGCAGCCCTGTCAGCTACACCGTGACTCATTAATCAGATGGATTCTGGGCCGGATGAAGGTGTGTGGGGTGGTGTTGGCGGGCAGAGATGGGAAAGCTCTCATTGCACTCGGTTATATTGATTTCTAACCTCCTTATCTTACCAGTGGCATTTTATACACACTTGGTTGACTTTCCTAACATGGCTGGTGGCACAATCCATCATTTGGGGATTGAGACTCCACTTTGGCTTTCGTAGAAGAGTCAATAAAATCTAAAGATGACAAACTATTGTGTCATCTGATCCCCTCAGAAAGAATAACAGAGAAGGTGAACATCTCATGAAACAGAAAAATTCAAGAAATCTCAGTTTCTCACCACCACCATGTTACAGGGTGTAATTCATGTGTGTTTTGTGTGTTACAGGCATTGTTCATGAAAATGTGAAGATGGGTTCAGATGGGGAAAGTGATCAAGCTTCTGGGACATCTTCTGATGAGGTCCAGAGTCCAGTGAGAGTCCGTATGAGGAACAATCACCATCGGCGCATCTCTAATGAGGTACTGGAAGCTGAGACGTGTCACAAACACAAACATGCTAGTATTTGACTCACTGGAATGAGAACACACTGTGGTATCGGTGTCTATTTAAGCTGGCTGAGAAATCACAAGAAAGTTCAGAAAAGAAAATTCAAATTAGAGCCAGGGCAAAGTAGAAACAACACTTTATTCACACTAAATCATCTGTAAAATGTCCAAATCTTTATGTAGCTTCATAATTAGAATGAGAAAAAAGATTAGGGGTCTTCTTCAGTTCTTTTTATTTCTGGTTTTTAGAAATGGTCAACATATTAATTCATGACTTGAAGCAGTGGTAAGTCTTCATTTAGCAAAGCCTAAAGATTAGCTTCACCCTTTAACATTTTAGGTGGCTTTGGTTGAATGAATACCATCCTCGTTCTGAAACAGAATATCACATCATTGGTTTATCATGTAAGAACAAACAGCTTTAAATACATTTTGGTCTGCATATTAGAGAGCTGACAGTCTGCTGGCTTTAATGGGTTAGTCCTGGTCAAACCTTGTTTAACGGCGCAGAGCCTACGTTTGTCGTTTCCAAGTGACTTACAGTGTTGTGAGTATTTATTCTTCGGTGGAGGTGTGTCTTTATCAGGCTGCCACTTGGCAGATGAGGTTCTTTGTTACAGTTTTCTCATGTGATGGCAGCTGAAAACAGAAGTTACTTATTGTACCATTTGTGCTATGAAGAAATAGGAAGCTCAAATATTGACAACAATTTACAGTAAGACAAAAAAAAGAGGGATGGTACTGGACCATCCTGCTGAGTCTAAAACATGAATTTGCTCTGAAGATGAGAACATTTCCTTGTCTACATGGGTAGGATACCACTTAATTTAGCAATATCCTCACATTTTCGTTCACATGAACATTGTCTTTGAGCAACAAAATATGCGTCCCTCAGATTACAATGCTGATCAGCTACAGTTGTAGACTTTGTTGGTGCAGTCTTTAGCGACGCTCTTCACATCAGGATGTAGCAAAGCTAAGCCACATGGCTCTGTAGATCTAATGTGGAAAAATCAAACAAGCAAACTGTATTTGGGCTTCTAGATTAGTACAAAACATCATTGTACTGATTGGGACATCACAAGCAGGTACAAATTTCAGATGTCTGGAACCATTACTTGTAAGGGAAATGGAAAAACACCAGTATTGATAAAGCAACTGGAAGATTAGTTGTCGACACTGATGAAGTCATTGTTTACCATTCAAGATGCAGACAGGATGGAGATATGTGGTTAACAAACACTTTGAAGACTAAATAGTTTTGTTTGAGATTTAGTCACAAATTCTTGAGACTTTATATTGGTTGAATATTTGTAGTATTCACTCACCGATTTAAAAGATCACCAATATTATCGGATTATGAGAAAATTTGAAAATTGGTAAAAATGGAGAAAAAAGTTTTCTTGATAAGAGCCATTACGGAGGCAGATTTGTGTAGCTTGTTTAACATTCTTACCTGTTTGGTATAAGTGGACAGCTTTGGCATATTGCAGTGTAATGCTTTGTTTTGGTGTAAATCATCCCTGAGCATGTGCTCATGTCTCAGCCAGACTGCGTGTGTCTTTTTTGCAGAGTGATGAGCACAGCAGTATTACTGGAAATGCCTCTGGATACACAGCCTCTGACTACTGTGAGCAGTGGAAGAGACTAATTTAGAGTATATTTACCACAGAGGGAGAAAAGGAAGGGAATAGAGGGGCAGTGTAGAAGAGGAACATGCTGGGGTGACAGAGTAATTATGGATGTAGGAATATGATTTGGTTTGACAAAAACAAGGGGTTTCCAGCAGTAAAAAGCTCTGGAGGTGCTAGGGAAGGGGGTGAAGAACAAAATGATGGTAGGAATGAAGATAAAAGCAATGTTTTCTTTCATCTGCCCCCCTCAGTTCACCCCTTCCCCCCATCTGCTGTTTTCCCCTCAGGAATCTGTCCATTCCTCTCTCCTCTGCTCCAGCTTCCCCCCCACTCCTCCTCTTCGGCTTTTCTCCTCCTCTTTTTGAGCATGTGGATGGCACTCTACCACAGTGCCAGCCCTCTCTCTCTCTCTTTATCTCTCCATCAGCGCATGTGTACGCAGTCATGTATCAGGTCAGAGAGATGCATCATTGAAAGCACATGTGTGTGTGAGGGCATAGAAAAACACGTTTAAGGAGGACAATGAGGGAGCTACTAGAGCTGTTTTGCATTGTAAGTATTGGGACATATGTGTGTATTTGTCTTTGGGTCTTTATTTAATCTCCACTAGTGAATGAGAGGACCTGAGTGTCAGTATCTTTGTGAACTTGTGACCATTGTTACCCTATTGGAACAAAGCATAGACAGTACGCTTGCACAAGGTCTTTTGTTTGGGTAGTCAAGAGTCACGCTGTAGTGTGTTGTTTCTATCTTATAGCACAATGCAATGTATTTTATGCTCTAATGATGCAAATACTTGATGGGTCTTACAAATATTTTATGTGGTAGGTCAACTGTTTGTGGCTCTTAATTTTTAACACAGGCCTATGCATTGTGCAGATTATTGCCTTACATATTCACCATATGTTAGTGTTTTATTAATGTCTAGTAAGTAGCTGCACTAAAGGTTATAGTTATATGTAATGCTGCATGTTGCTCTGTTAGCCAAACGGCTCAGATAAAATCCTAACAGGCGTAAAATCCCTCTACCTTTCATCTCTAGGCACACAAACACTATTCAACCCTCCTACTAACATTCACCTGTGAACATACATTTCAATTTACACACATGCATCATGAACTCGCACTGTGGAGCTGTTGGGACTAGGCCAGTCAGCCTCAGCTGCCATGGTAACGACGTGTGATTGGCACCTTGCCAGTATGCATGTTCTACACAGTTAATGTATGATAGCAACGCATATTAAAATCAGTTGTTGGGGAGTGAGTTACATGATAGAAACGGTCAATATAAAGAACACCCCAGTGATGGTTACTTATATAAAAATGGCTCAACAAAGGTCACATGAAGGGTGTCATAAGAGATCTTAAAGAGACACTGTAAAGTGTAAATAAAATTAATAGTTATTTTTAATAATTATAGTTATTGATTGCAAAGTTAATATATTAAAACTGGGATAATTTAATCCATCCCTCATCCATCCATCCATCCATCCATCCATCCATCCATCCATCCATCCATCCATCCATCCATCCATCCATTTTCTTGCTGCTTATCTGGAGTTGAGTTGTGGTGGCAGCTGCCTAAGCAGGGAAGCTCACACTCCCCTCTCCCCGGCCACAATTTCCAGCTCATCCAGGGGGATCCTGCGGTGTTGCCAGGCCAGCCAAGAGATGTAGTCCCTCCAGTGTGTCCTGGGTCTTCCTCAGGGTCTCCTTCTGGATGGACTTGTCCAGAACTCCTCACCAGGCAGGCATCTAGGAAACATCCAAACCAGATGTCTGAGCCACCTCCTCCGCTTCCTCTTGATGCGGAGGAGCAGCAGCCCTGCTCTGAGTCCCTTCTTCAGACCATCTTAAATGAGATCAAACCTAGAAAAGCATAAGCTTTTCTAATTCTTGCCAATATATATGTTGTTTTTTTTTCCTTTCTTTTAGTAGAACATTAACTTAGTTTTGTTATGCTTCACACATAGTCTTCCTCATTTACACCTTCTATCAAACATGCCCTTTCAATCATGGGTGATTTATTTAAGCTGCAAAATTCTTACCTAGCTTTCTACCACATCCACGCTGATGCTGCAGCTGTAGCTGCCTGCTCTACACTGCCTGCTGCCTGCCTTTTCAGCCCCCCCACCACCATTGCATCCACCTGTAGACCCCAGGCAGAAATTAACTCAATTCTCCTATATCATATTGATCAAACATGTTTTCAAGGATAGAAGGGAACTAAGCAGAGATGTCAAATTTAGAATTTATAGTGATATATGTATAAGATTTAGTGATTTGTAAATATTCTTCACTCGAGTGTTTGAACTGTGTTGGCTGGTAATGACTTTTAGAAGTGTTCATGCAATGGTTTCTACTAGAGAACTGTGTCTCTTTTTAAGGCAGTGCTGTCTGAGGGCCCAAAGACAAAAGCCATTCAGTGTTGGATTTAAGGATCGCTCACCTGTGTTCAGATATTATACTAGATACTCTCAATGTTTTAGTGATAAGCTGGACTGTAGCTTATTAACTCAAACTGTTCAACTTACATTAAGATAATAAAACTAGTCTTTCCCCGAGTGGTGAACCCAATCCAGACTGTACTTCTGAAAGATGACACTTTGAAATGATCTTTTTAAAATTAAAACCATATAAGTGATGCTAAGATTTAATCTTACACGACTTGTTAAGTTTAACCAAGTATTTTGTTTAAGCTTTTCTTTTTCCTTTTTCCCCAATTTCCAATCAGATTGAAAATGACCATTTTTTGAAGATCTAACTTTTCAGTGTTCATTTAAGTTTTTCTTTCTTTGTGCTTTTTAAAAGTAGTTTATAATAATTTGCAATAAATTGTGTTCCAGCTTTTATGGAAACAAGAGTTGCACAATTTTCAAAAAGAAGAAGACAATAATGTCAAGCATATTGAATTGAATTTCCCGTTGGGATTAATAAAGTATTTTTCATTCATTTCATTCATTCATTCATATCCAATAAAACTATAGTTTATGAAATTGTGTTGTAGGTGAATTTGTGGATTTCTCTGTTCAATAAAAACATGAGTGTAACTGTGACTAAGAGTACAACACAATAACTCCACATTTTATGAGAGATTAATTCAGAGATCCTGGTTATTCCAAAGGGTTAACCTTTTTGAATGTTAGCCTTCATGGTTTTAATGTATGTACATTGACTGTTGCATTGGATATGTATGGAAGCCTGTCCCTCCATTACAGGGTTGCAGTTACATTTTAAGTCTCTTTAACTCATAAATCTCTTTCTGTCTCCCTCTGTATGTTTCCTTCACAGGACATAAACAAGCGTCTGTCTCTGCCAGCTGATATCAGGCTCCCGGAGGGCTACTTGGAGAAGTTTGCTATGAACAGCCCACCCTTTGACAAACCCATGAGCCGCAGGCTACGACGCGCATCTCTGGTCAGTACTCAGTTTGTGTGTATGTGTATATTTCCATCTGTGTATATAGAGTATGAGCAAGTAATTTAAAACTAGGAGCTTTGGTCCATGCATACCATCTGTATGTGTACTTTATTGTCAGTTAAATTGGTTGTTCTATTTGATGCTGCTTTGTTTGGAAACAAAAGTAAGATAAACCATCAGGGGCATTGTATACTGCTAAAATGGTTGACTAAGGCTATTATATCATCTGACACAAACATACAGAGCAGGCACAGAGATGTAGTCCTGGATAAAACACACACTGAGTAAAGCTATAGAACATACAATGGCTCAGCAGGGGGATGAATGATAAATTCTGTATTATGTATCCAGGACAAGAGCATTATGGGTAAGTAGGGAGGGGTGTTGAAGAGGGGGGCTCCCTGCTGGATGGATAAAGAGGGGTGTGCTGGGAAAAATAGACGAATGTTCATGAATATGCAAGATATCCCTTTTCTGTTTGCATCTTTGCTGCACTCCTGATCTTTTAGCTGATTGTCAGTTTAGTCACATGTTATTCAAGTTTACATTTTGTTTCTGACATCCCTCTGATTTTGAAGTATGCCTCATCCCTGACTGAATAAAGCTAGAGTGCACTGTTCCTTATTTCCCCCATTCTCTTAGCCTCATGTTTGCATTGTTTCAAACCAGTGAAAGCTTCAATATTCCCTTGGAAAACCTAAAAGATTTGCCCTCCACCTACCACATTTGCTGTAATTATCGAACAGTGCCAATTCCCTGCCTTGAGCTCTCTGCTTGAAGCATTTTAATGACGCAGCTTTTCTGCAGGAGTCTCACACACATGAAAGGAAAGAACCTTTGAGGAGAGTTTTGCAGAAAGCAGAAAAAATGGTATAGAAGATGAAAAGCTGGAGTTAAGGAAGATTATTATCACTGGAGTTGTTTGCCGGCTAAATGGGAGCAGAGCTGACATTTTCTTGAGTACCTGTCTGTATCTTTGGGGTTGTTGTATGCATGTGATGTAATAGATCTATCAATAATTCAGCAGCAGTGTCAGACTCAGCTGCCGCAACTCCTCTGACTAAGATTATACCCCAGGACACCTTGAAGTGAGCTGGAGAGCAAAGATGAGAGAAGGGAAAAAGACACAGAAGGGAATGTTCAGGGCTTAAATAACCTGATGATAAAAAGTGCTAAACTAATTGGAAAAAAAGCAAAACAAATGTAATCAAAATAAATGGCATGGCGACTAAAAGTGGCTGTGCGTTACACTTTCTGCACACATATTTTCTTCCAGGCTTACTTTTAACCTGCTCCAAGCTTTTTTCTTTGAATAGATTTTTCTGCAATATCATGTGCATTCATCCTATAGGTCTGTTTTAGCTCCTTCATCTGGATCTGAAGAAATTTGAAATGATTCAAGCTTTAAAATGTTCCTGAGCACAATGATGTAAAGGTCTTTGGGCTATCGGTGTCCTAGTCAGTTGTTACTGTAACATGTGTTTGGTGTCCTGTAGCAGATGCTTGCATTTGAAACCAATTATTTTGATCGCAGAGTTATCTCCTGTGTAATACAAGTGAAGCTGGTTGGTATCAGTTTTCTGTCATGGCTGTAGCCCATTGATAATCAATTATTTACTGCAGTTCAATGAGTTTCAGTGTTCCATGGTGCCAAGGGATGAGACGTCATTTTATCTCAAAGTGAAACACTTGATTGTGTTACGCAACGCTCACTTTTTTCCTGATCTAGTCAACGTCAGTGTGTAGGGAATCAGATTGCGGAAGCAGTTTTGATTAAATAACCGTCTGGGATACTAAAGCCACTTTAATCATGATATAAAAATATTTGAGTCTTAGTATGGATTAAAAGAATAGGTTTTTCAACATCACACTTCCACTGTTGGTGTTGTTTTTTTAACCTCACCTTTTCACAAGAGCTATGCCTCTTGTCCCTGTCTCACACGATGCTATTGGTCAGTTGAGATGACATCATAGCACTGGGATATCTGGGGTTGGGGACATATGCATAGCATGCTAGCTTCAGTAGGAATCTGCAGGACTGTCAAATGTCAAAGCCTTGATTTCATCATATTTTTTTCATTTTTTTAAATTCAGTTGTCTTACTAATTGCAGGTAATGATTAAATAAAATTAAAAATAAATTATTAACCCCCAGAAGGAAATTATAATGCTGTTTTGGTTTTTATCAGTGCATTGTCATGCAACAAATGAGTAATTAGGTTCATGTTCCAGAGGTGTGATGGCTTCTTGCAGGAATGACCTCCTTTGCTTTGCTTTCTTACAGTGGACCAGGAGACGTCTCTCACTAAACAAAATATGTTGTTTCCTCACTTGGCTGTGTAGAAAGTGTAAAGAAATTATCTTCATCAATTTGTGCAGCATTCTCCTCTGGAGAATCAGCTCCAGTGACCCCAGAGTTATGCACAGCACAGAACCAGCTTTCTCCTTTAGTTTTTCAGTTTCTTCAAGTCTCTAGCTCTGATTCCAGATGCCTTAACAGATCACTGCAAAGCAGATTGTACTTTCTGCAACAGACATATTGAAACTATGCAACATCTTGGTCCAGACATTGAAGGATCTCTGCTTCTTCAAAAGCAGAGAGTCTGTCCCTTCTTGCAGATGGCCTCAGTGTTGCACTTCCAGTCTAGTCTGTTGTCCTGCTGAACTTCAAGGTAGTTGTAATCTTCCACCTCTGGAAATAGTGGTTTCCTTTTTCTTAAAATCCACAGTCATCTTTTTTGTTTGTCCATGTTCAAGCTGAGGTGATTGTTTCTGCACCTTGTCCATCACTGATACACCCCACAACTGTGGGTTCTGAGTATTTTTGTTGATGAGTTGTTTCGGAAGTGTGATGTGAACAGTATGAAGAGAAACTGTGAGGGTACAGTCTTTCAAAGTAGTCTCTGAGATTATTTTTATTGATAAAGTAAAAGGAAAAAAAGGATTTACATGAAAAAGGTGACAGTGCAAGATGTTTATTTCAGCTCTGTGGACAGGCAACATTGTGTTAATGAAGGGCTTTTCTTTCCTCCCACCTCTTATTGCTTGCAGCCACTTCTCTCTGCAGATGGTTTTCATTTTCTCTCTCCCACTCAATACTCTCCACCATCCTCCCTCTCTCTTTCTTTGTCAAGCTTTCTTTCAGGTAGCACATGAAGAAACCATAACTGCAAATGAAATGACGTCAAAGTAATGAACTTGCACTTCACATTTTCTAAAATCAGTGCAGATGTTTGTTGTCTTATCTACATGACTCTTCCATCCCTGCACAAACTTGGAGAAAAACACACACTCTTATTGTTTGGTTTCATGTTGCTTTAATTTTCATCTCTAAAACTCAGTCTGACCTAGTTCTGCTGAGTAAGCTCACTGGAGTGTTGGGAATGAAATAAAGCCATTGCCATTAAAAGCATACGCAAGTGCATGAATACACTCACAAATGCACATACAAAAAGGACCATAAGGTAGCTAGAGAGTGCCATTGTACACTATTAGCAGAAAGTGGTTTGGATGCAAAAAGCTTAGCTGTTCTCTGTTTTAAAGATGTTTCAAGAAAGCAAGAGGCTTTAGATTTATTTTATAGAAAGAGATTCATGTGAGGGGAGGTGGTGATAATACTGTAAATGCTTTTTTTATGTTTGCTTGGGTGAGTTTTGCTCATGAGACCAACTCCAATAGAGAGGCACAGCTCAGCTTTACCTCTCGACAGCCGCTTGACAGCATATTTGCTAGTGTGTGTTCACTTGTTTGCTGATATTTGTGGCGTCTGCAAATTTGCGGGGGCAGTTATACTTTTTCCATTCCAGGTTTACAACCACTTCCAATCATTGCATCTCACTCGTATACAGGGCAGATATAAGTCAGTGGCACCTTCACAAATATAGAAAAACAAAGGTGTTTGTTGTGCTTTAAATAATCTATAGATAGCTCCATACATTTTACATTACATGCATGTGCACACACACTCTGCAAATGCTCAAACACATCTTTGCTTTTCTGGCTGATTTTGAATATTATCATCAAAACACCATCAAATACCAGACACAATATTCAATGATTGCAATGCATGAATACTTTTATTTTTTATTAATAATAATTTGTTTGAAATGTTTGCGTAGCTGTACAAACGCTAACTTGTTTTAGTGTGTTACTGTGTCATCTAGGGACTGAGCTTGCACTGATGTTGGTTTTTAGGCATGCCTTTAAAGAGATCACATGCTTCATCAGCTAACTTGGTCACTGGATACCCTCCCCCTCATATCCCTCTCATAGGCACACATGCATGCACTGGCTTGGCTCTCGTGTATGAGTGTCAGTGCTCAAGATAGAGAAAGATGGGTGGGTGCAGAAGGATGAATGCAGTTTAAAACATGCTTATAACAATGTTGACATAGATGGAGAAACACAGAGGAGGACAAATGACATACTGAGGGATACACCCTAACAGGCCTGTAGGCATCACAGCTTGACATAGCTACATCCATTTATAATTCATGACCTCTAAACCCAAGAGCCACATATATTATAAAGCTATATCTGCTTTGTATTAACTGAAATTAGGATTAATTCAGACTTTAACCTGCTCACAAACATGTAAAACCTACCATGTGGATATCTTTAGAAATATTTAGAGATAAATATGTAAAGCCCATATTGTTTTATTGAGTTGTTGTTACATTTACTTCCTGTGACATCTGACAGAGGCAACACGTCTTAACCTTATGTAGAAATAAGGTGCAGTGCATTCATATTAAAATTGTAATACACCTTCATTTGTGTAGTTTCTTAGACAAACAAGACATCTTAAAAATCATGAAACCCTTAAAAAGTGGAATGAAAAAATATATCATTACAGTAACCTGAAGTCAATGTGTTTAAGGAAATGAGGTGTAAAATACTGCAGATGCTAGACATTGGAAAGGCCAAGCAAATATTTAAGCACTAACAAACACACACACACACACACACACACACACACACACACACACACACACACACACACACACACACACACACACACACACACACACACACACACACACATAGGATAATATAAGCCTTAGTGACTCATACTCATGCAGTTGTAGGCCACATGTCAAATGCAGTTCTTCTTATTTTTGAACCACCCTGGCCTGGAGGATTTGATTCAAGAGATCATTAGCTTAAATTTGATGGGACGTTCCAGCCTTGTCTACAAACAGGCTGCGCTGAAAAAACTGCCTCAGTAACGATAATCACTGATGTCACTGCTAATGTCTTGCTGTCTTTGTTTTTTGTTTTTTCTCTAAAATGTAGTCTGAGATTGGCTTTGGGAAACTTGAGACGTACATCAAACTGGACAAACTTGGCGAGGTGAGATCAGTAACAGCCAAGAAAGAAGCCATTATTCAGTTTGCTTAGTTTTTTTAAATATGCATTTGCCTGTTCTCCATCTCTGCAGGGCACCTATGCTACGGTGTTTAAAGGCCGAAGCAAGTTAACGGATAATTTAGTAGCTTTGAAAGAGATCCGCCTGGAGCACGAGGAGGGTGCGCCCTGCACAGCCATCCGAGAAGGTATTAAGCGGCTGTCCGCAGGTTTTAGGTCATAAGACTTGAAGTATATTCGTGTGATTGATTAGGTTTGATATGTCTCCTTGTCTAGTGTCTCTCCTAAAAGACTTGAAACACGCCAATATTGTCACACTCCATGACATCATCCACACTGATAAGTGCCTGACTCTTGTGTTTGAGTACCTGGTAAGTGTCACTTAAATGTTTATACTGTGAATAAAGTGTGTGTTATGCTGTAATTTGCATATCCATACTGTATTTTCCTTTTTCCTTATCAGGAAAAAGACCTCAAACAGTACATGGATGACTGTGGGAGCATTATGAGTGTTCACAATGTCAAGGTAATGCCAATGAAAATTTTAGATGCATGAATGCTTCTTATTGTGTTGCGATTTTTTTTTTGTTTTTTTTTCCCCATAATTGTTTTCTCGTCTTTTCAGATTTTCTTATTCCAGCTCTTAAGAGGTCTGGCATACTGCCACAGAAGGAAGGTCCTCCATAGAGACCTTAAGCCCCAGAACTTGCTCATCAATGACAAAGGAGAGCTCAAACTAGCTGACTTTGGTAAATCACAATTTAACTAACTAAACGGACAACAAATGTTTAATTTCTTATGTTAAAACATTAAAAAACGATTGCCTTTCTCATGCATATTAGTACTTGTTTAAGAAAGGTCATTTACTCTGATGGCATAACCATTTTCCTTTGTATTTCAGTTATAGATGTGGTGACAAAATCTTTTTGGTTTTACATCTTAGTGCAGTGGTTATCAAACTGGGGGGGGGGGGGGGGGGGGGGGGGGGGCAGGGCACGGCAACATGACAGGGGGCGATGTATGGGCTTGGGAAAATGTCGCAGACAAGCTAATGTTTGACAACTTGGGCTTTTTGAAACGTTCTGGTCCACACTCCAAACCACTTGGTGGCAGCAGTGCACCAATTTGTTTTTGCCAACTTCCAAAAAAATAGAAGATAAAGAAGAACAAGATGAAGAAGAAGCTGTAGTAGTAGTAGTAGTAGTAGTAGTAGTAGTAGTAGTGCAGCACAGAGATCAGGGTTTGCTGAATGCATCAAAGGGAGAGAAGAAAAGGAGAGATATGGAGAAACAGGTAACGGGAATGAAAGATATCTTGATATCTTTGCAGATATCTTGCTCTTGGTTTAACAGTAAATGTGTTTCATACAACATCTTCCCCACGTCTGTGATGTTGAGTATAGTAAGTTACATAGTTTTATAGTAAGTTATTTAAATATATATATATATAAATATATACTACCGTTCAAAAGTTTGGGGTCACTTTGCCATGGGATTCAATTGGGAAGTGACCCCAAACTTTTGAACGGTGTATATATATATATATATATATATATATATATATATATACACACACACACACACACACACACACACAGCTGGTCCTCTCACTCTGTGTATATGAGGGCGGGTGGGGGGGCCTGGGATGTTTGTTCCTCCAAAGGGGGACACGATAGAAAACATTTGAGAACCACTGCCTTAGTTGATGTAATAAGCTGGTAAAAGTAATTTCTTAAAAATTACAGATGTATTGTAAAATGGAAAAGTTTGAAAGCAACACTAGGACAGCCTAAAAGGCCTAAAGGCAGTCCTAGTGTAGTTTAAAGTAACTAACCACCCAATACTGCCCTCTTCTGGTAAACATTTTTTAAGCAATATTTTAGCATTTTTTTTAAATTCCTTTTTCAGGCTTAGCTCGTGCCAAGTCTGTCCCTACGAAGACCTACTCAAACGAAGTTGTGACATTATGGTATCGACCTCCAGATGTGCTGCTGGGCTCCACTGAGTACTCCACACCCATCGACATGTGGTGAGCAAGCACAAATGCAAAACAAATACAGAGGAACTCATAAACACTACCACTGCACTTTCTTTTCAGTAGCCCAAACTTCCCTCTAGATCCCACCACTTCAGTAGATCATTATGCAACTTAGCTGTTCCTCACTGAGATGCAAAGATAGACAAAATTAATATTTTGGGTAGCTCTTTATCCCTGGACCACATTTAATTGTTAAGACAGAGAATCACTGCACACAGTAAAATTCTAATACTGGATTTCTATGTCATTAATTTACAAGATTTTAATCCATGATGCGTCATGATTGAGCAGTTTTAGTTTACCTAATGATGTTGTGTTGTCTCATGAGTACCATTTTGTTAGTGTCAACCTGTTTATCTGCACTAATATGTGCCTCCATTGTTTCTGTCTTTTGTCCAGGGGTGTGGGCTGTATCTTTTATGAAATGATCACAGGCAGACCTCTCTTCCCTGGGTCGACTGTGGAGGACGAGCTTCACCTCATATTCCGAATCCTCGGTGGGACACCAGCAGATGAGCGGTTGCTTTACGTGTTTCCCTCTTCATACCCTGCGTATGTTAACTGATCCCCTATGTCTTCAACAGGTACTCCTACAGAAGAGACTTGGCCTGGTATCACCACAAGTGAAGAGTTTAAGACTTATAATTTCCCCCACTACCACGCAGAGCCTCTTGTCAATCACGCACCAAGGTATTCAGAGTTTGGTGTGTTCACACAGTAATGCCAGCGTGTACTGACTGATATGTTCGATGTAATAAGATAAGGTGCAAGATCGATTTTCTGGAGGGACTGCAGTCAAGTATTTTAGCCTCTTGAAACAGCAAAAACACTTTGCTGTTCTATAAAGCTTAGATCAGCATTTGACCTCACTGGCACTTTTCTTACTCACTCTTGACTGTTTTGTGTTGCTTTCTGTTACAGAATAGACAATGATGGTCATGACTTGCTCTCAGTGCTCTTACAGGTAAAATACATTAATGTTTATTCATAATTTTGAGACCGTTTAAGACAAGCACGCCTAATGCGTTGATGAAAAATGAACAGTCCTGTCTCTGTCCATCTCCAGTTTGAAGCAAAGAAACGTGTTTCGGCTGAGGATGCTCTCAGACACTCATATTTCAGGAGTCTAGGGGAGCAGGTTCAAACGTTGGCTGACAGTGAGTACATATATCATGAATTCAATATTCATGTTTAATGCACAAACTCTGCCTCACCAGGCCTTTTATTTAATGCTGTTTTCCAGCTGCATCCATTTTCTCTGTAAAAGGCATTCAACTCCAGAAAGATCCAGGGAAGAGATCATCAGTTCATCCAGAGTCAAGTAAGTCCTCTAGGTTGAGTTAAAACAAATAAAAAAAGAGAAAGGAGAACACAGAGAAAGTGAGGAATCATTGACACAAATAGAACATAGGATAGGACATGTTCCCTGTCTTTCTCTCTTCACTCTTTTTTCTGTATGGCTTTAATTGTTGTTTCTCGTAACACTGTGTACCCATGTCACACACTGTTTCCAACCTTAACTGTAGGATCATGCTTCTTCCACATACACAAAACAGCAAGTCTTGACATTAACAAAGCATACTGTCACACACTTTGATACTAATTTAAACCATTAATTTAGTCCAACTTTCACCATCTACTTGTTTTACCCGACAATGGCTTTAGCACCAGCTAATATATCTCTAAAACTACAGATATGAAGTATTCTTTCATTAAGCTGTTCTTTAAACAATTCTTTACAATGCATGACATAGTAACTGTAAATCACAAGTTCACCTGTTCACAGAAACCCAGAAAACCACATCTTCTTTTGTGATGCATGTTCCCAAAATACAGAAAGTTAATGAATTATATTAAGTTTCTGCATAAAAATAACATTTAAAAGTAACAGGGAATTATTTAACTTCTGAAGTTTTAAAATTTAGCCAGTAAAAGACTGAAGACTCATCAATATGTTACTTGAATATAGTTGGGGAGTTTTATCTGTGTCTGCCTGTACATACATTGACTCTGCATACCTGTTGTGCCTCAACATTGGCTTGATTTACTTCAGCATATCTGTTTTGTATTATAGTCCGAGTCTGTGTATACGTCTTTGTTTTCCTGCCTGTTTCCCCCCCCTTTATCATGCTCTGATAACTGTCCCTTCTCTTTGGTACCCATGCTCTCTTCTTCTGCTCTGTTCATCTTCTCCTTAATCCTTTGATTTAATCTCCCTTGTGTACCTGCCTCCAATTCCCCCGTAACCACCTCAATATTCCCAACCTTTCCTTTTCCCGTACCCTAAAAAGCGATGGCACATAGGCTAGGCTCCGCACCCTCGCAGTACTTCCAGAGAGAAGCAGCCAGTCCCAGGGCTCAGAGTCAAAATCTCTCCTCTACTTCCACTGGCTGAGTGGCCTCTACCATTCTGGTAAATACTGTCTCTTTCACTCGGTCAAGTCCTTTGTTCAACCTTTCTTTCTGTTCTTACTGTTTGGCCTTCCTTCTTCTTTGTCAGCACCTTGTTGCAACACTACGTATGGTCAGAGTTCATTAAATGCCATCACATTTCTCTTTGTGTTCCCTGAACTAAGACTACATATTGTTTAGTACCTGTTCAAGTTTCATCTTTTTGCCATATTTGATGTAAAACTGTCCTTTTTGTGCTGGAATTCAAGCCCTGTGCCCACAAGCATCATCTAAGCTTTCAGTTATCTAATCCTGTTATTCTCTGAGTGAGCCACTCCCAGAGTTCAGCTCAGGGTTTCAGTGGGGCAACACCATAATCATAAAAGCAAAGAGTGTGATCAGAGGGCGGGAGGTCATTTGACTGTTTTCATTTGCAGTCCTGTTTCGATTTCTTCAGCGAGAGATGTAACCTTTTCAAGAGTCTGTAAGTGAGGGTTTTGCATAGAGTGGGCTTGCTTTCTTTTGTGTTATTAGCATGGACACAAGTGTGTTACTCTTCTGTGAAGTTCATGGTACAGCTGATTACAGTACACAGATGACTATATTTGACAAGTGTTTTCTTTGCTGTGACAATGGTGCAAATGCACTATATGGCCAAAAGTATCCATCTACACACACTTCTTTTCTCTCTGAGGCTCATACACACTCATGGACTCGGTGTCCTGAATAAAAGCTACATTGTGAACAAAATCAAATCAGTTTATTAAGCTTAATCTGATCAAGGCCTTTTCACTTACCATCACTATTCACCTCATGATGGGCTGGATGGAAGCAAATACCTCGAGCCAGGTTCCATTTTGTTGTGGAGAGGCTTTTAAAGAGAATAGAAGAGCACTGGTGCAAACGGTTTTGGTTTGAGAATTTTCAATAATAATGTACTCCCTTTATCTAGTTTTGTTTTGTTTTATTTTTTTATTTTATTTTAATTTTTTTAGGAAAACAAATCAAAATACAAACATCCTGCACCAGATTTTAACTTTGCAGTTTTTACTTGTTTTTATACACTTAAATTTTTGCAAATATGTTGTGCATCCATGATTGCTAATTATTCAATCATAATAATACCATTAAGTTAATTTAAGTTTTTTTAAGCTGCACCACTTTGTGTTGTTTGTTTAATTGATTATACATTAGTAGAATGTGATTGTAATGTTGCATTTATTATTCAGGAAAATAAAATAAGCAAATGCCAGGTTATAAAAAGTGGATATAATTTTCTAACAATACACTAATAAATCATTTGAGAATTTTGAACTGCGGCATCAAAACAAACAAGTCCCTTTGACGGGCTCAAAATATTGTAAAAGGGATTTTCCACCTGATTTGTGATATTCGTAGAATAATTAGATAAATCATTTATTTAGCAGCTCTTTAATTAATCAGTGCATTGAATTGAGAGTTTTTGCAGTCTTGTGTTTGTCGTATTTTTGGCCCTATAGTGCATAGTTTGTATTGCTGGCATGGAGTGAAATTTGCAGGTATGTGTTGAGGTCTGTTTGTCAAAAGAAGAAGAAGAAAAAAAAAAAACACTCTTTTACATGCTCCTTTCTCTCCCTTGTCTGTCTGTGTATGTGTGTGTGTCTCAGCCCAGGGGAAGAGCAGGAGGCAGAGTGTGTTGTTTTAGTGCTGGCGGGGGCGACAACATGAGGACGAAAGCGAGACGTGGAACTGTCTTGTCAGACATACATTCACTGACCCTGCCACACAAAAAAGACTGAAGGAGTGACGCACACCCTGCCACATAAAGACACACTCATAGTGCTGATTAAAAATAAAAGACACACATTCACTCACTCATAACAGGAAAACTAACAAAACCACACAAAACCAAGGCTGAAGATTTCCAACTTTAAAATAAAGACTCAGCTTAACTCTAAAGATGAAAATGACAAAAAAAGTGTGTGATGCTGGAAGAAAAGTGGGAGAATCTATAATTCTCCTTGCTGCTACTACCGCTGTTGCCCAGTTGAGGGCAGCATTAGGATGTGAGCCGACTCGGTTTTTAAGCAGAACTTGCTGTATCAGTGAGCCGTATGGAAGGAGTCAAAGTGAACACAAATCAAAGGCAGTGAGAGAAAGAGGTACCCATTGTTGCTTCCATTTTGTGTTTTTCTGTTTCAGACTATTGTACATACATAACCTGAGCTGTAGAACTCTGCTTTTCATAACACACCTCAGCCTGAATCCAAACTAAGCACCGCACCTCAATCCTAAACTTTTGCCTAACTTCTTGACCCTTTATTACATTATCTTTCCCTCTAGCTTTTTCTCTCATTCTCTATCCTTCTTTAAACACACACACACACTCATTCATGCTAATAGGGTCACTTGAAAATAGTGAGTGTTTAACATTGGAGTTTACAGAGATAAACTTTTGCACCTTATTGCCCAACAGAGGTCAGGGTGGCTGTCATTACCTCATCAGTCACTCCAGCAGAGTAGGATGTAAAGTAAACTGATGATGAAGCATCAAATTGACAAACCAAAAGTAAATAAATCCTTTCTAACCATGTTGCACTACTTCACTACTTAGCAATTAAAATAAAGCAAACTCTGCAATCCTCATACCAGTAACAGACAATAAAAAGACTAGTTACTGTTTCATTATGCTGTAAAGAAGACTACACCGTGAGATGCTGCCACGAGAAGGAGAACACTGAAGGATGGAGAGGTAAAGGATGTGTACAAATCCTCACCTGCTTATTCTTAGACACCTCCCTCCTCTTTTGCCTTGACTGAAAAGTTGTCTTGATTTATTTTTTTTTATGTCTGACTTACAGGTGTTGATGTTGAACTTTTCTCTTTGCATACCTGACTTTACCTCTTTAACACAAGTAGTTCATTTTAAATACAATTTTCTGTCAACTGTGCATTTTTTTTTTACTCTTCTTTTTAAAAAAATAATCTGTATATATGATCATAAGTTTACTTTGTGAGAAGCAATGATAAATCCAGGATGCTGTTCTCAGTCTTAACAGTGGGTGGC